>NC_057864.1:7013555-7693912 GCF_019393635.1 Dromiciops gliroides
GGACAACTTGGCAGCTTTGCAGTGTGTGTGTGTGTGTGTGTGTGTGTGTGTGTGTGTGTGTGTGTGTGTGTGTGTGTGTGTGTGTGTGTTTAACCACCTCCAAAGGAAACACTGTCCCATTTTCTTGGACTCAGGATAAAGTGTGGATTACAGAGAGGCATTCTGGCCCACTGTTCTCACATCCTCTTGTGTGTGACAAAAGATACACTTTCCATTTCACCGAACAGAACTCAGGCAGGAGTCAGGCATTCCTTAAAGAAGACCAAACCTAATGCATGACTCCAAAGCCAAATTTGTTATTAGATCTGGCAATTGGTGTAAAAAAAGTAAAATGATGTGACAACTTTTTTTTTTTTTTTTTTTTTTTTTTTTTAGTGCAATGGGGGTTAAGTGATTTGCCCAGGGTCATACAGCTAGTTTAGTGTCACATGTCTGAGGTTGAATTTGAACTCAGGTACTTCTGACTCCAGAGCCGGTGTTTTATCCACTACGCCACCTAGCTGCCCCTGTGACTTAACTTTTGACTATTGGATATAATCAAAAAAATTGGAATGACTTTCTAGGATCAAGGCAAAGGGAGGAATACCTCACTGAAACCTCTGAATTCAAAGCAGCTTTATCATCCCCACTGAAATGTTTAAAGATTAATCTCATGGGGAGAGCAGTACACTTCAAAAACAATATTATATCTATAAGTACCAGAAAGTGTATGTCCCACACTTACTAGTTGTTTGTTTATCGTCAAGCCATTTATGTATTCTGATCCTCAGTTTCTCCATCTGTGAAATGGGGCTCAGAGCACTTTTAGTACTGCCTCAGGGGAGGAAGGTGGCTCTGGGAGTAGAGTGCTAGGTCTAGAGAAGAGAAAACATGAGTTCAAATCCAGTTTCAGACTTGTTAGATAAGTGACCCTGGGTGAGTCATTTTATCTCTATATGCCTCATTTTGCTAAACTGTAAGATGGGGATTAAAATAGCCTCTTCCTCCCAGACTGTTGTGAGGATCAGAGGAGACAGTGCTTGTACAGCAGTACCTGGGACACAGCAAGGACTTCATGCATTCTCATTTCTCTCCATCCTTCCTGAAGGGGATTTTTCTGGAGATTGAATAACACTGTGTGTGTGAAAGTGGTATATGAATGTCAGCTGTTGTCATTCTTCTTTATTTTTATTAGACTTATTGTTTGTGCTATTTCTGAAGGGATGGATACTTCAGGATTTGTTTAAAAGTTTTATCAGTTTTGCATCATCAGTTTTCAAAAGAGTAGGAGATACAAAATGTTTGTTTTGCAGTGTTCCAAAACAAGTAATTCCATCAAACAAAATTGAAGTCCCTTAAATGTTTTGTAATTTTTTTCAGTGTACAGAGTAGGGTTTGTCCTTAGCAATTATCTATCCTTCTTATTTTCAGGTGAGGAGAATTGGGACCACAATAGATAATTGAATTGCCCAAAGTGCCACAGGAAATAGAATCCAAGCCAAGGCCCCTGACTTCAAATTCCCTCTTCTTTACACTTCAGTCTACTGTCTGGACTCATAGTATGATCACATTTAGCATCTGAAATTACTGTCAGAAAAGGACTTGGTCAGTTGAGCAAGCAGAAATTATAACAAAAAGACACTCCAAGTCCTACATGATACCTCTAGTGTGTCAAGTAAATATTCTGTTGAACATTCAGGGGGGATATGAACAAGACTTACCATGATGTGTCATTTGAAATATTGGGGACTAGCCTTTTTCTGCCTATATAATTGGGCAACTAGGCTGTTTTTTTAAAAAAAATATTGCTGCTTATAAATTAATGGATATTGCACCAATTTAGGTAGTAACCATTTATTAAATCATATTAAATGCTAGGAGAGCATTGACTGCACTTAACACAAGCCAAAAAAAAAAAAAAAGCACCATATTGTTTCTAAGAGAGAGCACATGGCCCCCAGCAGAGTTCAGGAACTCTACATTACCTAGAAAGAGAGCTACTGGACTGCCTTCCTTACCACCTGTGTCACCCAGAATGGCTTTCACCTCAAGATCTCTATCTCCTTTCCTCTTCCAATAGAGGTGGCTCTTACATACTGATCAAAGCTAATTCCATACAATCAGTCAATTCCATTGGTTGATATGACCTGAGGGTGACCCATATTAAAATGAGTTTTAGCTATTATCTAATGACATAATTACTTAATGGGGAACTGTGCAAAAAGAACACCTCTGAAGGGTAAAGCAGATCAAATCTAGGTGTGGCTAATCTCATCTAGTCAATCTCCATTTCTATTGATCCACCCTTGGGCTCCTTGGCTGGTCCTAAAAGGGATTAGCTAAAGTTTCTAAAAACTATGCTTTCTCAAGTGGGGTCCCTGGGTCCCCTCAGAAACCCAACATTAATAATTATTTTCTCACAATGCAAAGGCATGGATGGGTTACGTTCTGTACCACCAGTGGTAGTACTCATATTCATGAGATCACAGATACACTGAGGCATTCAAATATACAGATTATCATCAATATGGTCATATTTATTAAGGACCTAAGAAAACCAGTTCTGGTTCACCTCTGAACCATATATGGACTCAGTTCAATAGTATTTTCACGGGGGGAGGGGGGGTTAACTTTTTGTTTGTTTCTTTTTTTCAAATGAATCATGGAGTCCTTTGGCTATCAGTTAAAGCCTAAGAATCCCTTCTCAAAATCATGCTTTTCAATGTATAACATTCATAAGATTACAAAGGAAACCAAAGAGTAGTGAAAATAAAGATGTATATTTCCCCCCATTAAAGTACACACACTGCCTGAAAATTGATCTACAAACTCCTTGGGGATCTGTGGACCCCAGGTTAAGAAACTCTGGTCTAAATATAATAGGGAGTTAGTGATGTTAATCAAATTGGATGTGGCATGGTCAG
This sequence comes from Dromiciops gliroides, assembly GCF_019393635.1. Lineage (NCBI taxonomy): Eukaryota > Metazoa > Chordata > Mammalia > Microbiotheria > Microbiotheriidae > Dromiciops > Dromiciops gliroides. The sequence goes on from NC_057864.1 coordinate 7,016,459, forward strand.
AATTGCACTTTAGGAAAATCAATTCTGCAGGTATGTGGAGAGTAGATTGACATGATGAGAAAGTAGAGGCAGAAAAATGAAATAACAAGCTACTTACTAATATAGGTGAGAGGTCATAAGGTGTAACTATGGTGGTGTTTATGTGAATGGAGAATAGGAAGAATATATATGAGATGTGGTGATGATTATAACTGCAAGATTTGGCCATTGATTGAGAGTTAGAGTGAGTAGTCAGGGGTGACACTAAGTTTGTGAATATCTTTGACTAGAAGGATCTTCTTGAACTTGGTGGTAATAGGGAAAATCAGAATATGTATAGATGTTGGGGGAATTAGTTCTCTTTTGGACATGTTCAGTTTCAAATTCCTATTAGAAATTTAGTTTAAAATGTCTAATTGGTCATTTTGATACTGAACTCAACCTTAGGCCTGATAAATTTGAGAAGTGGCAAATAGATCTTTGAGAACATGAGAGCTGAGGAAGGCATCAAGTAGGAGTTGAGAGAGAGAGAGAGAGAGAGAGAGAGAGAGAGAGAGAGAGAGAGAGAGAGAGAGAGAGAGAACACCATATCAAAGATTTAAAGTATGTCTGTGATTAGTGGACATAACATGAACATGAATGATGATCCAGCAAATAGACTGAGGAGGACTTATGCATTCAGGCAGGAGAAGAGAGAATAGTATTCTAAAAGCTAAAGAAGAGATCATTTTCAGAGAGGGTGCCCAACAGTGCCAGATACTGCAGAGATAACAGGAAGGGTGAGGATTGAAAAATGACCAGTAGATTTGGCATTTGAGACAGGATTTGTTCCTTTAGAGAGAATAACCTTATTTGAATTACGAGGATGGTAATCAGATTGCAGAGGGTTAGAATAGTGAGAGGAGGAGGTTCTTAGTGTAGATGGCTTTATTAAGGAGTTTGACTGAGAGAGGCAGCAGAGACAAAGGATGATACATACTGGAAGATAGCAGGAACTCTGAGGATATTGAAAAGGTATAGTAAACTTACATATGTTGGTAGGAAATAATAAAAGAACTAGCGGTGGAATGAAATGAGAGATGAAGGGAGAGACAGAGAAGGAGGGGGAGGAGTGAGGAAGAAGAAGAATAAAAGGAGAAGGAGGGGAGAGAAGGAGAAAGGGAGAAAGGAGAGAGAAGATAAAAAGGAGAAACAGAAGGAGAAACAGAAGGAGAAAGAGGAAAGATGAGAAAGAAGAGAGAGGCAGACTGAGGCAGAGAAGACATAGACAGAGAGATTGAAAGAGATAAAGAAATAGAGACACCAACAGAGACTGACAGAGAAAAACAGAGACAGACAAATTCAGAGAGAAAGGAAGAGGATGAGTCATTACACTGGAGAAGTAGGAGGAAATGGAATTAAGTGAACATTTAAAGACCTGGCTTTAAAGAGGACTAGGGTAAAGAAAGAGTGGGTGATAAAGTCAAGGGGCTGTGAGATTAGAACAATGAGACAAGTAAGGGTTTATACTGTATGCAATTGACTTTTTTATTAGAGTAGAAGGTGAGGTCCTTACATGAGGGGGAATGAAAGGGTAGGGAAATCTTGTGGGAGGTTTCAGGAGAAAAGATCACATCTGACACAGCCATTGTTATGAGAGGGACAAATCAATTAATCAATTAAGGGTAAGAAAGACGATTGCCTTGCCACAGTGAGAGTACAGTTGAGAGGAAATATTATAAATTTGTAGTGGCACCAGTAAGTAGAGTCAGTTAGCCTCCTCCAGCTTTGTGAATCAGCAGCACATGAATTGGCAAGGGGCAAGTGGGAGATGGGAATAATCCTGGATTGGCAGTTGGCAGTTATAAGCACCAGTAGAAAAGGAATTATGAGATTCCAGAGTAGGGAGATCATTAAAATGCCCTGATTCATTGGGAGCCAAGATTGGGAAGGAAGAATAGTATAATTACAGCAGGGGTGGGAGGATAGGAAAGTACTGTAGAATGGAGGGGTTATTCATCATGGTGAGTATGAACAATACAGATAGGAGAAGGAAGGCATAAAGAGAGGTGTAATTGTAAGTAGCGATTAGATGAAGGAAGTTCAAAGTTATTAATCAGGGAATTAGAGCATTGGTGAGTGATGGCAAGGTAAATCATGTGGCTACCTCTTCACCTAAACAAGGTGAAATCAATCCAGAACTGCTGAATAGATTAAAGAACCGGGACAGCTATCTACTGCCTTCCCTTTTTCCCAAGCCCTAGGGTAACAGTCAATCTGAGGTCTGGAGAAGGCCTAGCAGATACTTCCCTACATAAACCTTAAGTTTAAAAGACAATGTAAAAACATCACCATTGCCTGAATGAAGAATCAGACAGAAGTATGGAAATGATTTTTTTCTACTGAATATTGTCTGATGTTTATCAGACATTGCATGCTATTGGTAATAATAAAGTATTATTAGTAATAATGATACCAACGTGCTTTACAAAGATCATCTTATTTTATCCTCATAAAAACAGTGAGACATAGAGAGGCACTGTCAGTATTCACCTTTTTTACAGATAAGGGAACTGATACAGAAAGTGGTAAAGTGATTTGTCTGCAAAATTTGAACTCATAACCTGACTCTAAGACCAGTGACTATTCACTTTCTACCTAACAATCTCTACGGGCTGAACATATCAAAATATCTTTATTTCTTCATTTCTTTTTGGACACTCTAGGGCTAACACTTTCTGGCAGATCGTAAAGGAAGGGGTGTACTTTCTAACTTATCATTCTCTGATCATCAGCACATTAGGGTCATGATACAGTCGAATTGTCTAGGGACATCGATATCACTTGGAACTTATACTCCCTACCATGTTTAGTTGTTTTTAATTTTACCATTTTTGTGATGGCCCCAAAGGAAATCACCCTCTGTTTAATATCAGACCTATGGGTTTTAAAATATTTGTGTTTAGTGTGAATCCGTCTCTTTAGAAAGATGTCAAGGACATTGCCCCATTGAACCGAGTTCCCCTTTCTACGAGAAACAGAGGCCTAGCAGCATCAACAATTCATCCTCCTATCCTTCTTGTTGCCTACTGATCCTTCTCTAACAGAGGGGATAGACTTGTTTTGGGAATTCTAGCCCATATTGATTTCTTCCTTCTCTGAGTTTCTATCGTACTTACTGTCTGTTCTGTACCATACCTCACAATTTAGCCATAGATTATATGCTATGTCTATTTCTCTAACTGTTTCAATTGTTGTATCTGCTCAACTAGACAGTGAACTCATTGGTCCTCTTTGCTTTCCTCCATGGACACTAACATAATGAGAGTGACAAGTTCTGTGAATACTCGTTGCGTGATTCATGAGCATCTATCACCAGGGTTTCAGGTAGAAATGACTTCAAGAAAGGCAGGTGATAGAATGTTGCAGGGAAGTGAGAGGGAAGTGTCTCAACAGAGCCATCCTGCTGAAATTTCCCACTTATGTCCAACTCAGTTCAATTAAAAATACATATGTTGGGGCAGCTAGGTGGCACAGTGGATAAAGCACTGGCCCTGGATTCAGGAGGATCTACGTTCAGATCTGGCCTCAGACACTTAACACTTACTAGCTGTGTGGCCCTGGGCAAGTCACTTAACCCCAATTGCCTCACTAAAAAAAAAAAAAAAAAGAAACAAAGGCGAATACATTTGAAATTACTTCCCTGTGGTCTTACTGAATATGGGGATGACATGGTCATGTTCACACCTGAGAAAATCACATTTGGTACATCAGAGGAAGAAAGAGAAGAGAGCCTTGGGGGACTGTCCTGGTGTTTTGGTCCCAGAATGTCATAAATGAAGACACAGGAAAGGGGACATAGAAGTAGCTGAATAGAGGAAGAGAAGCAGGAGAGATCAAAGCTATAAAAATCTCTCAAGGAGAGACAATCCAAGAAGAGGTAATCAACTGTGAGGGCCAAAATTAGATATACTGAGCATTGTTTGAGTGACTCACCTTAATATTGGGGTCCGGGAAATATGAGGGACCGTTTTTTTAGGTTTAATCTGCCCTCTGAACTATTCTTTCTAGATATTTCTCCCAGGCCAATAGAAAGGAGCCTCTAAGTGTTAGTTCACAAAAGGATCAGATTTTATTACTTGGGAACTGATTAAACAACAAAGGTGAAACTAATTAAAGTCCAAGATAAGGAAATGGGAAAATAGAAATAAAGATAGATGCTCTTAACTCTATACTTAGCCTAAGCTGGTTCACAAGAATTTAAGGTTTTCAGTAGGTAACTCACCAACCTGAACAGCCCACCAGTCTAAGTTGCTCACGCTCCACCATGACCTCAGTCAACTGCCAGAGAGAGCATTCTGCGTTCTGGAAGTCCCTGAGAGCTTAGCCTACCAGAAGTGCCTCACCTCCCTTCAGGTCGAGATCAATCTTTCCTCCCCCAAAAGGGGGAGGTCCTTCAAAAGCTGTTCATGGAGATTTCTCCTTCTGACCTCAGTAGCATATGTAATCTCAGGGTGGGCCAGGTGTGGCCCCTCCCAAATGATTCAGCTAAAACTTGTGATATTAATCTTTACCACAAATAATTTTTACCACTCGACAATGTCATGTACTGCAGAGAGATCTAGAAGGATCAAGCTTGAGAAAAATCCATAGATGTGGCAATTAAAATAAACAAAGGACTCACTATTGCTTGGTATGAATATTAACTGCTCGGTGGATGGTGGGTTTTTTTTCTTTCCAAATTTCTGATTTTCCTACTTGTTTTCTCTTCAGTGATGACAGGCTAACATAGAAGAAATGCACACATTGAGCCTTTTTTCTAACTTTTTAATGACAAAAAATTACAGAACCTCCTGTCAAGCCTGGCTGTGTTAAAACACCACTCAGTCCTTCTCTTTAATAGAACAAACAACATTGTGCCAACCTTTCCTTTTCAGACCCACCATCTACCAGTCTGACAATACAAAACCCATTTTTTAAAAGTGTCTTCCAACATGTTGCCTTTATGCTTTGTAATGACGGGCTAATTACAAACTAAATTGTGGGAGAAAACTTTTGGTGTCAATTAAAAGAGAAAAAAATGTTAATGGAAGCAAGGCAATACTTTTGCATACCAAATGTCAGTCATTATCAACAGCAAACAAAATAAAGGCCAGCCAAGAAACAAATCCTCTAGTTAGAATAGTAGTAGGTAGGGACTCACAATGTAATGATTGGAGCCTGAATTTACAGATGGGAATCATGTGGAAATGGGAAGTAAGATTCCTCCCTCCCCATATCTTTTAGCAATGAAATTGTTGCTATCCTTTGAAATATAAAAGGAGAGAAAATGTTTTGTCAAAGGCAATTCCCTGATCTTCCCACTCTCCACCCCATCCCCCAGTTAAACAACTTTGTGAATATCATCTTGGGTGCAAGCTGAACAAAGCTAGTGCAGAGACAGAGAAAGAGAGACAGAAACAGCCAGATGTACAAAGATAGACAGACAGACAAGTACATAGACAGACAGACAGACAAGTAGATAGAGCATTTATAAAGAGTCTGTGATATGCCAGTATTGTGCTAAGGAATCCTTTCAACCAGAATAAACTCAGTTTTATACATATATAAGTATTCACATAATAAATGTATACCCCAAAGAGTTAAGTTAATTTAAAAATGAGGAAACTTGGGGCAAGTACTAGAAGCTGGGGAGTGTGAATATTCTCATGCAGGAGGTGGTATTTAAGCTTAACTAAGAAGGAAAACAAGTTGTCCTAAGAGGTGCAGGGGACGACAGAAGACGTTTTGGACACAGAATGCAAGTAAAAGTGTCTGAGAGGAAATATCAACACTTCTGTTTTGCCTTCAGGAAAGACTAAATAGCCAGTTAATGACTTCAAATAGGACACAGAGCAAAAAGATTAAGTGAAGTTTAGGTGGGAACCCTAAAAATGGTATGAAGGAGCTGGCTTTCCATGCTGTGATTTACAGAAGGGATCTAATTCCAGTAGAGTAAGTAACGGGGAGGGGTCAAGAAGGGAGAAGGAAGAGTCCAGAATATGGTATTAAATTGAAGTTAGTGTGATGTTTAAAATCTGAATGTGTGGTCACCTTAAATTAGAAGCTTTAACACCAATTTTGGGGCAATAAGTATTTATTAAAGCATACTAGGTATTAGAAAAAAAGAACACATGGAGTTAAGAAAAGGCCTATCTAGCCTAGAGTTCCAGCCTGTTCTGATTCTTCCTCAAGTCCTCTGCCATGAGCCTGCTTCAACCATGAACTCCCTCAAACTGAGTGTGGAAGCTTTTTATAGGTCTGGAGCAGAGGTAGTCCTTACATACTACTTCAAGTTGATTGGTTAGTGTCAGGCAAATCTATTGGTTCACTGGACTTGAAGGTAGTTTCATGTTGAGGTCAAAGTCCTTAGCTTCTTAGAACGATACCTTCTTAAGGGTTAGCCAGGTGTGGTTACAAAGTCAATCACTCTCACTTAGTTCAATCAGTTTAGATTAATCTCCAGGTGGACCTTTGAGTATCTGCCAAATCCATTATCTTATCACATTAGTAAGAGCTGGCTTCAAGTCTCTCTATGACATTTAGTAGCTGGGCAACTATAGATAAGTCATTTAATCTTTCTAAGGTTCAGTTTCCTAATCTGTCTGAAAAGGTTGGGGGGGGAGGTCAGACTTGTCTTCTATGGTCATTTTCTGCTCTAAATCTAAGATTTATCTTTCTTGTTACTTACACACAATATTCTATCTTTCATCATCATGCATCTGCACATCCTTATCTGTGGGGCATGAAATATCTTGAGGGAGAGACAGGCCAGTCAAACCACCATCAGCAGCTTGACCATCATCTCCCCTTAGACTCTGATGGAGAAAGCTGAGGACCCTTAACCGGAAAACCTTCAGAATAGCAATTCTTCAAGCATAGTATTTCCTACCATCATCCAATAAAGTAGCCCCTGTGGAGATGCCACCTGGCAAATGATTCTTTTGGGGTTACAGACACAGCTGCTAGAGACCCAGAAAGAAAGAAAAAATCAAATCAAATCAAACTTTATTGTCACTAAAGTCCTTGGCATTGTAGAATGTTTGACATCAAAAATGGATCTGTTTTCATCACTAAAAATGCTATTAAAGATGTGGCTTCCTCTTCTGCTTTGCCACCATGTCCTAAAAACCATGGAATATTTTTGTCTCCCTAACATTTGAAACCTTTTATGTGTTGGCTTCCCCTTGAGGATGCAGGTTCCCTGTGAGAAGGGACAGACATCCTTCTATTTGCAACCCCATTGCTCAGGACAGTGTTTTATCCAGAGCAAGCTCTTAAGAACTTGATTTTTTCCCATTCTATACAATTCCTCCTCACTTCCATCTCTTAGAATCTCTTAATTTCTTCTAAAGTCAGCTTAACCATTGCCTCCAACATAAAGCTCTTCCTGATTCTCCCAATAACTAGCACCTCCCTCCACCTTACCATTGATTTACTATACATTTAATTGGGGCATACTTGGGCATGTTCAAGATGTCCCAGGTCTTAGTGACTTAGGCTATTAAAGCTTAAAATTCCACGAAGCCACTCGGGACAACTGTCCTTGCTGTGTTGACTGAGGGCACCCTGAGGATGGGGCTGATTTGCTTTTTGTCTTTGTTTTCCCTCACTCCTTGTTAAAATTGGTCTTTGTGTTCTTGGGGACTTCTATTGGGGAGCCCCTTCCCGCACTCGTTGATCTTCCCTCGCCTGATCCCCCTCCCCTCCTTTCATACAACACACTAATAGTAAGATTTTGAAGGTGTGTCTATACTTGAGATAAGAAGGAGACCCTGTAACCTTTAAGTTGTTTTGGGTGCACAACAGAATAGTCTAAAAATACCGATTCATGGGAAAGAATGAAGCAGTGATTTTTTACATTCTCTTTTGGAGCCATGGACAACAGAGAGAGGCATCCATTGGGGTTATGCTGATATCCTGGGACCCTGAGACAAGTGATAATCCTCAGCTGATTTATTGACTCCCAGCATGACCCTAAGCAATAACCCTATGGCTCATGAAGCTTTTCTTCAAGATTTAGAAGAAACATCAGGATGCTGACCATGCACGACTTACTATGAGAATCACTCATATCAGTGCCTTTAGGTGGAAGAGTGAAAGGCAGCTTGCTGGGCCACAGGATGGATGAGAACTGAATATGGGGTATGCTGAAGCAGAGGCAGATTGTAGAGTAAATGACATTCTCAGCCATATAAGGCTCTCAGGAAACTCTGACAGTTCTTCACTTGCAGAGACCAGGTATAGAGAAACATATTCTGAGGGAGAGGGAGCTTTCTCTGGGCATATGTGCCCAGAAAGCTGCTTCCCAAGCATGCCATGAGTTCTGCTGTGAGAAACAGAAATACTTCTCCATCTTTTCATATGGTTGAAATTAGAATACCCTTGTTTTCAAATTAGTATCCCTGATGCTCAGAGGAGAGAGCATTGGTATTATGATTGACTCAGCACAGAAAACTCAGATACCAGGGTGTAACTGTAGTCCTGCTGGGAAAAATAGTGTTTGTCTAGTGCACACCAAGGGGGAATAGGTAGTTAACAGAAGGGAATTTTATTTTTTTTTCTCAAGGAAGAAAAATCCTGTGGTCATGACATTGACAAATACCATGTGAGTGTCAGTAAATGGTCACAAATCTGTTCTGCTGGTCCAATCACTTATCTTCTTAGGCCATTAATGCCATTGTTTTGAAGAATTCCAAAGACACTGAACAAGAGAGAGTGGGGTGGAGAAATCAGAGATTGTTAAGGAAAGACTGGAAAGGGAGATCCAGCATGAAGACCAATCCTGTAGGGTGGAGACATTTCTTAGATGTTTGCATTCTTTCTTCTTGGTTATATCTGATCGGTGCCTGGAAGTTGACTTCCTAAGGGACAGGACACCTTCAACAGAAGAACTAGTATGGCCATTAGAAAAGTATTGGCTTATAAACAACATATATCACGGGTTTAATCTGTGAAAAACTACCTGGAGAAAAGAACCCTAGACACTTATCACTCAATCAACTATGTCCCAACCATTATACCAAGAACTAGCTTTTTTTTTTTTCTTCTTGGAGGCAGATAGGAGCTCATTGGATAGAGAGATGTGTCTAGAATTTGGAAGACCTGAGTTCAAGATCAGCCTCAGACTCTTACTAGTTGTATAACCCTGGGCAAATTATTTAATTTCTTCCTGCATTTGCTGAGCTATAAAAAAGGAGAACAATATTACGACCTTTGATCCAGGGTTGTTGTGAGGACGAAATGAGATAATGTAGTATAGTATAGAATCAAATAGAATAATAATTGTAAAGGACTTACCACAATGCTTGGCACATAATAGGTGCTTAATAAGTATTTATTTACTCTTTTGCTTCATTCATTCTCTTTACAGGTTTTCCATAGTAATATCATAAGAAGTAAGTAATCCAAAAATGTTTTCTGATTGCAGTCTATTTTTCTTGACTTTCAGGTTGGACATAGTTACTTTCCTTTCCTTGATGCCCACCTACCCCCACAAAAAAAGAAGTCTAGATTTATAGCTAGAAGGAACCCTAGAGTTAATCTAGCTCAGAGGTTTGTTCTTAACATGAGCCCCTTAGATTGCTATTGGCGAAGTCTATAGACTCCTCAGAATCCTGTTTTTAAATGCATAAAAGAAAACACAAAAAGTAACAGAGGAAATCAATGATGTAGAAATATGGTTATTGAGGGTTTTCTGTATTTCTTTTTCTTTTTAAGTTCACACAGCTCAGTGTAACAATCCCTGAAATAGTCCATCCTCCCTATGTTTTTGAACAATTCAGTTAAGGCTGGTTAAAAGCAAGTGATTTGCTAAGGTCATCCAAATATTAAGTGATATACTTATAGCTGGGAGCTCTCTCTCCAGGTCTTATGGAATTTTCCCTGGACAGAAATTCATCAGTCACTCATGTTATGATGATTAGTGTTAGTTTGAATGCAAGAAGAGAGGTGCTTTAAAAAAATAAACATTTCTAGAAGCTTATTTTACAAGAAATTAAATGTTCTCTTAAAAATACAGTTGGAGTAGAGGAGAAAATCAAAGACAGGGAGGTGGAGGGAAGGAAGGGAACTAGTATTTATTAAATGCCTACTGTGTTCCAGGCACTGTGCTAATTAAGCACTTTACAAATATTCTCTCATTTGATACTTGAAATAATCCTGGGAGGAAGGCACTATTATTCCCCTATTTATAGCTGAGAAAAGTGAGTGATAAGTGACTTGGTAGCTAGTAAGTGTCTGAGGCTGGATTTGAACTTGTTCGTCCAAGTTCTTGGCTCAGTGCACTAGTCACTGTGCCAAGTGACTGCTTCTACAGGAGGTGTGTATGATCTGACCCTTTTTTAATTTTGCAGATCAGGAAAGTGAAGCCCAGAGAGTTGAAGTGACTTCCTGAAGGTTCAGGTATTAGGTGGCAGGATCAGGGTTTGACTTCCAGTATGAGAAGTTCAGTGACCTTTCTACTGGGTGAAGCTTCTCAAAGCTAGAGACAGAGTCTTGGCAAAGTGGAGACAGGGCCCATTCTTCAATCAGTGATCCTGGATCCAGATGCTTCCTCTGTCTCTTGCTGGCTAGGCAATCTTGAGAAGATCACTCTACCCTCATCTGAAAAGTATGAAAACTTAACTTGAATACAAGCCCTTTGCAACTGTGCCTTTCTTCTGCTTTTGTTATATAAACATGTTAAAAGTTAAATAGCAATTTGAACTTTCTATATGTGTTCAAGGCACTAGAAGAGATACGGACGGGCTGGATTGACTGACATAAACCAGAGGGACAAGAACTGTCCTAAGATACCTTCCTGGCCATTGCTTACTGAAGCCAATCGGTCACCACTTTTTAAGTTGCATATTGATATTAAGGGAAATTAATCATGGAATGGGAATCAGCATCCTCCGGGAGTGTAATGTAGTGGATTGAGGGCTGAGCCTGGAGTCAGGAAGGTCTGACCTTGAATGCTGCCTTGTGTTGTTACTGATGTATGACCAAGAAAAAGGCACTTAATCCTCTCTCCGACTCATTCTCTCCATCTGTAACAGAGAGATAATAAGTGCACCTATCTGCTAAGATGGTTGTGAGGGCCATGAGGTGATATCTGCAAAGTCCTTTGGAACCCTGCAATTGCTACGTATTCATTCAGTCTTCTTTATTCCAGACTCAGTGTTCTCTATACTCTCCCATTAACTGCCTCTAAAAACTTGAGTTTCTTCAGTTTTATGGGTGCCTGCACATATATAATAAGTAGGCTAATATAATATAATAGTAATACTGGTATCAAAGACATGGTGTCATATGTATACAGAACCCCCAATAAGGGAATTCCCTTTACCAGTTCAAGATCTGCAGTCCCTATAACTTAAGAGGTTTAAAGGTTAAGTTACTTATACAAGGCCACATAGACAATATTCATCAGAGGTAAGATTTGAAGCCTAGTTATCCTGACTCTAAACTGGCTTCCTATTCAACAACCAGACTGTTAAGCCTATAGTAGCCAATATTCCCAGGCTCTCTCATCCCAGGTTAATGAGGTCAGCTATTGGGATGAGATGGGGTAGGGTTTTATGTCTGTAGATCCCCTCCCATCCTATCCCAACCCATAGCAAGAGATAAGAACATCATAGCATAATATGTCAAGCTATAGCATAAAATGATAATAACAATGAAAAACCTGCAATGGAAATTACTATTTTATTGCATTGTATTGTAATATACACATGCTTACATGCCTTAAGCTATAGCCAAGTAAATTAGCCTTTTTAACAAGAAGCAAAGTCTGGCATGATATTTTCCCAATTTTATATTAAATTTCCTTAAAATACTTTGATTCTCCATGAAAATAATAATATGTAATGTATAAATATTAATAATAGCCTTTGTAACTATCAGTATTTCCCAAGGCTTTGTCCTAGATCCCTTTCTCTCTATTTACCGTTGTTTGGTCACTTCAACAGCTCCCATGTGTTTAATCACTACCTCCCTATGCAGATGACTCCCCAATTTATAAATCCAGTCTCAGTATCTCCTCTGATCCAGTCTCAGCCATTGGTTATTAAACATTCCAACTGTATATTTCCTAGACACCTCAAACTCAACATCTCCAAAGCAGAACTCATCATATTTTCTGGAAAAAAAAACCTCACCCCTCTTCCCAATTTTCCCATTTCTTTAGAAGATACTACTTTGTCAGAGTACTGGGCTCAGCGCTGGGCACTGTATGTAAGGACATTGATAAGCTGGAGAGTATTGAGAGGACAATGACTTGGGTGATGAAGCACCTTGAGTTCTTGACATGATAATAATGGAACTGGCCATGTTTATCCTGCAGAAGAAAAGAAAGACTTGAGGAAGGAGCGGAAATGATCCATGTCCTTAGGTATTTGAACAGCTATTATGTGGGATAATAGCCCATGTAATAATGGAAGGGATTAGGCTTATTCTCTTTGGCCTCAGAAGGCAGAACCAGTAGTAATGGATGGATGTTTCAAAGAGGTCAGTTTAGATAGCAACCCCAACTCTTCAAAAGGAGAATGGGATGTCAAGAGAGGGAGTGGGCTGGCCCTCCTTTGGAGGGTTTAAGCAAAAACTAGATCACTTGTCTGTGACATAACAATGGGGATTCCTTTTTGTACAGCTCGGACTACATAGCTGTTGAGATCCATTCGAACCCTCAAGGTCTGGAGTTTGCCAGAGAAGGTGTCTGGCACATAGTAGGTACTTATTAAGTGCTGGTTGATTGATTGATATAAATAGACCATAGAACTCAGAAAATTTGGAGAAGCATAATTGAATCTCTTTTCTATTTATAAATTCCATACATCATTACAATTGATGGTTTTGATTAAACATGTTTAATATTTCTGATGTAATATTTGCTGCCTTTCCCATGGTTAATAAATCTCCCCACCACCTCCTAAATATTAATGTATTGATTCAGTCTTTGCAATGTTTGTGAAGCCTAATTTATTTTCCAAATCTGGCCAGGAGAGACTTGCATTTGGAACTAACAAGATAAATCTTACACAGATTTATTTAAAGTGGAACAAAATAAATATTCAAAGGACTGCTAAAATCACATAACAACCACTTTCCAGTTAAAACTGACAATGCATTACTCTTTTAAATTGCTGGTACTTGAGTGGGATGTCAGCTTCAGTTATAAAATTAACTCGCTGGTGCCAGGCACTGTTATCATCTTGTCCTTAGACAGAAGGAAGAGAGGGAGATTTAGGAAATTTCTCCTGGCTTTAGAAGTGGCTTAGTGAGATTAACTAAACAATAGCAAAGCAATCATGTTCAGTAAACATAGATCATTTAGAGGGTCTACATTTTATTCCAGGTCATATCCTTGAAGAAATAAATAATCGACCTTTTAAAATTGCATTCCCTCCAAAAAAAGTTGTTCCTCCCCAAATTCACCTTCCTTGGTCTTTTCCCTGATGTGTGAAAAGCTTTGGAAAATGTTTTCACCAGTGGAGGTCCTCAATGGGCTCCTGCAGATGTGCCCTTCCAGCTGCCTGTGTGAAACCATCTCTTCCTTAAAAAGTACATTCAGTAAACAGACCCGCCAATCTCTCATTTTCAAGGTTGAGCCCACAGAGTCCTGCGGCCAATGGCCTTAATTGCTTTGAAGGAATCAAAAGCAATCCGAAGGGAGTTCTCCACCCCCTCAGCGATGGGAGCATATTACTCCAATTAAGGTTCCTGGGAGTTGGCTGCTTGAATAGATTGCGGACTAACCCCCGGGTCTTTAAAATAAGAGTAATAATAAATAAAAGAAATAAAAATACCTATTTCAAATTAGTTTCCTTCCCAAGGAAACATGAAAAAATGTTGCCATCACCTCCAGCAAAAAATATCCCTAGTATCAGGAAGGTCTCAGGGATATATGAGTTTCCATTCTGTTCAATTCAATACACGTTTATGCATTTAGAGATGATAAGGTATCTTGATGCCTTTACTTTTTATAGTCCATTCTGAATCTAACTCTTGTTAGTGGGTAGTACACTAGTTATGTGACCCTGATGAAGTCACTTACTCCTTGTGCCTCAGTTTCCTCCTCTGTAAAATTAAGAGGTTATAGTCAAAGACCTCTAAGGTGCCTTTCAGCTTAAAATTGTTGTTCCTAGGATCTTCTGCCTCTTTCCCCCCACCGCAACTCCCTAAAAGAAATAATCCCCCAGTGAATCTTTCTTCATAAAATTGTATGGCCCCTGAGGAACTTGTGAGGATCTGTGATCCTGGGACTAACATTATTGAAGTAAAGCACAAAAGAATGGTCTTTCCATGAGAATATACAAGCCATGAGCAGAGATTTGCTTTTTCTTTATACCACAAGGACTTAACATAGAGCCTGACACATAGTAAGTGAACAACGTTTTAACTGTTCATTGACTGAAAAAGATAAACAAAATAATTGAACTATCTGGCAGTGCATGCAACAATTTTCCCAACTGGTGGGGAGGAGTTGATCTCCACCAATGAGAAGAGAGTTCTATACCAATGGGCTTTGGGACTCAGGTTACACTGGGAGTCCTTAACTTTTCTAACCAAGAAAAAAGGTATATTTCATGTGAACTTAGATTTAGAGCTAGAAGGACCCTTACAAGTCATCCAGTCCAAACCCAATTTCACAGATGAGACAACTGAGGCCCAAAGAGGTTGTTTTTTCTCATAGGCTGATTGCTCTAGAGCTGAGAGAGAACTCAGAAGTTACCTAGTACAATCTCCTCATTTTGAAGATGAGTGACAAGCATACAAAGGTACACTCTTCACATGTTAGCCCTTAAAATGATTAAATCTACTCTGATGACCACTCCCTCCTTCTTCTTCCAAATAAAGAAAGAAAATATTTTCTTCTCCAGGCCAAATATCCCAAGTATGATCATTGTACAATTTGAACTGCAGGACCCAAACATCCATTCGTGAGAGAACCTAAAGGTTCAAATGGAAGGGTTTTATTATTTTATTTATTTTATTTATTTTTAATTTTTTTGCAGGGCAATGGGGGTTAAGTGACTTGCCCAGGGTCACACAGCTAGTAAGGGTCAAGTGTCTGAGGTAGGATTTGAACTCAGGTCCTCCTGAATCCAAAGCCGGTGCTTTATCCACTTCGCCACCTACCTGCCCCGTAAGGGTTTTATTAAATTGAATAGCTGGGGGTTTAGCACCACTGTACTATTGATAATAGAGAGACCATATCAGTATCAAATACATCACTTTTATAAAAAGAAGAATAAATAACACATTACTTAAGATTGAGTTAATATTTACAAATCCATTCTTCTAGGGTCCAATTACTAATTACAGAAATGCTCAATGCAGAACATACCATGCATGTCTTTGATGTGACAGTGATATAAATATAAATAAAAGTATTTCCCCAAAATGTCAGAACAATAGGGAATGCTAAAAATTTAATTCATTATAAAAAGTCATTTAATAGTTTTTTAAAATTATTTAAAATACCTAAGCTTTCCATTTAAACCTGAATGAGAAAACAGAAAACGTTTATTGAATCTACTTTTGGAAGAAAATAAAAAGTGCTTACTTTTTTATTTGTTATTTTAAGGTTTTCAAAGAGATTTTAAAATATATCTTAGAATTTTCCCCTATACAGCATATTTTAAATCCATGCCCTTCTCATTATTCCAAACCACCACCCTAATTCAGGACCTTATCTCTTCCCTGAGGGTAGTTGTCTACTTTTGATCCAGGCTATAGGGGGAACATTGAGTTAGTTGATGGGGTTTGTAATACTGTTGTTTCTGAGCTCCAGATAGCAGGTTTCCAATGAATATTCAGCCATATACTTAATTCGAAATTCGAATTCAAAAGTATTTAGTAAGATAGTATTACTAAGAAGAGTTGTTACAAATATTATCCCTAAAAATCTGGGGCACACTCTCCCATGAATACTCACAAATTAGTGGAGAGAAAGCAGTTGAACTTAGGAAGTAAGGTAATGATAGTGAGGCAAACTAGAAGGATAGATAGATAGATAGATAGATAGATAGATAGATAGATAGATAGATAGATAGATAGATAGATAGATAGATAGATAGATACAGCTATAGATAGATACAGCTATAGATAGATACAGCTATAGATAGATATGGCAACATTTTAACTTACAATTACTGATTCAGCTTTATATCCTGTAAGTCATGTCTTGAAGCCATGGCTAAGATTCTCTATGGTAAAAAGGGTCATTGCTCTTGAAGCTGCTACCTCCCTCAAATGATTATCTTTTTGCATCTATATCTATTTCTGTTTGTCCACAATTTACTTCTCTCTGTTCCCGGAAGGACGCCTTATTTCCTACTGATGTCATACCTTTGAAGACATAACCAATGGGTAGAAAGGGGGAGGAAAGAGAAAGAAAAACACTTCCTCTTCCAGTAGTGATTCCCTTTCAAACAGATCAGTTCTTGGTTTGATTGATAGATTAATATACAGGACTAGAAATGTTTCTTGTTCTTTTAATCAATAACAAGATGTTTCTTATGTGATTCATTTGCCTTTCCCTACAGATCAGAGCAGTATAACCCTTTCAAAGTAACTAAGGACTAATTCACATATTTGTAAGAAAAGTTCTTAATACTTAATGCCTAGAACTCTGTTAAATGATTGATTGACAAGATGTATGGGCAGCTAGGTTCCACAATGATTAGAGTACTGGCCCTGAAGTTGAGGGGACTTCAGTTCAATTCTCACCTCAGAGACTTACTAGGTGTGTGACCCCGGGCAAGTCACTTAATTCCAATTGCCTTGAACATCCAAGGCCAGCTCCAGTCACCCTGATGTCTATCTTGCCACTGGCCCCAGATGGCTCTGGATGAGAGAGTGAGGCTGGTGATCTTGCACAGCCCTTCCTCACTTAAATCCAATTCAGTGCAAGTCATGGCATCATCCTGATGTTGGTCCTCTTCAAGAAGGAAGGACAAACAATTGAGGTACATGAGAAATGCCTGCCCCACCCTGTACATTGATCCTATGTGTACATGTTTTCTTTTCTGGCTAAAGGAAGTTTCTTGAGGGCAGAAAACTTCCCTTTGCTTTTTTTGCTTTTGTA
Source organism: Dromiciops gliroides (assembly GCF_019393635.1). Taxonomy (NCBI): domain Eukaryota; kingdom Metazoa; phylum Chordata; class Mammalia; order Microbiotheria; family Microbiotheriidae; genus Dromiciops; species Dromiciops gliroides. The sequence continues at coordinate 7,033,527 of NC_057864.1, forward strand.
CCCCGAATGTGGAGCACAAGCCCGAGAACACGAGAGATATTTAATAAGTCCTTGTCAATTGGTTAGTTGAAAAGAAACCTATGAGTTAACTTCTATTAGTAGGCTCATTTTATGGAAGCTAAGGCTGAGAGAGTCTATGTTTTGTTGAAGGTCACAAAGTCATTAAATGTTTACTTGGTAGAGATTTAAACCCAAATTTATCTTCCTGTTCAGCCAACATTTTATTCTCTGCCAAATATTTTAGTATTCATCAATTGAAAATACTTCATAGGGGGCAGCTAGGTGGCACAGTAGATAAAGCACCAGCCCTGGATTCAGAAGGAACTGAGTTCAAATGTGACTTCAGATGATTGACATTTATTAGCTCTGTGATCCTGGGCAAATCACTTAACCCTCATTGGTCCATGAAAGAAAGAAAAAAAGAAAGAAAGGAAGGAAGGAAGGAAGGAAGGAAGGAAGGAAGGAAGGAAGGAAGGAAGAAAGAAAGAAAGAAAGAAAGAAAGAAAGAAAGAAAGAAAGAAAGAAAGAAAGAAAGAAAGAAAGAAAGAAAGAAAGAAAAGAAAAGAAAAGAAAAGAAAAGAAAAGAAAAGAAAAGAAAAGAAAAGAAAAGAAAAGACTTAAGAGATTTCTGGGTCCAATACTTTCATCTTACAATTGGAGAAACTGGGAGTTAAAGAGGGGAAATATCCTGGTCAGTTATGTGGAGATTTGAACTCAGCTCAGAAGTTCATAGAGCTGGAATGGATCTTTGGGGACACTTAGTCCAGCCCCTTTAGAAGATGAGGAAACTGACCCCAGCGAGTTTGGGACTTGTCTGGATTCACATAGCTAATGAGACAGGATTTGAACCTACATATTTCTGACTCCTAGTCAAGAACTATTTCCCATTACCGTACACTGCAGGAAATATTTGCAAAAAACATATTTCCAAAAGCAAGACTGTCCTAGCAAAAAGACATGTGAAGATTGAGGCTTTGAGCAGTTTTTCAAGGAGCGCTGTCAAAATATCCTATGCCAAACTGCTGACCTGTAAAATGCCGCAGTCCTATCTTAATAAGCAAACATACTTAGGTTATAGAGAAATGTCCTGGCTACTGAAACCCTCTTTTCACACTCCCTTGAGAATGTTCCAATAACATAAGACACCTAGGTGTCCTCTGGATCATTCATTCCAAAGGAGTAGCATTGGAATCCAATAGCTGCTATTACCCAGACTCACTGGGAATAGACATTACCAGGGGGTTAACTCAAGGAGACTGTGAGAGGTATACGATCTTGACAGTGTCAAGTATGCCTAAGACTCAGATGAAATTTAATGATAGGTTGCTGTGTCCTAAATACAAAATACTGCCAATGGAAAAGAGATGGAACCATCCCAAACTGGAAAACCATGAGTTTCCTCCTTTGAAGAAAGCTACAGTCTTAAAAAGAGTGCAAGTCAGATGGAGCAGCAAATTAGATGAGACAAGGGCTGGCTCAGACTTTTTTTCTAATGCCATGCATTTAGGTCCAACTTGCCCAATATTAGTTTGCAATGGAAGTAGGTATTTCTGTTCATGGCTATTAGTTGAAACTCACCACTGTTGACAATTGTTCCAGAGACCAAATGTTATGGAAGAGTGTAACTGAGGAAGGACTCAGTCTTCAACATGAATAGAAAACACCTGATAGCATGATAAAGGAGAGAAACAGAATTTTATCTTGAGTCAGAGGGCTTGGTTTCAAATCACATTTCTGCCACTTACCACTTATTTGACCTTAAGCCATTCATGTAACACGTGTTGGCCTCAGTTTCTTCATCTGCCAAATCAAAGGCTTGGACTGACCACTAAGCTCCCTTCTATCTCTAAACCTGTGTTCCTATAAAAAGTCACTTAACCTTGCTGGGTGTCAGTTTTCTCATGTGGAAATTGAAAGGATTAAACTAGATGACTGAAGTATTTTAATATTATTCATAAAGCAAGTGTTAAACTCACAACTCAAGACAGGATAGACATTCATACCATAGAGCACAGGGAACCCAAAGTAGTTCCCCATAAATTAAAAGGGCTCATAAAAATTAAAAGGCCAAAATTTTATTTCTCTACCCTATGATTCAAGTCAATAAATAATATAGTATAGCAAAATTATGTGCTTGCTTAATGGAAAGAAGGGATATAATCCTTGAAGAAATAAAGACTACATAATGAGAATGACTTGGGACAGAATTCCAAAACAATCAATGCCCACCCCCCAACCTTTAGTCACAAGATTAATATGATCATCTCCATCCTGGGACTCTGAGGACATCTCTCTACATGAAAGATTGAGGTCACCATCCTGCTGTTTGACTGATTTAAGACTAATAATATCTGACACTTTAAATACCTTAGTTGAAATGTTATCATCAGATAAGAACCTTTTGTCAAGTTTGGTTAATGCTTAAGAAACTGAAGTGCATAGAAATTGTGTTGAAAATAAAATCCCTGCCTTAATTTTTTTTTTTTATTGAAAGATTCTCGTAAGAGTTATGCTCAGTTATAGAGCCAAGATAGGACAAAATCAGAGGGAGAAAATGCTGGAGTCTATTTACTTTTCCCCAAGTCAATGTATAATGTATCAGGCACAAAGGTGAGAATTTATGGAAGTCATGGCAACACTGAAGACTTCTTCAGTTCCCCAGTTTTTAACAAGAGGTGAAGAGACTCAAATGTTTCTGCTCAGATTTTCCATTTGATATATTTATTGTCTCTCTGCTCTGAAACCCTAAAGCTCATGCTTACTTTAAGAATATTTAAAAATGTTTAGTTTAACCATTGAAAAAATGTGAATTTATTAAAATATATTATTTTAATAAATTTTGAAATGAACAAAAATGTCACTTTCATAAATCTTGAAATGAATAAAAAATATATCACCATCATAATGGTGACATTTTCAGACTCAAGTAATTAATTAACTATCTCACACAAAATAATTAGTAACACACCTGTTGAGAGGCAAGCAAAACTACTTTAAAATTAATGTGGTACTAGAGAAAGGGTCAGCCTCAGAGTCAACAAGATCTGAATCCCAGCACTGCCCCTCACATATTCTCACCATGTGACCACAGCTAAAATGTAATATTTTATACTCAAAGTTCCTCTCTGTTTCTAAAGTTATAGATTTGAGAAAGATCTCCATTTTATCCATAGGGAGACTTTCAATACTAGGACTCACACGCCAAGGTTCCCCACCATCCCATTCAAAAACAATATTATTTAATGATAATTGTCTAAGTTGTTGTATTTTTTTTTGGTGGGGATAGCAAGTTGTCATTTCATCACTATATGGAACTCCCTAATCAGGAATCTCAACACACCAATGGCCAAAGGTATTTGTTCTGCTGTAATATTAGTTGGTTGGGGTGCCTCAGGTTTAAGTGACCTAAGCAGTGTTACACAGGGGCCGAGCTTGAACCTAGGTCTTCCTGACTTGGAGGCTGTATGTCTTGTCATTAAGCTAGGACTAGTTATAGGTTTTGGAACCATGGGACTGTAACATTTCTATTCTGCTAAGTGGTGATTCCCAAAATTTCACATGTCCCTATTTGGAACATCTATCAAAGTGTCCATAATTAGGTTAATATCTATAGTTCTGAAATAATTACTGGAAGTGAGCTCATTTGGAAGTAGGATATGAAGAAGAGGTTGAAAGCATTTACCTACAAAGCTAATCTAACTGGTAATGGAATAATTGCTTAATGACTGCTATAGCCAGTAGCCTGAATCAACAAATGCTGTGTAAACCACAAGGCACTCAGTCTTTAGGGAAAGGAAAAAAATGACAATGCTGAGCAGCTGAGTCAAATCCTGTGTAGGGAGATAGCAGCTGCCAGTCCATGTAGCTAAAACGGGCTCTTCCCTGGCATGGAGATCATTTTGAATAGGCTTGTGAATACAAATTGAAGCTGCAGATGATAGGAATAATTATCAGCTAATTTTAAGGCCTTTGTTACGTCTATGGATCTTTTGTTTTCAGACCTCCCCCCTCAAATTAATAAATTATCAAATGGCCCATTCTAAACAAACCTTGGGTGAAGGCTTTGATCTTCCCAAGAGGCCCCTCTTCAGGATCTGACAAAACCTAAAGTGTGCTGATGGAACATTGTGTTGTTACACGGCTGATGAGCCCCATGGAGAGTTGTGCAGATGGAAGCAGGGACCTTGAGTCCACTCCTGGGCCTGCCACTGAATGACTCAATGGGACGAAGGCAGTTCTCCTTTTCTGTATGTCTGAGCAGTTCAAGAAGATCCCATCTTGTCTCACTGGAAAACACCACCAATTCTGAAACCCCAAAATCCCCAGAAATATGGGAAGACATGAGATGGGTTCTTTGTGGAAGAGGTATTGCAGTTGGACTGCTTGATCCCAGAGAGCAGAATTATCCAAAATGAGTCGAAGTTGTAAGATGGCAGACTTAGAGGACAACTTAAGGGAAAGCTTGCTAAGAAGCAGAGCTGTCCAAAGGGGAAAACAAATTTCTGTCAGGCAAGGATTCTTACCATTTTTAGCATCATGGACCCCTTTGGAAATGTAGTGAAAAACATGGAATTATCCTCAAGATGTTGTTTTAAATGCATAAAATTAAATGCACAGTAGAACAGAGGGAAACAATTATATTAAAATACAGTTATCAGACTATTTAAACATATGTATGTATATAAATGTATCTATACATGTATGCACACATATGCTTATTCATGTACTTATTCATATATACATATGTTGGGGGGTCTCCCTCTCCCTGGTGTTGAGAACCTCTTTTTGGGTATCTCTTCCACTAATACAGATCCAACATCATCTGGTAATTTGTGGTCCTAGGAGATCTCCCGGGGGGGACCCTGAAAGGTACCAGGGTTTGTGCATAGTCACACAGCCAGTATAGGTCCAAAACAGGACTCTCACGCAGGTCTTTCTGAGAAGAAAGCTGATTTTCTTCCATCACTGCCTTTTAAATGTGACTAAGCCCTTTACATATACAATCTTATTTGCGCCTCATGAGTTCCCTTTGGCAACAGAAACAGAAAGTGGCAAGAGGTTCTCACCAGGGGGAGGGCAGCATGACAGAGACCCAAGCAGCCTGGGGGAGTGAGTCCATTCCCCAGCATGCTGGCATGGCAGAGAAATCTGTTATCAAGCAACAGCAAGAAGCCCAAGCTGGCCTGTTGCAGTCATTGAGCCAGAATGGCAGGGGGCAAAACTGGATGCCTTCCAAGGTGTGGGGAGCCCAGAGGCAAGGCAGCAGTCATGGGCAGAGGCCCAGGTGGGCCCCACTCTGCTTAAGGTGTTCACTAACCAGCCCCAGTGGAAGTGATCTCTGCCTTCCAGGAAATCCTTCAGATATTTGTTCAGCCCCTAAATCGCCAAGGGCTCTCGGCTGCCACTCACTCAGTTTGAGGGCAAATAACTTTGTTCAGTTTCTCTAATTGTGAGCAGAACTGCAGACATTTGTGATCAGGAGAAAACAAAACCAAAAATTAACCAAACAAAACCACTAGCCTTGAACTCAATGGAAGGAGGTTGGGATCCCAGCCTGGCACCATCCTAAGCCTGTGTCCTGACCTAGCCTGGGTACCCCAAGATCCAGCACCACTGGCCTTCTTGCAGATTCTGACACACAATATCCCATTTCCCCTTGCCACACCTTTCTACTTGCCGGCCCCTTTGCCTAGAAATCTGTTCCTCCTCAACTCCACTTCCAGACGCCTTCAAAATTCAGCTGAAATCCCTCCTTCTGACAGAGGTCAGTCTCTGCAGGTCCTGGAACACAGCTAGGGCCTCCCCTCTGCCATTCCCTTCCTTTTATCCTACAGATATTTTCTGGGTCTGCAGTTGTTTTCACGCTGTCTCTGCTGTTGGAGGGTGAGCGCTTTGAGGGAAGACTAGGCAAGCATGAATTGGATCATGTGGGAATCATGTGGAAATGGGAAGTAAGATTCCTCCCTCCCCATATCTTGTAGCCATGAAATGGTTGATGGCATTTGAAATATAAAAGGAGAGAGAATGTTTTGTCAAAGGCGGTTCCCTGGTGCTCCCACTCTCCACCCCCTTCCCCCAGTTATACAACTTTGTGAATATCATCTTGGGTACAAGGTGAAGAAAGCTAGTGCAGAGACAGAGAAAGAGAGACAGAAACAGCTGGATGTATGAAGACAGACAGACAAGTAGATAAATAGACAGAAAGACAAGTAGAGAGAGCATTAATTGAGTCTACAATATGCCAGTATTGTGCTAAGGAATCCCTTCAACCAGAATAAACTCAGTTTTATACACATATGAGTATTCACATAATAAAAGTATACCCCAAAGAGTTAATTTAATTTAAAAATGAGGAAAATTGGGGGAAGTACTAGAATCTGGGGAGTGATAATTAGTCCACTTTTTTATACCATTTTTTGTATCCCCTGCTTTCAGCACAATGCCTTGTGCATAGTAGGGATTTAATAACAGAGAGAATGCTAGGGGAGGGAATGGCATGAGCCCTGGACTTGAGTTGAGGAGACCAGAGTTCAAATTCAGCTTTAGACACTTATTAGCTGCTAGACCCAGAAAATCATTTTAATTCTCTCTGCCTCAGTTTAAAAGGAGGATAAAAAGAAAACTTTCCTTCACAGGTTGTTGTGAGGATAAAATGAGATGATATTTGTTTAATGTTTTCAACAACATAAAGGGCTCTATAAATGTTAAATGCCAATAAATGTATACAGAAATACTAAATGAGTGAATCTCACTGATCCTCAGTTCCCTCATCTGTAATATGGGGTTGATGATACTTGGATTGGCTAACCTCACACTGAGAGGCAGTGTTCGGTAAACATGAACTCCTTTTTAACAAATGAATTGAAATTATGTATATCAAAGACATCTAGGTGGCTCAGTGGGAAAAACCTGGGTTCAAACTCAGCCTCAGATGCTTACTAGCTGTGTGACTCTGGGTAAATCATTTAACTTTCAGTTCCTTATACAGGAAAATGGGAATAACAGTGGTACCTCCTTTACAGGGTGGTTGTGGGGATCAAATAAGGTTATATTTGTAAAGTCCCCCCAAGCAGGGCTACATGATGAAGGCTGATGTCCCACACACCCCTTAGGAGGTCAAAGGCCTCAAGTCGGAATGGACTGAAAAATCTCTCTTTTCTGACAAATGAGGAAACTGAGGTACGTAGAGATGAAGTCACTGTAGCAGCACCATACAGTTCATGTCAGAGCCAGGTATGAATCCAGATCCTTGGCTCTAAATCCTTCAGGATTCTCATTGCACTATGTGTATAGCCTGTGTTTGAATTATCATTATGCCACTTGCAGGCAGAGGGTTCCTCCCTCCCTCCCTCTCTCTCTCTCTCTCTCTCTCTCTCTCTCTCTCTCTCTCTCTCTCTCTCTCTCTCTCTCCCCTCCCCCCCACCCCCGTGCCCCAAGTAAGTATCAAGTGTCGGGGGTCATCCTATCTGAAGTTGAAAGGGTGATTTAAATGTATATTCTTGATCTCATTCCATCTGATTTAAAGTATACTCATGGAGGATAAGTGATTAATTAATCATTATATTTTAAGATAAAGATGTATTATGGATTAATCACTTTGAGCCCTAAACATTTTAGGATGTAATTGAGAAATAATTTACACAATAAAATTTAAAAATACCATAAAATAAAGTAGCTACATTACATTTAAAAATGAAATTGATATGCAACCCTTCGAGAACCTTATGTAGGTATTACTGGGTCCCATTTCTATCTGAGATTTAACAAGACTGTAATGTTAGAGAGAGATTTGGTTTCAGAGTCAGGAACACATGGGTTCAAGTCCTCTGTGATCCTGGGCAAGTCATTTAAATGCTGTGTCCCAAGCGACAGTAAGACTCTATAGTTGCCAGTATCAGCATTACTATAGGGGTTGAGTTCCCTCTACCAATGAGATCAGAAGTCCAGGCCCTACCCATTAAAAAATCATAGCTTGAGAATTGGAAGGCCCTCAGGAAGATGAATTAAGTTACATGAGATCCCACAGGTAGGATGTAACAGAGCCAGGATTAAACCCCAGTCCTCTGACCGCAATCCCAGCATTGTTTCGATACTTCACATTGACTGTAATAGAGGAATGATGAATGAGTTTCAAATTGAAATAGATTGAAGGTTAGGAACCAACAAAGTGAAACTTTGCTATTTCCCAATTACACTAACACTAATAAGAATGAGTAGCATGCTATTATTAATCAGTAAAAACAAACAAACAAAAATAATGTATTGGCTTCAGAGTCTCCTAGATTTATCATAAAACTTCCCTTTCATGTCATAATACAAAATTGTTGAAGTGTATTGTCATCTTCACAGCAATTCTGAGAGGTAGGCACATTTTGTATCTTTTTGTGACTTTTGAGGAAAGTGAGGGTCAGCGGGGTCCTATGACTTACCCAAGGTCACACAGCATTTACTCCTGAGCCCATTTGTTCAGCCACCTTATATGTGTTAAGGCTATGCCTCAGTCAAACCTAAATGATGTGGGAGGCAATATATCAAGATCCCACATGGAAGAAACAACATGACATTCTCCATCTCTGACTTGTATCATTCTGGTAACAGCCTAAGTCCCACATTCCTTAATTTAAAGTTATTAAAACATGCAAACATTCCTTCCCCACAGTAATTGGAGCCCTGCCCTCATTTTCCAGTACATAGTTGGCTACCTTGCAAGTTAAATAACTCTAATTATTAAGATTCAAAACATTACATGTATCAGTGAAGGCAATTAAGATGATTTGAATATTATTAAATAAAAAAAAGAATTATTTCTGTTTCAAAAACTAAATAAATATACTCAGGGATTTTACATTGTGAAATTACCTCAAAAATAATTGGGCAACTCAATGTAATAAAGTGAATACAATAAATAATTTTAATTCATAATAACAATAAGTAATGAGCTGATTTGCATGAGTGACAAAAGAGAATGGATTAGGTACCTACTCTAAGTTCGATGAATAACACAATAAAGACCATTTATTAAGTTTTTAAAATTCCAAATCCTTTATTAGAGTCTTCTATTTTGACTGAATTTAACCTGTCTTTACTGTAGACACTCTTTCTTAGTGTTTCTTAATTCTCTCCTTTCCTTTGTGGCTTAGAGTCAACCCTCTCTCTAAATGATAAGCACTTGCCTTTTTGAGAAGGGCAGCTAGGTGGCATACTGGATACAGCATTGGCCCTGGAGTAAGGAGGACCTGCATTCAAATCTCACATCTGACACTTACTAGCTGAGTAACCCTGGGCAAGTCACTTCACCCCAACTCCCTTAAGCACCCAGAGCCATCTCCAGTCATCCTGATGTATATCTTGCCAGTGGACCTAAATGGCTCTGGAGGAGTGAGTGAGGTTGGTGACTTTGCACAGCCCTCCCTCACTTAAATCCAATTCACTGCAAGTCATTATGTCACCTGTCTTCAAGACAAAGAACAAGAGTCAACTCTCTCTCCAAATGAGTATTTGCTCTGTGGGGACCAATTTTTAATTGGGGAGTGTTAGCTAAGTGGCTTGCAGCAATACTGGGGCAAGGAAGGAGACCAATAGCCTCCCTCAAAACAGAATAGGATTTATTTTAACAAGAACAAACTTAAAAAAAACACAGACAGGATCAGTAGAATCGAGGGAAAGGAAATAAAATGGGGAAAGGGAAATTATACAACCTGAAGAAATACCACTGCCCAGGAATCAGCTGAGAATACACAGCAGAGCTCCTGTCGCCTTCCAGCATCCAGCTAGAATGGTGAATTCTCCTCCCCCAATCCCATAAACCCCACAGCCCCCAGCCAATTGGGGGGGGGGCACTCTGACAGTCACATGACTGCCCTCGCGAGGCTTCCAATCATTATAATTTTGCCAGGCCCATCTAGGCAGTCAGCGAGTGGTGATGATGTGAGGTGCCAACACCATGGCAATGGCTACAACCAGTGGGTGGAGCACCATGCGCTTTAGGGAGCCCCAGGCCAGTGCACGCCGAGGCATAAAAACCTCAAATAACAATTAGTTCTTTACAGCTCTTTGGAGAGGGAAGATGGGAAAGTGTAAACAGTGTCAGCCTGGACCCAAGTTTGGAGTCTTGCCTCTAACAATTGCTAGGGGAGTGACCCAGGACAAGTCCCTGAATTTTTTGAAGCCTTTTGGAAGGAAGGTCCCTACCCCACCTCCCCAACTTCCCTGGAGATGACCTTCCCTTTACCCTACAAGTTGTGAGAAAATACATTGTGGCATTTAAAATGATATGTGGTTGCCCTATAACTGTCCCAAGTTTAGGGAACGTAGTTGGGGTTTATCATATATTGGCGCATGTCCAGTCACCTTAATGCTGTTACCCCATTTGAAAGCAAACTCCTTGAGGGCAAGAACCCCAATATCTCCTGTTGAGTGATGAGCTTTGTAAGTCTTGAAGCCCAAGTGCTGGACCTACCATGAGCTCACATTGAGTTTGAGATATGGTATGATCCTGGCCAAGTCAATTAACCACTATTTACCTCAGGTTCTTCATTTATAAGATAGAGATCATAGTAGCACTACTTTTGAGAGTTGTTATCAGGTCTAATGAAATAATATCCATAAAACACTTTACAAGCCTTAAAGCACCAAAGAAATGTCTGCTTTTCTTTCATTTTTTTCATCAGCAGCAGCACCCTTTACCATTGTGATTTTCTGAACAAAGCCCTTGGGTTGTCCTGATTCACTGGCACACTTCTTTTTTTTTTTTTTTTTTTTGCAGGGCAATGGGGGTTAAGTGACTTACCCAAGGTCACACAGCTAGTAAGTGTCAAGTGTCTGAGGCCAGATTTGAACTCAGGAACTCCTGAACCCAGGGCCAGTGCTTTATCCAATGCTCCACCTAGCCGCCCCCACTGGCACACTTCTTAATGGAAGAAAGTGTGTCATTCACTGCCTATGACAGAGACACCTCAAGAGTGACCCTGGAATAAATCTGCTTAATACAACTTGTCTTTGGGAAGTTCTTGTTAGTTACAATGCACATTGAATGCATTGGGTCCTTTGTTTCTCACCAAAACCCAAGAAGTGGGGCAGCTAGGTGGCACAGAAGTTAAAGCATAGGCCCTGGATTCAGGAGAACCTGAGTTCAAATCCAGCCTCAGACACTTGACACTTACTAACTGTGTGACCCTGGGCAAGTCAATTAACCTCCATTGACCCCCCCCCCAAAAAAAGAAAGAAATCCCAAGAAGCTAATGGAAATCATGCTTTTCTGTATATAGGTTTAGTTGAAAACAACCTTAAGGGTCCTCTATTCCACACCCTCATTTTAGGAACACAATGCAGAAAAGGGAAGTGACCACCCAAGATCATGCTGGTGATAAGTAGATGAGTTGAGAATTGAACCAAGGTCCTCTGACTCTACAAGCAGTGCTCTTTCCACTATACAATTTTGTTGCTCTCTTCACTTTAGAGAGGAGGGAAATAAGGATTAGTTTAGAACTTGTCACAGTTCCACAGGCAGTGAATGGGGGATTGAGCTGGGCCTTGAACACATGGCTTCTGAATTGAAACCCAAGCCTGTTTCTGCTCTATCTAAACCTTCTGTTTTATACAGCTCCTATCTTCAAAATAGACAAGACTTTCAAACATCACAGCAAGGAGCTTCCTAGCTGTGGTCCCACATTTTTTGGGAGCATTCAGTTCTGATAGCCGCAGGCATCCTCTGCTCCAGGATAAGCACTTTTCAAGCTTGCTAGGATAAACCAAGAGATCAAGAAGTTAAGCAGTTTTTAAAGGAGACAGAGAAAAAGAGAGCTTGGTTTTGCCATTGACCGAAGAGCAGGGGTCACTTGTAGGTGATTGATAGGAAGAACACTAGCCAGACTGGATTTTGTCCTGATGCAGAATGAAGTGGCCAAATCTGGCTGTGTACACGTGATTATCTCTTTTCATGTATCCCCTCTTTCCTAGCTTGTGAAACTCCTTCAGTTACTATGTACAGCATCAAAGGAAAACCCAAAATGGAGAAGCCAAGCTATCACTTCCCTGAAATCAAATAACATATTTCTCCTCTGCGTTAAAACTACAAAGCACTTTCTGAAATCACAACCCTGCCTGGTAGAAAGCCTCCCGAATGTGTTTTGTTGTTGTTGTTGTTGTTTTCCTTTCTAAGTGAGGGCAAAGCTAAGGCTTGGTAAGGCTCACTGATTGGACTTCTTGCATGTCTGGATATACCTCTTGTGATTTTCTGTTGTTGGATCTCTGTTTATCCCAGGATCACTTTATGTGGGCAATGCTAGATTCCAGTGCTGGCATCCAGAACATCACTGTGCTTACTGGATAACACATTAGCACCTTTCTCAGCTCCACCCCTGCTCCCTTCCTCTTCCTGCCTTGCATCAGTTTCAGTCCTTGTAGAAATACATAGACTCTGGGGTAGTTAGTTGGCTTGCTAACCCTTACTTATCTTGATACAACACATATATGAAAAGCCTGTCACAGGCTAGGTTGGTTAGAGATCATTGGATGTGACTAAAGGGAGCTGTCCAAGTTCTGATTTCAAGCAACTTCCCTGTATGTGACCTTTTTGCTTCAGAGATAGAACAAAGAAGGCATATGCATAAGGACGGGGACCTTACCATCAGAAGGGAGGGACAGTTGGGCTGTAATGCCAAAAACAATAACTAATATCTAGAATGGAGACACTGGTTTCTCTCTGTGAGTCTGTTTCTCTGTCTTTTTCTGTCTCTTTCTCTGTCTCTCTCTCTGTCTCTGTCTCTCATGCTACTTATAGCAAGCCTATATAAGTAGAATTAATTCAGGACACAAGCTCGCTGATTGTAAACCAGGGCTCACTATATTGAGCTTCTCCTGCTATCAGAAGAGAGAGCTAGAGATCTAGATGTATCTTCTGTATGGCAGTAGGGCAGTTCTGGGAAGACTGGTCAGCTAAGTAGATTTGCCTGAGGGTCTCTGTGCTCCCTTGCTTTGTGTGTCTCTGGGGAGATACCTGTGTTGTCAATTGTACTGGAAGCTTCTGGCAGATTTCAGGGAGGGAAAAGTATATAATAGCAGGTTCAATGGTGGAGAAGCTGTATAACAAGGGCAGAGAAGGTTATGTCCTTGGAAACAGCTTCTTAGCCCTTCCATATTTTCTTAGGTATATGCTTGTTACAGGGTATAGTGCCAATCTTTATGGAATGGTTTGTGAGCTCCCCTCCAATTCTGGTCAACTTCCCCTTGATGCTCTCTAAGTTCCATTATTCTTCCCAAATATAGGGGCCCCAAAAGAAACTGTTATTCCAGATGTGGTGTGAGGAAAGTACAATATAAAAGCAAGACACTGGCAAAGTGAAGGGCCTTGAGATCAGGTCATGTGAGGGTCAGCTAAAAGGAGAAAGAGAGGAGGAGGAAGAGGGGAAGAAAGGGGAGGAGATGGAAGAAGAAGAGGAAGAGATAGAGGAGGAAGAAAGGGAAGATGTGGTCAAAGAGGAGGAAGAGGAGCATGCAGAAGAGAAAGAAGGGGCTTGTTGGAAAGGTGGAAAAAAATTCTTTTTAGGATACAAATTGCACTTCAGAGCACCTGTGGTTTGGGATTCTATGATCCTAGGCCTATGATGATCCTGAAGTAAAAGAGCTAGACTTTCATGTATGTCCTCTTCATGTTTCCTTTTCTTTTAATGTGGCTCTCCCAATCTTTCCCAAGCTCAAAGTGAAGTTTTGCCCTCTACCAGCAGCCTTGTAGCCCTCCATTCCCCCTCTTGAAAGTTCACCATATTGATGTTAGACTTCCTTCTGATACCTGATTGGCTTCAGCCCATTATAGCTCATAACTCTCTCATACCTCAGCTTCCCTTGCAGGAGAGACTAAAAGGTTCCACTGATCCCTCAATACAATTTTTTCTAACGTTACTTTCCAAGCACTGGGCCTCATAATTTTGAAATGACAAGATAGGGACAGCAACCAGTAGATCACATTACAAGAGAGGATAGGAACTAAGAGGACATCAGATCATCAAATTCTAAATCAAGATCTGGGGGCAGGGGCCTCAAAGCTGCCTCATCTGATCCCTTCATTTGTAGATGACTAAAGTAAGACCCAAAGGTAAAGTGATTTGTCTACAGTCATATGTGTATGAAGGGTCAGAGTCAAAACTTGAACTCTTGTCCTGTGACTCCAAGTTCAGCTCTCTTCCCAATGTACAAAACTATTTCAAGAAGATAACAACATTAAGGATTGCAAGGCCCTTTCCTCACAGAAACCTGGAAGTAAGCTACTGCAAGTACCATTTTACAGACATGAAGACTGAGGATAAGAGATTGCCCCAGGCCACAAAGATGATAATTGAATGAGGAGACTTTAGTGCTATCCCTTGGCAGATGGATCAGCAGAGACTATAAAAAGTAGTCATCTTCCCCTCTTCCCCATAGTAATGGGGAACTTACTACTTCATGAGGCTACTTCCATTCTATTTTTGCTTCGCTCTAATTGTTAGGAAGTTCTTCCTTCTACTAAACTAAACTTTGTCTCCCTCTGCCTTCCTATCATTATTTTGAACTCTGCTATTTGGAAATTCTCAGAAAATAAGTCAACTTATTGTAGTAGACTGAACACCAGGTTTGTAGTTTGTAGTTAGCACTCAGATCAAGGTCTCTACTTAACCAATGATTAGCTCCATGACCTTGGCCAAATTCCTTCTCAATGGACCTCAATTATTGTTTTTCATCAAAGCAATCATAGAGCTCGATTACAGGTTTTTAATGTCCCTTCCAACTTCTTGTTGATGTTCTTGTATCCTACTCTCCTTTCCAACTGACAGCTCTTCAAGATCTTAGGAATAACTGGCATCTTTCTCCCTTGAGTCTTCTTTCCCATAGGTTAAACTCCCTTTACATGCTTCACCTGAATCCTCTGACCAAAACTATCAGGAGCTTGAATGACAGATCAAAAATGAAATCAAAACTCTAGCCCATTTGACCAGCTTTCTGACAATGTGTCTACAGAATAAGGGCAGTTGGAGGAGGGGCTAAAAGCAAGTGAGCTCTTTTAAGATGTTTAATCAAGAACTCTCCCCTATACTTAATAATGGTCTCCTAACAAGGTGTAAGGGCTAAAATGCTAGCTAGTCTGTCTAAAATATCTAATGAGTGGTCGCCAATTGCAATTTGCAATTCTGCAAAGCAGAATTACAGTAGCACAAAGGAAACATGAGATACACAAATTTACAGAATCCTTCAGAAATTTTCAAATGAACTATTTGTGTCTGACCTGTAGTAGAACATTCTGAGCTCACATTGGTCTGATGACCCATAGCTGGGCACACTGTAGCTTGATGCTAACGTAGCGATGTCATTTTGGTTCTCCTTGAGAACAGAGGACAACAACCAACAAACAAGTCAGCCAATAATAATGACAGTAACAGCAACAACATCAACAATAAAAACAACAGCAAAAGTGCTTTAAGGTTCCCAAAGTATCTTATACATATTTTCTCTTTTGATTCCTCACAACAACCCTGGGAGGTTGAGGACATCATCATCTCCTTTTTAAAAGGGAATTAAACCGATCCTGAAGGAAGTTAAATGACTTGCCCAGGGTCACAGTGTCAGATGAAAGATTCAGACTCAGGTCTCCCTAAGTCCAAGGTGAGAGAGATGGAAATAGGGCAATTTGATTGGGAGGGGGAGGGGTGAAGGAGAAGGAAGTGTCAAGCTTGACTCCACTAAAGCCCTAGCATTAATTATTGTTACTAAAGAGGTTTCTTCTATTTAGTATCTTTGTTCTTTCCTGGTGACAACATTGTTCATCTGAAAAGTCCCCAGAGGAAAATATGTTGAGAGTTTTAGTCTTCAAAGCCAGACCTCCCTTGTAATAGTCCAGCCCCCTTTGCTCCCCATTTGCAACACCTCAGTTCCTTTGTGTATAATTAGTAACTCCTGTGAAAGCTTGCAAACATTAGAGTTCAGCCTTGTCATGAGGTCTATTAATGGTGGGTCTTCTTTTTCCCAGAGGTTCCCAGAACTGAAAAAGTGGTCCTCTTTTGAAAGAGCAGCAGGATTTAATTAGCATTCAAGGCCATTAATTCCTCTCTCTGCATTAAAAAAAAAAACAACCCTATGATTCAAGGCCAAAGATAGGTAGATAAGTATGTGTGGGTGGCAGAGGCATTTAGGTGGAAAGGAGATCTTTTTAAAAGTCCTCATTTTACCCTGGGGAGAAATGAATAAACTTATGTGGGCCTTTCTGGAAATATTCATGATAAAAACTTTGTTATCTGAAAACTTGAAGGCAGGGAGGTCATGTTGGGCCTGATGTGTAGATAAATCACATTAATGCTAATGGGTATTATTGAGGTCACATAAATTCCCTCAAATATTGAATCTTCCCCTGCACTCCAGTATCTCTTTGCATATTAAAAATTATATAGCATTTGATTCATTAATGGCTTGTGAACCATTTGCTAGGAACTCAGGGGGGTTTTATTGCATCTTTTAGCTTTTATGGATAAACTTCATGTGTCTCTGACTCATCCAGACCCATCTTCTGAGTGCTTCTGAGGCTCATTTTGTGTTTTCCTTCTAAAGTCAAAAAGGGCTCATAATCGAGCTTCACAGATTGAGGGGAGAACTAAATTAGAAATTAGGAACAATTAGGGAAAAAAAAAATTCCGGCAAGAATTGCTAACCATGCATGTGGAATCTGCTGGGAACTACCCAACTGGCACCTTGCCCACAGATTCAGTTTCTTCAATTTGCTCTACTGTAAAATAAAGTGAGTGCTTTCCCCGGTAATATGCAACTCACAGGCTTGAAGTGCAGCAAGTGTAATCAGACTTAGAGTTGAAAAGGAAGAGAAATTCCTTTGCTGGCCCCTGCCTCTCATGAGCACTAGAGCTGGGGGTCTGCAGACACTCCAAGAGGCCAAGCTCATCTGGGAGAAGAAGTAATGGATTCCTGAGCTCCTGATTCTATGACATCCAGAGCCAGTCATGCAGGCAGATGACAGAAGACAGCTCCCTAGTATGTGTGACTGGGCCGCAATTTAAAACTCCTATGACTTAAGGAAATAAGTTAAAAAGCCATATGAAGGTTTCTGCAAGATGAGACAGAGACTGCACATCAGCAGCCGCCAGTCTGCACCCCAGAATGAACTCCTTCCATTCTAATTGCCAAGTTTGTGCTAAATACCTACATGTGGAAGATGAGAACCATGGACAGCTCATGGCTCTTGAGTTGGAGGGCTGGGCTTGGCATCCTGTCTCCGGCCTTGCAAGCTTGAGTAAATTTGGGCAGATCTCATCTCCTCTCTGAGCCCCAGTTTCCTTATCTATAGAAAGACAGAATTGGATCCAATACTTCAAAATTATTCTCTTCCAGATCTCAGTCTATGCTCCTGGACCTGAAGGAACTACCAGTTTAAGGAGTGTGAGGGCCAAAATTTGATATACTGAGCATTATTTGGGTTACTCACTTTAATACTGGGATACTGAAATATGAGGGACCTTTGAGGTTTAAGGGGAGGCCCTCTGGACAGCCCTTTCTTAGATATTTCTCCCAGGCCAATAAGAAAGGAGCCTCTAAGCTTCAGTTCACAAAAGGATCAGATTTTATTACTTGGGAATTAATTAAACAACAAAAGTGAAACTAATAAAAATCAAAGAAAAGGAAATAGGAAAATAGAAATACAGAAAGATATTCTTAACTCTAAGCTTAACTCAGACCCTTTCCAATTTAGCTAGTTCAAAGGAATTTAGGGTTTTTCATAAGTAACTCACCTAACCTGAAAGTTTAAAGTTGTTAACCAGAGACAGCAGTCGTCTGCGACAGAACACAAATATGAACAGCGTGCCACCACCACACGAGGCCAAGCAGAAAGAAGGAAGTCAGCTCGAGTACTGGAAGTAGCCCGCCTCCCTTGCAGGAGCATTCGATCTCCCCTCCCCCAAAAGGGGAGGTCTTTCAAAAAGCTGCCTTCATAACCTCTGGATGGGCCAGGTGTAGCCCCTCCCAAATGAGTTAGATAAAAACGGGAATATTAATCTTTACCACAAATAATTTTTACCACAGCAGTTTCATTGGAGGTGGAGAGCCCCATCATGAACACAGATGAATGTAGATTTAGAAAGTGGAGAGACTTTAGAGGTGGTGGTTTTTGTCCACCTGCCTCTACAGACAAGGAAAGTGCAGGCCCAAAGGCATAAGTGGCCTTGCTCAAGGTCACCTAGAAGGTTTCAGAGTCTGCATTTGAGGTACTACTTCTTACCAGTGGTGCACAGTAACACAGGCACATTCCAGGAGGGAGAGTATGTGAGGAGTGACTCAGGCAAAGCCTGGGGCTTGAGGAATTGGTATTCAGTTCTCATCCATTTAATTCTGTGACTTTGAACCTCAGAAACCAATAGATAAATAATCCAAAAGAAGAAACAGGAGCATTTAGAAAGTGATACATGTATGAGTTTGAGTTTGACTTGTGCTTATTCATTGGTGCATCTGTACCTGCTTACAGAAGCAATCAACTGTCTTGGTTACTTTGGCCATTAATTATACGTGGCTTTCTGCCATCTCCTCTACGGTTGTGCTGACTTGGCATTAGTTCTGCTCAAGTGCTATGTGTTTGACTACATGACTTCTGACCTCCCTTCTGACTCTGAAATTCGGGAATTCTCCAAATTCAGTCTTATGTAATGAAGTAATGAAGTCTGTAGGTCTTCTGGGGTTTTTTGCAAACCAGGGATCTCACTTTATATAGAGGTCCCTTCTATCTCTAAATCTAGGAATTCCATGTAAATTGAGGTCCCTGGTCTCCTGAAACTCACAGGAGACCTATTGACCTCATAACATCAGAATCCAGGAATGAACTTGTAGAATCCCAAACTTTCAAACCTTAGAGATTCATTTGGTTCAATCCCTTCATTCTTTTAGGTGAGGAAACTGAGGTCTGTATGGATTAAATGACTTGACCAAGAAAGTCCACACTGACAGAGAAGGAGCAAAATGAAGAGCCCTGGATTTGTTGTCAGAGCATCAAGTTCAAATTCTGCACCAGACATTTGCTACCGATGTGAACCTAGACAAAAGATTTAATTCTCTGGGCCTCAGTTTCTTTATCTCTAAAATGAGGAGATTGGATTAGATGACCACTTAGTTCCCTTCCAGGAATAAATAAGTGGTCATGAGACCCTTAGTTTCAGGTCTGTAATATATGTTCCTGCATAGTGTCTTATACATAATTGTTGCTTAATAATTACTTAATTTTATTTTGAAGGTCAATCTGCTTTAAAGAAAAGTTATTTGATGAATTAGTTTGATTAAACAAATTGGCTGATTTGTTTTCTGTGATTAGCCTGCCCCAGTAGATGGCCTAGACATTAGTGTCACCAGCTTCTAGGTATGTGTAAGCTATTTGTAAATAGGAATTGTTTAGTGTTTCCCCTCCACCTAGTCTAGTGCCTAGTATTCAATAAGTGCTTAACAAATACTTGTTGATTGATGGATTATGCAGCCAAAGGGAAGAAGGAAGAGGCAGCCTCCAATGTTCCCATTCAATGAGAATGATCAGTTTCTCACAGAATTAGTCCTTTCTGAAATTCACCCCTTCCTTAACCCCCATTCTAAAGACAAGTCAGAATGATGTAAATCTGCAGGAGATATACAAAATAAGGAGGACTTAGTAGAGAGGAAATCCTGGTAACAGCTTCTCAGAACTGCAGGTGGAAGAAACAATAGCTAAATTAAGGAGGGAGGTAGGAGGAGAAATTGGGTCAGAAGTAGAACAAAATTAGATTGTTTATAGTTATCTTCAAGTGGTCTCACGGAACAATGAGCCATTTCATTGCATCCATGTGAGAAAGGCTTAAAGAAGGTTTAAGTCACAACTAAAGATGCTAAAGGGAGTATTAGACAGAAGTGAAGAAGGTGAATTTGAAGGATGCTCTGGCAGAGGAAAGGCAAAAACAGAAAAGAATAGAAAGGGATTAAAATATGAAACAGAAGAAAAGGTCAAGGAAAAAATTTCCAAAGAAAACTGAGTTTATATAATGTGTACCTGGGGTATAGGTGTGTTATTATACTCTGTCAAACAATGTGTTTGCCTGATAGAAAATATCTCTCCAAAGGTGTTACTTTCAGAAGTATATCTTTAGTTTGATAATCCCTAAGTACATTGTTCAATTTTCCTGCTACTTTTGAGAATGATATGACATGGAAGGTAATGAGCTCCCTATCACTCCAGCTATTCCTGCAGAAACTGGAAGACCACAGCCAGGACTATTGCCAAGGGCCTTCTTGTTTTGCCAGATTATAAATTTAGAGGTGGAATTAATCTTTAGAGGTCTCTTAATCAAACACTCTCATTTTTATGGATGAAAAAACAGAAGGCTACAGAAGCAAAGTGACTTTCCCAGGGATATGCAAGGAGGAACTGGCAAAACTGGATTTCTAATTCAGATTCTGTGACTATGAGTTCAGTTCTTTCTTCCATTATATTAAACTGTCTCCATGCATCAGGAATGGGGACAAGTACCTGACCTCAGAAAAAAGAAGTAGAAACACCCCCAGTTAGTAGGTGCCAGAATCAAGAATGTGATATGAGATTTGACTGTCTCCTAAGGTAGTTTTAAAGAAAAAAAAAAACTCTGTGATCCCAATGTAGAAGATTCAGTCTCTAAAAAAGTTCCATTCTTAGGTGTTAACCAGACCCATGCCTTGGTTGGTCTATATGTAATCCTGGTGACTGAACCAAATATATTTAGGAAATTCCCCTCAGTGCTCTGATTTTCCTCATTAAATATACCAAATTAGGTAATCAATAATTCAATAAATATTTATTACATCCTTGTTATGTGCCAGGCACTGTGGTAGGTGTTGGGAATGCACATGTACAAGTGAAAACACCCCTGCCTTCAAGGAACTAACTTTTTTTTTGAATTAACATTTTAATAAGGGAATAAGTTCATAGAGATAATAAGAAAAACAGCAATAACCAGAGTCAGCTTATATGTTTTGAGTTAAGGTTGGTGAGGCCCTTTACCAAGATGAAATCATTTGATCCCTATAATTATATGTTCCTTGTAAGTAGGTGCTATTATATCCATTTTACAGATAGGAAAACTGAGACAGGTAGAAAAGAAATGTGTTGCCCAAACTCACCCAGATAAGAAGTTTCTGAGGACAGATTTGAATTCATTTCTGTCAATTGGTAACTGAACATTATTAATGAACTCAAGTCTTCCTGGCTATAGTCTAGCACTCTATATGATAGGATAGGAAAAGATAGGGTAGGGAAGGATAGGGCAGGACAGGATAGGGCAGGACAGGATAGGATGGATGGATGGATGGGTAGATAGATAGATGACAGATAGATATAGCCTATTCTTTCTGCGTACACACACACACACACACACACACACACACACACACACACACACACACACACACTGAATGCCCAGTTAAATTGGAGGGGATACCAACAAGTGGGTGAATCAGCCTACCTGGTATGCGAGGATTCCAACAAGATGATTAAGCAAACACCAATGGAAATAAAATACATTTAAGAATTTTTGTAGCAAAGTAAATAGTACAACCAAGTGAATTATATGTTGGGGGAATGATTTCAGAACTCATTTTCTTTGTATTTCCTTACTCTAGGTAATGTATAATATCCATGGTCCTGAGTGACAGTTTTATGTTCAGAAAGAGATGTAACAGATAGAGGACCTCTCCTTTGAAATGAACATATCGTTGCATGATGCACTTACTGACAGGGAGCTAATAGGAGTGATTTATACTAGGGACATCCATTTGGGGGAGGAAAAAAATAGATCCTCAGCAGATTGAAAGTATTTTCCTTTGCATTTTTTATTACATGGAACATAGATGCAAAAGCAAATCAGACCTGAACATTTTTGACAAAAACCACTGCACTAAATCTATGGGTTCCTATTTGATTTCAGCTTCATTGTGCTTGCTATATTTCATATGAATTACAGTGATTCCTGGTGGAGAGGGAGCTTGCCTTGGGAGACAGTCAAATTTCAAATCATATCCTTGCTTTTGGCTCCTACTAACTGGTGGTGTGACCCTAGGCAAGTGACTGTACTTCTTCATTCAGAACTGTTAGGGTAGGAGAGAGCAGGAGAATGGAAAAGCAAACAGGAGGAGGGGAAGGGAGAAGAAGGGTGGGGAAGTAAGGGAGAAAGAGGATACAAGTAGAAAAACAAGACAATCTGCTCTCAAATCGCTCACATTAAAAAATGAGTGTTGATGTACACTAGTGTATAGAGTTTCTTCACCTGTACAATATATACTATTAGTGTATAGTAATGAAGATTCAGGCCTAGAATTTTTACATGGACAACTACAAGTGTGCTTTTTAGGTAGAGTGGGAAAGATGGACGCAGGATCTCATCATAGCCCAAAATTGCCGCATCCAGAAACTCCCTCCAAAGACAGAGATAAGTACTATATCTGTAGGTAATTGTTCATCTAGGAGAGGGTTAACTAGGGTATCAAGAGGTTGAATAAGTCCTGCCCAAGGTTGCGATGTTGTTCAGTCATTCATCTGTGTCTGGGTCTTCATGCTCCCATGGAACAGCACACCAGACCCTTCTACCCTCCGCTATATCTCCAAGTGTGTCCAAGCTCATGTTCATTCATTCCATGATACTCTCTATCCATCTCTTCCTCTGTCATCCCCTGCTCCTTTTGCCCTCAATCTTTCCCAATAACAGGGTCTTTTACGATGAGTCTCATTATGTGGCCAAACTATTTAAACTTCAGCTTCAGTATTTGATGTTCCAGCGAATGGCCTGAATTCATTTCTTTTAATATTAACTGAGTTTACCCCTTTACTGTCCAAATGTCTTCTCCAGCACCACCGTCCCAAAGCATCAATTGTTCAGCGCTCAGCTTTCTTTACAATCCAACTCTCACAGCCATACATTACTACTGGAAAAAAAAAACAAAAACAAAACAAAAAACATAGCTTTGGCCTTTGTTGGCAAGGTGATGTCTCTGCTTTCTAGTCTGCTATTGATATTTGCTACAGTTTTCCTTCCAAGGAACAAGCATCTTTAATTTCATGGCTTCATTTCCCATCCTCAGTGATCTTAGAGATAGAATATGCCAGATATCTGAACTCAGATAACTATCTTATCTATGCTGTCATGCTGTCTGCTTACATATCCTAGAATAATGTGAAACCATTCATTCAACCAACCAATACACTGAATGAATGGATAGCTAGATAGACAAAAGGAATGCAAATTAATTAGTCACTCAGAAAAAGGAAATCATTTTCACCTGGTAATATGATGGAATTTGATGGAAGAAATAAAAAGAATCTTATTCATAATCTTGTCCTACCTTTGTTTTATACATGTGTAAACTGAGTCACAATTGAACTATGGAGGAGTAATTAGTGGCCTTCTGCTTGGTGCCAGTGGCATAGGTAGGGCCAAATGTGATTAGGGAGGGAGGCACTGCAAGGAGATATATTTCAGTTCAAAACTAGAAAAAATCATAGGATCATGATTTATTTTCAGAATTGGAGGGGATCAATGGAGTGTGTGCCAATTTGTATCTCAATTTTAAGTTTTTATGCTCACCCACCCTTTTCTTAAATATTTATAAAAAGCTCAGTCATACTGGATCATAAATCTGACAAGCCCATTCTTGTCAAACTTACTGGATAGAGTGTTTACCTTCATTCAGGATAGCTTATCTCCTTATTTACTTATCTGCACCTCGACCCATCCTTCCTGATTCTTCGGTCTGGGAGCAAACAAAACAAGTCTTGACCACATGATGCCCCTTCACGTATTCTACACTAGCTTGATTTCCCATGGGCTTTTGTATCAATGCTCTCCATCAGGATTATTACATCCATACCTTAAAGTCTAAGTATCTTAAACTGGATTCCTCAACTAGGCACTTACCATATGGTGTACCAACTGTAGCTTCCCAACAATTAAAGCTCTCCAAAAAAAGGAATGGGCTACTTAGTAAGAAAGTGAATTGGAAGTCATTTGGAGACCTGCAGAAGCTGAATGACCATTCAAATTCAATTTAATTCACCAAAGGAAAAAAAAATCTGCCTGGACTATGTGAATTGGCTCCTAATTGGTCTCCTTGGTTCCGGTCCCTCCCCCCATCTAATTCACCTTCCACACAACTGCCAGAGTGCTTTTTCCTAAAGAACAGTCCTCACCATGTTACTCCAAATTCATTAAACTCCAATGGTTCCCTATTGACTCTGGGATCAAATATGACCTCCTCTGCTTCACGTTTATAACCCTTCACAACCTGGTCCAAGCCTCCCTTTCCATAAGTCAGTCCTTTTTTTGGCACTTCATAGTTCAGTCAGAATGGTCCTCTTGTTCCCAAAATATCTGACCTCCCATCTCCATTACTTTGCCTTCCCTTACCTCTGGGTTTACATTGCCAAGCCTCCCACTTGTAGCATCTAGCATCCTAAAAGTATTCTGAGAGAATCAGTGGAGGTTTAAAGATGAGCAAACTGAGGCAAACAGATTTAAGTGACTTGTTCAGGGTCACACAGCTAGTAAGTGTCTGAGGTCAGAGTTGAACTCAGGACAATGAGTCTCACTGATTCCAACTCCAGCATGCTATCCATTAAGCCACTTAGAAGCCCTAGAACCTACTATGTGCTAAACTCTGTTATCAGCTCAAATGATAGAAGCTCAAGGAATGAAACTAGTCTTAGGTACAGGAAGATCGTATAGAATGTATGGTGGAAGAGTGTGCACAGCATTATTTCTTAAAGGAAAAACCCAGAAATTTAGAAGAGAGTAATGTTTACAAAAATAGGAAGACATTTATTTAAGCCAGAACATTTTTAGAACATATAAAGATGAACCTGGAAGGAGGACAGGAGACAGTAAAAAGAAAAAAACAAGCATGGGGGGGGGTAAAGAGAAATGTTCCAAGAATTACACCACAAAATATGTCTTCCTTCAATGATTCTACAGCTATCACATCTTTATTTTAATGCCCTAGTCCTCAATGTGTTGGAGAAGCAGCTGGAATGCCCTCCTCATGGCCTCATGGCTTGCTTCAAGTGTCTGCTTAAGTCCCGATCACTTTCTCTGAATCTACTTTTCAAGTCTTCTTCAGTCTTTGTGCCCACTCCCTGACATTACCTCCAACTCATCATACATTCCTACAAACCCACACACACACACACACACACACACACACACACACACACACAATTCACTCACAAGTCAAGAGTTCACACACATGTACATGTATGTGCAGATATGGCTCTATATGTATTGATAGAGCTATATCTATGTGCATATATACACATGTGTATAATATGTTACTGTTGCTTGTCCTTTGTTTTTGAAGAGGATTTAAGTGAGGCAGAGTTGCACAGAGTTGTCAGCCTCACTCTCTGAGTTATCAAAGTCCAGTGGCAAGACAAGATAAAAGTCAGGATGACGGGTGATGGCCTGGCATGCAGTGAATGACTATGGTGTCTTTGATCTCTGACCAAATTCTATACACTCCACAGTGCCTTCATCAGTGTTCTTCATGGCTGTTGGAACAAGTTGTTCTCATCCACCCATTCTGCCTGGGGGAAGCCTTAGTGTTTGTGTGTGTATGTGTGTGTGTGTGTGTGTGTACATATTATATATACATATATATTTATACTCACTAGAAGGGGCATGTAAACAACTATATAAATATGATATATATAATGACAGATAGATAGATGTATATGTATTGATTATAAAGTAGCTAGATGGTTCAGTGGATAAATCACTGGTCCTGGAGTCAAGAAGAGATGAGTCTAAATTCAGTCTCAGACACCAACTAGTTGTATGACCCTGAAATCACTTAACCACTGCTTATTTTAATCCACTGGAGAAGGAAACAGCAAATCTCTCCAGTATTTTTGACAAGAAAACCCTACATGAGGTCACAAAAAATTGGATGTGACTGAACAACTCAAAAACAACACAAACAATATGATTATATATTCATACATATACAAATGTGTGTAAAAAATTTTCTTTGTACCCTGTCTTCATGCTATTGTCTCTATTAGATTGTAAGCTCTTTGAAAACAGGGACTATTTTGATTTGGTTTGGAGTTTGTTTATGACATTTCTTGGTGCTTTTTATCTCCACCATTTATCCCAGTGCCTGGCACAGAACTGGCATTTAATTAATGCTCATTGAATTGATTTGTCTTGAAAAGTGGCATTGAAGAGCAAGAAGATGGTAATAATAAAATAAGATCAGAGGAAGTATGAACTGGGGGGCTTTGCAGTTTTGAAAAATCAGTTCTTAATAAATCTAAAACTAGAGGACACCAAATTCAAAGAAGATGATCCACAATATTATTACCCCTCCCCAAGGGAAATGAGGAATGTCAATAATGACCCAGCCATATGCTTACTTTCCCAAATTGGCAAAATCTTTATGAGAATAATCTACACAAGATGATGAGCAGTAGCTTCTCATAAAACAGTGAGAAGCAATCAAGGGAAAAGCCACTTTACAGAAAATCTGGCAAAAGATCCAACTCAACAAAGTCATCCTGAGGATGGTGAAGGATAGAATGAATTAGAAAGAGAATTCTTAAAAACAACACCAAGTGAATTGGAGGGAAGATAATGACTGAAGGGCTATGCCCACTTTATATAGAGTCCATATGAAAACTGACAACTTAACACTGGGAGGCAGAAGAGCACCATTCTTTGCCTATATTCTTTGCTACATACAATATAAGCTCCTTGAGGACAGGGTCCATAATGCTTGTTCTTTGTTTTGGCTTTGTATATCTAGCACCTAGGGCAGCTAGGTGTCACAGTGGATAGAGCACTGGCCCTGAAATTCAGAGGACCTGAGTTCAAATTTCAACTCAGACACTAGCTGTGTGACCCTGGACATGTAGTCTTCCTGATCTCTCTCTCTCTCTCTCTCTCTCTCTCTCTCTCTCTCTCTCTCTCTCTCTCTCTCCCCTCAACCCAGATGACTCTATAGCAGAGAGTGAGGCTGGTGACTTTGCACGGCCCTCCCTCACTTAAATCCAAATCACTGCAAGTCATGACACCTGTTATGGTACTCTTTGAGAATGAAGGACAGGGGACAGCTGGATGGCGCAGTGGTTAAAGCGCTGGCCCTGAATTCAGGAGTATGTGAGTTCAAATCTGGCCTCAGACACTTGACACTTACTAGCTGTGTGACCCTGGGCAAGTCACTTAACCCCCATTGCCCCGCAAAAAAAACAAAAACAAAAACAAAAAAACAAAAAAGAGAATGAAGGACAAACACCATCACCACCTACTACAATAAGAATTTGAGGAGTCTTCAAATTAAATAAAAGTTAACAGTGTGATGGCAGCCAAAACAAAACCAAAACAATTGGACTTGGATGTTGCCTACATTAAGGAGGCCTGTTGAGTCTTTCAGTCATGTCTGACTTGTTGGGATTCCGATGGACCATGGCTTGCCAAAGGTGTCCCTGGAGTGTTCTTGGCAAAGATACTGGAGTGATTTGCCATTTCCTTATGCAGTGGTTTAAGGCAAACAGAGGTTAAGTGACTTGCCCAGGGTCACATAGCTAGTGTCTGAGGCTGGTTTTACACTTGGGTCTTCCTGAGTCCATGCTCACTGGTCTATCAGTTGAGCCACCGGGTGCCTAAGGAGACCTAGATTTCAGGAATAAGCAAGTGAGGCTTTCTCTGGACTCTATCCTGGTCAGACAACATTTGCAGTATGATGATTGTTTCTGGACACCCTAATTAAGGGAGAATATTTCTAAACCATTGAATTGTCCACATTATACCAACCAGGATCATGATGCCATATAGAGAGGTTTTGAAGGAAATGAGTACTGTTTAGCCAGGAAAACAGACTTCATGTGGGGGAGGCAAGATTGGAGTTCTGTCCTATACTCATCATGTCTGTCCCCAGAGATCATGGCCAAGAGGCTAGTGTGGAAGTTAGAAAGAGGCTTGATGTAACAAGGAATTCCCTAAGAATGCAAGCTACTCAAAATGGGTTTGAATTTGGGAGGCAATGAGTCCTCTCTCACTGGAAGACTTCAACCAGAGCATTGTTGTGATGGTGCTTTAGGGTTGTAGCTTGAACCAAATGGCTAATGAAAATTATTCCTACTGAAAAATGTTGTGATTCTATGAAATGAGGAACCTCAAGATATTTGATAATGAGCACTTTTCACCATTGATGATACACCTGGACTTGCATTTCACTGCCCTCAATGTGCTTTGAGGATACCCTCATTCCACTATCAGGTAATCATCAATGACCTTTGATGTATTTGGTTGCTACTCTCCTGGGCCTTGCTACCTCACTGTAAGGAACTGCTGTGTGACTCACAAAACTTCACTCAGCCTCAGTCTTGTCACCTGTAGAACAGGGGTAATAATAAGCCCTCCCCTGGGGCTTGTTGTGCGGATCACATGAGATGACACTTGGAAAGTGAGTTATACACATTACAGCTATCCATAAACCCTCACAGTCATTATTACTCACTGTGGTTGCTGCTGCTGCTCTTCATCAATGCAGCACACTTTCCACTGTATGGCATTGCTGCCACAAGGACTTGTGCTGCAGGGAAGCGGCCTCGGCCACTTCTACATGTGCCCCTAGCTCTTGGTCTGAATATTCCTCAGCAAATGTTTCAAGGATGGGAAGAATCAGGAATTTGGGCAACACCATGATCATATGACCATCCAGCCCCAGACTTGGTGAAAGGATACAGAACTCCAGGTTCATTGCACAAGTCTCTTTCTACCCTAACAGGAGAGTGGTAGTGAAATAGAAAGGGACATGGGGGCATCAAAGAACAAGAAAACAGCAAAGAACCTACGACAGAAATAAACACTCCAGGTTTACAATGGCAGTTGTTGGAATCTGCAGCCAGTTCTTCCTTCTGAGAATCAAATCCAAGCAATGGCATAAAGAGTTTCTAGGATGGAGAACAAGTGGCATGGGAATCTTTGAGCACCCCCACTGGATTAGGGCCTCCCAATCAGGGCTGCCATCCCCTGAAATGGGATTATCAGGAAGAGGGGCATGAAAGCTTTTTTTTCCCCTGAAGCCTTACACTATCTGGAGCTGATAATCTGTTCTCACAAGCAAGGAAGGCAACAGAGTAGCTAGTAAAGATAGAACCCTTTTTAGGCTTATTAAATTTCACAGTATCTGTTTAATTTTTAAGAAACTTAGTATTTTACACATTGTGTTTGCAAGAAAGTCAGTCATGAAAGATTCAGTGTCCTTATGGGGAACATTTCCTTTCCTAAATGAAAAAATAAATTCACTGTTAACTCCCTTGAAAGGTCTTCTAATTGCGGAAGTCTATTCTCCCCCTCGAAGCACATGGGTAATTCCCATTAATAATAAAGCCCCTTAGGGTAAAAAAAAATCCCCCAAGATGTCGTAAAATGCACCAACAGGACAAAGTCTTCTGCCAAAGCTTGTGCTGCATGAGAGTTTTGATATGAGTGACTCTATGTTCCTTGTAGTAGGAAGGACCAAAGTAAATTTTATCTTTTTTCTTCCCTTATGCAAGTGACTGATTAAATGGAAAAGAGCAAATGTAAAAGTCTGCAGATTTAAATTCCACAACCCTTTACCCCCTACTATAAAGCCTAGAATGTCTTTATTTTTTTTAGATCACAGTACATCTCCCTGTGCAATGTTTTAGGGAAGGAGGGAGGGAGGGAGAGACAGACAGACAGACAGATAGACAGACAGAAACAGAGAGACAGAAGGAGAGACACAGAGAAAGACTGAATGAAAGAGAAAGTCAGAGAGACAGAGACAGAGAGACAAAGACAGAGAGACAAATAAAGAAAGAGAGACACAGACAAGGAGAGACACAGAGAGAGACTGAATAAAAGAGAAAGTCAGAGAGACAGAGAGAGAGAAAGAGAGAGAGAGGGAGAAAGAGAGAAACAAAGAGCCAGAGAGACAGACAGAGACAGAGACAGGAGAGACAGAGAAAGACTGAATGAAAGAGAAAGTCAGAGAGACAGAGCCAGAGAGACAACAAAAGAGACAGACACAGACACAGACAATAAAAGAGAAAATCAGAGAGAGAGAGAGAGAGAGAGAGAGAGAGAGAGAGAGAGAGAGAGAGCAAGCAGAACCCTTGAATTTAAGTAGAAGGGAACATGGTTATGGAAAGAAGATTCCAAAAACAGGGTCCACGTGAGAAACATCTGTCACTCTAGATTAATTTTCTCGTGTCGATTTTCTCCTCTTGGAAACATCTGCAGCTGAATTA
Organism: Dromiciops gliroides; assembly: GCF_019393635.1. NCBI lineage: Eukaryota > Metazoa > Chordata > Mammalia > Microbiotheria > Microbiotheriidae > Dromiciops > Dromiciops gliroides. The sequence continues at coordinate 7,063,801 of NC_057864.1, forward strand.
TATTTCTCTCCAATGTAGATTGCAGAGGTCAGCCAGTTTATCAGCTATTCTAAGAGCCAAATGTTTACTACAATGCTGAGACATGGCAGAAGGAGCCAGAGGAAGTGCACACCCTTAAGCCCCACAAGGGAAAGAAGAAAAAGGAGATGGAAGCCATCTGGTAGAGAGTATTGTCATTTTTAAAATAAATTCATCCAGGAATGGGCAAGTGGTCTTTCAACAGTCTCAACAACAGAGACAATGTAGGCAACACTGTTTGCATGTAAAAAGTATGAGTGGGAGGCAGTGGAAGTTGCTAGGCTGGGAGTAAGGAGACACAGGTTCCAAATCAACTTTTATACTTCCTGGGGACATGATCTGGAATGAGTCACTCAACATCTCTGAAGTTCAGAGAGATAAAACGCCAAATAAAAAATGAGACTAAAACCTTCAATAACTACCTCATTGCTGGCTCAAGTGAGCTAATGAATGCATGGCACTGAAAAAATTACAGTCATTATTTTTATTAATGGTATTTTATGCTATTATTTATTTTATTAGGGTTATTAGTTCTACATGAAAATAATGTGGATATTACTTCACTATCTCCCTCAAAAGTATGGCCAAGTCAACTAGCATTTGCCTAAGATGTACCAAGCTGTGTGCCAAGTGCTTGGGCTATAAAAAAAGACAAAAGATGGTTCTGACTCTCAAAGGAGTTCACAGCCTATTGAAGAAAATAACATAAAATAAAAGAAGTTTCTATTTCTAAACAAGATGCATATTGTGAAAGTGGGAGGCCATCTCAGGGAGAAGGCCCTAGCATTGAGAAGGCCGAGGATTCATTCCTTGAAGAAGGTGAGCTTTTAGGTGGAACTTAAAGGAAGTAGGGTCTCCAGGAGGCAGCTGTGAGGAAGGAAAATTCAAGAATGAGGATAAATATCACAAAGAGGAAAATGTTTTATAATAAAGTATTAGCAGACATATGAGTTGCCTATATTAGCATTGAATGCAATTTACCACCACCCTCTACCCTGAAAAAAATCAGAGTAAGAATTCACCATTGCAAGGACAGCTTTCAAATAAATAAAAAGATGCTTGTGTGTGCGTGCGTGTGTGCATGTGTGTGTGTGTGTGTGTGTGTGTGTGTGTTCATGTGCATATTCACACCCAAGCCTTCCAGGACAACTGTTGAGCCTACATAGCTTAGCATAGTGGAAAGAATAATAAATCAAATTCCAACTATGCTACTGACAACTTGTGTTAGATTAAGGAATTCCCTGAGCTTCTCTCTGGACCTCAGTTTCCTCCTCTATAAAATGAAATTAGCCTGCAGGATCTCTAAAGTCCTTTTCAGCTCTAAATCCTATCACACTAATATAAAGTTTGGCATAGCAGATTCAGTTGGCCTTCAAACCAGGAAAACAAGGGCTGCTGGCAACTTCCTAAGACTTTAAATTGCAGAGAAAGTGCCAACTTGTGTCAGTTGAGTGGATTTCCACTTCCAAAAGTTCCCTGTACCAAAGAAATTATAGGTCTCATTCCTAGTATATTGATAAAATAGATTATCAATCTTGGTTATTTTTATTAACTGATTTTAAAAACGGAAAACCATGATTGAGAACCCAATATATCAATACACTAGGAACCAGACCTGTAATTTCATTAGTGACAGGAAGTCTTGTTCCCAAAGTAACTCTCCACAAAGTCATACTTCAGGTGAAAATAGCAAAGAATTAGCAGCTACAATACATTGTTGATGGAGATCAGAGACTCATTTCTATGGCATTTATTTTTTGGAAGTACCAATTAAAGCAATACATGGCATGCTGAATTGGTTTGAATGAAGCATCTCAGAGTTGGAAAATACATTAGAGTTCTGCTGGTTCAAATCAACCTTGAATGGAAATCTCCACAACATCCACTGGAATGGGGTTCTGAGTTCAGATTCAGAAGACTTTGGGTTCCATCTTACCTTAGACACTTATAAGTTTTGTGACCTATGTCAAGTCACTTAACCTCTCTATTCCTCAGTTTCCTAACTTGTAAAATGGGAGTGAAACTAGACAGCCTCTAAGGTCCTTTCTACCTCTAAATGTAGGAACTGAATCTCAAACAGTTTCTGGTTCAGTTTATGGTTAAATGCCTCCAGTTTGGAAAAACCCATTACCTTTCAGGGCTTCTGGGAGCATCAAATAAAGCCATGATCACGAGGTTTTCTTTTCAGGATTGCTATGAAAATGTGAAGTACTATGGTGACAGAGGGGGTAGTAGTGGTGGTAGAGGTGGTTGCTCTTGTTACCTCCCAAGGCAGTTTGGGGAGGGGGGCGCCTCTAGTTGTCAGGAAACTGTTTCTGTGCATCCAGAAGACATCTGGCTGCAGTGTCACAGAATCTGAGTGGAAGGGATTACAAAAGCTGCCCATTATAACCTGTTCCTAAAAGAGAGAACTTCTACAACATGCAAAATCCCTCAGCCCTCATGGCTCCAAGTTGGGTCCTCTAGAACTTAGCAAGACATACTGTTGTCTACATAGGGATCTTGGATAGACTTGAAGACAGCTCTGCTGGCCTTTGCTAGGACTTACTGGCCTTCTCCTCCTCCATCTTCTCCTTCTCCTTTTCCTCTTCTTTTTCCCTTCTTCTCCTTCTCCTCCTCCTCCTTCTCCTTCTCTGTCTCCTCCTTTTCTTCCTCTTCCTTCTCTTTTCCCTTCTTCTTCTTCTCCTTCTTCACCTTCTCCTCCTTCTCCTCATCTTCCTTCTTCTCCCTTCTCCCTTTCTCTTCTTCTGGACTTATAACTGTCCTTTCTTCTGAAGCCATTTCCTTTCCACCCTCTAGGCCAGTAGATTTGAATAAAACTTAGTCCAGGTTTGACTCATATCCATTGCCCCATTCACTGTGCCATAGAGCATCTCCTTGATTCTACTGAATTACACTAATTAAAACAAACAAATAAAAACCTTGCATATTTCTTTCATGACCTTGAGATCCTTTAATGCAGGGTTACTTCCCCAGCATTAGTAATATATCTTTGAAATATTATTTAGGTCTCTTTCCCTTCAGTCATATAGGATTTTCTAAGAATTTCCAAATATGCAATGTTTTGTGTAGGAAAACAGAATTTATTTTCCAAAAGACGCAAGTTTTATCCCCACCCTTAATTCTGAGGTGTTCATTAGAGAAAATGCTGTTAATGCTATTAACTGGTATTTAGACCTAAGACCCTGAAGTCATATCATCTTTTATGAGCTTCTATCATTTTCCTACCAGGGAAAAGAAGGAGAAAGGATGCCTCCTGCACAGGGCCGCAGTCTTTGGTGTAAGTTTATGTAACTGGGAAGCCTTAAAAGAGAGCTTTACCAGAGGCTAAAAGAAGGTACTTTGAAAAGCTCCATTGAGATGATGAGGTTTTCTCTCTCCCTCAAAGTGCTTGGAGTGCATTTCAAGGGAGCTTAAAAATAATAATAAATGTTTGTAAAAAGATAACTCATTGAGATCCAAACGACATAGTAACTTAAAAGAGTAACAGATGAAAACTTCAACAAGGCTCCTCTTTCCCACATGGCACCAGCAGGTATATGTGTCAGTATAAGGTCTGTTTGTATAAGACATTGGAAATGCCAGAAGATATGTTTAAAATGGCTTTTGAGTCTGAATTTTATTAACCCTGAGAGGACTTCAAAAATCATTTCTAAAGGCAAGAAACTTTACTTTGATTCATAAACAGAGAAACCTGTTTAACTGCTGAGGATGTTAATAAAGCAGATTATTGGTTTCATCTCTGTATTCAAAGTTGTTCAAGGTTTTTTGTTTTGTTTTGTTTTGTTTTTGACAAGTGAAAACATAGCCTCAAAGCCTTCTCCTCTAATACCTGGGGGCCTCTTTGAAAGATAGGCCCACCACTCTTTTGCACATTATGAAATCCCAATTTTAAGAAATTAAAATGATCTACTTTTGAAGAAGTGGTGGTAAGGAAAACATTTACAAGGCTTCAGGTCTTCAAGGGCTCTGTAGTATTGAAATATCTCAGGACAAAGAATAATGAGCTTAACAAATTAGGATGATCTGACAAAGCCCTTCGTCCTGCCGAGCTGCGATGAAAGCTGCCTTGATTGCTGGGGCCAGTGTTGGAAATGTTTTCATACTGAGATTTAATTTCAGAGGTTTAGTGTTTCTAAATTGGGCCTTAAAAAGAAGAATTGGAAAGAGGAAGAGAAAAAAGTTTCACATCTCTGACATGCTAACTGAGAGAGACAGAGAGACAGAGACAGAGATGGAAGGAGGGGGAGGGGGAAGGGGGAGAAGAGGTAGAACATTCTAAACATAGGAAAAATTTCAGAAAGTTAACATGGAGTTTGACCCTACATTTAGGTAAAATAAATCAATCTTACTATTAGATCAAAATGTCTTGTAGCCATACAGTGAGTACAATGGGAAAGTAACAGCCAGGAACTTCTAAGGTTGATTTCTAGAACTATAATATGGCTACATAATGTAGGATTTAACCTGCCTGCTCTATCTGTCCATCTATTTATCTATATATATATATCAATTAGAATGAATATATATATATATATGCATTTGCATATATAGATTTTATTGATATTTATAGATTTTAGAGAAAAATATAGGTAAATATTTCTTAATTCTTTTAGAATATTTTTGGTTTAAAGCACTGCATCTTCTTATCAATCAATCAGCAAGCAATTATTAAGCATTGACTATACGTCTTTGGAAAAGTGAAAGCAAAAGTTGATTTTTTTAAGAAAAGAAAATGAACATTTTACAGATATGTTGTTCAATATGTTGAGTCGTGAGACTTGGAATCCATTTTCATGAGGTTTTGAAAGGTGTTAACAGAGTTGAGAGACAGAGGATTTGCTAAATTCTCTTTGGAATATAGTTGAGTAAGTAGCTAACATACTTGGTATTAGAGGTAGGTCTTGGCACATACCTCACTGGGTTTCCCAATAGATGGCTTTGTGGTGTGATCTCCAAATCTTTATCTATAGCCTTGAAAGTGCATCAGATTGGAGCAGCTAGTCAGGAAGAATTTAAGTGCCTACTATGTGCTTGATACTATGCTTAGCACTGGAGATTAAAAAAGAAGCAGAAATCAAACAGACAGAATTCCTTTTCACCAATGATATACCACATTGGGTCACACCTTCAATTTCACAAAAATGACTACAAGATATAGAGAATCTGAGATCCCCCTGTTCTTTTTAAGTTTTCTGAATTCTGTTTCTTGTATCTATTTGTATTCATAACTGTGTGACATTGGGCAAGTCATTTAATCCTGTTTGCCCCAGTTTTCTCATCTGTAAAATGAGATAGAGAAGGAGGTGGCAAACTACTCCCGTATCACCACCAAGATGGAGAGTTGGACATGACTGAAATCATAGAAAAACAAAAAGGATTATTTTATTCCATGTATTTATATATGGCTCCTAGCTTAGACTAGTTAGGCTGCCAAGTACTAGAATGAAGAGAGTAGACCTATACACACGTGTGTATGTTTATATGTATGCATACATGTATAAATATGTATGTATGTATATATATGTGTGTGTATATATATATATATATATATACATACATACAATGACTGTCTTTGGTTAAGTGCCTACTACTGCCAATAAAAGCTAGCATTTACATAGCATTTTAAGGTTTGCAAAGTGCTTTTAAGCTATTATCTCATTTGATTATCACAACTCTGTGAGTTAAGTGCTATTATTATCCTCATTTTAGAGATGAGAAAAGGGGAATTTCAAGAGATCACATGTGTGGCCCAGTACCACATCACTGCTAAGTTTTTCTGACTCTAAGGCACCTATTACCTGGACCATTGTAGTAGCCTTCTAAATGATCTCCTTTCAAGTCTCCCCCCACTATAATCCATTTTTTTTATTTAGTTACAAAGGTGGCTTTCCAAATGCACATGTCTTATAATGTCACTTCTCTACTCAATAAACTCAAGTAACTCCCTATTACCTCTAGAATAATATAAGAAATTTTATGCCATTTAAACCTTTTCACAATCTGGCCTTTTCCTATGCTCCCTACTTTACCATCCCAGTCTCATTACCCTTTACCCCCATGCACTCATTCCACAGTCAACCCATCCTGGCCTACTCCATGCTCCTCACACAGGATGTGTTCTTTTCCCTGGCTGTCCTTTCTGTACTTCACATGTCAATTTGTTAAGGAGTCCTTTCCCTGTCCTATTAATTTCATGTGATTTCTTCTCTAAGAGTACTTTCCATCTACGTAGGATATATCTTATAGATGATGTGTCTAGTATATACATATTTTTCCTCATTAAAAAGAGAATGGGGACTTTTTTGCTTTTTCTTCATGTTGCTAGTACTTAGTATAGTGGCTAGTGCATAGAAAACTCACTGGAAATGCTTGTCTATTGATTGTTTTGGATACTTCAGGGATTTCTGCTTGAAAAATCTCTTCTACTGGCTGCATATAAAGCCCAGGAAATATTTCAGTTTTCTGAGACCATAACCACTAAAGGTGTAGCCTAATTATCCATACAGGGTGTAGTGATGATGGGGATGGGGATGATGAAGGGGAAGGTAAAGAAAGGGAAGTTGGGTAAGGGAATGGGAGGGGAACAGAGAATTGAGGAGTACCTAAACTAAGTGGGATGATATGCGTTGAAGTCTTGCCTCTGACACATACTAACTATGTGAGTATGAACAAGTCAATTTTTTTCAGTGCCTAAGGAAACTAAGACTGTAAATTACATAGCCAAGTGCTAACTAGCATTGATAGATGGAATTCTCTGCATTCCTAAATTCACATGATCTGGTGAGGAAAAACAACAAAACAAAAGTAACAAAAACCATCTACCTATTTAGGGACATATCAAAACTAATGTCCCAGTAAATAAAAGCTCCTTGAAAGCAAGAACTCTATCTATATTCATCTGTTTATCTATCTCTAGACTTTAGCTAAGGACCTTTCACATTGTAGGCTTCTAGACTGCTGAATAAATGTTTGTTAAATGAATGACCTCATTGACAACAGTCCATTAAATCAAACAGCAAGCATGGATGTCTTGGGAAATGTTCTAGGAACTGAGGGCACAAATACAAAAGCAATAATCCTTGGCCCCAGGAAGTATATTTTTGATTTAGCTGCCCATCTTGCCAAAGGGCCTTGCAGGCTGACCGATCAGTGGGATCTTCGTTGCTTGCATGCACCTTGCCCTCTACTGGCAAGAATTTCTCCACTTTCAAAACTGCCTCTCTTGGTTGTCTCATGCTCATATCAACTAATAAATCCTTCCTTCTTCCCTTGATGGTTATGTTTCCCTTCACTGATAGTCCTTCCTTTACTTTCTCATCCTTGGGAAATATGCCTTTGACCAATGTCTTCTTCTGCCATTCTGAGACCTGTTAACTGGAATTAGCTCCTAAGATGTTCTGGAACCTTCTAAAGCCAAAATTTGCCTGAAAGATGAGACCTCCACAGTTATCCTCAGTAGTTCTTAGGACTCCATAAACTTGAATCATTCTTTTAAAGACTTAAAACATTTCACTATAGGATGTGAAATAACAAATTGTCACAATATATTGTTGACTAATTTTAGAATAATAAATATCATTTATTGTGCCCTAAGTTTTTTTGTTGTTTTTGTTTTTATTTTTGTTTTGTTTTATTTTGTTTTTTGGTGAGGCAGTTGGGGTTAAGTGACTTGCCTTGGGTCACACAGCTAGTTAGTGACAAATGTCTGAGGTCAAATTTGAACTCAGGTCCTCCTGAATCCAGGACTCTATCCACTGAACCACCTAGCTGCCCCAAAGCCTTAAGTTTTTAAAGGAAGAGTTAGGTAATGGATAGAGAGCTTGTTTAGTGTCAAGAAGAGTTGAATTCAATGTTTACCTCTACCAAAAACTCTCTCTGTGACCCTTGTTGACCCTGAGCAAATTAAATAGCTTCTGAGTCCCTGAGGGAATTCTCTAACAAATTATTGCCCATGTTCAGTTCTCTTTTGAAAAAGGGACCTCTCACTGGGTAAACTCTATCCTGATGAAATTGAATCTGTTAAAAAATTAAAATAATGCTAAGTGTTTATATCCATCAGAGGTTATCTTTCAATTAATAGGTACTTAATAAATGTTAGTTGATTCATCAATTGATCATCTCAGGAGTAATCTGAGGACCAAAAGCAGGAAGGGATTCTCCCAGTTTCTACCTTTGTAAAATGAGGATGCTTATAGTCACTTCCTTACTGGGTTGTTGGGAGGGGAAGAGTACATCAAGTTCTTTGTAAGTTTTAAATTATTACATCACTGTCCCTTGTAGTTGGCATTACTGTGACTGGGCCAGTCACACAGTCAGTGTGAGAAACACAATGAAAACTCAGGTTTCTTATCTCTCAATCTAATACATATATGATGCTAAAGATATGATGCACTGCAGAATAGTATCCCTTGTGAAATATTGACTGTTTCCTACTAAGGACCTACTAACATCCTTGTCATGAAGGTAGCTGATGCATTTTCAGACCATGCTTAATTTAGTGTATCTATATATGCACACATACATATATATGAAAAATTAAGGGTATAACCTAGTAATCTCTCTGTTGCCTTTGGGTATGAATTTTCTTAGTGTGTTAATAAGGTCTGAAGTCTTTTGGGGTTTTGTTTTCTTGTGTTTCTCATAATTTTCCTTCCCTTCTGTTTCTTTCTGAATTAATACATTAATTAGCTCCTCAATGCCTTTACAACTGTGTCACCTTTGGTATGACTCTCCTCTATACATACTTGGTCCAACTCCAACTATTTTCCTGCTTTCCCCTAGTTTCTTTGTTTCTTTTTCTTTATTTTTTTTTCATTTTTACCTTCTATGTAATTACATACAGTAAGATGGTACTTGAGGTCAAATTTGGTAGGTCCATTGCCCTTCATGGAGTAAAGAGGATGTGATAAAAACCATTTGTAGATCTTTTTCCATTTTTCTTCTCTTAAAGTCCATGTCATGGCTCTACTTTTCCTAGGAATGTATACTTTCTGTATGTGGGATTTTTTCAACAAATTCTTTATAATTCCTTTTAATCTACAATGATATACTCATCTTTTCTCTGGATTTTTCATGAAATGTAGGTACTTGCATTTTGTGAAGTACTTTGAGATCCATGGGTGAAGGTTGCCTTTTAGGGCATATAAGTGCCATACACTAGCTAATCTTTATACCTTCATAAGCTTACAATTTCTATATAAATAAGTGTAAATCATTTCACATGAAGAACTGAGTGAATTAATTGCAGAAGAATAGTTCAGCATGCAGTGAACACATTAGGATACTTGAACACAGCTGCAAACTCAGAGAATAAACTCGATTAGAATACTGTTTGCAGCAAATAGCAAATCGAAGCACTCTTTGAGGCAATTAGCAAAATCAGAGCATCCTTTGAAGCAAATAGGCATGAAAAATATGCCTTTCTTGCTCTGATTTTTTTCCAAATGCATAATTCTGCTAGTGTCTTGAGTATCTCAGAAAATGTTCAAAGCCCAATGTTTCTGAGTTGCTGACATACAGATGAGATGTTGTTTTGATGTGAAATGTTCAGCTACAGTCAGATACACATTTTCAACAACAACCATGATAAATGTGAACTATTAGAGTCACACCCACAACAGGATGACTCACCAATATCAAGACCTATCAGTCATCTTTGAGCCCCACATTGATGGGGTGCTGAGCTCCAGGACATAAAGAAGGGCTTTGCTATTTTGATATATCTATGCTTCCATCCCTGCAGTTTGGAGTTGGGAGGGAACCAGAGTCCACCCAGTCCATCTAGTCTTGTGGAATATCTAGTGTCACGCAAAAGAAAACAGAAGCCCAGATAGGTTAAGTGGGATAATATTGGTCATAATAATAGCATCTACTTCCCGGGGTTGCTGTGAGGATAAAATGAGATATCAGTAAAGCACTTGACAAATCTTAAATCTCAATATAAATGAGGTTGCTGTAATACTACTAATAATAATAGTAATAATAATATATTTTACTTCCTTAAGGTCATATAGCTAATAATAGTAAGAGTTGGGATGAAAACTCTACCTTTATAAATCATAACCCCTTCATATCTTCTCATCCTGTGCCCTTTGTGTCTTCCTATGTGGTCATCATAGAGGATCATGACACATTAGAAGGAGAGTTGAATTTATAGCCAGAGGGTGAAGTTTCAGATCCTGGCTCTGCTACTTACTACCTTATGACCTTGGGCAATTTAATTCATCTTGCTGGGCCTCGATTTCTTCATGTGTAAAATTAAGGGGATGAGATAGGAGACCTAACAGGTCCTTTGGAGTTTGAAATGTACAATTCTATAACATGCTATATAAGCCTTCCTTTCATTCCTTGAAAAACTTGGATCTACACATCTGCCTCTCAAACTCTATCTTTTTTCTTGAACTCTTATGATGAACTGCTTAACTAGTTGTTTTTTTTCAATCACAGCCTTCATCAAAAATATTTTTCCTGTCCCTATTTATTTTCAAGTCATCATTAAGAATATGCCTATAAAAAAAGAATATGCCTACGGCATGTCCACTCTGGATTCTTCTGTTGCCCTTTGGATTATTTGAAATTCATATTCTACTGCTATAATGTGTCTCATGACTCATGGCCACTCATGAAGGCATACTAGCAGAATATTTGGCCTGCAGAGATGGGCGTTTGTGGAAGCAAGCAGTTGGCAATCATCCAAAGCACTAGACGATTTCCCTACACCATTCGGCCAACTTTCTTCCTTCTACACAATGGTGGATGATAAGATCAATCTCTTTCACAGTATGGCCTATTTCACAGAAGAGGATTCTGGTTCTAACCCCTCATGTAATCAATGAAATGCCATCTACAAATAGGAAGTTTTGGATAGCTTTTACATCACTAAGTAATCCTTTTGTTTGTTTGTTTGTTTTTTTCTGGCTCTTTTCAAGATAGCTTCCATGACGCCTATGGCCAGCTCAGCAGACAATATGTGTCTACCTCTCTTATTCCTTTGTTAGTGGGAATACACATAATATAGCCGTATAAATTCATCTAGATCCTAATGTCTTCTCTAATTTAACGTGTTTCCAGACACATCTTTCCTGAAAATGGCATTCAAGGCTCCATTTTGCTTTACATGGTGGAATGATTTGAAAAAGACAGGGTGGGATTAATTATTACCCACACCTCTTAGTTCTGTGACTGCAAGGATCTGGTTTTCTCTAAAGGGTCTTCTGATTATTCCTAATAATTCATCAAAATGCCATTGAGGTGTACATAGACCATTCTCATCAATATCTTAGAGAGATGAGAAAGCAGTCATAAAGGACAGTAAAAACTTTTTTCTTTTGAGTCGCTGAGATTTTTAAATAAAAGCCCTGTCATATCTTCATATTGAACATGGAGAGCTGATTTTTAAATCAAATACTTTATTAATTCTTTTGTTCAGTGCCCATTAGACTCGGTATTTGATTCTCTATATGTGTTTTCTGTACACACATAAAGATAACATTATTTCATTATGTTGTCTACAAATGAATAGACTGTTACCATCCAAGGACATTGCCATTGATTCTGTAGACCCTTAATAGTGCATTTCAGTGAAGAAAAAACTAGATTAATAGGCCTAGAGATGGGAGTTTTGCCCCTGGTTTTTGTTTTTTGTTTTTGTTTTTGTTTTTGTTTTTTTACTCCTGTCTGACTTTGAGTAAATCACTTAACTTTTCTGGACCCTCCTTTGACCATTTGTGAAATAAAAGGGTGGGGGTATCACCAAGGTCTCTTCCAACTTTTAAAATTAGTGCTTATTTGTATGTTATTCAAATGGACATAAATAGGCTCTCTAGTCCCCCACGTTCTTCCACCCTCCCACCAATTTCCTACCTAGAAAGGATCAATTATGCGTTTATTTGAATTTTTGACCTAAAAGGCTCATTAGGTTTCAAGTGAGTGGAAACCCCAAGGATGCAAATGCCTTCCTGGGGCTGAGACCAGCCTTCAAGCATGATTCCCTTCTTTAGTTCACAATAGCAAAAAGAAACAGATAAACACAAATCTCAAGTCAAAAGGGAAAATATGTTGTCTTCACAGGAGAGGAAAAAGTATTGGAATTCTCATTTCCATTTTCAAAAAGCTGCATTGTTTCCTTAGCCCAAAAAACATTCCTGTTTAGTCTCTCTTTATCTAATAGGAATCACTCTTCATTGTTATGCGTCATTGTGTGAGTATCAATGGCAATATTTCAGGGAAGGTCCCATAAATGTGCAAGGTATAGAACAGTTAACACACTCAGCTGAAATGAGCCTCAAACAAATACCAAACAACTTCCACAAAGCAATCCAAGCCAGCTGAGGTTCTTACCCCCTGGGCTCAGCAGCAAAACCTTTGTTGTTTTTGCTGTTGTTCACAAGAGACCATGGGATTTTTCTGAGGCATAATGTAAATCCATGAAAGCTACCCGAAAGCAGGCCACAGGATGCCCCAAATCTTGCCATATACACACTGAGCTCTCTTGGAAATATTCTTCTGTCAATTTGGAGTCTGAAAAATACATATGGATTTTTAGACAGCTGGGGTTTGGACAAGATCTTCTGGGCCGGCCTGGTCAGCCACTTCGGAGATCACCCCCAGGGCAATCTCCTTTCAAGAAGTGCTATAATGAGCCACCTATTTTAGTAAGCTCTTGTAAGTGGTACTTCAGTCAATGTACCCTGTGCTTCCCAAGCCACGGAAAGGGAGGATAAACTAAAGCGTACTCGATATTCTTGACACAGTATGGAAGAAAAGCCCTACACTGGAAAGGACAGCTCCACAAGGCCCTTCAACTTAATGCAATCCCGAAATATGAGTTTAACTTCTCGGAGTCTTTCTGCTCTCAGTTCCCTTATCCCCAGGTACTCATCAGAAAGCTGAGAGCCTCAGCAACACAATATTCTAGCCTTAAGGGTGAATCTCAAGTCCGTGCTTAGAAGATGCACATACAAAATCCATTGGTTTATTATATTTTGGGTTCCGGCAGCAGCAGAGGCCCAGAGCCTCTGCAGTGTTCTGAACATTCACCTCCTTCATTAAAACCCATCTCAGGGTGGGATATGAACGTGAATTGGAGCTTCTGGATCTGAATGGATAAAAAGCCACTTATAGAAGGAGATAATAGTCATATCCCTATATCAGATTTTTTCCACCTCGCTCAAGGCCGGCATCCATCCACAGAGAGCAACAGAAGGAAGAGGAAAATGATTCCCCAATCTTTAAGATATTACCAGCCGGAGCTCAATGATATTAAAAAATACTAGGCAGCGATACTTAGGCTGCTTCTCTTTCCTATACTTTAATCATCATACAAATAATGCATGAATTTCATTTTGTCCAGGAAGTTAATATTTTAAATCTGCTACTACATTTTGGCTTTTTTTTTCTGGTCTCTGATCACTGGCAAAAGAAAAAAGTCCATTAATTACTGTCAGACCATGAATCTTTCTCCAACTAAATATCATGAAATGGTGTCTGAACTATTACCACATAGCGGTAATCCAATTCAGGTTTTCCTTCAACACCTAATTTCCTTACTTGGAGAATCCATCCTTATCTTCTAGCCTCTACCCAATTGTAGTCTGTGTGTGTGTGTGTGTGTGTGTGTGTGTGTGTTTAGCAATTCGAAAGATTATTTCCATTATTGACTTATTTCCATGTTGAAAATGCTTCAAAGCAAATTATGCACTTTACGCTGATAATAAATTCTGAATATGAAGCTCGTGACAAGCACTTAATAAAACTCCTGCAAGTTTGAGGAATATATTAACATGTATTAGGAGTATTGTTACTTATCAATAGATTGCCAGATCAATGTGAGCTGGATCTTTTTTTTTAAATTATCATTCTTAGGTTGAAAAGAGGAGTGGTAAATAAAAAAAAAAACCAATAGTACTGCTCTCCTTTTTCATGTATTCTTTATGTAAAGTGAATTACAATTTATATTTTTCCCTTGTCATCTACTCATCAGCCAAACAAATATTTGCTTGATCCATTTCAATTCAATTCAATCAGAATTTATTTAGCACCTACTATGTGCCTGGCACTAGTATAACCACTCTTTGATGTTGTTGTCTCCTCTAAACCACCCTATCATCTGCAAATAACAATCATCTAGAGCTTTGTCAATGTAATCTAGTAATCAGTACCCATCACATTAAATAAATGTGAGACTAATTGCAGTTCCCTTAAGGACTCCCCTTCTGTCTTTCAGAATGATAGTAAACTCATCTCTACTGTAGCCTCCTTTTCCTTTGAGACATAATTTAGAAACTACAGTAATGTTACAAAGCCACCTCTTCCCCATTACATTACTTCTCTTTTCTCCCTCCTCCTATCCCTGCCCCCAAGGAGAGAACAAGTTTTACTGCAGGGATACCCATGTTTCTCTTTTCAAAAATCTTTCCTATATGTCAAAGCTGGGTCCCTAACAACCTTTGTGACTTACTCCCTTTTCACTATCCAAGCTGTTCTCTCCATTTGCAATGTCCTCCCCACTCTTATCTTATCCATTTTTCAAGATCCCACGAGTATGACTACACCAGCTGTCAGAGAAGCCTTCTTCCTCTAGACATCAATAACATGTTATTGGTAACTTTCATTGGTGGATTTCATATAGAATTATAACCTAACTCATAACATATGTTCAGTCTTCCCAGCTATATTTTAGTATCCCTGAAAGCAGCAAGTGAGGGTCCACATTTTTGCTTTCATTACTGCAAAGGTTCCCAATGTTTTTTGGTTTTTGTTTTTTGTTGTTGTTTTTTGGTTTTGTTTTTTGGTTGTTTGTTTGTTTTTTTTTAGTGAGGCAATTGGGGTTAAGTGACTTGCCCAGGGTCACACAGCTAGTAAGTGTTAAGTGTCTGAGGCCGGATTTGAACTCAGGTACTCCCGAATCCAGGGCCGGTGCTTTATCCACTGTGCCACCTAGCCACCCCAACCAATGTTTGTTTTTTTTTAAAATCCCTTCCCCAACTCCCTTTCAGTAAACTTTACCAGATGTACTATACAATAGGAAAGTATATAAAGTTTAGAGTTGTTCATGCATATAAGAAAAACCTTCCCATGCCAATGCTTTAGTATAAAAAGAATTAAAATCTAGATTCTGCACATACAAAAATAGACTAATGAATTGAAATAGAATGATGTAGTTTTTTCTTGGTTTTGTTTTGTTTAGACAAATATTCCCCAAACCTCCTTGATAAGCTTCTCCTTCACCCTAGGGATATTAATATGCAAGGTTGGGAATACCTGATCTACAACACTTAGTATATTGCTTCTTACCTCCTAGATTACAAAATTTCAGGGTGAGAAGTGATCTCAGAGACCAACTAGTTTAAGGCATATTTGTACAAGTAGCCCTGTTACAATACACCCAACAAGTGGTCATACAGCTTGTGCTTGAAGACCTCCATGGAAGAGGAAACTTCTCCTTCCCCAAGCAGCCCATTTGGATACATACAAAGAATACTGTTGTTGTTGTTCATTCTGCTGTTGGTCAAATAATTTTCTCATCAGGATCCACAATGGTCTTGAAAGGCTAGAAAAGCAAATAAGATGAAATTTCCAAGTGATAAATATCAAGTCACTGAATCTCAGAGCCCATCAGATCCAATCTGAAACTAAGGATTTCCTCTATGTTGCAACTAGCAAGGGGTCAGCCAACTTCAGTGTGGGAACCTCAAGTGAAGGAAAACCTACTACTTCCTAAAGCAGCCTTTTCTACTTTTAGATAGTTTTCTATGGATTTTTAAAATATTGACCTTACATCCAACTCTCTGAAACTTCTAACCATTACTCTTAATTATGATTTATCCGGCCAAGCAGAAGACATTTACCCCCTTTTCACACTGATAGCTCTTAACAGGGAAAGAGAGTTCTCATTTCCCTTGTAAGTATTCCCTACTTTGGGAAAAATCCCCAATTTCTTCAGAAAACTGGAACTTGCCATTTTCTCAAGGACTCCACTCTTGCCTTACAATTCCAATCATTAAAGTGCTAGTGAAATGAATAGAATGGGTTAGAATTAGAATTGGCTGACTAGAGAGATAGTGGGTTCCCCATCATTAGAAGTCTTCAAGTAGAGGCTCTATGGTCACTTCTCAAACATATAATCTTGGGAATTCATTTCATGCATGGATTGGACGTGGTTTTCATTGAGGTCCCTTCTAACTACGGAATTCTGGGATTCTGTTGCTTTAATTAGATTAAATTGGATTAAGTTGAATTGGGTTAGTCCTAGCCGTGCCAATAAATCACATTTTATTCTAGGGTAAGAAATGTGTCTTTTAAAAATCTTCATTGTATACTGTTCTAAACAGAGGGGTTGCTCAACAAATGACATTGACTGACAACATGAGCTCCAAACCAAATGGAGAAATCATTTTGTCCTCTCAGTTGGAAGGCATAATTCTTAGAAATGCTGGTGACATATGTGAAGCATCATATCTCCAGGGTCAAATTTCTGGAAGAAAATATTTGTTACAATTTTGAAATGCCTTTTAAATGGGGAGGCAAAACAGACTTTGTTGGTCATAGATTTACATGTCATGATTTAAAACCCAGTTTACATTATGCACAAATGTTCTGCCCTCACACCATTTCTTGAATATTGAAACATTAAAAGAATTAAATGGTTGGGGAAAAAAGTGTCCGTTCTTCATTACTATTTGATTAGCCTATCCTTACTGACATTATAATGGATGAATATGATATGTTATGGGACATCATGTCAGAAACAATCCCAACACTGCAGTTGAAGCCAAAATTCCCTTTTCTAATAAGGGCTAATGGCTTGCTCAACAGACATTCCCCTATTCTTGTTCTGCTGTCTTAATTGTTCAAATAGACATTTTTACCCAAGGGGGTTCCTGAGGATTTCATTATCCTTTTCTCTTCTTCTCCTCCTCTGCAGAGTAAATAGAGGAAATATCCTTCACTCATAGTCCTTGTAATAGAAAATAAACTAAATATTGAGCAAAATTCTGCCATTTTTTAAAAAAGGATAAACCAATAGATATGGTTTTTACATGATACCCCTGTAAGGGTGAATTATGTGTAGGAATATGTAGAGCTCAAGGGGAGCATGGGGAAGGGTTCCCCCATGATATGTTAACCATAGCAAGATATATGTGAGTATGAGAGCAGTAAGTCATGCCTGCAAGATTGTGAAATTCATGTGTACTCATTACATGTATCTAGAAAAGGACATTGCATGTGAAGAACAAGTTCAACTGTGCATAGGCTCATGATAGAAGCTTGGGATGAGGTATTTTAGGGGGACCTAAATCTTTCCACCCAATTTCAGGGATGGAACATACTGAGTTAATGATTTGGAGAAAATGAAAAGACCTGAAAGCTAAAAAGACCAAAAGTCTGAAAACTCGATAAACTCTTGGCTGTAGCTGATATTTGGAATGTGGGGAAAAGTTTGCATCTTTTCTTCACAGAGAACTATCATGAATATAACAGGGGATTCTCATTTTAAATAGATCTTCAACAAGATAGGTATGTTAACTGCTAGAAATGATCTCTCCCTTCCCCCCCTTTTTTTTAATAATCATTGTGCTGCAATCACTTTGAGTAATATCTTCATGGACTAAGAGTCACATAAATTTGAGATGGAGGAGACCTCAAAGATGGAGTCCAGCCCTCATGTGGACAAAAAATTCCTCTACAATATACCTGAAAAGGGATCATCCATTGTTTATGGAGATTGAGTGAGAGAGAACTCAACTTCTCCTCAGGCAGCCCATCCCATATTTGGACAATGCTCTTAGAAAGTAGTTCTTTTATATCAAGCTTAAATCCATCTCTTTGCAGCATCCATCCATAACTCCAGTGTTTGTTTTCTGGGAAGAAGTATCACTAGCCTTATGCCTTTTCCAAGGCAACAGTCTCTTCAAATGTCTGCAAACAGAAATGATGCCCCCTATCGATCTTCTCTTCTTTAGTTCTTATCAGTATCAACATTAGCATCATCACTAGAATTTTTCTCATATTTTAGATTTTTAGTACATTGGACATATATAATTTTATTTGACCCTCACAGCAATTTTGGAAGGTAGGTGCTACTGTTATCCCTTTCGCACCTGAGGAAAATGAGGCTAATTTTGGAATGAGTATGTTTGTAAAAAATGTTTTCCTAAATTTTACTTGTTATATATAGACACAGATGGAGCAAGTCCTAATGGCTGAGAATCCATCACTGAAACTGTAAAGACCTGAACACAAATCCTGTCTCTAAGAGATGGTCAGGTAGGCAACAAGCATTTGTTAAGCATTTGCTGTCTGCCTTCCACTCTTCATATGGTGTGCGTGTATGTGTTTGTGTGACTCTACCTAGGTAGGAGGAGATTCCATACCCCAAACATCCCTGCATCAATGAAATCACAGACCCAGTGTGACTTTTGGTCCCTATATCCACAGAATTGAACTGATCTGTGAATTTATCCAAGCTTATTAAAGTTAGTGTGGCATGACCCTCTTCTTGATGAAGTCATATTGGTTCTATGGGATTAGACTTTCCTGTTCCAGATCTTCATTAACTATCCCATTATAAATATTTTCTATATGTTCTAAGAAATTCAAGTTAAATTCACTAACCTATATCTCCCACATGAGGTCCTGATTTCTAAAGTCAGTTCTTAGACAAAATCTTCATAACTAGTCATTCCCTTAATGAATATCCTTTTTATTGTTGGAATCCTCTATCTTTGCTAAACATTGATACGGAAAACACTAAAGATCTTCAATTTCTTGACCAAGATTTTATAACTATTAGTATTATTTCTAGTTTATTTCTGGAATTTTTTCTTCTTCTCCACAGAATTTTTTTTTTTTAGTGAGGCGATTGGGGTTAAGTGACTTGCCCAGGGTCACACAGCTAGTAAGTGTTGTGTTGTGTCTGAGGCCGGATCTGAACTCAGGTACTCCTGACTCCAGGGCCAGTGCTCTATCCACTGCACCACCTACCTGCCCCCAAGACCCTATATACTTTTTTCCCTTAGTTTCTCAATGATTAAGCTGAAAGAAGATCAACATGAGACCTAGATGACCAACACACTATGGCAACCATTTTGTGGAGGGATGTTGTCCTCTTAGCTCTGGAGATTATCAGCAAAGATAGCCCCCCCCACACCCCTTCACTTAATTTTATTATTCCTCTTCTTTATTTTTTTTCTCATTGTGTGGATCTATCTCCTGTCTCTTAGACTGTTATACAAATGTATACAAAGTGCTTCTCTAGAAGCATTACATGGGTGCGTGCATGGGATAGTGCTTCAAAAGTTAAAAGAAGTTAAACAAATGCAATGTTGATAATAATAGAAATAACAATAGGTAGCAATCATATCGTGCCTTAAGGTTTGCAAAGGATTTTATAAATATTATTTTATTCTTACAACAACTCTGGGGGGTAGATGCTTCCATTACCCCCATTCTACAGATCTAAAAATTGAGGCACACAGGGGTTAAAGGACTTGCCCACAGTCACACAGTTAGAAAACATCTGAAGAAGTATTTGAACTGAGATCTTCCTGATTCCAGATCTACCTGTCTATATACTGTGCCTCCTTGCTGCTTAAGAGTTCATGACCCCAGGTTTAGCTGGATGGCCCAGTGGATAAAGCACTGGCCCTGGATTCAGGAGGACCTGTGTTCAAATCCTGCCTCATACACTTGACACTTACTAGGGAAAGTCACTTAACCCTCATTGCCCTGCAAAAATAAGAAAAAAAAGAAAGAGTTCATAATACTATCTATATCTACATCTATATCATTTGTGGTCCGGTGGAATGAACACTGAGTTTGAATCCTAGCTCTTCCACTTATTTCCTCTGTAATATTAAAAATCAAACAAACCATGATCTCTCTGTGCCACAGTTTCTTTATTTGGAAAATCTGAAGCTTGGACTAATAAATAAAAGTTGATTTTGTGGTGTGGGTCACTTGTCTCTGGAAGGACCCTCCAGTACGTGGCACTTAATCTGAGCTTTGTTGGATATTTGTGGTCTAAAGAGGTGGAAGTAAGGAAGGCCTCCATTCTGGTAGACCGTGCAAATATCTGGAGATGGGAGATATAAAATCAATTCAGATGGACCACTGAGAGAGGGAAAGGGAAGAAGACTGGATGGGAGTGAAGAACTTGGAGCCAGTTTGGGAAGAACTTTAACCTCCATGAGTTGCAAGCATCTTCCTAAGGATGTACCTACTGAGTCTTAGAATTGTTGTTGTTTATCTTCAGTCTCAAAGAGGAGCAAGACATCTGGGTGATGTTATGACTGGCAGTGAATTGAATCTAAGTGAGGGAGGGCTGTGCAAGGTCACCAGCCTCACTGTCTCCTCCAGAGCCATCTGGGTTCAGTGGCGAGATATACATCAAGATGACTGGAGATGACCCTGGATATTTAAGGCAATTGGGGTTAAGTGACTTGCCGAGGGTCACACAGCTAATAAGTGTCTTAGGTTAAATTTGAACTAAAATCCTCCCAACTTCAAGGTTAGTGTTCTATCCACTGCACCACCTAGGTACCCTATATCTGACAGTAGTTATGATCTGTGATCAGTCCACAGTATTCCCAGACCAGGAGTTTCCCAGGGCAAGGGAATTGTTGACCCAGTGGATATCTGTTTCATGCTAACTCACATAAAAATAATAACAATCAAAACTGAAATAGAGCATTATAGTTTACAAAACACTTTACATACAGTATTGATCCTCACATCCTTCTGTGGTGGATACTGCAGGTATTACTGACTCCATTTCATAGATTGGCAAACTGAGGCTTTAAAGATAACATGAAAGAGCTTGTAGACTCCCTTTCACACATCCCCAAATGAGGAATCCAGTTACAGCAGCCACTTCCTATCCCTTTATCTCAGTTGGGTGTCTCTTGATTGTAGCTTTGACCTACAGGGCAAAGTTTCAGAATTTCCTTGCTTCTTGTATATGCTGCCTCTTCAGTCTGATGTGTTGTACTAGGAGCACCTGGAGCAATAAATAAATAAGAAATAGTAATATTTCTATCTTTCAGGAGAAAACTGGAAATTTGTCTTTTACACTTTAAGATAGTTCTGCCTGTGTTGCTGATGGCTGCTCCTTGTTTGTTTTCTGGGAGGGATGTGCTGTTTATCACCATGTTGACAACTTAGATTCACTCTGAAAATAGCTCGCCATCTTGTTCCCCTGCCTTAGGGCTTTGCTTTTTATTTTTGTGTTTCTTTTGTTCCTTTTCAGTGAAAGTTCATTGCAGACTGATGAAAACCTCCTTCCCCAATCCCAACAATTTCAGGACTTATATATATGTATGTATATGTGTGTATGCATATGTGGATGTATATATTTATATATGCATATGTGTATATATGTGTATATGCATATACATATATCTATATATTCTATCTGTCTATCTATTTATATAAAATTTGCAAAGTTCAGAACTAGAACAGCATTTGCCCATAGGGTAAAGACAGGTTGCACTCATTTTGGGGCAAAAGGTCCTGGGACCCCGTTTATGGTGGACAAGACCATAGTTGGTAAAGATTGGGAAGGAAGGGAAGTTCATTTTGTCTCCTCAAAGAATTTTAGTTTCTGTCCATATTCTCTAAATGTCAAAGCCTGGTCCAGAATCCCAATCATTCCACCCCAGTTATGACACTAATTATGACCTAATACAGAAGCAAAAAATCCAAAAAATTTCTAAATTTAGAGCCAGAAAGAGAGATCAACTGGAACATTCATATAGACCATTCATCCACATTTACTGAAAATGGATTCTAGAAATTGGCTTTAGTCCCTACAGCCACACCTAGAAAAGTAATTCCTAAGACCATAATGTTCATAGTTGGCATTTCTAGGGCACTTGAAGGATTGGGAAGCACTTAAAATACCTTACACATTGCTTTCCACAGTGTCTGACACATAGTATGCCCTTAATAAATTTGCGTTCACCAACTGATTTTCTCAGTTGCTTAGTAGCCAATAATCTTTGTCAAAACAATTTCAAGACAAAGGTAGCATGGAAGTTATTAGCAACTATTTACAGATGAGAAAACTGAGGCTCAAAGACATGAAGGCCTTGCCCTTCTCCAAATAACTGGAATTAAGCATCTACACTTGGATTTAAATATTGTTTAGGTGCCATGCTGGAAAGAATTCTTTATTGGGAGCCACGTGACTTGGGTCCTATCTGTGTAATGCTGAGTAAATCATGTCATCTCCCAGGGTTTGAGGTTTTTCTTCAATAAAATGAAGGGGTTACACTAGATTGCCTATGTTTTCTTCTAGTTCCAGATCTAGGATCCTAGAAATGATCATTAAAACTACTGTGATCTTTTTTCTCATGGCTCCAGGATAGTGGTTTTCCTATTCTGCCATGCACCACCTCACCCTGAATGTGATGGCTTATGGGGGTAGGGTTGTAGAGGATGGTTTGCTACTAATTTTATTGAGATTGTTGCAAAGAGCAGCAGATTATCCATGTCTTTTATTATCTGGTGTAAGATTGGCTCAGGTTATGGAAACTAAGAATGTACCATTGCGGGAAAAAAAAAAAAAGAATGTACCATTGCGGTGGGACTAGGGCATTTAGGGAGGAAGTTAGCTAGGAAAGACCAATTTTTACTTTTATCCCCACTTTCTATTCTCTGGGTCTCATCAGTGACCAAAGATTTTGCTTTCTAAGGTCCCTCAGGTATCTGGGCAGAATAGACAGCCTTTGTCTCATCTTGTACCTTTGAGCAAGCCAAAGAGCTGAACTGGGGCCCAGAGTGGGCTTTCTTCTTCTTCCAGTTATTCTTTCTGTAGTAAATGGGTGCACTGATCACTTTCTTATTTGCAGTGTTTGTATTTTGAGGTCACACTCCATATTAGATCATCAGCTTTTTGAGGGCAAAGATCCTATCTCATTCACCAGCTACATCTCCATCTTCTCAGCTTTGTTGGAGCAGCCCAGAGGGATGGGAGGTATCTATCTCAATGCAACATCTTGAGCCCCCATCCAAAGTGTTCATTCAATTGTTAGTCAATTAACACCCATAATCTTTTACAAAGAAAATAAGCAGGAACAGAGGTGCAAATATGTCCTACCCTTCCCTCTTGGGTACAATCATCCATATACTACCTTTACCCAAGGGATAGTGAGCTTAGACTTAAAGCAGTTTCTATATAACTTTAGGCTCACCAAATTTACATCTAATTATAAAACTCAACAACAAATCTATACCTTGACCTCTGGATAGTTTCCTTTCCTGACTTTTTGAAATGTCCAGTATTGTAGCCTCTAATATCCTTCACCTAAAATTAAAGGACATATGTCAAAGCTAAAACTGAGGCCCCTGTTCCGGAAGCAAATATCTGCCTTTTATCTCTTCTCTCATGCAATGGCACTAGGAGGAAAGAAGTCCCCTTGAATATGAAGAATAGGTTGGAATCCATTGATATCTCTTGAATGCCCATAGTTGTGTCTACAGAGACAATCAAATGTGTTTCTCTTCATCATGTTGACAGTGTCCTGAAATCAGTTACAAAATATCTCCATTTTACTCCAAAATGAATATGGGGATTACAGGCCTTCATTGCTCTTAAGTATTGGGCTCATTGGCTAATCTGTTCCATCATACATGAGGCCATGAGCTCAGCAATGGGGCTAATGAATGAATGAATGGATGGATGGATGGATGGATGGATGGATGGATGGATGGATGGATGGATGGATGGATGGATGAATGGATGGATGGATGGATGAATGGATAGATAGGTAGATAGATAGATAGATAAAAAAATCCCTGCCCTCATGTAGTTTATATCCCATTTTACAGAGACATAAATCAATATAAAATAATCTGAGGAGAGAGTGAATAATAATATCACAGGAGATTGTGAAAGATGTTCTTTATACATCTGCACCTGAGTTTAAGGATTCTGTGTAGTGGAATTGCCAATAGAGTGAATTTGAGGTATCACAAACAGCTTTACAAAATCGTGAAAGTGGGAGATATAGACAGAGCTTGTTTCTCCTACCTCCAAGTCCAGTCATCCTTAAGTATGAATAGATACTCCCACTCACTGCGAGGGGAAGGGAGTCGAATGATAATTATAGGGTAAGTTTTTTAAACAGGTACTACACAACCCAGGCAAAACAACTACAATAATACCTTTACCTCCAATACCAACATAATTGACATGGGGATTGACATGGGAATTGACTTGAAATAACCAGCTAATGGCTTCAAATACTCACTTCTATCCATATGTCTCTGTAGACTTGAGACTAAACCTTGGAAATCAAGGTTTTCTAAAATGATCCTTCAGAAAAATCTTTCTTTCCTCCTCAAACCGGCAATAGGCTTAGGATATTATTGTCTCTCTTTTGTACCTTTCAGAACACATCTATCCCCATGAAAGAGTTAAATTATGGAAATAATAGTAATTACTCACTAACTCAAATTAATATCACTGCATTCTGTCCTAATAACTGCAGTTTACTCATGTCACTACTGTAATAATCCAAAATTAATTTCATTTTCTGCTTGCAAATAATCAGTTTATTTTAAAAGGTTAGCCATCTTTCTTAGTACAACTTAGGGCCATCTCATTACTGACTGGATTATGCTAATAAAGCAGGGGCTAGAGCAGCATACAAATCTGTTTTTGAATCTCCTGGTTATTAGGAAAGCCAAGACTGAATCGACATATCTGTAAATGAAGGAGTGGAAGTCCCAGTATCTGGTTCCAGAACCAGCCCAATATGTGTGTGACCTCAGCTCACTCCCCTATTGACTTCTTATTACCTTCAGAGGCAAATACAAAGTCCACCATTGAATAATTGACAAATTTTCATCATCTGGGTCCAGACTACCTTTCCAGGCTTATTTTTCACCAGCCCCTTACAAATGCCATGCTGTCCAAACAAACTGGCCATCTTGATATTCTTCACCAGTGGTACATAATCCTCTTTCTGCATGCTTTTGCACAGGCCACACTTCATGTATATAACCTTTGCATCCTAACTGAAACTTCCTGTTATCCCTAATTTCCTTCAGAACTAAACTCAAATGACATGTTAGACATGGCCTTATCACACCAGCTATGTCCATTTGTCTGTCTGTCTCTCCATCTGTCCATCCATCCATCCACCCACTCACATATATGTCTTATCCCCTAATACAATTTAAACTCCTAAAAGACAAAGACTCTTTTAATTTATAGTGTATACCCTGAACCAGACATAAGACCTGACACAGAGTAAGTATTTAATAAATGTTTCCTTGTTTGATTGATTGATGTTATCCTCCAAACTGAACTTGGCAGAAACCGTGTCTGGATGGGGATAAGTCATTGATCTGTCAATTACATGGTCTTGCTGGTCATTTTTCCTCTTGCCATTTTCATCCCAAACTCTGGGAAACTATACTCCTCTTCAACCTACTTCTAGGAGAACTACAATCAAATCTACAGTAAAATGGCCTCAGGGCGATTAATTAACTCCCCTGTGACTTCATTTTCCATCATTATAAATTTCTAGACCATAATTTCCTTCCCTTTTTAAGACACACACATATACTATACATACAGGTGTATATGTATATATGGATAGATAGACAGACATTTCCTCCCCCATTAAAACTTAAGATCTTTGAGAGCAAGGGTTTTATATATATGTGTGTGTGTGTGTGTATACATATATACATATACACACACACATGCTTTTTAGCACTTAGTACTTTGCACATAGCAGGCACTTCATAAATAATTTTCATTCATTCAATTTCTACCCAATGGTTAAAAAAGTTGAGCCTTCCTACCTCAAAGAAGGGTCTTTAAGGATCAAGAATCATGGATGGGATTCAAGAGAACCCACAATTCATCTACTCCAGATGCCTCATTCTACAGATGAGAAAACTGATTCCTAGGAAATTTGGCTTAAGTGATTTACACAAAGTCATGCAAATGATTTCAAGTCTCTAAGCCCCAGTTTTCTGAGGGGAGAAATGGGATGATCACATGCTCACAGTATCAGATTTAGAGATGGCAGGAATTTCCGAGGCCATTAATTACCATCCATTCATCTTACAAAAGAGGGAACTGAGGTCCAGAAAGATCCACATGATAATTCTTACCTCTTTCACAGACGATTCTCTTTTTTTCCTCTTGGGAAATGGGGAGCAGGGGGAAGAGGTGGAAATAATGAATTGAACAGAACATGTCCTATGTTTCTAGTTATTCAACCTAATAATTTTCATTCTAAAATCATCATGCTAGAGTCCTGAAATCATACTTTCTCCAGGTGGAATGCCTTCTCCTCTCTCATATCAGATTATTGCTTCTGGAAGTTTTCTAGAGCAAATCCTACCTAGCTCAGTTTATAGTCCATTCTTCAGCTCTCCCTGCCCCAAAACAAAAGATGCTGTTGGTCCTTTATCTTGTTGTTGTTGTTGTTGTCATGGTCATTGTTCAGGGAGGGAGAAAAATGAGGAAGGCCCAAATCAGTGATTTCATGATTCTGGGCTATTCCCGGTGTAGAGACCCACTTCCCTGCTGTAGATCAGTGACTTGTCTCCCCCATATATTTGTAGAGAACTTCTGGGAAAATTGAAAGGGGAAGTGACTTGCCCTTAGTCAAATAGGTCAGAGTTGGAACTAAAACCCAAGTTTTTCAAACCTTTAGTGCTGCCTTTATATTATACTAAAATCAACTGTACTTCTTCATATTATTCTCTAAAAATTGTGCTTAATTTCAGAACAAATTCAAGCCCCCTCCTAAATTGGAAACTCCACTAAAGAGGTGTGTGATATTAAAGTGATCATTTCTTTACTTGTGCCTCAGTTTCCTGTTTTTAAAAATCACAACAGTTTGACATAGTAGACAACTGTGTTAATCGAATAGGATTTAAGAAGCACTTACTCTGTCCCAAGAATTGAGCTAAGTGCCAAAACTATAAAGCTGTGGTCTTAGCTTTTACAATAATGACTGCTGGGCAATCTGTATTAGCTAAGTATCACTTTGGTACTTGCTGGGCATTCATCCCTGCTATTGTCATCTGAGTCATTTCTTCAGAGTCACCCAAGTCATCTCATATTCAATCTGTTAAATGTAACAGCTAAAATCTCTCCCTAATCATGGGAAGCCAACAATTCTTTAGTTATCATCAAAATACTCAGCTATGAAAAATGAGGCAGAATATCCTTAGGCAAAGTTTGAAGTTAGATTTGTTCCATTTTTTTCTTTATTTTTTTTCTTTCCTTTCTTTTCTACTGGTATGGCTCATGAAGATCAAAACTTGTTTTTTAATATAGGCAACTAACTCCCAAGATGCTCTCAGTCTTAGCTACAAATGCATTTGAGCCAGAAGAAAATATAAACTTAGTAGACAAGACCATCTCCACCTACCTAGGCATAACCTTTCCTCTCTTTGCATCTATCTATCATCTATCTATCTGTCTACCTATATGTCTATCATCTATCTGATCAATATGCTGCTAAACCTGTGTTATCTAGAACTGAAGTATAATATTACTATAAATTTCAGAGTACAGAAGACCTATTACCTCCTCATTCCTGAAAGCTATATTTTCTTAAATAAAAAGATTATTCCTTCAATAAGAGACCAGGTCTGCAACTTCTAGTGACCAAGGAAATACTATCTGCCTTCCTCTGAACAGTAGGCACAAAGTTATGAAGACAATACCAAGAGACAGTCCTGGTTTACTAGGAGAAGGGAAGGTGAAAGAAATAAGCATTTATTTTAAAAAATGACTTATGTTTCAGGTACTTTGCTAAGTGCCTTTACAATTGAATAAAACTTTTGGTTTGTTATTACAATACTGTTAGGATCATAGCTTTAGGGATGCAAGAAAATTCAGGGTGTGAGGCAGCTGCTCGCTCTTCGCTAATATAGCTGGGAGCAAGGCTGCAGATGGCCATCTAGAGTTTCTCTGGGTGCAAGTGGAGAGAGCATGGGTAAGAAGCTCAGGTCATTGCTTCACCATGGAGGGAAGGCACCTGGCCAAATTCCCCACCCACAATGAAATCCTAAAGACCTCAAAGAATAACAGACCTTCATTAACCTGACTTTGCTCAAATATTATTTTATTTCCGTTCTGGATGATCAAATGTTATTTTACTTGTGATGGATGGGTGTGTGTGGCAAGAAGATTTGGGTTCATTTCATAGATGTGTAAAGAAAGAACATGGTGGCAGGTACCAATATACAGACCCTAAAAGAGAATTCCCCACTGGAGGCACCCAGAAGGCACTCTATATAAACCTGTGCCTCATGGGATCATAGCTCTATAGTGAGAAGGGAACTTAGAGTCAACAAGTGCATCTTATTTTGTAGTTGAAGCTGAAAGAGTTTAAGTAGTTAAACCTGGGTCATGTATCTAGTAAAAGTCAGAGCCAAGATTTGAAGCCAAGTTTCTCTGACTTCTCCCCCATGCCACGTAGCCTCTAGTTTCTGTGTAAGGCTTTCTTTTCTTTTCTTATTTTAATGTTGTTGGTTATGGGTTGTTTTCTTTTGTTTTGTTTTTTCGTGGTACTACCCTGTAGTTTCACTATAAAGTATACTCCTAACAAACACTTTCAATTTCACCATAATTGATGGTCTTAGAGTTGGCTTTAGTTTTGAAAGCTTGTGACTTTCCCTTAGTGATGCATCGACTCAGTGTCAGAGGTTGGACCCCAGGTCACCCTAATTTCAATGCCACTACATCAGAGCTTGCAAACACATACATTGCAGCCATCAATACTCCCAAGTGTGGCCCAGAGTAAGACGTAACTGAGTAATAGTTTACAAAGCAAGTAAAAATGTAATAAAAACATAGATAAACTTAATAAGTGGTTTCCTAAGTCAATATGCTGCTACTAGTATCCTCACATACCATTTAGTTACCCTTGATTCTATTTAGTTTGACACAACTGAACTCTACCATATGCCTATATTCTTCTTGTTAGACATTTGTCTCTATAATTCCAGCACCTAACACCTCTTAATGACCATTTATCTGTTGCTTGATCGATTGACATCTTGATTTTCATCCACCTACTTATGGTGACACCTTCTTGCTTTTCTACCACCGATACAAGCACCCACTTATTTAGGGGTAAAAATGGAGGCCTCAATTTCAAGGACCTACTTGATCCTTCATGGAGGATAGAGTGAAAAAGACAGGAAGTCTAAGGTTGTGGGGGTGAAAAAACAAACTGATTTAAAATCAGAGTTCATTTGACTTACCAGCATTTCTTTTTTTCTAATTAAAAAAAAAATATGACAAGCATGAACCAATGAAGTTCCACCAAAAAGACTGGCCACATTAAAATCTTTGAAATTCAGGTTTTTCAGGATGTATTCAGGGATGACTATGTTAACTTGCCCTCCCATAGGTTATCATTCCCACTAATGTGGAACCCATCAGAGATTTTAAGACTTGGTGCCCAAAATTGTCTAAAATCTGCAGCCTGAAGGATTAGATCCTGAGTTTGGAGAGAAAGAAGAGCAAGGATGCTGAATCTTTCATAGGAGTCAAACTCAAGCAGCAGCTTCCCCAAGTGTTGGCTGGGAACATCAAGCAATCCAAAGCCTCTCTGTGATATAGTGGTGAGGGGTGGTGTTCTATGAGCAAGTGAGCAAGTATTAGGGAAATAGGATAGGAAGAGACATGGAAAGGAAGATTACACCAATGTGAGCAAGTTACTAGAGCATTCAGGTGAAGTGCAGAATGGAAGGCTGCCACTTTCTATACCATGGAGCACAGCTGGATGGGTAGGAAGTAAGCTATGGGAGCTGGTCTGTCTTTACAGAGGAAGAGAGAAGAGTGAACTGTGTGCTCTCCACACCAAGGTTCTGTTTGTTTTCTTTACCACCAGTAGGTGGAATAGATTCTGGAGCACTTAGCAGGCCTGGAGGAGGTACAGAATGTTGACTATGGAAAGAATGCCATATTAACCAGAAGCCAAGAAACTTTGTTATATTTTTCAAACCCCAAATCGGACTATATTATATCATAGGCAATATTCCTTTTTTTTTTGGAGGGGCAATGAGGATTAAGTGACTTGCCCAGGGTCACAGCTAGTAAATGTCGAGTGTCTGAGGCTGGATTTGAAATCAGGTCCTCCTGAATCCAGGGCAAGTACTTTATCCACTGTGCCAGCTTGCTGCCCCACAATATTCCTTTTGTAAACTGGCAATTGAACTAGATTTGCAGTCTTGGGATCTTGGTTTGAACTTGGACTCCACTCCTCACACTCCCTGTGCAATATTTGGTGAGTTTCTTGCCCTCTTAGAAACCAGCAGCTGTGTGACTATCCACCAGTCACTTAACCACCCTGGACCACAGTCATCCATACAATGACTAGGTCAGGCACCATGGCCTCTGGGATCTCTTCCAGCTTGAAATTTCTGATCCTGTGGTTTGTGCTCAGCCCCAATTTCCTGATGTATCAAATGAGACTTGAACTAGTTACTGTCTAAATGATTTATCCAAGGTCACATAGATAATATGTGACAAAGAGAGGATTTGAACTCAGGTCCTTTGTCTCCAAAGCCAGCACTCTTTACTTGTGTTGTCTGGCGTTTGCTCATGAGTCAATTTCTCAAACTATCTAGAAATCTCATTATGAAGTTGGCCTGACTTCAAAATTACCCATTTAGAAGATGAAACTAGCTAACTAGATGGTCATCCCAATAAGGGAATCCCCTCTCTCTTGGAAATAGGCTCCCATCTCATTACCTCCACCCCAGTCATTCTCCCTACCCCCATTTTGGTAGAACCACTTCTGGTTCCCACATTCCCTTGGTTCCCTGCATTTCCCTGGTTCCCTGGACTTTGAAAAGTGACCTTTCACCTCATCTTACCCAGAAACAGATGATCACTTCCCAGCCTCTCATCCTTCCCCTCCCTTTTGGGACACCCCTTTTATGCATCTTCCTCTTCCCTTGAAGGCAGGGAGCAACTTGTCTTGCTTTCTTCTTTGTGTCTCACCAGTGTTCAATTCAGTGCCTAGAAAACAGCAAAAGCTTGATTTTTAAAAATTCATTCTTTCTTTCTTCCCATCTAGAATCAAGCCTGTGATTTGTTTGATCCTTTAAGTGTTCAAGCCTTTGGCTGGGTCTTTAGCAGCTCTAATATGGTATGTTTGGGCATTCACCACAATAGCATTAAAATAGATTTCTCTAATAAAAGAAATTATTCAGCCTTAAAACACTATCATAATCAAAAAACTTTTATTAAGCACCTACTTTGTTCCAGACCCTCTGCTAAATTTCAGAGATAGTGATTAAAAAAAAAAGGTGTTAATCTCGAGTTGCTTACATATTATTGAGGGAAAAATTATACATATATGCATATATATGTATATATGTGTACATCTCTATCTACCTTTATGTATGTTTGTGTGTGTATATATATAATGTATGTGTCTATATGTGTATGTATATATATCCAATCTTTTATCCCAAAATTCTCAGTTCAGTTCTAAGCTTTACTATCTTAAAACCTTACAATGATTTTTGGAACATTCTGTGTATGTGTGTGTCTGTGTGTGTATGCACACACACACATACATACACACATATATGTATATGTATATATATAGTGAGTAAATGTATCTTGCATACATGCATGATGAATACAGACTAGTTAGGGAAGGAAGGTTCTAGCAGTTGGAGAATCAGGAAAACTTTTGGGCAGGATGTGATACTTAAATTGCTTATTGAAGAAAAAAAGAGAGAAATTGTAGTAAACCGATATGAGGAAGGAGTACAGGCATAGGGGATAACCCATACAAGACATGGAGAAGAGAAATGGAAGATCATAAATGAGGGACAAAGATGCATGAAATTTGGCCAGACTTTAGTGTTCAAAAGGTAATAAGATTGGAAAGAAATGTTGAGGATGTTTGTAAAGTGCTTTAAAAGACAAATTTTAAGGTTTATATTTTATGCTAGAGACAGTAGGAAGTGATGAAGTTGATTGGAGCAATGGCATGGAAAAATCTGCGCTTAAAGACAATAACTTTAACTAAAGTACAGGAGATAGATTAGGGTGAGAAGAGCCTTCAGATGCTGTTAGTTGTTATTGGGAAACCAATGATGAGGATGTTGCAAAAGTCAAGGCAAGAGAAGCTGGGGGGTTAAACTAAAGTGTGTGAGTAGAGAGGAGTCCTTTGTACATAATTTTGTGGGGATAAAATGGTCAGATTTGGCAATTGATGGGATCTAACGAGTGAAGGAGCATGAGAGGCTGAGAATAATGCTGATGTTAAAAGTCCATGACACTGGAAGTATGCTGGTGCCTTTGAGAGAAAAGGGGATACTTAAAAGCAGGACTAACTGGCATCTATTACAAATTGCAACTGCCCTAACAAAAGTATAGATGTGTGGTCAACATAAGGAAACTGGCCATAACTAAAAGAATACTCACTCAATTGTTGCTCCAATTTGAGAACATTTCAAATTATCTACAAAGGGAGCATAATAGACATAGGGTTGCACATTAAAAGGGAAGTGTTTAATCCATCAGCCAAGCCACCATCACTTTTTACAAACATTGTTCTAGGTTTAGGAGATTACACAAAGACGGAAATGAAATCATTCCTGCTCTCAAGGGGCTGACATTCTATGCTTATTTTTGTCATTTACACATTCACATATCAGCCCCCGACCTCTGATTGAATTCCTAGATAGTCTGACACCATTAAATATTTTTCAAAAAAGATCATTTCAAAAAGTTTTCTTTAGATTTTTAAAAAATTCTTAGAGAAAATATTTTCCCCTTAACCACTCAGTTCATGAGAGCTCTGTCAGGACAGCATCTACAAAAGATCCAGATGATTTTAAAGTCATTTTTTTTCTTATTCTGGTAAAAATAAATGTAGTCAGAGAACAGAAATGAAAGAAATAAAAGCTGTGATTCTTGATAATGATAGCAGTTTTCTCATAAAATGCTCATGTAAAACTATTATTAGAAAGCTCCTATAATGCAGAGGACAAAGGTTATATAGTATAATTCATAATCAGTATTTCCATCATTATCTTTTGTCATATATAAGGTGTTACAAAGTTCCTGGGAGTGTTTCTGAAAATTACATTTCTATTTAAACCATTGACTTCATCTAAGAATTACCATTGCTAAAATTAGTTATTAAAAGAATAATTAAGGGCAGCTAGGTGGTGCAGTGGATAAAGCACCGGCCCTGGATTCAGGAGGACCTGGGTTCAAATCCAGCCTCAGACTCTTGACACTTACTAGCTGTGTGACCCTGGGCAAGTCACTTAACCCCCATTGCCCTGCCAAAAATAAAAAAAAAAAGAATAATTAGGATGAAATGATCAAATGTTACCTGTGCTTCTGGGAAAGATATGATATAATGAGGTGATGTCATTAATCTAACTCTGCTAAGAATATAAAGCTTGGAATTGAACCCTCACAGTCATTGATATTCAGAACTCCCAGATGAGGACAATCACTTTACAAACACAGTTCAGCATCTCCATGAAAGTCTAGGAGATTTAAGTGATTTGTTCAAAGTCAACCAGTCATTTTTATCCCTGAGGCAGATCTTGAACCTAACATATGTCTGGCTCTGAGGCCAATTTGCCATCTAATATAGCATACCACCTCCCTATTAAGACTATAGAATTTTGATGGAGTAAGAACTCCAGGCTTCTTCTGATGCTTGATCATCGTAGAGGTTCAGCATGAATCTGTGAAGGGTAGATCCAGAGATGGAAGACCCCTCCAAGGTCAGCCATTCCAACTACCTCATCTATATAGATGGGGAGAAAAACCCAAGAGGTTAACTAGATCAGGTGTATACATGAACCACATGGCAGGAAATATTTGAACCCAAGTCCTTTGAATTCAGTCATTCTCTGTACTAATACTTTTATTAGGAGGCATGGTTGTTGTCTTACTATTAATAATGATACTTATGATCATAATATAGTTCACATTTTTCTAGCACGTTAAGGTTTTCAAATCAGTGTATGTATAATTGTAAATCCATCCTTATGGCAATTCCACCAAGAAGGACATTGAACCTTAAAGAGAATGAATAACTATTATTCATGAAATGGAAGAGAGCCAGAGAGAGAGCACTAGCATTTCTGACAATTTTTGTTGGGATAACTTATGGCATAACATGAAAAAAGTGACCCAGCGTGGGGCAGCATGGAGGGGTTGAAATTGGTGTCAATAGAAGGAATATCCCTACTGATTAGATTTAATATCGAGAGTAATCATGAAGTCAGACTTCTCCATTCAAATCTACTGTTTCTGTTCCATAGCATCACCAGGAAAATGAAAATAAATATAATGAGTTTAGTGTCAATAGTATATACCATTTTATTTATTTATTTTCCTTTTTACAGCATCTTCCATGTGTAACCAAATATTATTGTCTCTGCAGTTGTAGTATCTGGGTTCAAATCCCATGTCAGATACTGACTACTTTGTGTGATGGTGGGCAAGTCCTAACTCCTAAGGACTCAGTTTATTCATTTGAAAAATGAAGGCTTCTGAGGTCCCTTGAATCTCAAAACTCTATGGTTCTATGCCTTATTTGAAATAATCTTATGGCCCTACAGTCTAGCATGCTATGACTATTAATGATACTTTAAAATATTCAATTCTGCTAATATGTATTAAGTTTCTGTTCTGTGCAGGGCACCACAGTGAAAGGTGACAAATTCTAGAGCTTAAAATGTTGTGGCGAATCGCTTCAGTATTAGGTTAATGATCTCATATCTGTCAATCATTTTCTTTTTCTCCCAGAATGAAGATTCCAGATTCATTTGGTATCATCATGAAAGTGGAAATTAGAATTAATGCTCTTCCAAATGATTTTACTGGAGAGAGAGAGAGAGAGAGAGAGAGAGAGAGAGAGAATGAATGAATATCTCTTTAGGCTCCACCAGGAAAAATCAGAGATTATAAAAACATTATTCATCAGCAAATGGATATCGATTGACTAAAATATATTTTGCCTCCTCATTGCCATTTTCTTCTCCATAGAATCAGGCAGGTTAGGGATTTGCATTTATTGAAATAAGATGAATTGGGTCACTTTCTGACCTAGCAGGATACATTTGAGGAAATACATGATGAAGTTACATTTTTCAAAATGGGACTTTGAGCAATGAAAGTGATTTAAAGAACTTCTACATGTCTAAACTTGATATTCTATGGAGAGCAGGAAGTTATATAGAAGCCTGAGTCTGAGTGTCAGAATTCATAAAGAACAGGGTAAAGTCCAAAGTCCATGGAATTGACCTTTTAAGGGTTACTGGCTGGGCATTACTGCCTCTGTCCACAGAGGACATGTTATTGACTAGATATAGTCATGAACCATTTGAAGGCCCAAGATTCCACTATTTTTTCCTAGAATCTAGAATTAATGCTGTGATTTTTATAGTGCAGAAAGATTTTCTTAATAAATCAAAACAGTTTATATACTTATTCCAAAAAAAGAAGTGGCAAAGAGAAAGTATGAGGAAGGGAGGAAAGGAGGGAGGGAGGGAAGAAGGGAGGAAAGGAGGGGGGAGGGAGGAAGGGAGGAAGGAAGCAAAGAAGGAAGACAGATGGAAGAGAGAGAAAGAGAGAGAGAGAGAGAGAGAGAGAGAGAGAGAGAGAGAGAGAGAGAGAGAGAGAATAAGACAAATAAAGCAGAGTGGATAGAGTTAGAAACTAGGAAGCAGTAAGAGAGAGTTTCCTTATTTGGAAGTCTTCTCTATTAAGGACATCATGGGAGGCTAGGTGATATTATGGGTATATTTTAACTAAAAGGCAGTTTGACATATTTCAGCACAAAGCATGTTTCCCAATCCTAGAGAAGAGAATAAGAACTTTCATTTTGAATAGGAAACAGTACCCTCTCAAGATTATGAGCAAAGCACTAGAGGTTGGCATTAAGGGACAACAAGGTTTCTTCTTGGCATCTACATCATCACACACACACACACACACACAATTTTCAAGCCTTTTGGCCAAGTTCAGAACATCATAGCCAGATACATCTCAAATACATTCCTGAGTGTAAATCCAAGCAAACTGGATCGTGTTGACTCACCCAAAGTCACACAGGCAGAATTCAGCAGAGTGAGGATTTTTATCTTTGGACACATTACCTCCCAGTGTCAGTTTACCTCCCTGTCAAATGGGAGGAGGTGTCTAAGTAATGTTTAAGATACCTTCCAGTGCTGACATCAGATGATGCTTTCAATGACCTTCTCCATGTAGCTGAAATAGCTATAACTCTCACTTAACAATTCCCAAAAACATGGCTGTCATCAATCCACATGCAACAATAAAATAATAGCAAACCCCATTTCCATAGCACTAGAAACTCTACAGAACATTCTCCTCCTGTCATCCCTGAGAAGCTCTGCTTGCTAGCAAGGCCTTTTCTTTTGAATTTTGGTTGTTGTTTATGTCATTGTTGATGTTGTTTTGTTTTTCACTAGTTTTGCCTTTTCATCAAGCCAAAATCTGGTCCTTTGTAAATTCCCTCCATGACTCCTAATTTTTCCTATAAGGGACAAACATGGGGGAAAATACCCTACCTCTTATGCAAGAAATTCTTTGAGATACTTCAAATGAGCTACCTCTCTCCCTCTCTCTCCCTTCAAAATTATTGGTTCCAGGGTCAATATCTCTATTTCCTTCCAATGACCCACATATCACATTTTCTCCATGTACAAGGTACAAGTACCTTGGAAGCTTAGGAAGACTAGAGGTAGTCTCTCGTTCTGATACCCCACACCAACCCAAATTTATTCATAAAAATAAATTCATCTGTGCAGCTGCAGTTTCCTCACCACCTTCAGTGTAACAGTTCATCAGTGTCCTTCCACATGCCTACCTTCCTGCATCTGCCTCTACTTAGAACTTATCAGAAATCTGCTTCTTTGCATCTCCATGTCCAGTACCTCCCATCCCAATCCTCTTAGTTTGGCCAACTGGAGCCAAGCAGAAATAATCTAATTCCTTTTGTGAATGATGTCCCTTTACATAGTGAAAAACAATTGTCATCTTACCCATACCCCTAATGACTTTTACCATACCTACTTAGGATGTCTAAGAAAAAAAATCCAATTGCATAATTCAATTCATTTATGCAAATTTTATTAAGTACCTACTATGTGACTAACACTGTAATAGGCTTTGGGGACACTGCAATAGTTTATTATACAATTTTAAAAATGGCCCTAGGTGGCATCTGCACAGTGTTTTTTAAAAGCCATTTTATGATAGAATAAATTAGGCCACACATGTGTGGGCAGTAGCATCGATATGCAAACAAATCCCCTGTTGAAATATTTCATAAAAACATTTTGTCCAAACCACTGCACCCTGCTGTGGTTTATGGGTTTCCTGCCAAAATATTCTCTTCCTGTCATGTAGCCAGCCAGATCTCTGTTATACAATGTCCCTCCTTTGCTCAAATGTGGGATTCAGCTTTCCAGGGCCCTATGGATGTCCCAGTTCATCCTGGGGATGCTCTATGAAGTATCTTGGGTGCTTGGGAAAAGTTAAGGTATTAATTATCTTATCTCTGACTTCTCAGTCCAAATAAGATTTATGAGAAAGAAAGAAAGAAAGAAAGAGAAAGGGAGGGAGGGAAGGAAGGAGGAAGGAAGGAAAGGAAGGAAGAAAGGAAAGAAGGAAGGAAGGAAAGGAAGGAAGGAAGGAAGGAAGGAAGGAAGGAAGGAAGGAAGGAAGGAAGGAAGGAAGGAAGGAAGGAAGGAAGGAAGGAAGGAAGGAAGGAAGGAAAGGAAGGAAGGAAGAGAAAGAATGAGAGATGCAGTTCATAGGTACTTTTGTCACATTTTTCACTTGTGATGGGATCCAGTTTCCAGACCTTTCTTGGACTGGCTTGTCACTGCTGGATATTACAGGCATTTGCTGTAGATGTTGGATGGCCACAGGGCATGGAAGAGGATGGAAAAGGTGTGTTCTGGAAGCCATGCTACAACTTGGATTGCATCTGGTGTTATTGCTTCTGGGTCAGAATAAGGAAAACCACATTCTTAGCCTTCCCTTAATCCAGGCCCTTCCTACTTCTGTATTTGTGGGCAGTCTGGAAATGGGAAAAAGGGAGGGGAAGAGGAACAGTAGATAAGGTACCATCCAGTCCCCACCTACTCCCACATCTCTGTTCTTCCTATGTCTGATACTGGACTGTACAAATTCAAGGAAATTTACAAATCAGTGGTCCCTTATATTATGATTGACTGTCTTTCTGATCTTATCTATAGTAAAGAAATGGGAACTCTGAGGGAAGATGGGAAGGGAGTTAATTTGGGAATTTGGAATAGTTGGAGGACAATAGTAGAACACATTCTTTGAGGCAGGGCCAATTTTTGGTTTTGAACCTTAAATACATAACCCAGATTCTTGCAAATAATAGGCATTTAATGTTTGCAGAATGGATTGGACCGTACTAAATTGATACGACAGTATTAGGTTCTTGTGGGACAGGGGACACATAACACAGGAAGGGGAAAGTAGGAGACTTGTGAGAGAATTACATTTGGGCCTTCACTGCTGCTTGGTAATGATGTAATTCAGATCTTATTGTTTCTTTATTTCATTCTCCATGAGAACTGCTTCATCCCTTGAATTTCTGATAGCATCCTGTTCATCATAACTTTTATATAGTATCTTAAACTTGACAAAGAATGTTCTTAATAATAGCCCAGCAGAGTTGGTACCATATGTTTTGCCATTGTAGTCACTCATCATAACTATTTCCCTCTACCTTATTTCCTTCCTATGATATTTACTCTATTTTCTATCTTATTTTGCCCTATTCCTCCTCAAAAGTGTTTTGCTACTGACTGCCCCCTACCCCACTCTACCCTCCCTTCATTCACCCTTCCCTCCTTATCCTCTTCCCCTACTACTTTCCTGAAGGGTTAAATAGATTACTCCTCCCAATTGTGTGTGTGTGTGTGTGTGTGTGTGTGTGTGTGTGTGTGTGTGTGTGTGATTCCCTCCTTGAGCCCATTCTGATGAGGTTAAGGCCTTTGAACTAATTCTGTTTTTTTTTTTTATTTTTCTTCCTCCCTCCCTCCTCAACTCTCCCTATAAAATCAAGCAATTCAATATGTCATACATGTGGTGTTGTGTAGAACAATCTTTACCTTCCTCGAAAGTGTTTTGCTTTTTACAGCTCCCTCCCCCAAACTTCCCTCCTTCCACCTCTATTCCCTCTCCCATCTCCTTCTCCTCCCACTTTTCCTCCAGGCAAAAATATATTACTATACCCAATTGAGTATGTATGTTATTCCCTCTGAGCCAATTCTAATGATAGTAAGGTTCACTCACTCCCCCATTCCTTCCCCCTCTTCCCCTCACCTCCATAAAATTTTTTCTTGTTCCCTTCATGTGAGCTATCTCTCCCCAGTCCCCCTCGCTCCTTCCCCCTCCCTCAGTCTATTCCTCCTACCCCTCAAACCTATTTTAAAGATGTCATAATGGGTTAGCTAGGTGGCAGAGTGGACCAAGCACCAGCCCTGGGCCCAGGAGGCCCAGAGCCCAAATCCAGCCCCAGACATAAGAAAACCCATCCTGTTTTCTCCACAAAGCTTGGATTTGCTTTACTGTGTCTTGGTTTCTCATAGAGTCACTAGCTTCCATTTGTTTATTCCTAATTCTTAGGCAATTATTTTCATCAGACAGCTTTTTTATCTCCTCTTCCATTTGACTTTTCAAACTGTTGACTTTTTTCTCATGACTCTCCTATATCACTCTGATTTCTCTTTCCATTCTTTCCTCCCTCTCTCTATATCTTCCTTCTATCTTTCCTACTTTCTCTTCAAAGTCCCTTTTGAATGTTTCCATGGCCTGAGACCAGTTCATATTTTTCTTGCAAGCTTTGGATGGAGGGGCCCTGAGGTTGTTTTCCTTTTCCGAGGTTGCACCTTGATCTTCCTTGTCACTGTAAAAACTTTCTATAATTCTGAACTTTCTTTGCTTGCTCATCTTGACATCTTTTACTTGACTTTAACTCACCAGTGGGGGGCCCTGCCTCTAGACTACACTACTGTTCCCACCTTCAGAAGGCCCCAGGTGTTTTGGTTTGAGGGAAGGCAAGCTTTTCTCTCTCCTGGCATGTTCTCTGGTCCGAAGACAACCTCAAGCCAACTTGCTAGTTAACCAGCCAGCAGAGTGCTGTGGTGGTTTTTAGCTTTGATGAGCCCATGCCCCTCCCCGACCTGGGCCCCCTGCCACTCAGGATTTCTTTCTGATTCCCTGCTGGGGTGGGGTATCCAATTTCCTCCCTAGGTCCCACTGACACCACTGCACTTTCCCCCCCTCTCACATGACACAAGCTCAGTTCCAGAAGACTCTGGTGCTGCAGCTGATTCAGAAGTTAAGGGGTTAAGTTCCTCTGGTGCAGTGTACCTGGTGTCTCTGTGAGTGCAATCGTGGGGTTGGACTTTACTTGCAGCCCAGCACAGCCACCTTTAATCTATCTATGGCTGTAAAATAATCTCAGCCCATATTTTTGTGGGTTTTTCTGCTCCAGGGGTTCTTTTATTGATGGTTTTGGGTTAATTGTATCAAGAGTTCTGTGCATTTAATGTCTTTCCACTGCCATTTTGGCTCTGCCCCATCCCTTAACTTTCAATTACCCAAGCCCCAAACTTATAGCAAGTAATCTATCCTTCTTCCCTGTGGGTATTGATCACCAATCCAATATACAATCAACTGCCTTCTTTACACACAAAACTGCAGAATATCTTCATATATTCTCACCTTTCTGGAGCCTTGCTTGCCCCCACTGCTGGCCAAATCTAACCTGTGCACTTGTACTTCTGACTACATCTTCCTCTGTGTCCTTTTAGATTCTGTTCTATAAGATACCTCCCTTTTTCTAGCAACCTTCTAATTCTTCCTCCTCAGTGAGCCCTTCCCATCTTTTCAGTGCTGCCCTTTCCCAAATCTAAGAATATTCAGTCACCCTCAATCCTCTAAAAAGCATTGTTAAAATCTTTAGACTTCATCCACCCAGTGTGCTGCCTTCTTTCTCCTTCACCAGTAGTACCTTCAGCACCAAATAATAAGATAAGCATTAGCAAGTATATAGCACTTTAGTGTGTGCCAAGTACTTTATCAACATTACTTTGTTGAATCATCATGTTAACCTATGGAAGTAGGTGGTATTACTATGCCCATTTTACAAATATTGAAACTGAGTCTGGTAGAGGTGAATTGACTTGCCTAAGGTCACACAGTGAATAGGGCTGGATTTGAAATCAGGTTTTCATGTATCCAGGGTCTAGCTCTCTATGCACTATGATATCCTATAGCTGCTGTTTGCTTAGGCTCATTCTCCTCATATTTTGCAGATTTTTCTGCTACCCAGCACTCCTTCTTCAATACTTTTTTCCTCCTTGACTTTTGAGATTATATTGGTTTCTTCTTCTGCATATCTAAGCACTTCTGTTCTCTCTCTGTTGATTCTTTTTACTCTTACTAACTTTTTGCTGTTATCCAAGGTTCTGACCTCAACTTTCTATCTTTCTCCACACTCTCTTGCATTGCTACTCCATTCATTCCCCTGGCTTCAACTTATTTCTGCTCAGGAGCCTGCCAATTCTATATCTTTAGGCTTTGCCTTTCCCACAAGCTTTAGACTCATAACTTGAATACATGCTGCATGGAGGTTCCCCACCCACCCAACTCATCATCTCCTAAACCAGACTTATTATCTTTCTCCTCAAACCTTCTAGCTTTGTTATTTCTTTCTTTTTTTTTTTAGCTTTGTTATTTCTACCAATGTCACTATTATTTACCTGTTGACTCATGGTCAAAAGCATGTTCATTATATTTTATTTTCCCCCTTTTCTTACCTTACCCTTCATCCAAAGAGTTGGATGTTGTCCAAACCTGTTGATTTGGCCTTTACCATACCACACAAACCCATATTTTCTTTTCTTTTTTTTTTTAACTCAGATTGTTTCTCCCTTTATATTTGTAACTTCAGAACTTAGTATAATTCCTGGAATATGGCTTTTAAAATATTTTGTCAATTATTCACTCATTCTCTCAATCAACACTCACCATTATCCAAGCCTGCATTACAACCTGTAGGGGTTGTTACCATGGCCTCTTAATCAATCTGCCAACCCTTGTATTTTCTAGATCTTCCACTATTTACTTCATGCCACTGCTTAATCTTCCTTAGACACAGATCTCTGTATTTTCTCCTCTCCTTAAAATCTTTCAGTGTCTCCTTATTACTTCCTGAATAAATTTAAATTCATGCTCTGTCTGGGATTTTGTTTCTAATTCCAATACTCACTGAGCTTTTTAAGTTAGGGCAGAAATGGAAAGGGGGGATAAGGAATCCAACCAAGACCTTCATAGGATCCAAAATTTAAAGCTCTAAGGGATGTAACCAACAAAATCATTTTAGAAATTTTGAGAAACTGAGGGTTAGAGTGTCTAAATATCTTGCAAACACAGTAACATGATTAGTCAGTGCTGAACCCAGGTTCAGTATTAAAGAATAAGATATCTAACTAGCCTGTCTCTTCATACATTATGTAACAGTCAGTGCCTCAGGTGTTTGATTATGCCTGAACAACGCCCAACAAAAAAATAACTAATCTATTATTTATTAAGAGCAATTTGACCACAACTTTGTGTCTTCACTGGTTAGTTTGGAAGACAGTGAAATTTGAAAATGATACAACATATAATATATAATCATAAAAAATCTATATATTGAAAATCCAGACTCAGTTCAAATACCTATCACAAATATAAATTCCAGATGAATAAAAAAAATCAACAACATATATTAGAGCTGTTTTTAGTATAAAACTAAGCTGGATTGCCTTTGGGAAATTTTGCCAAAGTTTGAATGAGCTCAGGCTTCCCCTTCTTAATACCAACATGATTTTGCTGCTGTTATATGGCTGAAGCCTTTCTGATACTACGTCCTCAAAAAAAAAGGTGAGTTGTATGTCACCCAAAGGGCAATAGAGAGATGCCTGGGGATCACAAGTCCACCTTGCAGTACATTATCAGGGAAAAGGTGACAGAAGAATCTCTGTAAAAATACTAGCAGAGACTGACATTGGGAAAAGGGACCGAGATGTTCTTTGGAAGGAAGGGGTTTGGCCAAAAGCCAAAACATTAGAGACAGCTGAGCAACACAATGCATTGAGCCCTGAGCTTTGGAGTGAGCAAGACTGGTATTTAAAGCTTGTCTTACATGCTTAGAAGCACTAGGACTCTGGGAAACTCATAGCCCTTTGCAGTTTCAATTTCCTCAATTATTAAAAAACAGGGGTGAACTTGATGGCCTTGAAAGTTTCCTTTGGCTCTAACTTTATGACC
The DNA here is from genome assembly GCF_019393635.1 of Dromiciops gliroides. Classification (NCBI taxonomy): domain Eukaryota; kingdom Metazoa; phylum Chordata; class Mammalia; order Microbiotheria; family Microbiotheriidae; genus Dromiciops; species Dromiciops gliroides. The sequence continues at coordinate 7,107,185 of NC_057864.1, forward strand.
CATGATAACTCTCCATCCTGTATTAGAAGATAAGTTCCTTGGGGGCAGTTAGGTGGCACAGTGGATAAAGCACTCAGGAGGACCTGAGTTCAAATCTGACCTCAGACACTTGACACTTACTAGCTGTGTGACCCTGGGCAAGTCATTTAACCCTCATTGCCCCACAAAAAAAAAGAAAAATGAAAAAGAAAAAAGAAAAAAAGGAAAAATAGAAGATAAGCTCTTCTAGAACATACACTATTTTGCTTTTCTTTTGTATCCTCAGTTCTGAGAACAGCACCTTGAAATAATAAGTGATTAATAAAGGTTATATTCATTTATTCAGCCATCAAATGGAGCATTTGTGAAGGATATCTTGGGACTCAATAACACAGTGGATAGAGCACTAGACTTGAAGTCAGGAAGACTTGATTTTGAATCCTCTCCATGACTTTTATTGTCAGTGTGACCCTCGCCAAATCATTTGATCCTTCTTGGCCTTGATTATATCATCTATACAAAGAGTATTGGAGAAGGAAATGGCAAACCACTCCAGTATCTTTGCCAAGAAAACCTCAAATGGGGTCATGGAGAGTCAAACACCAATCAAAAAATGATTCAACAACAGAATGGGGCTAATGACAGTGTCAATAGTTCCTACCTCATGGGGCTATTGTGAAGATCAAATAAGAAAACATTTCAAGTGATTCCCATACCTTCAAGTGCTATATACCTGCTGCTTATTATACACCTGTATATTTCTGTGTTCATATGGTAGAGTGGCATTAATGAAGAAGGTATGGATGGCTTGTTTGGGGGAGAAGACCCACATCAATAAGATCACCGATCCATTCAATTATAAAATCATCAAATTCTACATGAAATTTCTCAAGACCATAAATTCTGAAATGCCATGTCATTTAACAACCTTAGGCAGGCATACCATACCATATAGCTACCATTCCAAGCCAGTCAGCCTGGCGTGATAACCTTTCATGAGGACTTGGACATTATAAAATGGAAAGTTTTGTGGAAGGCATACTCCTGCCATTAATCTGCATTACCTTTGCACTTTGGTTTTCTCCCAAAGGTGTTGTGCCATAGTGAGTAGGGTGGACATGCCCACTACCTATCTGGCTTGAGACAACAAATACCTTTTTTCTCTTGTCTATTTGTTCTTGGGTGCTGTTCCCTATTCAGAGAAAGGAAATAATCCTTCTACAAGGAATGAGACTGTGGTCAAGGTTAGTGCCATTGTGGTCTTCAAATTTAGGATGTTTTACTCACATTCTAGTAAACCCATTCTAACACCTGTTGACCTGTGCTTCAGCAAGTGACAAACCCCTAGTAATCTTTGGTTCCTTGTGGGATGTATTAAATACAAAGTTTGATGTGTAGTCAGGAAAACCTGCTTCAGCCAATTATTCTGTGAGTCTTAATTTCCTACTATGCCAAATAGAGATGGTAATAAAATGGGGACAATAATGGGATATACTACAGGGGACTGTTATGAGGATAAGATGAGATGATACATGCAAAATACTTTGGAAGTCTTAAAGTGACAGAGAAATAGCACACATTATATTTCTATCATCATTGTCATTCTTCTCCTATTCTATTCAAAGGAGTCCAGATATCAACAATCTGGAGTCATCACCCTATACTTTTGTTACTCTTCATTCGACTCTTCAGTGGACTGTTATACTGGTGGAGAAAATGATTGCTTCTTTTGTAAAGGAATAAAATGATGGAGATATACATTTATTTGTTGGCTTCTTTTTGCTTCTTTTTTATTCATAGAATGACACATTTAGAGCTAGAAGGAATCTCAGAGGTCATCTGGTCTTACCTTTTCTTTTTCTAGGTAAGGAAACTGAGGACTAGAGAAGTGAAACTGTTGATCTAAGGTCACACAGTAGAATGTGGCAGAACCAGGAATTTTGTCAATTGTTCTGACTCCAAATCAAGTGGTCTTCTCATTGCCCTACTATGCCTGCTGGGTAACTTACAAATCATCATCATGGAAAAGAACATATTATTCCCAAACCCAATGCTTGATGATTCAGTGGTAAAGAAATCTGGAGGAGGAAGTATAGAGTTTGCTTTATGGGCAAATCAGTTAACCTTAATTTCCTAATCTATAAAATGGGAATGTTCATACCATTGCACATATCTCAGATCAGAGATCCACTAAAAGGATTTTTATATATCAATGCATTCAACTCCATCATTTTATAGAGAGGGAAATGAGGTCCAGAGAAACTACATAATTTGCCAATGGCTACACACCTTGTAACTGGCAGGATTTGAACCTAGGACTTCATAACTCCAAGTCTAGTATTTTAGCCACACACTGTGTCATACTGATTTACTGAGCTTTGTGAGAATCAAATGAGGCATTCATTGCGTATAAGGACGGGCTTTGCAAACATTAATCATTCAGAAAACACTATGTTAATGTCAGTTACTATATTATTAACTCAACTTTTAATTGTATTGTATTGAGATAATGTATGCAATAAAATTCACAAACTGTAAAATGCTATATGAATGTCAGTCATTAAAATGGTGTTTTCTAGTAGAATATAAAACCTGTGAGGGGGAAAATCTTTTTCTTTTTTGTTATTATATCCTAGGATCCTAGGATAGGAACTTAATAAGTGGTTAGTAGATGTTTGACTGTAAAAAATAATATTAGAAAATGATTCTAGTAAAGCTACCCTTTCAGTGATGATTCATTTCAGTTCAATCAGCATTGAGGGAGCTTGTGGTGGCATGCCATGGGGAATATAGTACTGGATTTGGATTCAGAAAGACCTGGGTTCAAATCCCACCTTGGTCCATGATCTTGGTCAATTCATTTATGCTGTTGGTGCCTCCATTTCCTTCTCTATAAAGTAAGGAGGCTGTACTTGATAGTCTTTAAAATTACTTTCATCACTAAATATATGATTCTATAATCCAGTAGCTCTGCTGGGGATATGAAAATATAAATGAAAATAGCCCTTCCCTCAAGGAGCTTATATTTTGCTTCTATTCAAATCTCACCTGAAAAGCGTCAAGATGGTCTGAAACAGGGCTTCTTCATCCAATAATTCATTTTTTAAAGGATTTTGACAATGATGTCTCAAGCTAGTTTCCTTTATATTCCTCTAGAAGTTTTATGATGAATTTTAGAATATTTGGATGAGAAGGGGTATGGAGGTTCCCCCAGACTGTAAAGGGCTCTCAGGCACCAAAATGGGAAGAATCCCTGATGAGCTTCAGTGGCCCTACTTCTCAAACTTCTCTTACTCCAGCCAAATGTTAAGGGTCCCCAGCCTCCATTATGCCACTTTCTGGTTCTACTCCTTCCCCCCCCCACTGGGGCACATTTCTTCTGCTTTTGCTAAGAGACTAGCAAGCTTCTAGTTCTCATTAGTTTGATTAATGTGTGTACCTCTAATGGAGGCCACAACATGACATTTGAAAAAAAAATACATGGCAGGTAATTTTTAACAATAGTGAGCCTGTCCCATTAACCTAGTTTCATTCCCATGGTAAGGGGGGCTATTGAAAATGCTGCTCATCATCTGAAAAGTTCTGACACCCTCTCTTTCCCTGCCCCACCCTCCTTGTTCAATTAAAGTAAGTTTTGAGAGAAGTAGAAGAGGAGGGAGGAAATGAGGTATTTAACACACCACACAGCAGAGAAAAATATCTTTGCCACCAAATAGTCAACTTTCCATCATTTTTCAATTTGACATTTCAAAGTTATCTGTAACATTGAACTAAAGGAGGGTTTCTAGACCCCCAGTGTAATATATCACATGCCCTATACTTGTCTATTTAATAGCTGGGGAAGGGGAGGGAAGGAGAGAAGGTCAGGGAGTGAGGGGTAAAAATATACTAATTTCCAATTCCTAAATTCTAAATTTCAAATTAGATGAAATCTATATTCAAAAGGATTTTTTGACTTTTATTTTGTGTTAACACACACACACACACACACACACACACACACACACACACACACATACACACACCTCCACATTCAGTGATCTTTGCTCTCACTATAGATTTTCTACTATTTCCCAAGTTCTAAAATCCGTCATACAATTGCTAGCTTTGGGATCATGACCTACCCCCAAGTCAATTATCCTAATTTTCCTTACTTTTAAGGCCCCCAAAGTTCACAAAGAATGATCTTGTGATGCCTCATCGGGATGATTAACAAAATTATATTTTCATTGATTGCTACCCATTATCTCGATAATAAACGTGGGCAATTTAATTTTTAAAAATAAGCATTTTTCTCTTTTATACATTTTCCCAACACTATTATGATATAGAATATGAAATAACCTTTTACACTCACAGATCATTGGTGTAATTTACTCTCGTATATGAAAATATTTTTCAAATGATTTAGAACCACGTATTCTTGGGGTTGGATGTGATATCATAGTCCATTGAGTTACCACCATATCAGAAAAAGATTCCCCACTAAAGTGCACCCTAAAATCAATCAGCAAACATTTGCTCATGGCCTACTAAGGCTTTGTATGAGTATGAGACAGTATGGGAGCACTGAGGATACAAAGTTAACCACTACCACCCCAATAGCAGTTTATACACACACACACACACACACACACACACACACACACACACACACATATATATATCATACAATAACATGATAGTCCACATTTTTAAGATTAAGGAATTTATATTCTATTGAGGGAAACATCTATATATATAAAATCTAGATGCATATACATAGAAGTATACATATATATGTATATACATGTGCATATGAATATACATACACATGTGTGTATATATGTATTCTGTGTTCACCACATTGTGCTTCCTAAAACATCGGGGGACTAGACTGGGTTTTCTAAATTATTTGCTACTTATATAATAATGGCTATTTATATAATGTTGGCTATGGCACTCATTTTGTCAGTAATCATTTATTATTAATTAATGTTAAATATTAGCAAAGAATTTACCATCTGACATTTAACACAAGCAGAACCTGCAGCCCCCTCCCCCCCACACTATATTGTCTCTAAGAGAGCACATGACCTAACAAACAAGGTTCAGAAGCCCAACATTACCTACACTGCCCTAAGAAGAGAGCAAGGACCAAGAGACGACAGGTCCAGGTCAAGAGCAGGAGGTAGCCTTGTAGTCTTGGCTTTTATCATCTTTTGATAGAGGTGAGTTACCACATACTTACTGGTCAAAGCTAATTGGTCAGCTTCATTCAATTTCATTGGCTAATGTGACCCGAGGTTAGTCCATATTAAGATGATCTCTACCTTGACCTCATGGTCTAATGGTAGAGACACCCTGATGAGCAAAGTCAAAGTCCAGATAGGTGAGGCTTGTTTGACTGAGCTAAAATGAAAGAGTCTATATCTCCATTTCTATTGTATGCCCAGCACAGGATTAAAACTTCCTCCTAAACATAGAACTCTCTGAAGGGGAGGGGGTGGAGGAAAACGCAACCAAAACTGGGACCCTCGGTCCCCGAAGCAATGCATTGTTAATAATTCTTTTCTCACATGTATAAAGTAAATAGAAGCCCCAGTCCCCAAATTCTCATCTAATCTTTTCTTGGAAATTGCCAGAGAAGTAAAAGTGTGAGCTATCCATTCCATTTGGAGAGAGTTCCAAATGTTAAGAAGCTTCCCCCCCTCCCCCACATCTATCAAACCTAAACTTACCTCTTTGCCATGATTCCTCCTTGGACACTCTGGAGCCAAAGAGCCAAATAAACAGAACTCTTCTTCATTTGGCCACCTTTCAAGTTCTTGAAGATGCTAGCTAAGGGAGAGGCCTGGGACCTCCTTGAGGTATGCAGTCAAACCACTGGTGCAGGCTAGCACTCATCCAGGCCTTCTGATCTCAAATACTTGTCTACAGCTGCTTAAGATTATGGTACAAGTCTTAGATCGGGCTCTAAGTCCAGCATGAACCCTGTGGAGCATTTGGGGTATTCATCTGTTGTTATCTTTGCTTGATAAGTCACTGCCTCATCTCCATTTCCAATAGAGCATTTCCTAGACAATGTATCTCATTTAAGTTCAGGACTGTTATTGGACAGAACACCAGGCCTATAGTCAGGAAGACTTGAGTTAAAATCTTACCTACAACACTTACTAGCTGTGCGACCTGAGCCAATTGTTTAAGCCTCTTTGTTCAGTTTCCTCATCTATAAAATAAGCTCGTGAAGAAAATGGCCAACTACTCTACTGTCTTTGCCAAGAAAACCCCAAAAGGGGTTGGACGTGTATGAACATGACTAAACAAGCAAAGTCTGGCTCTAAAGTCACCGCCTTATCCACTGCTTTCCCCACTCCATCAGACTACCTAGCACCACAAATTTCAGGAAAATAATTCCATACTTCTTTTAGCCAAGAAGCAATTAATGGAGGTACTTTCTCCTTTTCCTCCCAGGCCAACCAAGACTCCAAATAGTCACTCTCTATTTTCCTTCAAATGTAACTGAGCTAAGTGTCCCCATCCCCCAGGCCCCAAGGGGAGATTCCCTCAGCTTGGGAAAGGGAAACTGGATTTATCCTAAGGCACAGATAACTTCTTTAATCAAGCTGAGTTCTCTAATGGGCATTATAATGACATTCATTTACCATTTCAATGCCCATAATGTTCCAGGAAGTAGTGCTGTCAAGCCAGATCTTTGCTTTGGCTTTAAGGTTTTTTCTTTTCTTTTGTTTTGTTTTTAAAGACCCTTCACTGAAATAAGCTTATCTCCCCATTAATTTGAAATTTCCTTCAAAGCAGAACATTGTAGCCCTGTCTATCCAAGAGGTTTCCTCATCTCTTTCTGTCCTTCTGTCTCCTTTGTCTCTTTATCTGCCTCTCTCTTTGTCTCTGCCTCTGTCTGTCAGTCTGTGTCTCTGTCTCTCTCTGTCTCTGCCTCTGTCAGTCTGTGTCTCTGTCTCTCTCTGTCTCTGCCTCTGTCTGTCTGTGTCTCTGTCTCTCTCTCTCTCTGCCTCTGTCTGTCTCTGTCTCTGTGTCTCTGGCTCTCTCTTCTGGCTCTCTCATTTCCTTTGTATTGTTCTGTATTTCCTTGTGTCTATTTGTTGCCTGTGCCATCTGCCCTCAATAAGGTGTAAGCTTCTTGAAGATCGGTCTGATCTCATTTCTTTCCTGTATTCCCAGTAGTTAGAATATCCCCTTTTACCTAGTAGGCTTAAAATATTTGTGCAATGGAAGAATTTGTAGGAAAACTTAGAATAAAAGTGATTAAACACAATTCCCCAAAAAGAGCTCTGTGAAATCACAGGCTTAGGCTGATGCCAAGTTCACTTTTCCTTAGGAAGACTATACAGGTTTTGCCCTTTTATTTCTTGAGGAAATTGTTCCTTCATTTGAGAGGAGTCCGATGTCTGCCTTTCTAGCAGTCTTTCTTGCAGAGCACTTAGAGAAATCCAAACCATGCAATGATTTCTAATGCAGTGAATTTGTCAGACCAGAATTCTGTCACCCATGAGAAAGTCCCATATGGTTTCTGAAATGGCTAATTCTGGAATTAGTGTCCAGCCCTGAGATGTCCTTGGTCTAAGGAATTCCAATGAAGAAACGGATCAGTGAAGAGCAGCAGTTCTGCTGCCACTCAGCCTGAGCTAGACCCCTTTTTCACTCTCAAGGGCACTGGTGATCAAATACACTCTTGGACTTTGAATGGGAAAATGTCAAATTGTCACTACCCCTGTGACCTTGGTCAAGTCATTTTCTTTCTCTTGGTCACATTTTCCTTATTTGTAAAATGGGGAATTAAAGTAAATGAGCTCTAGGATCCCTGCCAGTTCTAATTTTCTGTATTCCTAATCATAGGATTTTCATAGTCTTATTAGGATGTTCATTTTTATAAAAAGTTCTCCTTTTAACATTACAACAGGCAGGATTCCAGAAGAGGAAGCCCCCTCCCCCATTTTGAAAGTTGGTGAATTTAAAATAATCAGCAGGGGGGTTTTTGAGGGTGGATATGTATGTATGTGTGTGTAAATAAGTATGTTTGTGTATTTATGTATGTCACATAACATATAACATTAACTTTAGAAATGCACTGGATGTGTGCACATATTTATGCTTAGGTATATATGCATGTATGTGCATGCATATATGAGTTGTGTGTGCATATGTGTACATATATGCATATATACACGTGTACATACATATATGACATCTCTACAGTGCTTGCCATGTGTCTGACACTATGCTAAGCATTTTACAAGTATTATCTCTTTTTATTCTCACAACAACCCTAGGAGGTAGGTACTTTTATCATCCTTATTTTATAGATGGGGAAATTGAGGCAAATGTTAAGTAAGTAACTTGCCAAGGGTCACACAGCTACTGAGTGTCTGAAGCCACATTTGAATTCAAGTCTTCCTAACTCCAGGCTTGGTGCTCTCTATCCACTGAGTCACATAGCTGCCTCTGTAGATAATATAAACTATAGGAGTACTTTTGGAAAGAATTATTTGTGTGTGTGCATACACATGCAGATAGACAGACAGACATACGCATCTTTATACTTCCAAAAGTTTAGATAGATAGATAGATAGATGGATGGATAAATTTATCTTTTCTATAATTAAATGGGAAAATTGATATTTTTACAATGTTTTTTTAAATTAAAGGTCTGTAATCTCTATCCAGAGGATCATCATTTGCATCTTGCAGGACACTGACAGCATAGAGTTATCACAAGTTTGGTTTTCATATTGAAGAAAACTAAGGACAGGCTAATGAACTTATAGGAAATGGATTGAATCCCTTATACAAAGCCCAAAGACAGAAGGAAACTGCTTCTTAGAGACCCATTGCCTGCTTTATGGTGTTTAGAGGATTAAAGTAGGAAAGTCTCCGTGCTCTTTCCTCTCCATAGTCCCCTTCTCTGCCACAGTGATCTGCTCATGCCAGGTGCTTAGTACATGTGTGCTGGAGCAAAGTGATTTGAAGAATGAATACACATAACAATGTATAGACTTGTATAAATGATTACAAGCATGCAGACATACACTCACATATATGCATATGTATATATGTATGTATACATATGAAATGTTATGTTATATAAGGCTAATGATGTGGGTAATCCAAAGGATGTAGGTGATTTATGACCATTATTAAGATGGAAAATCAGCCCCAGTGACTGTCTCCAGGCTAACCTACCCTAACCAGGCCTGTAGAAAATCAGCCAATGTTTGGGGGATTGGGGATAATCACCCAGAACTGGTGGAGATAGTAGTTTTTTCTGGTTCACTTCAATCTCTTACAGTCATGAAACTCAAACTCAGGGCACTTCTGTGGGCTTTGCACAAAACAAGCTCTTCAGGAATTAAACTTTGAGAAAGGGACCCGTCAGCTTGGAAGGTAATACGTATAATCACATTGACTAAAAATGGAAAAGCCCTATTACAGTCCCTTTTGGTGTCTACTTTATGTCCTCACCTGCAGCTAGAGGCTACAGCCATTATTCAAACACAGGGGTACAGTAAGAAGAAATAGCCACTCTCCTCAGAATAGGGCCCATATTTTGTCAACCTATGATTATGAGGGATTGTAACGGGAGTCTCAGCATCCTATAATGTTCTATAAACTGTCACTAGGCAGGCAGAGGGAAGGTGTATTATCGGTGAAGGAGCTGTTTCCTCCCAAGCCACCAGGAAATATTCCCAGAAACATGGATGATTCCTCATTCTCCGGAGCTCTCCATGAATACTAGTCATGGACCAGCTCCAAGTTATTTACTTAGATATACTTTAGGTTGGGCTTTTTATTGTTTGTTTTGTTTCTCTGTCTTTGTTCTTCTTAAATATCCCTCCGTACAATGCTAAAGAAGAACTAAGCTCTCCTCAAGGCTCAGTTCACTGGCTACCTCATATAGGAAGCCTCCTCTGATGGGCAGAAGCCCCCTATTCTTGAAGGCATATGTCAGGCATTATCTTTTGCCTGAAGCCTTCCCAGACTCCCCCACCCCTACACCCATCTTTTAGTGCTGTTTCTCCAAAACTACCTTATATTTAATAAATGTGCCTATATTTCTATTAATTTACTCTCTCTTTATCCTGTGCTTCTTTTTATAGGTTTGTTTTCTCCCCAGTTGTAATGTGAACCCATTGTGAGTTCAGGCTCTTTGTGTCTGTGTCTCCAGCACCCCAAAATGGGGCCTGGTTCATAATAGATATTTAATAAATAATCGATGATATTTTTTAGCTATTTGAATGATCAGTTATAGTCAAGAGAACCCAGTTTCAAATTTAGATTCTGATACAAGGTGCTCTCAGGCAATTAACCTCCCTGGGCTTCCATTTCCTCACCAATAAAATGAAGGTATCAGATAAGATGAACTCTCGGGTCACTTGCCACTATCTAGTGATGATGGCACACGATTCAAATAAAATGGCCGTATTGTTAGGAAGACAAGAGCATCCTATCTACCTTTGCTCCTCTTATTCCCCACTGGATTCCCCACAGACATGGAGACCATGTTCAGAATACTCAAACTGATCTTAACTCAGCTTTTGGAAAGGATTCTTCATTGAAACCAGTTCGTTAACTTGCTCCAACATATTTTATTAGATTTCTTTTTTAATCAAATAGTGGCCATGGCTGTTCCAGATTAAAGCTCATTTTATTAATTTCGGGCTATTTTTCCAGCCTTTTGATACTTTCTTAGGATACTCCATTTCTTGGTAGCATCTCCAATCTGAAAATGTAATTAATGTCTTTTAACTTCCAGAAGCATTTCATTTAGGAAGAAATTCTACAGGGTAGAGCCTAGCCCTAAATTGAGGAGAACTAGAGCAATCTTCTCTTCCCAGGGTGACACAGCCTGAGAATCTGTCCTTAAGACAGTTACCCACTTTGTTTCTTGTTGTGCTATTTAGATGATGTGAGAAGAGGATAAGAATTTATTAAGTGCCTATTGTGTACCAGGCACTGTGGTAAGTGCTTTACAGGTATTATCACCTTGATCTTCACAACTCTAAGAGGCAAATGCTATTATCATTTCCATTTTTCAATTGAGGAAACTGAGGCAGACGAGGTCAAGTGGCTCACACAGCTAGTGGGTATTAAGAGTCAGATTTGAACTCTGGTTTTCTTGACTGTACAATGCTCTGTCTACTGTACAAGTAGTTGTTTTAATAATGAGCATTTATTCATTCCCATTCCCAGGAGAATGAAATCTCCTTTCCATTATTTATGTGCAGGTACATATATTTAAAGACTGTCCCCACCTCTTCTCCTCTGGCACTGCCTCTACCCTGATGCAGGCTCTCCTCACTTCTTGCCTGGACTATGGAAAAGCCCATAGGCTGGATCATTTATTTGGATTCTCTTCTCAAACCAGTCTATCCTCCAATCAGCTGTCAAATTCATCTACCTAAAATGTAGATGTGATTGTATTATTCCCCCTACTCCCATTCAAGCAACTCCACTGGTTCCCTCTTAGCACCAGGATCAAACAAAATTGATTCTCTTTCATGCTCCAGGCCCTTCAGAACCCAGTCCCCTCCTACCTTCCTTGGCTTCTCACAGCTTTTACATCCTCCTCCCCTAATCCATGGGCACCACGATCCAATGACACTGGCTTCCTGTCTTTGTTTTCCAAAGGTTTGACCCTTCCTTCTCCCATCTCCCTCACTCAATCAATTGCCAAATACCCCTACAGGAGTCCTTGACCTTTTGTAAGTGATTGACCCTTTTGACAAGGCAGGGAATCCCAAGGATCCCTGCTTAGACAGAGTAATGTGATACAATGCATAAAATCATGTGTGTAGGATTACAAAGGCTATCAGTTATATCCAATACAGTTATCATCATATTAAAAAACCAGCAAATTCACAGAATTCCACTTGGTGATCCTTGCCATAACTGCTCTCCCTTTTAAGATATTTGGAGCAGCCAGAACATCTTTCCATTCTTAACAATCATCAGAATTCAGAACATTTTACTTCCCAGGTCTTCTATTCTCAAATTTTAGCTCATCTTCCTCCTCCCTCTATTTCTCCCATCATCAATCCATCCTTTACGCTGCTTCTCAGTGAACAGTGCCACACCTTTGCTTAAAATTCTGAAGAGACTGCTTATCACCTGGCAAACAACCACCTCATCTTAATATCCAGGGCCCTTTCTCTAGAATCAGAGAATAGCAAGAAAAAGTTTGGAAGATGGGGAGTTTCTGGGGTGAAAAAACCCAGCTATTAATTACTCTCATCCTGTTGAATGATGACTTGTCTAATTGAACTAAAAATGAAAAGAGTTGGATGGGATACTTCCCAGACACTGCTGGTAGGCCCAGAACCAACAGAGGGGTACCTGCTGAATTTACCAAGAGATCTTTGGGACTGGGTGAAATGCCCAATTCATAGTTATGTTACTGGTGCCCTCAGTGTCCACACCTAGAGTAGAAGAGGAGAGACTGGGTACAGTCATGGAATTTGGGCAATCAATCAATAAGCATTTTGAGCACTACCATGTGGCAAATGATGTGTTAAGCCCTGGGGATACAATGAAAAAATAGAAGGTGCCTGCCCTCAAGATACTCACAGTCTAATAGGAGATGAGGGGTGAAGGGAGGGATGCCATCACACCGGAAGTATGTTGTGCCCTTGCATAGATTAATCACGTTCCCCTTGGTACCATGCCATCACCCTTGAGAGAGCCAATACCTCACTATGGAAATCTGTCTGTCATTTTTGGTATCAGAGAAGTGTCTGGGACATTGAAAAATGAAGTGACTTTCTCAGACCATACAGCTAGGAGATATCAGTCAGTGAGTAAGTGAGCAAGTATTTATTACGTATGTGTATCCCCCTCAATATTCTCAAGTATGAGGCTAAGAACCCCCCCCCCACACACACACACAAGAAAATACCTGCCCTCAAGAAGCTCCCATCTTAAGGAGACAACTTGGAGACCCCTGTACACATAAGCTGGTAAATATGGTTTATAAACAAGGTTCATGCATATCTCAAAGAGAAGACACTGGAATGAAGGGCTGGGAAAGGCTGCTGGAATAAAGTGTGATTTGAGCAGTCTTGAAGAAAGTCGAGGAAACCCAGAGGTGGAGATGAGGAGGGAGAGTTTTCCAAGCTGGGGGACCAACAATGAAAAGGCCTGGATCCTGGTGACGGATTATCTTGGGCAAGGAGGGTCAGAAACAGAATCTGAGCTCATATCTTCTTGATCCTGAAGCTAGTCTTCTAGCCATGACACCATAATATCCTTTCTGGAAGTGAATTACTTGAAACCTTGGTACAACTATAGCCAACAAACAAAATGGAGTGGACTCATTGATTTGATTGGGTTTAGTGGTCCAAGGCCAGCAGGTAACCCTGGCTTCTTCTAGAAAGAAGCTCTCTGCAGAGAATTCTGGAAGTGACCAAGAACAGAGAATGGTCCCTCTATATGCATAATCATATATAGAAACATAATTGATAATATTTGCAATCTGGAAGAATAGGTTCAAATTCTGTCTTATGCACATCTCAGGGTCATGTCCCTATGACTGACAAGGATTCACTTTACATTTCTCTGTCCCAGACAAATCCTTAGGCTATCTTTACTAAGTTCTAGGAGTCCCCAGGGCTACAGACTTCAAAGATCCTTTGTGTATTGAATTTTACCTCCTTCTGTGACAACTGATAAATATGCCCTGATGAGTGTTAAAGACTTTTGCCTCCTAAGAAACAATAAGGCCTGACAGAGAATTTAGTGAGCCTTGTTTTCTTTCCCAGTTATAAATCCCAATATTCTCATCACTGTCATCTCCTAAGACACTTCCAGTTTCAAGGAATGATTTTCTTATAATGCATTTCTACAACACAGTGTTTGACTAACATTATTATTTTTATTTATTAATATTGTGATTAAATAGTCAATGAGTACAAACAGTGCTAGAGTCTAATAAACAAGAAAATTAGCAGCCTAAATCAAGGAAAGGAAATAAGTTCCTTTCAGTGGAGAAATTAATTTAAATTCCTTCTCCCTGTACCTAGCTGTGTCCAGGGCTGCAGTTTCTCAGTGCAGTGTTACTGTCAAGGGAACAAGCAGAATTATGAAGTTCAGTGCATCCTGGAGACACAAATACTATAGTGACACTGTCCCTGTCCTCAGGAAGCTTTTATGTGAATTTCAAACCACCTCTTAACAACCCTGCACTAGGGTTAAAGGATGCTCTTCTCTGCTTGTAGGGCATAGCCTAACACTCCCCACCCATGACCCTTTATCTACATGTGCCTCCTGCCTGGGTTGCCTTTACTTGATAGCTCCACTGGGCCTTAAAACCTTCACTCAAATGTCATCTCCTTCATGAAGCCTTCCAGGAGAGTTTTTTTTTTCCTAAAAGGGGAGTATTGTCTGCCACTTTGGGGAGCACCCCTTCTGAAATTTTGGTGTTTCAACTTTTATCCCCTATCAGATCAGAAATCCCCCAAGAAGGACACATCTAGGTCATGATATTTTTTGTATCTGGCCAATACTACATGAATGCCAGTAGCTCCCTATTGTCTTTAAGAGTAAATACAGGAGGGGCAGCTAGGTGGCATAGTGGATGGAGCACTGGCCTTGGATTCAGGAGGACCTGAGTTCATATCCAGCCTCAGATACTTGACAATTACTAGCTGTGTGACCCTGGGCAAGTCACTTAACCCTCATTGCCCTGCAAAAAAACAAAAACAAAAACAAAAAAAGAGTAAATACATGAGGCAGCTAGGTGACACAGTGGATATAGCACTGGCCCTGGATTCAGGAGGACCTGAGTTCTAATCTGGCCTCAGAAACTTGACACTTATGAGCTGTATGACCCTGGGCAAGTCACTTAACCCTCACTGTCCTGCTAAAATAAAATAATAAAATATATAAAATAAAATAAAAAGAATAAATATAGAGTCCTCTGGTTAGCATTTATAATTCTTCCCAACCTGACCCCAATCTATTTTTCCAGATTTCTTACACATGATTTCCCTGAATATTCACTAAAGTTGAGCTATATAAATCTGCATTCTTTCTGTTCGTCACATAGAGGCCTGCAACAGATTCCTAAGTCCCTCATTTGCTTCAAGTTTCACAGTCTAATGAAGTCTGGGTGGTGGTGCGGTCTTTGAGAGGACTGCTTTTTTTTTTTTTACTTTTTTTTGAGGGGTAATGAGGATTAAGTGACTTGCCCAAGGTCACATAGCTAGTAATTGTCAAGTGTCTGAGGCCAGATTTGAACTCAGGTCCTCCTGAATCCAGGGCTGATGTTTTATCTACTGTGCCACCTAGCTGCCCCTAGAGGACTGCTTTCTTGAAGTCTTGTTATATTTTTAAATGCATCAAAGTAATCGAACCAGATGAGAGCTGCAGTGGAGATAAAATGATATGTGGTTATTCACATTGCTGTCTTGTGGCCTTTTGGGAAACCTGGAGATTTTCATAGAAAGGAAGGAAGAAAACAGGCATTTACTAACTACCTAATATGTGTCAGGCACTGTGCTAAGTACTTCATACATATTATCACATTTGATCTTTAAAACAACTCTAGAATATAGGGGCTATTATTATGCCCATTTTACAGTTAGAGAAACCAAGGCTGATTCCAGGGTCACATAGCTAGGAAGTGCTGGAGGTTTGATTTGAACTCATTTCTTCCTGACACAAGACCAAGCACTCTCTCTACTGTCTCTCTACGATCTTTGTTATCCCCAAAGATGGAGGTCTTTCTCCTTCTCTCTCAATCAGGACCCATTTAAAGACAAAGAGTGTTTTGGGATCCTCATAGAGGTCATCGGGTCCAATGCCCTTTTTTGTGGATGAAGAAACTGAGGAACATAGAGGTAAAAGGACTTCTGTGAGGTAATGGCAGAGTTGGGGTTAGAACTTAGGTCTTCTCCATGGTAACACACGGGCCTCCAAGTGGACCACACTTTATTTGAGATTCTGATTTAGGGTCACAGCAAAGGCTAAGCCAGGATGTGGAGGATCACAGCAATTACGTCCAGAGCTGCAATGAATCTCCGAGGACATGTTGTTTACGTACTTTCATTTTGTGGATGGTGAAACTGAGGGCAGGGAAGTTAAAGGGATTTGTCAAAGACCAACTATTAGAAGAAGGATTTCTGCCCCTGGCCTCTGATTCAAGAACTTGTGCTCTTTCCACTCTATCTTCTTATTCCTTGGACTTTGGTGATTAAGGGGTGATAGCCATAACAAGGGGTGTCGAAAGTGTCCCATGTTTCTTTCCTTTTGCCCAGAAAGGTCTGTGGCCACCATTGCAGTCATGCCCTTTCCCTCTGACAGGGCCAGTCCATCAGATGCCCAAAGCACCCATTGCGCATTCATGGCAAATGATGCCAGCACTACTGCAGTCCCCACCCATGAGCCAGGCCTTTCTTCCTCCATGAATCCCAGCATAAGGCCAGAGGATGAGAGCAAACAATGGCTCCTGTGGAGCCCAAGCCCACAGGATACCTTGTATTGGAAGTCACAGTAATGTGGTTGTTAGATGAGGCAGAAGACGGTGGGGAGGATTGGGACCATGCGTGATGTTGGGCAAGGCAGGGAACCTCTCTGGATCTCAGCTTCGAAACCTAGGAAATGGGACTCCAGCCTTCTGTGCTGGCTTTTAATGCGCATTACTCCTCTTCAAGCACTCTAGAGTCTGTCCACACTGGCCTTCTGGCTGATGTCCATTCATGCCATCCCATCTCTGATCTCTGTGCCTTTGCAGAGCCTGTCCTCCATGCTTGGAATTCACTTCCTTGCTGCCTGTCTTATCCAAGGCTCCTACCAGCTGCTTGCACACCCCTACAAGGACCAATGCATTGTGCTGTATATATTTTGTTAACGTCCTTGTTGATTTCCTTGCACATGTTGCTTCCCCCCAATAGATTGAATGTTCTTTGAGGGCAGGGCTGTCTCCCTTTTTAATCTTCCTACCCTGAGTAGCACACACCCTGCATGATGCAAGGGGACTGAGAAATGGGAAATTCCTTTGATGATGACCCAGATCCAAGTCTATGTCAAGATGACCAGGAGTACTCATTTGGGATGTTAGAGAGTCTAGCCATTGCCTAGGGTCTCATGCACACTGCCCGGGCTGGGAGCTCGCCTCTTGCTCTGGCACCAGCTCATGCCATACATCTAACCTGTCAGTGGCATGAAGAAGATCACCTCTTATTCTTTTAGTCTTAACCCAGAAGGAATCAACATGGCCCCTGCAGCTCCAACTCCAGTCAGCAGCACAACACTCTGCCCTCTTTTTCTTTGTATATTTGTGTGTATGTGTGTATACATACACACACAGACACACATACATGTATATATCATATATAGAGATATACGTTAGTATATGTGTGTGCATGCATATACATATAAACATATACATGCATATTTTGTGTGTTTTTAGAGCTTATGACATTGTCAGTTGATATGAAGAAAAAAAACAGGCTAGAAGAGGAGTTTGTACATATTTTATTAGACTTGAAGGCTAACCCGGGCATATGGTTTGGGGGAGAACAAGTTAACCAAGATGACTGTGGATTGGCCTCACCTCTCTGACTCTTGATAACTGCCTTGATAAACAAACACATTTTCTTTTTTTTGTTTTGTTTTTGTTTCTTTTGTTGTTGTTTTTATTTTTTAGTGAGGCAATTGGGGTTAAGTGACTTGCCCAAGGTCACACAGCTAGTAAGTGTTAAGTGTCTGAGGCCAGATTTGAACTCAGGTACTCCTGATTCCAGGGCCGGTGCTCTATCCACTGCACCACCTAGCTGCCCCAACAAACACATTTTCAAGAACATCTTCACCTCCATCACACACACACACACACACACACACACACACACACACACTTTTGTGCATTACTATTTTCTGGGGGATAAACCCAGAAGAGAGATGATAAAAAAATTAAAAAACAGAAAAATAAAAAACCCAATTAGATATCTGATGAAAGAATTGGAGACAACCCAGACACTATTTCTGCCTGTCTTTTAGCATTCAGGAAGAGAATTGAGAATACAGGGAAAAATCTATGGCATCAAAACTTGAGGAATGTTTAACTACAGAAAATCCTTTAGCTTCTTAATTGATAGGAAAGGGCCACATGACAAAATTACTACTGGTGAGAGATTTAACCTTTTACTATACTCACAAAATGGAGAGCTAATGCAGTCATTCTTGGGAGAATTTTCAGCAGACATCCAAATTTTAACCTACTGAGGACTCATTCTGAGGAATTCAACAGTAGAAAACAAGATTTTTCTCAAGTAAAAGTTTTTTTTCACTTTTTTCTCTTTATTTCCTAAGTAAAATATGAACCACCCCCCTGTCTCTGTCTCTGTCTCTGTGTCTTGGTGTTTCTGTCACTGTCTCTACCTCCCTACCTCTTGCCTTCACTTCCTCTCTAGGACATTTAATGACTAGGCACATCATATGAGGATATACAAGGTACCTAAAGATGGTAAAAAATGGAATGGGAGGGGTGCTGTTGGGAAACAATTGAGATAACAGTTTTGCTTTGCTTTCAATTCTAAGCTATATAGCCTCAGATTATAAAGGACTCTATATAAAATGGGACATTTTGTTCACCTTCCTTAGATTAGTGAAAGGGCCATTAAAATTTTAAAGTTGACTTTTGCTATTAATAAAAAGGCTATTCTTGGCCAACTCTCCATTTGGTTTAATAGGTCTGCTTTTTATTCGTGTCATTATCCATAGATTTCACTAATGCATTAAAAAGCCTGACTTCCCTATGGAAGGTTCTTCTATTTTGGTAACTGAAAAACATACTTGGTTCTGCAGGTAACTTTTTTTTTTCTGGGTGCTCATCAATCAAGACAAAGATTTACCCAATTACAGTAGTTATGTCTTCTCACAGCACTCAATTTTTATTGCAAAGAATTAATGAACTTTCATCTCTGTCTTATGGGCTAAATATTGGACAGTTGTAAGCCCTAAGAGACTCTCTGATTCACCCAGCTAAGACAATTAGAGATTTAAACTAGAGGAGGACTCAAAAAGATCCTAAAGATTATGCAGAATCACTTATTTTAAGGATGGGAAAACTGAGGCACAAAATTTGAAGGTTATGTAGCCAATTAAAGACAGAGTCAGGCCTGGAATGAGGGAACCTAGTTCTCCTTAATTGCATAGATATTTGGGAGTTAATACTTTAATAAGACTGCTGAGAGGAAGAAAAAGAAAAGGTCTGGGAGGCTTGGACCTTGGATTCATATTCTTGTTCCAGCATTTGCTACTCTGGTGACCTAAACAAGCCATCACTTCACTGTGGGTCTTCCTTAGGCTCCTCATATGTAAAATGAGAGAATTAGGCTGGATGTCCTTCCTTTTATTCCAAAGTTTATGATTTATGGGATAAATGCTCTTAAACCTGTTCTAATCTATTTAAAGGATATTTTCAAAACACAAATGAGCCTGTAATTCACTTGCTCAAAAATCTTCTGTAGCTCCCTATTGCGCACACAACTCTATATGTTACAAACACCTTCATTTGGCCGGAAGGGTCCTTCACAATCCAGCTCCAACCTTTTCTACTAATTTTCTATTATTCTCCTCTCAAACACTCTGCCCTTCAGCCAATTAGCCTGATTCTTGTCCATACAGTGTATTATATTTCCTGTCTCCATATTGTTATAAGGATTATCTGAACAATGACCTAAATTGATCATGCAGAAGTAGAACCAAAATGCAGATTCTGTGCCCCTGATCCAAGATGCCACCTCGTGGCCGAAATAGGAATTGCAAGCTGGTGTCTAGAAGGAAGTAACCTTTGCTAGCTTACCTTTAATAAATCTTTTTTGCTTGATTTAAAACTGGAAATCTGACCTATTTTAGTGATGAAAATGTCATAACTAGAGGGCAATGGGACAGGAAGGCAAATGCAATCATGAAATTCTCTGAAGGCATGACTGAGGAGGGACTGAGGCTAAATAGTAAGTCCATATGCATGGCCAGGGAGCCTTGCTCATGGGCAGCTCTATGCACTGACCCAATTCATACTTTTTTTTTTTTGCTATTCTAAAAGCATCTTGGGAAAATGTTTTTAACAGCAGTCATGGAAGTTGTTGTTTCCAGCTGAGCAGTTCTTTCCTTGAACTTGGTATAGACTGAGTCTGAGTGGAGAGGTCTCTTGTGTTCTTTAACGGGCAGTGCATTAGGCACCCTCAGAGGCAAAAGCAGGCTAGAGAAGGAAATTGTCTCTACATCTGTGAGATAGAGAATGACTGCAATTCTCTTTCTTTAGCCGTAGGCCTCCAACATTGTATCTCTTTCCCTTGGCTTCCTCCCCATCCTCACCTAGGATTCAGACAGTGGTTTTATTTTTTATTGGTAAGAGCCCATGCTACTCACAATGAAGCACTCATTCTTTTGCTTGTGGTGTTTGTTTCTGCTGCTTAAAAAAGTGAAGGTGTGGGTTTTGGTTTATAAGGCCCTAGACTTAGATGCAGAAAGATCTCACAGATGCTTTTCTGAGGATGTTAGGCAGGTAGGTCCCTTCATCTCTCATGGGTCTCATGGGCTCTGTTTGAAACCAGACTCTAGGGTTCCTCTCCCAATCACCAATCACATTGGCAAGATGGGTTATCAGAGGGCAGCTGTTATTTCTCCCCTTGGTATTGATTTGAAGAGGCTGCAGAGGGGGAAAGGAGGGGAATTTTTCTAGTGTAGTAGACTGAAAGTCCACACCAGTGTATTTCCCCTATTGATGCTTTTTTAAAAAGTACTCTATACCATTATTTTTAAGGGGGGTGCAATGAGGGTTAAGTGACTTACCTAGGGTCACACAGCTAGTAAGTGTCAAGTGTCTGAGGCTGGATTTGAACTCTGGTCCTCAAAGGTCAGTACTTTATCCACTTGTGCCACCTGGCTGCCCCACCCCTATTAACTCTTAATAACAGTCAGACAATTTAATTGGCTCTTCAATAGGGATATCTGCTAAGGTGATATAGTAAGAAGAGTTGGTATAAAACATCCCTCTAAATTCAGTGACACCCTATCCTACCAACCAGAGGGAACAGGGGAAAGTGGGCTGAAGTTTAAAACATAAATGGTAAAGGGTTAACTCACAGCTCCTCAAAAACCTGTGCTCCCCTTCCTGGCTCCCCGAAGCCTGGATGTCTCTGGCTTTCCTATAGAATCCTGACAGTATTTCCTCAGTGTGTCTCTAGTGCTGTTGCAGCTACTATTATCAAGGACTTATCTAGGACTTTGAGGAACACCGTAAAGCCTCTGCCTTCCCCGATTCACAGGATTGTTATCTGATCTAGGGAAGAAGGTGTCCAAAGCTTGTCTTCTCCCTGCTGCAGGACTTCCCCTGTATGAGAGGAGGAATGCCCCTCAGCCCTCCACTGTTGCATAGATGAAGGTCTAAGAGGTTTAATCGCTTCCCATTTTGTAGAAGACCCATAGGGCATGAATGAGTCTCCTTGGCCAAGGCTAACCAGTTATCATTAGAACCTCACTTCCATTGGCTTTCAAGGCCTTCATGGGTTGACTGCTTGATTGAATGACTCAATAGAGTCCTTCTCACATGGCTGAGTTCCTTCCTTTAAGTCGGAGGTGGGAGTGGGGGGTTGAGGCATTGAATCAATGGATCCCCATATTTACATGTAAAACAGGTGTAATAAGAGCTACATCATCTACCTCTAAAGGTTTGTTGTAAGACACATATAAGATAATGTATTTCAAGCACTTGGAGTCCTGAAAGCCTTCTAGAAATGTCAGCTATTTTTAGTATTTATGGCTGTGGAGTTAAGCAGAGAGCAACACAATCTGCATTTAAAAAGAAAAGTCTGAGGAAGCAGAATTAGTCTTTGTTTCAGAAGTTGCACTTGCTTGTATTGCTTCATTTATTTAATTTTATGGAGTTCTTCTCCCACCCGTAAAAGGTAGTAAGTAAAATCTATCTCATCCCCTGGATTCCCTTTGGTTGACATTCACAAACAGATCAGCTGCTGTGGGCCTCGGTCAGACCTCCTAGATAGAAAGGCGCCATAAAGTCTGCATGATCACCACCTGCATGTACAAAATGCCAGCAATAACTTACCCAAATATTTCCAGTGAAAGTATGACTTTGACCCAGATGGCAAAATAGGCCGTGCTGGCAATAAATCTGCAAGCCATAAACGGGCAGGCGGTAAATCTGTCCTCATCGCTACTGTTTTCTCAACACTTTATCTGTGCAGCCTTTTTCTACAGTAATAACAGGCTGAAAATATGGGTGAAGAATTCAAGGAATGATTCCCACTTCACCTCTAGATCCTTAGAGGCATCTGAGTGCCAAGCAGGATGGGAAGAGGGACAGAGTTTTGGGTGGGGTGAGGGTATGAATGGGAACAACAT
Organism: Dromiciops gliroides; assembly: GCF_019393635.1. Lineage (NCBI taxonomy): Eukaryota > Metazoa > Chordata > Mammalia > Microbiotheria > Microbiotheriidae > Dromiciops > Dromiciops gliroides. The sequence goes on from NC_057864.1 coordinate 7,129,538, forward strand.
ATTGGTTTGTGAGAAAAGAGACGCAAAACGCTGATGATTCAGACTTTATGCCCCTCCAGTTTGGGCACAAAACCAAGTTTCTACCATATGGAAGTTCATTTCTATATATGGGCCATACTTGAAGGACAAAGGGAACACCTCTGATGGGGCCCCAGCCACTAGAACTTTGCCTCAAAATTTGCAATCTGAGGATCCAAGTGCCTGAGAGAGAAAGAGGACAGATTTATCCCAAGAATCTCTTTTCTTTCTATTAAAGAGACAGCAAAGAAACATAGATATGGATAGGGAGTAAGCATAAACTCAGTTAAGTAAGATGGGGGCTGGGGAGTGATGGCAAACTTATTATGTACTTCTAGAAGAGATACTGAGCACTTGGTAACCAGGAGTTAATATCCTGAGACCACTTCTGGTAAAGGAAGTAGTGACAGCGGGGGTTTTAGGAAAGGACTTACCCGAGATGCAGCTAGACAGTTGAGAAAAGAAGAAGAGCACCAGCTGGTACTTTCCTATTTAATATTATTGTTTTTACTAAGTGTTGAGCTCAGTTGCTCCTAAGGTTTTGAAGGAATATGAGTTGCTGACATCAATTCAATTCATTTGGAATTGTAAATGCTTTTAAAATTGCAATTTTCAAATTCTGTATTCTTAATTTTAGTGCCTAGAGTTGAAAGGCTTCTTACTGAACCCAAGAAATGGTTCCGTTCCAAGTGATACATGCATGAAGAAGATATAATTTGTATACTTGCATTATAATTCACTAAGTAAATGTTTATCGATATTATTTGTTTTTAGATTATTGCTATCTCCCAGTATATTCCTCTCCCATCCCAAAAAAGTCATCTCTCATAACAAAAAGTGAAACAGAAAAAAATAGGTTTTGTAAAATTAACAGATACAAAGACAATTCTGATATTATGTCTGGTTTCCCATACCCATAGCCTCCTCTTCAAAAAAGGAGAGGTGCTTTCAATATGTGGAATAAAATTTGCATTCAAATGCATTTATAGAACATTAGCTCCTGGCTTACCCTTTTTTGAAGTCATTAATTCTATTTTATTTTATTTTTTGGTGAGGCAATTGGTGTTAAGTGACTTGCCTAGGGTCATACAGCTAATAAGTGTCAAGTGTCTGAGCCGGTTTTGAACTCAGGTCCTCCTGACTCCAGGGCTGGTATTCTATCCACCACGCCACCTAGGTGCCCCTTAAACATTTCTTTTTTTTATTTTCTTGTTTTCTTTCTTGTTTTCTTGTTTTCTTGTTTTCTTGTTTTCTTGTTTTCTTGTTTTCTTGTTTTCTTGTTTTCTTGTTTTCTTGTTTTCTTGTTTTCTTGTTTTCTTGTTTTCTTGTTTTCTTGTTTTCTTTCTTTCTTTCTTTCTTTCTTTCTTTCTTTCTTTCTTTCTTTCTTTCTTTCTTTCTTTCTTTCTTTCTTTCTTTCTTTCTTTCTTTCTTTCTTTCTTTTTTGCAGGGCAATGAGGGTTAAGTGACTTGCCCAGGGTCACACAGCTGATAAGTGTCAAATGTCTAAGGTCAGATTTGAACTCAGGTCCTCCTGAATTCAGGGCCAGTGCTTTATCCACTGCACCACCTAGCTACCCCAAAGTCATTAATTTTAAATCTGGGTAATTAGGTGCTACAGTGGATAGAGCACTGGGCTTTGAATCAGGAAGAGTCATGTTCATAAGTTCAAATCTGACCTCACACACTTAACTAGCTGTATGACCCTGGGCAAGTCACTTAACCCTATTTGCCTCAGTTCCTCAACTGTAAAGTGAGATGGAGAAAGAAATGCAAACCACTCCAGTATGTTTGCCAAGAAAACCCCAAAAAGGGGGTCACAAAAAGTCTGACATGACTGAAAAATGACTAAACAAAACCTTTAAGTCTAGTTTACAAAAAATAAATGCAATTAATGGCAATTTACTCTGGTGTGTGTGTTTGCCTATGTTTTAAAATCTTGAAACATCTTAGGTCACAGGTTTTGCAATTCAACATGATGTTTAAAAGTATCCTAAATATGGAGTTCTTAGGATATGTGAGGAGAATGCATATGCTCTAAAAAAATAAAACCTAAGAATATGAACTAATGTAAAAATAAAGTCGCAATCTTTATATGCTCTTGCCTTCAAAATAAAATTATTAAAAACCTTAATGCGAACAATGGTATTTTTATTATATCATTAATAGTGTTTCCACTAAATCCATGTTGGTAATTACATTTTACCTGAGTGGAAAATTACACAATTAACTATGATGAGTGGCCCAAATATCCACTAGGGATCAATGTGAAGACGTGCTGTCAATGCTATTCTCACTACAGCAGAGGAATATGAGGAAAGATGACATGGCAAGGTCATTGGCCAAGCTTCTTTTTTAGAAAATTAAGGAGAAAGTAACCATTAGGTTCTAGAGCCTGAAGAAATGTTCTAATAGGCTAAGCAAGGCTGAATCTGGTATCTTGTAGCAAATGTCTTTTTGCAGAGCACTGATTCTTAAAGCCAAGGGTTTGAAGAAGCAGAATAATTAATAATTTTCTCTATTAACACTGTGAAAATAGAATACATTATAATGATTAAATTTCATCTTAAGGAAGTTGGGTTTTGTTCCATCTTTTCCACTAGCTAGATCTCTTGCATCCAGCAACTTGTGCTTAACAAATGTTTGTTTTATTGATTAAAATTAGATCGAAGATGAAACTAAGAGTCAGAGTGGAACAGACCTTGGAGCTCTGATTTGGGAGTCAGAGGATCGAGGTGCAGTTCAGATGCTGACTCTGCTACTTCCTACCTGTGTGACCTTGCCTAAGTCACTGTCCTATCTGTTCCCTGTTTTTCACCTGTAAAATGAGAAGGTTAAATTAAACATCCTTGGAGGTCTCTTCCAGCTCTAAGACTATGATCCTATCAATTTTTTTCAGGATTCTTATAAAAAAGTTCCATTTGACTGATCTTTTAGGCACCCATCCACATAAATAAATCATTTATGCCCTGTGGCTTTTCTCTCAAATAGGAAGCCTTATCAGCACCAAGGCATCCCTATATCTGATAGGAGAATGCTGAGAGCCATTCCTTCCCACCCAGAGAAATCATATGATAGGGACGAGACAAGCTTTGTGTGCCCTTCTCCACTGAATCAGTTGTTATGAACTTTGGGGGGAGGGGCAGAGGAGTGAGAGTGCACTTCAGGGTTCTAGCAGTATCCTCAGGACAGTAGACATTGACAAGAGAATCTATATCAGGACTGGAGGACAATGGGTTTGCAGTGCAGAAGTATCAGCTACCCACTGGTGACCAAACCTGCCAATGGGAGGAGTAATTGGGAGAGGAGCCCTCAAGCATGGCTCCAAAGAGATGAAAACAGGTGGGGACCTGCCTAATGTCATCATAAAGTTGCCTGCAAGGTCCCTCTAACTTTAAGTCTATGATCTTATAAACCAGAACCCATGCTTTTATTTTTTAAATGCAGTAGAAACAAACAGGATAAGTGCTTCTTTGGAAGTTGTGAGGGCTTTTACAAATTTAGAAAAAAAAAAAAGCATCTGTCTGAATTCTGTATGAGAATGGGGGGGGGGGCAGAGAGAACAAGACAGCATTTTGGAGACCCATGGATAAAGAATAACTGCCCACATTCTCCATATCACAGATGCAGAGACAACTTCCTTCATCCTGATTTTGCCCTTGAGGGTATGTGATACATGGCCTGGGGAAGAACATAGGAGACATCTCTACTCAGAATAGGTCTATACCAAGTTGAAGTAAAGAACCGCTCAGCTAGAGACAACTTCTAAGACTGCTGTTCAAAACATGTTCTCAAGATGCTTTTAGAATAGCAAAAAAAAGTCTCCTTAGCCAACACAAACAAGCTTTTTGTAGAGCATCATCTTCTTTGGTTTTCAAGTACAAGTACGTCATGACTCTAGTCTAAGGTTTTTGATTGGCCGATTGATTGATTTAAAAGAATTGTTCTTACATGGTTGAGCTCTTTCAGTATGATAGAGTGGGGGCAGCTAGGTGGCACAGTGGATAAAGCACTGGCCCTGAATTCAGGAGGAGCTGAGTGAGAACAAATACCACTTTAGACACTTGACACTCATTGCCCCACCCAAAAAAAAAATAAAAACCCTCAACAAACTCAAAAATAAAATAAATTAAGTAGGATGGGGTGATAGGATGAGTGAATGGAGTCCTGTCCTTACCTGTAAAAATAAATATAATAATGGCTTCAGCATCTACTTCATAATTCATTACGACTCAAAATAGATAATTTACATAAATCACTTTACTATTCTTAAAACCTTATGGAAATGCCAGCTACTTTTATGCATATGGTACTAAGCACAAAACCACAAAAACTACATTAAAAAAAGAGTGAGGAAAAGTAATTAGTTTTTCAGAAATTGATTGGTAGATGGATATATGTGAAAGCAAGTTTCCAATGCAAAAATAAAGTTTACTGTGCATATATAGATGCATGTGCATATGTTTAATAACATATCTGTGTGTTATGTTATCCAATCACTCTGGAAAATACCAGTGTTAAGCTAGAAGTGTAATGATCCAGATTAATCAGAATCTGAAAAAAAGCACTACTTTTATCATGGTCCCCATATTTCCTGAAGCATCAATAAATTAGTAACAGATGATGAAACATGACACAGACATTTTTCTTTCCTGATTAGATTTCTTTTGTATTAACAGGTTTGATGCTTATTCTATAGTAGGAGTAGGTAGAGATTCTTAAAAGACTAAATTTCAGTCATGATGTTTTTAAGGATTTAGTCATATAAATAAGGAGGAAGAGGAGGAGAAGTACCAGAAGGAGGATGAGAAGAAGGAGAAGAAGGAGGAGGAGAAGAAAGAGAAGGAGAAGAAGGAGAAGAAGAAGAAGAAGACGATGAAGAAGAATAAAGAAGGAAGAAGGAAGAAGGAAGGAGGAAGAAGGAAGAAGGAGGAAGGAAGAAGAGGGAAGAAGAAGGAGGAAGAAGAAGGAGGAAGAAGAAGAGGAAGAAAGAAGAAGAAGAAGAAGAAGAAGAAGAAGAAGAAGAAGAAGAAGAAGAAGAAGAAGAAGAAGAAATTCTGTATTTTATCCAATGGAGGACTAATTAGCAGATAAGGAAGGAAAGAAGGGCTCAGAGAATCAGATAGGTTGTTACTCATTGCAATTTCTATTGCTTTCAGGTAAGTGAGAATGCACTACTCTACTTTAAAAGCTTTACATAATTTTCTCTGGGGAGAAAAAAAAACACGTGGTCTGTACTTTATGGGTGTCTGTCTATCATACTGTGCAAAATATCTCATTTTCTCCTATTGTTCTATTCCTTTCAAGCACAACTTTATGTAGGATGATGGGAGCTGAAGAATGTAATTATGTGAAAGTTGCTATTCATTTTAATGTTAATGCTTTGGTGAGTTCAAAGCTAGAATTACCTGGAATTATAAAATAATTTCAAGATTCATGTTTTTGTTTTTGTTTCATTTTAAGGAAAATCATAAGAATATAGGGAAAAGTTGAAAATGGAAGAACATGATGACAGAAAGAAAGGGAAGAAGTCATTGTAAAGTTTATTGGCTTGGCAAATCTATGAAATGGTTGTATCTTGAAAAATAGCACTGTATATGTATGTAAGTAAGTATACCACTGTTATCAACTTGCTGCATGGCTTTAGACAAGTCCTAATATCCCTGAGTCTTGGGTATTTTTATGCAAAAAAAAAAAGAGGATCATAATATCTGAATTTGACTCACAATTTGAATCACATTTCTTGAGTGCCCATTTGAGTCCAAAACTTTAAGGTAAATGTGATTTGGTATGATTATATAGGCAGAAAGTAAGAAACATTTCTGCAGTGCTTGTTTACTGTTCCAGGTGCTGTGCTACGTGCTTCACAAATATTATCTTGTTTGATCCCAGCAACAACCTATAAGTGCTACTATTAGCCTCATTTTACAGTTGAAGAAACTGAGGCAAAGAAAGGTCAAATTGCTTGTTTAAGATCACACAGCTAGGAAGTGTCTTGAGCCAAATTTGAACTCAGATCTTCTTGAATCCAGACCCAGTGTTCTATCCACTGCACCACCTACCTTCCCAATATAGGGGGTAAATGTGGGAAGACATGGATAGATCTGTTGTTCCATCAGTGCAGGAAACACCCAACATAGAGTGAGCTTAATACAATGCTTGGCACATATAAAACAATTTATGGACTAGGGAACTCCTTCCATAAATGTAAAGAAAAATTTAAATGTTAAACCCCAGAGAACTACTTAAGGACCAGAATGGATGAACGATTTTCCATGGAGACTCAGCTATTGAATGTCAGAGGTAAAATCAGGAGTCAGGAAAAAATGGGTTCAAATCTTCCCCTTTTGATCAGCTGGCTGTGTTATCATGAACCAGTGACTTACTATTTATGAGCCTTGGTTTGTTCATCTGGAAAATTAGTGATTCAGATTAGTTCTAAATCTATGATTACACAAGCTCATTGCTGTATCTAGTATGCCCCTCTAGAAAACTAACTCTCTCTCTCTCTCTAATGCTCTCTCTCTCCCTCCCTCCCTCCTTCTCCCTCTCTCTCCCTCTCCCTCTCTCTCCCCACCCCTGTATATATCTACCAAAGACCTTTACATCTATTCCATTTAGATTCTTATAATTTACATGCAGCATTCTTATAGCACTTTAAGTTTAAAAACATTTTACCAATGCTATTTAATTTTATCTTCACAACAACCTTGAGAGTTACATCGTGTTGTTACTACCATTTTATTTATATGGAAGCTGAGATAACTGAGATTATGACTTACCTAGGGTCACAAAACTATCAAGTGTTTGAGGTGGAATTTGAACTCAGGTCTCTGTGGTTCCAAATCCAGTGGCTTTTCCACTGTACCAGCTGCCTCTATGAGGAATTCATGTATTCAGATATGAATATGTATGCATGTATATGTATGTGTATTTGTGTATGAATATGCATGTATTTGCACATGCATGTATGCATATATTATATATTATTTAATCAAAGCATTAAAATAGGATCCCAAACTCACAGAATCACAAAACCATAAAACTTGAAAGCTAGAAGGGCTGTTTTTAACAATTGATTAACCTAAGTTTACAAAGGCATCTCAGACTAGAATTTATGTAAGATGTTGATACTTCTGACATATGGTTCCTGATTTAATATTTCATGTGCTTTACATTTTCAGCTATTTCAAAGCTGTCTTCAGTTTTCTTATGCTCAAGTTATAACTAAATTTCCTAGTTAAATATTATAAAGGAGTTAATTGCCAGTTTTAAAATTGTGAAATGGAAACTTTCATCATTATTCTCCATCTCATATGTATTTAATCAGGGATGATGATCATTTCTCCTTTCTTAGCACAGTAGCTGATAACATAGTAAATGCTTCATAAATGCTCCATTGATTTATTTATCTCTCTATTTTTGGCCATTGAGCTGTAAGAAACCTTAAAGATCATCAAGTGCAATTTATCCCCTCCCCTTTTACAAGGTGAGTAAATGGAAATGGGGGCAGCTAGGTGGTGCAGTGGATGAAGCACTGGCCCTGGATTCAGGAGGACCTGCGTTTGGATCTGGCCTCAGACACTTAACACTTGCTAGCTGTGTGACCCTGGGTGAGTCACTTGGCCCCCACTGCCCAGCAAAAAAAAAAAAAAAAAAAAAAAAAAAAAAAAAAAAAAGATGAGTTAATCAAGGCCCAAAGAGTTTAAATGACTTGCCCAAGTCACACTGGAATCAAACCTAGGTCCTCTGCCCCCCAGTCAGTACTTTTTTCACTGTATCACACTGATTCAACCACAGCTGTATTCCTTAAAGAGTCTGTGGATGCTACAAACTTCACCCCCATCATTGTAAACGTAAAGACATAATCTCAGAAATGACTTGCCCAAGGTCATAGGTAGTAAGTAGAGGATTTAGCGATCTAACAGACATCCTGTGCGTTGAAACCCAATGCTCTGCTCATAACATGAAATCTTCCTTAAATGAGAAGCCTGTCCTGTTTGCCCCTCGATGCTATCCCCTTCCCTCTGCTGACGATCCCCAATTTATCATGTATGTGTCATGGCTAACCATAGTTGTCTGCATGTTGCCTCTCCCATTCCCCATTGAACTGTGAGATCTTTGGCATTTCTCTGTAATCCCAGTGCCCTGCTCAGTGACAGAGACTTTGAAGGCATTCAATACCTGCATATCCATTGACCACCTGACCACAACACATTACCATATGTGTAAGAATTGAATGCTAGAGTTATCAGTGTGTAGGGAGGATTAAATATTCTTTTTGATCTGGGGGAGGGGGAGATGAATAATTTTGCCCTGAGTACCTGGGAGATATAATAAATCTTTCTTTTCCTTCCTCCCCTCTCCCTCTCCACTCTCCCCTGACCTTCATATTTTCAGGGCCATGGAAACACTCACATAGAAAGGCCAGAAATTTCTTCAGTAGTTATGTCTCAAGTGGACTTTCTACTCAAAGAAATCAGATTATGTGTAAGGGCACTGAAGCCATATGGTCCCCAAATTATGAAGCTGTATTCAGGGATGCCCTTTGATTTTGTTTTTAATTCTCTAAGGATTTATTCAACACCTTCTTTTTCAGACTAAATCAGGAGCTTATCAGAAGGAGCAGGGTGCAGAAATATTTTATAATTAGGGAGGGTAAAGGTTGCCCCCTCCCCAATTGTATCCCCCAGGAGCATCATGACCTACCTGACATTCCAGGTGTAATGTATCTCTCAAGGGATTAAGTTTATTTAAGAGGAGGTGCCAAGAATCAGGAATTAAAACACACTAAAATGTAGGAGGTGGAAATTATACTGCTAAATGAGGACCAGATGTTTTGTAGATGTTTCAAGGTGCTACAGAAATGGCAATGAATGTGAGAGAAGAATCCACACATCACAGTGTTTTTAGACACTTATTGTCAATCTTTTTTTTTTTTCTGATCATGATAGATTAAGGGCTGTAAGAGAATGAGAGAATCTTGTGTTGGAAGGGAGCTTCAAATTCAGGTAGTCTAACCCATCCCTGAAGAAGAAGCTGTTTAACAATTTCTCCATCTGGGTGGTGACCAAGCTCTGATTTTGGAAGGTGGGGTGGTAGCAAATGCATCCATGTGACCTTAGTTGGCATGAGGTGGCTTGGAGGGTGGGTTTTTTTCCTCTCTTATAGCAAGTTTCAGGGTAACTCTACATAACTTTCACCCATTGTTATTCATTCAGATGTCTCTGGTCATTCAATCATCATGAATATCAATATCTAGCTATTTCTCTGCGTACATATATATGTGTATATATATATATATATAATATATACATACACACACATATACACAGTGTTTGCAAATCTTAAAGCACTATATATCAGTAGTGGTGCTGGTGGTGGTGTGAGGAAGATGAAGAGGAGTGGTAATAATAGCAGCAGCTATAGTACTTGGGGGCTGGCTTTGTGGCCACCATTCTCCTGGATGTTGGCAATTTAAGTAATAAGAGCTGGCATTTATATAACACTTAAAGTTTGCAAGACAATTTAGACATATTTGATAATTCATCCTCAAAATCTAGGAGTTTGGTATTATTATTGTACAAATGAAGAAATGGTGGAAGACAAAGGGTCCCAAAATTAGCAAGCAACTGAGTCTAGAATTGAACTCAGGCATCCTTACCTCCAGGTTCAGTAGTCTAGGTCAACCAACTGCCTCAAATTCCTAAACAGCCCTGTGCTATTTTATTTCCTTGCTATGTCTTGCTTTGTGGTCAATAGACTTAATAATGTATCTGGATGGGGGCAGCTAGGTGGCCCAGTGGATACAACACTGGCCCTGGATTCAGGAAGACCTGAGTTCAAATCTGACCTCAGACACTTGATACTTACTAGCTGTGTAAACCTGGGCAAGTCACTTAACCCTCATTGCCCCACCAAAAAAGAAAAGAAAAAGAATGTAGTTGGATGGATGAATGGATGGGTGGGTGGGTAGGTGAGTGGATAGATAGATAGATAAGTGAATGGATAGATAGATAGACAAGTGAATGGATAGATAGATAAGTGGATGGATAGATGATAGATAGATAGATAGATAGATAGATAGATAGATAGATAGATAGATAGATAGATAGATAGATGGATAGATGGATAGATGGATGATGGAAAGAAAAAAGAAAGGAAGGAAGGAGGAAGGAAACAAACAAACAAACACATTTAGTGATTACCATGAGCCATGAAATGTTCTAAGTGTTGAGGATACAAGCAAGCAAGACAATCCCTACCTTCAAGGAATTTACATTCTAATGTGGGAAGACATTTAAAGGCCCTCTGGAAAGAGGAGAGAGGAAGGGTGACTAATCCTAAGGTACTAGGTGAGGTCAAGCATGATGCATTCCTTCTTTTTTGTTTGGTTGTCTGTTTCTTTTCTTTGCAGGGCAATAAGGGTTAAGTGACTTGCCCAGGGTCACACAGCTAGTAAGTGTCAAGTGTCTGAGGTTGGATTTAAACTCAGGTCCTCCTGAATCCAGGGCCAGTACTTTATCCACTGTGCCACCTCACTGCCCATGATGCATTCTTTCTTAAAGTGATGGTCCCTGGGAAGGAGTCACCACTCAGAAATGGGGCAAGAGGATGATTTCTTAGGGTGATGACATAGTACGCTAGAAGAAGGAGGGTTCTGGATTTATTCTGGGATGACAAAAGTACAAAAAATGAAATGATCCCTACTTGCAATAACCAAATGGGAGAGACAATCCACGTTATGTGTGCTTATACAGCTTTGGTACAAAGTGAATAAATATACATTTGTATACACAAAGCATTTAAATATAAAGTATGTACCCGGTTTGAGAAGCAAAACAGAGTTTTATAAAACCCAGTTCCTGAGCATGGAAACAATTCTCCAGATGTTGTCTAACAGGGCAGAGAACAATAGGCCTCCCATTCCCATAGTCCTGGACACCACATCCCTCTGGCAGCATTGGCATTTGGGAGCTGCCATATCCCAATATTGCTTGTATTTCTGTTGTTCTTGTTGTTGTGTGTTTGCAAACCTAGGCATAGCACTTCATAATTTCTTTCTAAAAAAATTATTTGATTTGGTTTACTCCAATAACCTAGCCTTCTGTGAGTTCTTTACATGCAGAATCTCTCATAAATTGGTTATTTCCTCCAGCTTTCATAAGCTGTAAAATTCAGTTAGCCTTTATCTTTTTTATTTCACATTTCAATAAACAATCATTTATTTTCCCCACCCCCGATTTAAAAGAAACAAAAATAAAATTCCTGTTTCAGATGGGCATATTCAATCAAACACATTTCTATATTATCTATGTCCAAAATTTATTTCTGATTCTGCTTCTTGCATATCCCAACTTTTATCCAAATCACTGATAAAAATGTTAGTTTTTCTACAAGGTAACCATAGTTTCATTAATCTCCTAATTCTTCACTTCCTTCCAACCTAATCAATGAGAACATTAATGGCATTTCCCATTGAAATAGTCCAGGTGCATTCAAATTCTAATTCTTCACCTATTGTATACTGCAGCTTGTAAATAGTTTAGCATTTTGTGGAGGGAAATATAAGGAATTGTAAATATTGTTTGCAAACTGAAATGAGTTTGCAATGAAAACTCTGAGTAAAAACATTCCAATTATCTCTTAAATTATGTTTGTATATTATTATCCATGAAAATTGATATGAAAAATATAAGAAAAACCATCCCAGTGATTCCATCTGTGCATCTCATTCAAATCATAGGTACCCACTCAATACTGTACTTTCCACTGGATTGTGGAACTAGTTGCTGGACATCAGCCAGCAGATCTCTCAGCAAGGTATTACATCTGGTCTTGTCAATTAATTCACATCACAATATCCACTGTGTTATGGAATACTGGCAACAGGGTGAAGTGGCTTGAGAATTGCTAGTTATTATCAAGTTGAAACCATATAGAATATTATATATATATATGTATATATCTGTGTGTGTGTGTATATATATAGAGAGACATATAGAGACAGAGAGACACAGAGAGAGACAGAGAGATAAAGACAAGGAGAGAGAGAGAGAGAGAGAGAGAGAGAGAGAGAGAGAGAGAGAGAGAGAGAGAGAAGACATTATTTTGGTTATCTTTTCCAAGGCCAGAATAAATCAATAAGTAGATAAAAATAAAATTCCCAAGTATCATGAATAAAAGAAAAAGAAGGAAAAAGCAAGACATTTGACAAAACCAAACCAAAAGCAAAAATGGCCTTCCACTGTCTCAGTTTAACTAGGTAAAAGAGAGAAAGTTTTGATTCCCTGTAAACTTAGACAGGCTACTTCTTTCTCTTGGTCTTAGTTTCTTTGTTTTTGATGTGTTTTTTTTTTTTGGTTTGTTTGTTTTGTTTTGTTTTGTTTTGTTTTGTTTTTAAGTGAGGCAATTGGGGTTAAGTGACTTGCCCAAGGTCACACAGCTAGTAAGTGTTAAGTGTCTGAGGCCGGATTTGAACTCAGGTACCCTGACTCCAGGGCCAGTGTTCTATCCACTGCTCCATCTAGCTGCCCCTTAGTTTCTTTATCTATAAAAAGAAAGGAGTGTACTAGTTGGTCTCCAAGGTCTCTTCAGTTCATACATTCTCAGATATAAATCTTATCCTCATTATCATAATCATAAAAGTGAATTTTTCTTGTGCTTCCCTTATAACATATTCATTGGGATTTGATACATATTCGTATTATTTTTATTTAGTTTTTATTTTGCAGGGCAATGAGGATTAAGTGACTTGCCAAGGTCACACAGCTAGTAAATGTCAAGAGTCTGAGGCTGGATTTAAACTCAGGTCCTCCTGAATCCAGGGCCAGTGCTTTATCCACTGTGCCAACTAGCTGCCCCCTGTATTAGTGTTTAACTTCTTTTACCAATAAAGAAACTCAAATTCAGAGAAGTTCAGTGCTTGCTGTTCATATTAGAAGTAGCATTTGAGCCCCGGTGTTCCTGATACTCCATGGCGACCACAGCCTCCTGGGCTGTTACCTTCCTACCTTTTCATTTTATTGTACTAAAGTCCATCTGCTTAAAATGCACACTCACACACAAGCCCACACATGTTCTCCCTTCCTTGTCACTCATTTTTCTTCTTTCCCAGTGTTTCTTCCTTGCCCCTCAGTCTTTCCTATAGAGTTTTTAGGCTTGCTTCTTTCTGACTGTGCCCTTTGCCTTCATATCCTTGGAAATGTCTTTCTCCTTCCTATCCTTCTATTTTTGCTCAATCTGTGAGCAGCTGCTGTTGGTGACTCCCTACCCTGTAAAATCTATACACCAAGAATTCTAAATGGAGAAAGTGTTTGTGTGTGTGTGTGTGTGTGTGTGTGTGTGTGTGTGTGTAGGAGAGTGTCTTAGAGAGTGGGGCATGTCACAGCATCACATGATTCTTCTTAGGCTCTTGGCAATGGGTCAGTGCCTCACGGGTCTCTGAAGTCAGTGCCAGAATTCAGAAAAATGTTCTTCAAAAGAGGCTCAGAGGAGCAGAAGGCTACCGGGGTAGGGCTGAAGTTGAGTTACAGCCACTGAATGTCTACACTGGAGGCTTAGAAATCCATCCCTTGCTTTCTTTCTGTCCTCCTGGACTCCTTAGGGCTGGGGTATATTTACCCCAAAATAGTTTTAGGTTTTGCCTGTTCACAGAATCATGTTTTGTTTTACTTCCACTTTCATCCTTTTCTCCTATTTTTCCTCCTGTTTTAAAATAGTTTTGTCACTTTTGATAAATTGATGCCTTTGTTTTTACATTATATTTCATTTGAAAAATACCCATTCTCCAACATATCCCATGAAGAATAAACTCTCCTTTGTTAAAAGGAAAAAAAATACTGTTACTCTACTTGACAGCAAGTCCATATTTCTGTCCTAGTGATCCACTACCTCTCTGAAGTAAGGATGCAGATACTTTTCATTAGCTGTTCACCTTGATGAGCCCTGTTTTTTCAAACACTCCATGATCTACTTCCTTTAGTAATCAGAGATCTTGAACTGGAAAAAAAACTAAGAAGATGTCTGGTCCAACAACCTCATAATACAGATGAATAAACTGAGGCCAGGTTCTTTGATTCAGAGGCAGTGCTCAAACCATTGGATCCCGATGTGATCATCACACAATTTTAGAATGTCATACCTGGAAGGGACTTCAGTGGCCATCTTGTCCAGCACAAGACCAGAAAGGAATTTCCATCATAACAAGCAGTCATTCAGACTCTTTTCAAATATTACACCGATGGGGGAACCTAATACCTTTTGATATGGTCTGATCACTTTTTGGAAAGTTCTGGTTTTAGGTAGCCTTTTCTGACATCAAGTTTAAATTGTTTTGTTTTTTAAATTTCTAACTATTTGCCTCTTATGTCTGTCCCCCTAGAAATAGAACAAATTAAAGCCCTGTTTTATGTGCCAGTCTTTCCAATACTTGAAAACAGCCATGGTGTCTCCTTAAACCTCCTCTTCCCCTTGCTAAACATCACCAAGTCCTTCAAGTGATCCTCACATGGCATGGAGTCAGAGCCCTTCGTCGTCTTTGATGCCCACTCCTCAATTCTCTCTAGTTTACCAAAACCTTTCTTAAACCATGGGTCCTGAAATTGCACAGAATAATCCATATGCCATCTACCTACAGCTGAGGGCAACAAGATTATCACTTCCTTATTGCTGAAATCAATGATTATATTACTGAAGCCCAAGGTCCATGTGTGCCCAAGGTGTTTTTGTATATGTGTGTGTGTGTATGTGTTTAGGGTAGGCTAGTATAGTGGAGTAGAGTGTTTTTTCCACTTTTTTTCTCTTTTCTTCTCCTTTCTAGTTACCCCTATATCACTTCATATAGACCTTCTCTTAATCCTCTTATATTACATTTGTAATTTTTTAAAATAATAATTTTAGGCATTCTTTCATACATAAATACACACACATGTATATACACATATATGTATATATTATATAGTTTCTATGGGGCAATGAGGGTTGTGACTTGCTCAGGGTCACACAGCTAATAAGTGTCAAGTGTCTGAAGCAAAATTTGAACTCAGGTCCTCCTGATTCCATTACCAGTGCTTTATCTACTGTGTCACCTAGCTGCCCCTGGTCTTTTAAAATTTTCAGTCCCAAATTCTCTCCCTCCCTCCCACCACCCTCCTCTACACACTGAGAAGGCAAGCAATATGATAACAATTACATGTGAAATCATGCAAAACATATTTCCATATTCACTGTATTCCAAAAAAGCAACAAAAATTGAGAGCATTATACGTTAATTTTCATTCAGAGGTGATCATTTATCTCTCTGGAGATGGATAGTATTTTTTTTCATCCTGAATCCTGTGTAATTTAAGATTCTAAATGTGGATTCTAATGTGTTCCCCCAGTTTGGGGGAAACTGACTAAAAATCACTGATAAAACGAGTTTAGGTTTTTAAGGGTTTATTGGAAAATAGAAAGAAAAAGATTGAGAACAGAATTCTAACAGCCTGGCATTCCTATCTTTCCTCAAATTTCCTGTGAAGTCCTCTGCCGCCACCACCATCAAGTCCAGAAGCCAAAAAAGGCCAGCGCTCTCTGCGCAGGCTCCCTTTCCTCCTTCCTGTCTCCTCCCAGACCATAGGAGGCTCCTCCAGTTGATTGGCTGGTAGACTTGATAGACAGCACCCATGAGCAAACGTCATTTCCTGATGCCAAGGAAAAGCCACAATGCCTCTGAGGCATTTTCCTCATGGTGGAGCTCTCCACAGCAAGTCTCCAGTAGGTGGGGTCATTCCAAACATTACAATCCTTTAGAATTCTCTTGGTTCATTGTATTGATCAAAATAGCCAAGTCTTTTCTTTTTTTTTTTCACTCTTAGAATAGAATTTTATTTTCCAAAATATATGTAAAAACAAATTTTAACATCAATTTTTAAAAAACAATTGTTCCAACTTCTCTTCCTCCTCTATTCCCACCCCCACCCTCTAGAACTCAAGCATTTCAAAATAAATTATACATGACTAGTCATGGAAAACATTCCCACATTAGCTAGGTTGTGAGAAAAAAACAGTCAAAAAACTCCCAAAACTTCAGACTGAGGAATTGTCAAAGAGAAAAAACATTTTTTTTAAAAATGTGTTTCTATGGGCAGCTAGGTGGTGCAGCGGACAGAGCACCAGTCCTGGAACCAGGAGCACCTGAGCCCAAATCCGGCCCCACACACCCAACACCCACCAGCCACATGACCCCGGGCAAGCCACCCAACCCCAATTGCCTCACCAAAAAAGAAAAAAAAAAAGAAAAGAAAAAAAATGTGTTTCCATCTATTTCAGATACTATCACTTCTTTCTCTGCAGATGGGTTGCCATTTTCATAGTCCTTCAGGGTTATATTGGACCATTGCCTTGCTGAAAATAACTACATGCTTCCCAGCAGATCATTTTACACTATTGCTGTTATTTTGTATACAGTGCATTTCACTCTGCTTCAGTTCATGTAGGTCTTTCCAGGTTTTTCTAATAGTATCCTGATCATCATACCCTAAATAATGTACCTTAAACTTGACAAAGAATTTTCTTCGTATTAGCCCAGCAAAGTCATCATAACTATTTCCCTCCATCCTATTCCCTTCCCATGATATTTACTCTATTTTCCATCTTCTTTTAAACTATTCCTCCTCAAAAGTATTTTACTTCTGACTGCCCCCTCCCCTACTCTGCACTCCCTTTTTTTTCACCCTTCCTTCCTTATCCTCTTCCCCTCATACTTTCCTGTAAGGTTAAATAGATTACTCCTCCCAACTGGGTGTGAATGTTATTCCCTCCATGAGCCAACTCTGATGAGTTTAAGGTCTTTGAGCTAATTCTATGTTCCAAATTTTCTTCCTCCCTCTCTCCTCAACCCTCCCTATGAAATCAAGCAATTCAATATTTCATACTTGTGCCGTTATGCAGAACGTCTTCACCTTCCTTGAAAGTATTTTGCTTTTTACTACTCTTTCCCAGAATCTGCCCTTCCCTCCTTCCCCTCCCCCCCCCTTATCTCCCTCCCCTCCCTCAGGGCAAAATATATTACTATACCCACTTGAGTATGTATGTTAGTCCTTCTTTGAGTCAATTCTGATGATATTAAGGTTCAATCACTCCCCAATTCCTTCCCCCTCTTCCCCTCCCCTCCATAAGCTTTTTTCTTGTTTCCTTCATATGAACAACCTCTCACCAGACCATCTCTCCCTTCCCCCTCCCCCAGTCTATTTCTTCTACACCTCAACCCTATTTTAAGGATGTCATTATGGGTTAGTTAGGTGACACAGTGGACAATGCACCAGCCCTGGACCCAGGAGGCCCCAAGCCCAAATCCGGCCCCATACATAAGAGACCCCACAAAGAACAAAACATAACTTCCCTTCATATTCAGTTCAGACCTGTGTCCTCTGTATTATCTTCCCATATAGGAATGTTAACAGTTTGATCTTTTAATATCCCTCATGAAGTCTTTTTCCTGTTTATCTTTTTATGCTTCTCCAGGGTCTTGTATTTGAAAGTCAAATTTTCTATTCAGTTCAGGTCTTTTCATAACAAATGCCTGAAAGTCTTCTTTCTCCTTGAAGTTCCATGTTTGCCTCTGAAAGATGATGCTTAGTTTTGCTGGGTACCTGATTTTTGGCTGTAGTCCCAGTTCCTTTGCCCTCTGGAATATCATATTCCATGCCCTCCGGTCCTTTAATGTAGAAGCTGCTAGATCTTGCTTTATCCTTATTGGAGCTCCACAGTATTTAAATTCCTTTTTTCTAGCTGCTTGCAATATTTTCTCCTTGACCTGGGAGTTCTGAAATTTGGCTATAATATTCCTGGAGGTTTTCCTTTTGGGATCTCTTTCAGGAGGTGATCGGTGGATTCTTTCAATTTCTATTTTAGCTTCTGCTTCTAGAATATCAGGGCAATTTTCCCTCACAATCTCTTGGAGGATGGTGTCTAAACTCTTGTTTTGGTCATGGTTTTCAGGTAGTCCAATGATTTTCAAATTATCTCTCCTAGATTTATTTTCTAGGTCAGCTCTTTTTCCAAGGAGATATTTCATGTTGCCCTCTATTTTTTCATTCAATTGGATTTGCTTTACTGTGTCTTGGTTTCTCATAAGCTCACTAGTTTCCATTTGTTCAATCCTAATTCTTAGGCAATTATTTTCAGCAGACAGTTTTTTAATCTCCTTTTCCATTTGGCTTTTCAAACTGTTGACTTTTTTCTCATGACTCTCCTGCATTGCTCTCATTTCTCTTTCCATTCCTTCCTCTCTTTCTCTACATCTTCGTTCTATCTCTCCTACTTTCTCTTCAAAGTCCCTTTTGAGAGCTTCCATGGCCTGAGACCAGTTCATATTTTTCTTGGAAGCTTTGGATGTTGGAGCTTTGACCCTATTATTTTCTTCTTCTTCTGAGGATGTATTGTGGTCTATCTTTTCCCCAAAGAAGTTTTCGATGGTCTTCTGCTTTCTCTGCCTACTCATCCTGGCTTACTGTTTCTTGGCTTTTTACTCCTTAAAGTGTAGTGCTGCTTCCCGGACACACTGTTCGTGCTACAGCGTGGCCCAGGGGGTGATTGGGCTTCTTCTCAGCCTGCCTGGCTTGTGAGTAATCACAGCCGCTTTCTCTTTGACCCGGAAACAGAAGTCTGATTGAACTCTGATTCTCTATGGTCGGAAGCTTGGCGTGCTTTTACCCCTCCCCCACTGGGCCACCGCCACTCGATTCAGCCCACTGGTTCAGACCCAGGGCGCTTTGCCCCAACTCCAGCAGATACTGCCTCCACTTCACCCCGGCCTACCTCCGAACCCCCTCACCAGTCTGTGATCGGAGCCTCAGAAGCTGCTGGTGCTGAAGACTCTGACATGTGCTGGAAGCAGTGTCCCTGGCTGGGTCCGGACTGCGCGCTGAGCTGTTCAGCCTGATCAGTAGGTGATCAGAATTGCCTCTTTTGCGGAGAAACAGTCTCACTCTGTTCTTATGTGCATTAGGCTGTTCTGGGTTTTGATTTTTACCGCATTATTTGGGCGTGAATGGACGGGTTTATCTGGAGCTTGTGGGAGTCACAGCCTCTCCTCCGCCATCTTGGCTCCGCCCATAGCCAAGTCTTTTGCAGTTAATCTTCATTATGATGTTGCTGTTACTGTATACAATGATCTCCTGATTCTTTTCACTTCACTTTGCATCAGTTCATTTAGGTCTTGCCATCTCTTTTTTTAAACCACCTTCTATATCATTTCTTATAGTAAAACAGTACTACAGCAAAATAATATGCATTAACGTGTTCCACTATTCTCCAAGTGATGAGCATCACCCCTGTTTCCAATATTTTGCTACCACAAAAAGAGCTGCTATAAATATTTTCTACATGTGGATTATTTTTCTTTTTCTTTGAACTCTTTGGGATACAGACCTAGTACTGTTATTGCTAGATCAAAGGGTAAACACAGTTTAATAACTCTCTGGCATAGTTCCAAATTATTCTCCAGAATGGTTGGACTAGTTCACTACTCCACCAATAATTCATTAGTATCCCCGTTTTGTCTCATCCCCTCCAGCATGTCATTGCTTTTTTTTTTTCATATTTCAGTATTTTATTATTTTCCAGTTACATATAAGGATAATTTTCAACATTTTTTCATAGGATTTTTAGTTACAAATGTTTCTTCCAACCCCCCTTCCCTCCCTCCTCCCCAAGACAAAAAGCAATCTAATATAGATTATATATGTGCAATCACATTAAACATATGTCTACACTAGTCATATTGTGACAGAAGAGTCAGAGCACAAGGGAAAAACCTCAAAAAAGAAGGAAAAAACCAGCCCCAAATTAGAAACAGTATGGTTCAAACTGCGTTCATAAACCACAGTTCTTTTTTCTGGATGTTGAGAACATTTTCTATCATGAAGTTCTTTGAAATTGTTTTGGTCCTTTGCATTGCTAAAAAGAGCCAAGTCTATCACCTTTGTTCATCACACACTGTTGCTTTACTATGTACAGTGTTCTTCTAGTTTTGCACCTCTCAGTCAGCATCAGTTCATGTAAGTCCTTCCAGGTTTCTCTGAACTCCTCCTGCTCATCATTACTTTTCATATTGATTTTTAAAAACTTTGTGTCCTAAATTTTCTTCCTCCCTCCCTTTTGTCCCTCCTATGAAATCTAACAATTCAATAGAAGTCATACATGTGCAGTTACAAAAAACATCTTCTCATTAGTCAGGTTGTGAAAGAAAATATACAAATTACCTTTAGAAAGAGGAGCTAACCAATAAAATTATACTTCAATCTATATTCAGATACCATCAGTTCATACTCTGTTAATGGTTTAAAGTTTTCATACATCCTTCTGATATCATCCTGCTCATTTCTTTCACAGTTACTACTGCTAAATGTATTACCCTCCATCTTATTCCCTCCTCTTGATATTTACTCTATTTTCTATCTTCCTTCACCCTATCCCTTCTCAAAAGTGTTTTGCTTTTTACTGCCCCCTCTCCCAATCTGCCCTTCCTTCCTTCGGCCTCCCCACCATCTCCTTCCCTTCCCACTTTCCCTCAGGACACAATATATTACTATACCCACTTGACTGTGTATGTTATTCCCTATTTAAGCCAATTCTGATGAGAGTAAGGTTCACCCACTCCCCTGCTCCTTACCCATCATCCCCTCTGCTCCATAAACTTTTTCTTGTTTCTTTTATGTGAGCTACTTTTCCCCAGTCCCGCTCTCCCTTTCCCTTTCTTCCAGTGCATTCCCCTAACCCCTCAACTTTATTTTGAAGATGTCATCATGGGTCAACTAGGTGATACAGTGGACAAAGCAGCAGCCCTAAATCCAGGAGGCCCCGAGCCCAAATCCATCCCCAGACATAAGCCACCCCACCCTGCCTGACCCACAAAAAAACAATGATAAACCAAAAATAAATGCTTTACAGATATCATCCCTTCATATTCAATTTATACCTGTGCCCTTAGTCTAAGAATATTCCTTTCAGCTGCCCTAATACTGAGAAAGATTTTATGACTTCAAAGTATTATCTTCCCATGTTGTAATGTAAACAGTTTAATCTTTTAATATCCCTCATGATTTCTTTTTTCCTGTTTATCTTTTCATGATTCTCTAGAGTCTTGTATTTGAAAGACAAATTTTCTATTCAGTTCAAGATTTTTTATCACAAATGCCTGAAAGTCCTCTTTTTCATTGAAGTCCTATTTTTCCCCCTGAAAGATTATACACAATTTTTCTGGGTAGGTGATTTTTGGCTGTAGTCCCAGTTCCTTTGCTCTCCAGAATATCATATTCCATGCCCTCTAGTACTTGAATGTAGATGCTGCTAGGTCTTGTGTTATCCTGACTGTAGCTCCACAGTATTTGAATTCCTTTTTTTCTAGCTGCTTGCAATATTTTCTCCTTGACCTAAGATCTCTGGAATTTGGCTATAATATTCCTGGAAGTTTTCTTTTTGGGATCTCTTTCAGGAGGTGGTAAGTGGATACTTTAAAATTCTATTTTACCTTTTGCTTCTAGAATATCAGAGCAATTTTCCCTGATAATTTCTTGGGAGATGAATCTAAACTCTTATTTTGTTGATGGTCTTCAGGTAGTCCAGTGATTTTCAAATTATCTCTCCTGGATCTATTTTCCAGGTCAGCTCTTTTTCCAAGGAGATATTTCATATTCTCCTCTATTTTTTATTCAGTTGGATTTGCTTTACTGTGTCTTGGTTTCTCATAAAGTCATGAGATTCCATTGCTTAAATCCTAATTCTTAGGCAATTATTTTCTTCAGAGAGCTTTTGTATCTCCTTTTCCATTTGGCTTTTTAAGTTATTGACTTTTTTCTCATGACTATCCTGTATCTCTCTCATTTCTCCTTCCATTCTTTCCTCCATCTCTCTAAATCTTCCTTCTATCTCTCCTACTTTCTCTCCAAAGTCCCTTTTGAGCATTTCAATGGACTGAGACCAATTCATATTTTTCTTGGAAGCTTTGTATTTTGGAGCTTTGACTTTGTTATTATATTCTTCTGAGGGTGAATTCTGGTCTACTTCCTCCCCCCCCAAAAAAAAAGCTTTCTTTAGTCCACTGCTTTCTTTCCTTACTCATCTCAACCTGGAAGCAGATGTCTAATTGAAATCTGATTCTCTATGGTTGGAAGCTTGACATGTCTGTGCCCCTCCCCAACTGGGCTACCACCACTCCATTTGGCCCACTGGTTTAGAACCAGGATGGTTTGCCCCAACTCTAGTAGGGACTGTAGCCACTTGATCTCAGCCAACCACTGAACCCCCTCACTGGTTTGCCAGCCAAACCTCAGAAGAAACCGCTGGTGCCTGCAGACTCTGAGGGGCTGAAGGCACAGTCTGTTCCTGGCTGGGTCCAGACCATGCACTGAGCTCCTCTCTCAGCAGGTTCAACAGGTGATCCCAGTTGCTGTCTTTGGCTTGAAAATAGTCTCATTCTGTTCTTATGTGAGTTAGACTGATATGGGGTATTTTTATGGCATTATTTGGGAATGAGTGGATGGGTATATTGAGAGTTTGTAGGAGTCACAGTACCTCCTCCACCAGCTTGGCTCTGCCCCCTTAGCATGTCATTTCTAATAAGTGTGATGTGGTACTTCAGGATAGTTTCATTTTAAATTTCTTTAATCAATTGTGGTTTAGAACATATTTTCATGTGACTATACATAGCTATAATTTCTTCTGCTGAAAGCTTGGCATTTCTGTGCCCCTCGCCCTTCCCCCACCACTGGGGCACCAAAACTCAACTTGGCCCACTGGTTCAGAACCAGGGTGCTTTGCCCCAACTCCACCTGAGACTTCAGCCACTTGACCTTAGCCAACCACTGAACCTCCTCACTCATCTGTGAGCCAAGCCTCAGAAGAAGTCACTGGGGCCTGAAGACTCTGAGACACTGGAGGCATGGTCTGTTCCTGGCTGGGTCCAAACCACACATTGAGCTCCTCTGTCAGCCTGATCAGCAGGTGATCCCAGTTGCTGTCTTTGGCTAGAAAATAGTCTTACTCTGTTCTTATGTGAGTTAGGCTGCTCTAGGGGTTTTTATGGCATCAAATAATGAAGGGTTTATTGGGAGCTTACAGGAGTCACAGCCTCTCCTCCTCCATCTTATCTCCCCCCCTTCCCCGCCCCAGCATGTCATTTCTAATAGTTGTGATGTGGTACGTCAGAGGAGTTTTGAGTTACATTTCTTTAATCAGTAGTGATTTAGAACATGTTTTCATGTGACTATAGATAGCTATAATTTCTTCTTCTGAAAGCTGCCTGCTTATAGCCTTTGACCGTTTATCAATTAGGTAATGATTCATATATTTTTATATTTTTATAAATTAAATATTTGAGAAGTAAGGCCTTTATCAGAAAATCTTGCTATGGAATTATTTTTGTATTATTTCATTGTCTATGCTACCTTTTAGAAAAATTTAGTTACCCATATCATCTCTTTTAATTAGATCTATTTTTGCTTTTGTTTTGTCTTGAGATCTGCCTTTTCACTTTATCTAAAGCATACTAGATTCTACTCCAGCCCCTTATTTTAACTCCCTGTGTCCCTTTCTGTTTCAAGCATGTCTCTTGTAAATAACATATTGTTGGATTCTCTCATTTCTAATATAGTCTGCTATTTGCTTCCATCTTATGGGTAAGTTCATCCCATAGTTTTAATTATGTATTTCACTCCACTCCATTTTCTTCTGTTTATTTTTCTTTCTTTTTATCCTGTCTTTCTTCAAAAATCTATTTTTCTTCTAACCATTGCCTCTCTTAATCCACCAACACTTTTATGACCCCTGATCCTTTCTCTTATCTTTGTCCCCTCTTATTGACTGATTGTCTAAGATAGATTTCAATATCCAACTGAGTGTTTGCACATCTTCCCTCTTTAAAATGATTCTGGGGTCAGCTAGGTGGTGCAGTTGATAAAGCACAGGCCCTAGATTCAGGAGGATCTGAGGTAAAATTCTGTCTCAGACACTTGACACTTACTAGCTGTGTGACTCTGGGCAAGTCACTTAACCCTCATTGCCCCAGGAAAAAAAAATAATAATAATAATAATTCTGATGAGAGTAAGGTTCAAGCATTGTCCACTATCCCTCCCATTTTCCCCTCTCCTGGAAAAGCTCTTCTCTATAAGCCTCTTTTATGTGAGAATGTTTTCCTCATTCTACCTCTCCATTCCCCCTTCTCCCAATGCATTCCTCTTTCTCTTTTTTTTTCTTTTTTGGTGAGGCAATTGGGGTTAAGTGTCTTGCCCAGGGTCACACAGCTAGTAAGTGTCAAGTGTCTGAGGTCGGATTTGAACTCAGGTCCTCCTGAATCCAAGGCCAGTGCTTTATCCACTGCGCCACCTAGCTGCCCCCTCTTTCTCTTAAAATAAGACTCACACCCTTGTCCTCTGTTTGTGCTCCTTCTGAGTTCCCTAATAATGATAAGGTTCTTGAGAGTTACAAGTGTCATCTTCCCATATAGAAAAGTAAATAATCTAACCTTACTGAATCCCTTTTGATTTCTCTTTTGTGTTTACCTGTTTATGCTTCTCTTGAGTCTTGTGTTTGAAGGTCATTTTTTTTTATTCAGTTTAGGTATTTTCATCAGGAATCATTGAAAGTTCTCTGTGTTACTAAATATCCATTTCCTCCCTGAAGGATTATGATAAATTTTGTTGAGTAGATTATTTTTGAATATAATCCTACTTCCCTTGCCTTTTGGAATATCATATTCAAAGCCCTGAACTCTTTTAATGTTGAAGCCATTAAATCTTTTGTGAGCCTGACTGTGGCTCCTTGATAATTGAATTGTTTCTTTCTGGCTGCTTGCAATATTTTCTTCTTGGCTTGGAAACTCTGGAATTTGGCTATAATATTTCTGATCATTTTCATTTTAGGATATCTTTCAGAAAGCTACAGGTTATTCTTTCAATTTCTCTCTTACCCTCTGGATCAAAAATATCAAGGCAGTTTTTTTCTTGAAATATTAAATCTGGGCTCATTTATTTTTGTCACAGTTTTCAGAAAGTCTAATAATTCTTAAATGTGATTTTGGTTCCTGACAGATAAGGAGGTAGGAAAGTCTTCCACGCACCCTAGATCCTGCAGCATCAATTTCAATCATTAACAACCCAAGACTAGAGACTTTCCAAGCAAAGTCAATTTAAATGGGAGATAACATGTTCAAGCATATTGATAAAAAAGGATAGTGTCCAGAGAAA
This sequence comes from Dromiciops gliroides, assembly GCF_019393635.1. NCBI lineage: Eukaryota > Metazoa > Chordata > Mammalia > Microbiotheria > Microbiotheriidae > Dromiciops > Dromiciops gliroides. Next base: position 7,154,780 of record NC_057864.1, read on the forward strand.
GGCCCTCAGGAGGGTAAAGTATCTTGAGTTCATGATATATTAAAATTATTTGAAGTAATAGGTCCATTCATCATGAATAATTTTTTTTAAAGCTTGAGAAAGGGAGAAGGGGAGAGAGTTCTCTTCAGGTATTTTAAGGACTATTTTACCAAAGTGAGGTTTCATTTATTCTACTTGGCTCTAGAGGGCAAAACTATGACCAAGGAAAGGGAGTTCAATGAGAAACAGTCTTATGAGGGAAAAAATAGGAAATATAGGTATTTCTAAAGAGCAATGGGATACCTTAGGAGTTTGTGGGCACCCCCTCACTAGAGATCATTAGGTAAAAACTGAATGAGTGTTCATTTGGTATGTTGTAGAATGGATTTCTCTTTTGTTGGGCTCAAAGCAATGGTCCCTCGGGTACCTTCCAATTCATTATTGTGTAAAAAAGATTTGTTGATGCATCTTAAGGAGGCAGAAGTGAAGGAAGTCTAGATTCCTGGAAATAAATGTGCTCAATGGGATTGAGAGCTGTGTTCAGGAGTCATAAGGAGGAGAGATCAGAGAAGGTAGAGAGGCTTTTCCTGCTGTTGGACCGTGTTTGAGAACATTGAGTTCTAGGGGCATCCCCACCTGCTATGCCCATCCCCTAGTCACACTCACCTCCTTGATGAACCTGGAACAAGACCCATCATGTCTCAGTTCTGCCTATTTTTGGTGACTGTGACCCATGCTTAGAATGCTATACTTCCCCATCTTTGCCTCCTGACTTCTCTAGGAGCCTTCAAGTGCCAGCTCAAATTTCAAAGTCTCCAGAAAATCTTCCCCAATAGCCATTCATTCCAATGTCTTACTTTTTAAAACAATTCCCTACATGACATGCATACGATGTCTTTGTACATGGCTAGTACACCTCTCCCCCATGCAACAGTGATCTCCTTGAGGGCAGGACAGTCTTTTACCTTTCTTTGGATCCCTTGTACTTTGCAAAGTGTCTGGCACAAAGTGAAACTTTCATAAATAATGACTGACTGACTGACTGACTGACTGACTCATTCCAACTTCTATCCACTCAGAATTCTGTTGAGCTCTCTCTCTCTTTCTCCCTTCCTCCTCTCATTTCTGACACATTTGTTTCCTTAGTCTGTATCCCTATCAGCCCTAGGAGGAGGAGGCATAACCAAACTTCTTGTAAAAATCACCAGTGGGTATGGCTAGATACTCTTTTGTAGAGAAAATAAAAAGTAAGACAAGAGGGAAGAAGAAGAAAATTATCCAGAGAATATCGAAAAATGATGTTGGTGGGGTTCTGGAGTTTATAACAATGATAATAACATAATAACTTACATTTATATAACACTTAAAACTTTTTTGGATACATATATAGATAGGGATGTGTGTGTGTTTGATGACTCTAAGAAAGAGTGAGGCTAATGACTATGTTACTCTATCTTGCTTATGTGCTAGTCTATCTTGCTTAAATCCAAGTCATGCATGAGTCAAGATATGAACACACGATGTCAATGGTTATCTTTTTAAATCTTGGGACAAACAACAATAAAATATTGGTAATACAAGTTCTCATCCTGGAACCCCAGAACATTAAATGACCTTCTGGACATAACCCCCTGGCCATGAACTAAGATTGGCTAGTTAATTACAAAGCCAGCACTTTGATGATAGTGTATTATGCTCACCCACATGTACATACACAAGTACCCACATATCTCTTTACTCCTCTCTGCTACCCCCTGATACATACATTCAGGTACTAAAGCCTTTCACATATAGATTTATAAATGATAGGACTCATTTAGTAAAACCTTGAATAATAGCAACAACTCAGCAGTTCACTCCTTTGGAAGTAATCTGTGAGAAAATACAAAGAAAGCTCATAGCCATTGAAAATAAAAGGAGGCTAGATGGTAAGCCAACAGAATCTGTAGCAGCTGGGAATTCAATAAAATTAGAAAATTGTCAATACACCAAAGTGACCAACTGGATGCTAGCAAAAGCTTCATAAGATATTAATGACCATGAGTCCTGTTGTGGCTTGTATGAAACCTGAGGTTTGCAGACGCAAAAAGGCAAGGATCATTTTTCTGAGACGGGCTTGTTTTTGGACGATCTCTCAAAGACCACACTGTTCAGAATGGTATCAGTACTTGGGTTCTCATTATATTCTTTATTTCTTTTAATTATTTTTACAAGTGTTTCTTTTCTCTCCTTCCCATAAGCCAAACTCCCCATGGAGAAGGGAGAACAAAAAAAAAAGAATATAAAAACCTTGCAATAAATGTGCATTGAAAACTAAAATAACTTTACCATTTGGTCATATCTTAAAATGAGTGCTTCATTCTATGTATCTAATCCATCATCTATGTTTCAGGAGCTGTTGGGAAGTGTATTTTATCCTTCATCTTGAGTCCTCTAGAATCAAGGTTGACCATTGAGTTGATCAGAGTACTTAAGTCTTTCAAAGTTGTTTTTCTTCACAATGTTGCTGTTATAGAACAAACTGTTCCCAGGTTCTGCTCTCTTCCCTCTGCATCAATTCATAAAAGTCTTTCCAGTTTCCTCTGAAGCTAACCCCTTTGTCATTTCTTATAGTATAATACTATTAACTGCATTCATGTAACATCATTTATTTAGCCATTATTTAATTGGTTTGACCCCCTTTAGCTCCTACTTCTTTGTTACAACTATTTTTGTCTCATTGGATGATTTAAACATAGTACTTCCATAAAAGGGCACTCTATTTCTATATTCTGAACAGCCCTGGAAAGAACATATGTTCTGATGGCTCTTTTGACACAAACCATTGGCCTTCTGCCCTGTGAAAAATGCATTAACATAGAACCTAGTATTTACTGTAAATCAACCTGATGGGGGTAGGGAGAAACTAATAGAGACATATTTAAAGATAGAGCACTAGTTTATTCCATTGAGTCAAAGGTGGGCAATGGGTGATGTGCATAAATTGTAGGTTAAAACCATACAATGACTTTTTCTCCTCTTCCTCCTCTGAGTAATTAGCATGGACCACCCTCTGGGACAGATGAAGAAAACTGTTCAAAGAAAGGAAAATAGGAGAAAAAAGAGAGAATAACAGAGACAGGTCACAAATAAGAGAATACTTAAAGGACCTATGAAAGATTTCTCCAAGAATTTGAAAGACTGTTGAGGTGTCAAAGGAATTGAACACTTTGAGCAGAACCAGGAGCAATGAACCTATGGGCCTATGAAAGAAGGTATATGGAATGAGAAAATTGGAAGGAAATACAAGAGCTCTTTTAAAATATTTGAATAGTTGTAGTGTAGGAGAAGAACTCAAATTAATCTACTCAGTTCCAGTGGGCAGAAATAGAAGCAATGAGTAGTCATTGCTGATGGGCAAAATGAGGCTCATTGTAAGAGGAAGAACCATTAAAATGCAGAGTTCTCCCATAGTGGAACAGGCTACCCTGAGGAAAGCATGGATTCTCTTTGGTGCTTCATTGGCCTCTAGGCTGTTTCAGGAACAGGACCCTCTGTCTCTCAACTCTGGGCACTTTCCCTAGCTGCCCCCCATGTCTGTAAAGCTCTCCTTACTCCACTGCAACTACTGACCTCTCTGGTTTCCTTTAAGTCACTACTAAAAGTTTGCCTTCTACAGGAATCCTTACAAATCCCTCAATTCCTGTGCCTTCTCTCTAGTAAGTATTTCCTATTTCTTCTATCGAGGAAATTCTCAGTCATTTCTAAGCTGAATGAGTGGGCCATGAAAGTCCCTCCTAATGCTGACACTCCATCATTCCTTAAGAAAAAATAGTAAAGAAGAAAGAAACAATAGAAGGGAAAGGGGGAAAAAAGAAGGAAGGGAAAGAGAAAGGGGAAAAGGAGAAAGGGGAGGGCTCCTGAATTCAATGCATTTGGCACTGTGCAATAAAGAGACTAAATTAGTATTTTTTTAAAAAATCATCTATAAAGTTTTACATTACTTTCTTCAAAAATAAAATAAATGCTGTTTAGGAGCATACTACTCAGTTCCTTCAGGTACTATTAAACATTATAGCTCTCACCCTTGATAGAAACAGGATGTTATGGCTGTCATAGCCCAATTTTGCTGACTCCCTACCCGTATGGTAACATTACTTTGGTAATAAAGCTCTCATTCAGCTGGAGAATCTCCTGTCGTTTCGAATCCGTTTTCTTCCGTGAAATAACTGACCGACGGAAATTAACTATTGTTACTACTGTTTTTGCAATATGTTTGAATGGTAGGAGGGCCTCCTCTCTCTAGAGATTAAAAAGCTATTCAAAGAGCATTGAAAAGAAAGATAAGAGATATGAGACAGAGAGAGAGAGAGAGAGAGAGAGAGAGAGAGAGAGAGAGAGAGAGAGAGAGATGAGAGAGAGGAGAGACAGAGAGAGAGAGAATGAGAATGATGAGATTCAAGCTGTTGGTTAGATAGGCTGTGGAGTGCTCTTGTATTATTTCTCAACTGAGAAACACACCTCTATCCATTTATTTTAACAAATGGATGGAGCTGGGTGACTACACTGTGACTGCTATTGTGTATAGAAATATTTAAATTAGGTATAAGTACAGAACATAGTTTTCAGATTATCTTGTTAAAGGATTTTTTATTAAATGAGAAGAGTGTGCTTGTTATTTCTTCTAAAAATCCAGCAATTCTTTCATTCATTCATTCTCTCCCAGTCCTTCTGCTAACTGTCTGGTTCTTCCTTCCTTATTTCCTTTTTTAAATTTTTTCAAGTGTGACAATGTCCATTAACTATGGAGCATCCTCTGAGAGTCTGTCCTGAACCCTGTTAACTTTTCCCTCTGTACCATCTCACTGGGTTGTTTCAGAATCCATCTACTTCAACCAATTTCTTACAATCCCCTCTATGATATCTCAGGTGAACATATAATCTTTGCTTACATACCTCTATTAAGGGAGAATTCACTTCATGCTGATATAGTTCATTCCACTTGGAGACAGCTCCATTCATCTTGTGTTTCTGCATTACTTAAACTTTTCTTAGGTGGATATCTGAGTAACCTCTCAGGCTGTAAAAACCATCCTTTGGGGCCAGGCAGATTACATCATGTATAGGACAGGCCTTCCAAGTACTTGAAGTCAAGAAATTATGAAGGACTATATCATTATGATAATAATTACTGATCCTAGAAGTAGAAATGAAATTGATTTCAAAGTATAAATGGAAGAAAATAGAAAGTCAATAGAAGTATAAAGTAAAAATGCCCTAGTCAACTCATCAATCATTTATTGAGCAACTGTATTTTCCATTAAACATGTTTTCAGTCATGCTTTAACTCTCTAAATGCACCATTTAATTTATACATGGTATGAAGGCTGCTGAGGCTTTTTCAGGGCTGCTTCTCCACCATTGATGTTCACCTGCTACCTGCCTCTCACTTAGTGTTCAAAGAAGCTGTAGCATGTGCATTGGCTACAAGTTGGTAAAATTCTTTCAGCAGATGGGCTCAACTAGGTTGAGGTTTACCTATGGTCCTCAAACCCATTGCTGACTTAGCTGGATGTCTACCTCCAAGGATGTGAAGAGTTCCCCTGTTGGAAAAGGAGAAAGTGAACAATTTCTTCTATCAAGTCATGGAGGTGATTGAAGTAGGCCACATGGAACATTTGATTAACATTAGGATGTCAACAATATCCATTCCCTTCCAAGCCATCACTTTGATCATATGAACTTTGGTCTGACCATTGCACTTTGATGACTGAGGAAGAGAAAGTGAGGGTAATTACTTCACACAACTCTGCCTCACGTCAGTGCAATTTACCAATAATTGAAGATATTACCTATGACATTTTACTATTTCCTTATTTTACTTATCAACTCTTTTACTGTTTTAAAATGTTGCAATCTTAGTATTTTACATGTTACCCACCTCAAAGTCCTAGTGACAGAACAGCAGGTTCAGGTACACTGGAATCTGTAGTCCTGGCCCTGCACATGGGCAGCTCAGACCATAGCATTGTCTTCTCACTGGACTGAAATGGCAGTGGAATTTGGCAGCTCCTGTTTGTCTGGGTGGCCTTTTGAAGGACCACATTGCTCGCTTCCTGGCATCAGGAAAGTCCTGCAGCTTTAAGGGGCCCTATAATTGTCTGCTTCTCCTAACCCTGGTTTGTTTCACATGGTAGGTAGGGATCCTACCCTCTTGTTGAAATATAAAAATGGGCAAAAAACATTTGCAAAGATACTTGCTATTGGAACATGAAATGTATACACGCTTATGGACAACACAAAACCCAGTAGACCAGAAAGACAAATGGCTCTTGCTATAAAAGAACTTAGTAGGTATTGCATCCAAATAGCTACACTGAGTGAAACAAATCTGGTAAATGAAGGCCTGCTTACTGAATTCAGAGCTAGATAGACATGTTGTTGTTTCTTTCCCCTCTAGAGTGACTGAAGTGATGAGCATCGTGAAGCTAGTGTCAGTTTTGCCATCAAATCTAATCTAGCCAATATGCCTCCCAAAAGCAGTTAATGTCAAGGTCGTAACAATGTGATTGGCACTTACAGGAAAGTGCCATGCCACCATCATCAAAGGGTATGCTCCCAACATGATGAATCCTGATGACGTCAAAGAAAAAAAGATATGAAGACCTGGAGACTCTCATGATCGAGGTGCTGAAAGAGGACAAACTTGCAATTCTCAGTGACTTTAATACCACAGTAGACACAGAATCTCAGACATGGCAAAGAGTGCTTAGGAAGAATTGAACTGGAAATAGCAATGGTCACTTACAACTGAAGACGTGTGCATCTCATGACCTTCTCACCACCAACACTGTCTTCCAGTTGCCTAAACGCAACAATATCTCATAATACCTCACATGCACCCCTACAGCAAGCCATTGTGTTTCATTTTTTCAGTCGGATCTAACTCTTCATGACCCCATTTGGGGTTTTATTGACAAAGATATTGAAGTGGTTCACCATGTCCTTCTCCAGCTCATTTTACATATGAGAAACTGAGGCAAGCAGGGTTAAGTGATTGCCCAGGGCAAGTAACTTGCTAGTTGGTATTTGAGGTCAGATTTGAATTTAGGAAGATGATTATTCCTGACTCCCGACCTAGCACTCTATCTGCTGCACCACCTATCCCCCCTGTCTGGCATTTAATAGACAACATCACTGCAAAGAGAATAGAGAGAGACAATATGCGAGAATGATGAAGGCAATATGTGGTGCAGAGTGCTGGACCAGTCATAGACTTTTCCTCTTAAAGCTAAGTATTTGTATGTAACAAAAATGATGGCCCCAAGGCAAAACACCTATGAAGACTCAATGCAATAGATTGCAGGACTTTTCCCTGCATGTATGAACAGTTTGTTGCTGACTTGTGGGGAAAGTTGAACCAACACACAGTTGGTAACAATGGAACAAAAAGGAATGGGCAGTTTTCAGAGATTTGATATATAGCACTGAATTTATTCATCTGGTGTGGAACAATCACAAACATCAGGATTAGTTTTACAAAAATGATGGGGAGATTCAAAAGCTGCTAAGTGAAAAATGAGAACTCGATAGGATTTACCAGCAAGATAGTTCATCGGTCTTGTTCTCATGCTTTTTTGTATATTTTCTGTAGTGTTGTCAGATGCCTTCAATAAGGATAAAAATGGTATCAAGTCCATGGAATTCACTGAAGGTAAATTATTTAACTTGAAAAGGCTATAAGGCAAGACTAACATGGAGGGAACATTGGTGCACAAATTTTGTTCATAAATGTGCGCTCGGTGCACCCTCTGAGGCTGAGATCCACAGGATATGTATCTATTATCTGCTACCTATGCTAATTTTGGCCTGATGATTAACACCAAAACCAAAACAAAAATAAACAAAAAACAAACAGAGGTTCTCTAGCAGCCAACAATGCACCATCCATGTATGTAACCATCAGTTACAGAAAATGAATAAATTTTGAATTCTGTGAATAAATTCATTTACCTTGGCAGTATACTTTCCAGATGTGTACATATAGATGAGGTTGATGCCCATGTTTCCAAAGCTAATTCAGTGTTTGGGAGGATCTGAAAATGTGAGAGAAAAGAAATATCAATCTGCCTTCTAAAGCGAAGTTCTTCAGAGCCATGCTAACCTAATGGTTTTGTTTGTGAAACCTGAAAAGTCTACCAGCTCCATGCTAGGAAATTGAACACTTTCCATTAGAATTGTCTTAGGAAGATTCTGAAGATCACCTGGCAAGACAAGGTATTGGACACTGAGTCCCTCTTTCAAGATGAATTTCACAGGGGGAAGCTATGTGGCGCAGTGGATAGAGCATCAGCCCTGGAGTCAGGAGGACCTGAGTTCAAATCTGACCTCAGACACTTAACACTTACTAGCTGTGTGACCTTGGGCAAGTTACTTAACCCCAATTGCCTCAGTAAAAAAAGAAAAAAGAGGAATTGCATCATCATAAACTAGTAGTATCTGACATATAGTAAGTGTTTGATAATTTTTTGTTGTTTGATAGATGTAAATCTTTTTACACATGGGGAAATTTAGTCCTAGAGTGTATAAGTAATTCATACAAGGTCTCAAAGTTAGGTTAAAAAAGATTTGAACTCTATTCTTCTAACTCCACATCCAATCTGGGAAGGGGATAGTCCCATTTTATTCCTCCCTATTCAATGCACATTGGCATGCTGTGTTCAGCTTTGGGTGAGACAGTTTAAGAAGGACCTCACCAGGCAGGATCTGGTCCAAAAAGAGTGCAATCAGGGATGTGGAGGGATCTCAAGTCTATACCATGTAAAACTGCACTAAAGGAGCCTTTTCAGAATGGAGAAAAAGAGACTTGGGATAGGTGGTAGGGCAAAATAACTGTGTTCAAATATATGAGGGGCTATCATGTGGAAGAATTTGTTTTTATCTGCTTGGGCCTAGGAGGCAGAACTCAGAGCAACAATGGGAGGTAAAATAAAAGAAGATTTAGTCTAATGTCCAATAGTTTAATTTTTTTTCTAACAATTAGAGCTATCTCAAAATAAAGTGTGGGGAGTGGGGCTCAAGAAGTATCATGTTTCCCCTTAGTGAAGGTATACAAATGAAAGGTGACTGACCACTGCTTTGTGATGTTATAGAAGGGGGAGGGAGTAAGTATTTACATACCAACTCTGTGACAGGCAATGTGCTAAGCACTTTATTGCTTATTTTCTCTATCAATTATTATCTGTATAGATTGGATTCTTCATTAGATTTAGATTAAACAAAAGGGCCCTTTTCCCTTTCCAATTCTGATATTCTATGCTTCTGTGAGGATTCTAGATGGAAGTCCATTGTTTAAGTGGTGTCTGCTCAATGAGATTGGTTTTTCCTTCAGATCTCATGGGTTGTCTGTTCTTTGAGACCTATGTCATCGAGTCCTCCAGGTTTGCCTCGGTATAATTGGGCTGGCCCTTGTTTTAGCACCTGTTAGGAATACATAGATGGATACACAGAATGATGCTCTAAGCCTCTCTTGATTCATCTTTAATTCATAGGTTTCGCTATCACTCCATTCTCCTTGTGAATACTACCTTGAATGTGAGGCTGACTCCTTTTTCTTCCAACTTCCAGCATTTTTTTACATTATGTCCTTTGTGCTACTCTTGTACTGGTCAAAAGGGCAAGTGACATCACAGAAAACACTCCACATCACAAATATATCATGCTCACTTCTTTCAGCCACTCCCTGCTGTGAGACCTAGGAACAGGCCATTGAGTTCCTCTTAATTCATTTGCTAGGAATTAGTAGTCTGAATGGAGTGACCTCTTATTAAGAGACAGGAGACTTAGGAGTATCTGAGCATTCCAACATTTTCATGATTCATATTTAAATGAAGGTCCCAGAAGATAGCCCCAGTGTGAAACAGTTTCTATCAAGAGACCAGAGTACTTTACAATGAATAATTAAAAATGGAACTTTTCATGTGAACTCATATATTTCTTGGCAGTTGGCATAATATTTCAATAATTCATGTAATTTTTGAATATTATATAGTTAATGTCATAAAGTAATTTCCATGATATTGAATTATAAGGGAACCCACTTAGGTCAGGATGACTAATGATATGGGAACAGACAGAGCGGCCATTTGCACGGGAGTCCAATTTCAGAGAGGGTCTATGAATGTCACCATGCAAATGTCTTGAAAGCACCTGGAACAGGCTGAGGGTTAAGGGTGACTTTTTGAGAGTTGCACTATGATAAAATTAAAAGAAGTCCAACTTTTCACTTGGAGAGAATGTAGAAAGAAGTTTGCATCAAAAATATAGGTCTCAGTATATGACTTTTCATTAAAATCAGTGAGAAAAGATGACTGGCATTGAAGTCAGTAGGACCTGGGTTCAAATTCTGATTTTCATGCATATGAGCTAAATTAAGGTTATTTTTAAAATTCATAGTATTTTTCTTCAAATAAAAACAAAGGAACAAAGTTCTCTAACGCATCTCACTTCCTTTGTTTAGCAGCAAATGCTACGCAGAAAAATCCTTCTTACTTCCACCAAGCAATGTTCTATAAGCCTGTATCATACAGAACATCAGCATGGGTATAGAGAATTCCCTACATTAGTGCAATCCAAGTTCCAGATCATAAGAAAAATAAAAAAAAAAACAGCATTCTCTTTTTCTCAGGTAGAGCTCTCAGCAACAAAGATCACTGAATGTTGGGAGTGAAGGAGACCTAAGAGTTTAAGAAAACAATTGTGTGGCCGAATAACAATGCCCTTGATGACCTACCTACTCAATGGATGGTCATTCAGTCTTTATCTAACAGACTTATTAGAAGAATACTGCTGTCTTTACTCTTGAGGCTGTCCATTCCACTTATGAATAGTTCTAATTGATGAGATTCTTATTTTGTTTGCATGCCTCAAACTGAAACTTATTGTCCTCAGCATTTTTCCTAAGGGATGTAGCTATACTCATTCTCTGACTCATATTTGATGACCTTGCTGAACTCTCTGTTTTATATGAGATAATTAAATCTTATTCTTTGTAATAATGTATAACTTTTATTTTTACACTAACGATTAAATTCTTGGAGATCACTAAAGCCAATGAAATGAGGCAGAGGATTTATGTTTGTAAATGAATAAGAACTGTTGAAGATCCAGTACTAGCCAAGGAAACCTGGTTCTATTTCTGACTGACACGTATTAGCTGTATGATCCCAGACAAGGCATGTAGCCTCTTTGCACCCTCAAGTTATGTTCTGGAGATAAGTTAACAATCTGCATAGTGATAAAAGAAAATTCAGAGCTGAAAGGAACCTTAGAGGTCATCAAGTTGAATCCTTTCATTTTGAGTGTCATGAACCTTGGTCTGAGATAGATGAAGTAACTTGCTCTGCCTCTTCCAGATAAGAAGTATGTGGGGCAGAATTGTAGCTCAAGTCTACTGAGAAGTACAACACTTTTCATTGTCACCAAGCTTCTTGAGTGAAGGTAATCTTCCCGTCTTGAGAAACCTAGGAATCTGGACTGAAGAGGCATACAAAAAAGCTGAGGAATCAAAGTTCTCCGTCTTCTACAATGCTTTTTGATAAGGTCTGACAAAATTGCTTTCTACTAGTTAAGGATTGGCAGGTTGTATATATGAACTCTGGTAGTAACTTTAAGAGGCAATCGAGATGTGAATGAAAGAAGGTGGCTTCTACTTATGCCTCTTAGGATTTATCCCATACTTTCAGATTCTAGTTATATGGAAGGTGATGAGAGTGGATAGAGAGACAGGAACACAAGTATGTACCCCTTAATTGAAAGACCCTTGGAAGAAAAGGACCTTATTGCTTAAATGGGGAGGGATTGGTATTGATATGTATTTACAATGCAAACAACCTCCATGGCTATGAGTAAAAACACAAACAACTAGTATTATTGATTTAAAGCTTAAATGGGACCTTGAAAACTGCATACAACCACTACATGCAACCTATTTAATTTGTATCTGAGAAAACTGAGGTCCAAGGAAGCTAGACAAATTGCCTCAGGTCATACTGGTAGAGGGAGACTCAATTCCAAGAGCCTTATACATTCAGAAGGACACTTGGATTCTGGCCTTTTTGTATCACCAACAGAACTGTCATCCTCTATCTCCTTATACCTATTATTTTTTATTTTTTCCCAATTAATTCCATTTTTCAATATATTTTCAGTTAGTAATTTCTCTCCTTCCCCTCACACAAATTGAAAAAAGGAAAAGATAACAACAAACCCTATGTAGAAAATAGGCATAGTCAAACAAATAAAAATTCCATGTCCCTGAAAAAAATCTCATTATGCGTCATACGTAAATCACCTCTCTGTCAGGAATTGGATAATATGCTTCATATTTGATATCCAGGAATTGTGGTTGGTCATTGAGTGGATCAGAGTACTTAAGTCTTTCAAATCTGTACCTGTAATGTTGTTGTCACTATATAAATTATTCTCCTGGTTATGTTTACTTTAAGGAAGCTAGGTGGTACAGTGGTCAGAACACTGAACCTAGAATCAGGGAAGACTTAAGTTCAAATCCAGCCTCAGAAACCTTACTATCTGTGTAGCCCTGGGCAATGACTTAATCTGCCTCAAATCCCCCTTCTGTTAAAAAAAAAAAAAAGATAATAGCAATTACTTCCTAGGCTTACTGTGGGAATACAATGAGATAATGTTTTTTAAATATTTTGCAGACATTACAATGCTATGCCAATGCTATTATTACAAATATGATATGCTCCAGCAGTTTGCAAGTCATCCTTATGCTAGTCCCATACTCTCCTTATCTGTTACATTCAATTTTCAGGATGTGTGCTGCTAAAGGGAGCACCCTGTTCCCCTTTCCAAAGATCTCTGACCTCAGTGAGTTACTCCATATCTCTTATTTCCTGACCACTGGTATTCTCTCATTGGTTCTTTATCTTCATCAAATTCCCTATCTTGGCAGTCCAGCCTGAAATATCATCCGGTAGGTCTTTCCATTCTCCATTTTAATGCTGTAAATGAATCTTATTCCATTGCAATAACACTGACTTTTAAAGCAGAAGTGGCTAGGTTTCATAGTGCTCAGAGTACTGGATCTGGACTCAGGGGGACCTGAGTTCACATCCAACTCCAAACATTTATTAGCTATGTTACCTGTGGTCTTGATCTTGGCTTTCTCAGTATCCTGCCCTATAAAATGAGAGTAATAAGAACTCCTATCTCCTGGAGTTATTGAGGAATAAAAGGAGATAATATCTGAAAAGTGATTTGCAAACCTGAAATTGCTTTATAAATGCTACCTATTATTGTTTTTATTATATTGCTCACCTCACAGTATTGCCACCTGTTTTGTTTGTTAGCTATTTCTGTTACATTGTGAGTTGATAAATAGGTATATCCTGATCTTGTCTTTTTCTTAAAATTCCTTTTTTAGGTTTTTAATTCTCAGTTTTCATGTAGGATCATGGAACCAGAGATGAGGAGATAAAATAGATCCTGTAGATCATTGAGTCCAAGGCCCCCATTTTTAAGATGAAGAAACTGAGGCACAGATAATTTAAATTATTTGAAAGATCCTGCAGGTCATAAATAAAGTAGATGGCGGTAATCTTGTCTAGAATTGTAAGGAAAGCACATATCCTTCATCTAACCCCATTATGATGGATGTATTAAGTCATTTGAGATCCCTGATATTTTCACTGATAGTACTTTAAAGGAAGTACATTGTTACATTTAACAAATGTAGGTCTCAGTTGGCCCATGAGAGTAGACTCAAGTTGCACATAGACCATGCTATGGATCAAAGAGGGAGGCCTCTAGAAACCCTAATCTGGCTCCCACTGACCCCAAACAGTGCCCTAATAACTATTCCAAATCACAACCTGAAACTGAGTTCAAGAATTGGGTTGGGATTATGAGGGAAGGCACTAGACTTTGTGGGTGTGTTTTAAGGGTCCCTGAAGTGAGTAGTTTGCCACAGGAAATGCTTACGGAGAAGGCAGCTGTGGTTTAATGTTGGGTCACAGCTGGACTCTTTCCATTGTGCTGATGTGGGGAACCAGCAGCTGCCAGGGATGTCGCCAGAAAAATCTGCCAGGACCATTCTGGTGGATGTGTGTTGGTTTACTTCTCAAGCAAATGATGTACCTGACAGATTGCTTTCTGTGGGCAGTAGGTAACCCACAGAGATTCTGGTGGGTAATGCTTAGAAGGCAGACTATGATAAAGGAGATAATTCTGCAGATAAGAGGATAGGGTGTGTGTGTGTGTGTGTGTGTGTGTGTGTGTGTGTGTGTGTGTGTGTGTGTGTGTGTGTGTGTGTGAATTACTGGTTTTCAACCCACACATTTCCCAGCCAAATGTTTATGCCAAAGGAAGGGTTGACATACCCTAGAAGTGAAGCCACAGAGCAGAAAAGATATACAACACTGCCATTCATGTTCTGTGTGCTTCCTGCCTGCCTGCTGCTGCTGCTGCTGCTGTTGCCTAGGGGTCTATCTACTATTATGGGCTGGATTCAGACTTTGAACAGACCAAGTCAGTTGAATAATAGTCAGCTGTACAGCAGGGGTCTGAAATCCTAGTGGATCAACTCTTGCATGCCCATGATTGATCTTCCAGACCAAATGCAGGCAAAATAAAAATCCATATGGCCTAAACTATTGACAAAATTACATAAGGCTACGCGCGGTAGAAGTGCTAGAGTTTTCCCTTTGGATGGAGGAAAAGGTTAGTCTAGATCCTTGCTCTCTAGCAAGCATTGGATAAATTATTAAATATATGCTAAGATGCCCAACTCAGGGGTCCCTAGACCAGGAAATATTTCTTGCTGACCTATGTTAACTTTTTAATGTCCTAAACCTTGGTTTTTCAAAGGAAGTAAAATGTTTTGACTTCCTTTACATCAGAGGACTTAGAACTGGCTGGAACCTTAAAGATCAGTTTGTCTAAACCCTTCACTTTGCAAGAAAAGAATTTGAGGAAAGAAAATAGAAAATTAACTTGCCCAGGGCCATATAACTAGAAAGTAGATGGGACGTTATTTTAAATCAAATTCTCTGACTCTATCTCCAGGTGTTTTCCACTATATACCACACTGCTTTCTATTACATTGCTCAAATAGATAAATAATTACCTGTGCCCACAGTGAATAGTAAATCTAGCAAATTTAGCTTTGTGAAGTTGGATTTTTATGCCCACCACAGTAACCCACCCAGAACTAATATATTAATTACATCACCTAGTGGTTGGGCAGAAATGAAGGGAAGGAACAAGATGGAGTAGAATTTGCTTTGAATTTATATGCTTTTTTACATATTTCTGCACCCTATAGTTCCTTTACAATACTTATGGATGTCCACTAATGAAAAATGATAGTAGGACTTCGAGCTAGAAAGAAATTTAGTGGATATCTAGTTAGGCAATATAATACATTGGAAAATACACTGGCTCTTGAGTCAGAACACCAAGGGTCAAATTCCATCTCTGATTCTTCTTTCTTTGGTGACCTTGAGCAACTCCCCTAACACTTGTGCCTCAGTTTCCTTACTTTTAATATACAAAAGAGTATATCCACAAGGTCTCTTATAGCTCTAGATCTCTGATTCCTTCATTTTATAGATGTGAAAACTGCGAGCCAGAGAGATTAAATAATTTGCCAAAGCTCACTGAGAGAAAAAGTAGAAGAGTTATGTTCGGACTCTTCACCAAGTCTAGAATGGTGGCATAGAAAAATCTCTGGGCCTATAGTCAGAGATTCTCAGTTGAAATCCTGGATCTGTTATTTGCTACCTATAAGAATGTAGATTTCCTTCAAGACAGCTCAAATCCGACCTACACAACCAATGTGTGTGGGGGGGAGTCAGAGAAGAAGGGAAAGGGAGAGTTACTCCCAATAGTATGGCAGGCCAATCAGAATCTCCATGTCTGTTCGAGTTCTTCATCCTCCAGAAAGTATTCCCAGAGAACTTACCACATGAGGGACACCATTTCTGTCTCCCTGGAGATTAGCATATAGTATGATATATAGTCCTATATCAATACTGCTTGAGTGATTGACCACATTTGCTCTGATAGGTTGGTGTTTAGTTGTTAAGGTTTGAGTTCCCCATATCTCTCCCACCCCCAAGTACCTTCTTCTGACCTGAGGTGGCAGAAAAATCATCCACACCTAAAAATATAGACAGATCCTTAAAGTACTGGTGTCATGTCTAAGCTTCACATGCCTCATAGACTCAACGATATTCATGCCTTCTGAATTGCCATGATGATAGAAGTTACAGGCTCCTGAGAGGACAGCATTGCCAGGCGGATCCTTTTCATTAAAACCAGTGACTGTCCAAAAGCTAACCAGCTTCCATTTAAAGGGACACAGAACAGATTCCTTTCCCCATTTGCTGAGATGACTTTTATTTTTATTTTCTTCATCATGGCTTGTCAAGGCAGAATCTGCTGCTGCTGTGGCTGCTTCTTGGTGACTGGCCAGGGCTAAAATGGGGAGTACCAAGCCCTTGGAAGGAAGGCTGTTCCTTTGATCCTGCCAGCCATTATGAAAAATGGATATGCCAGAAAAAGTCAGTACCCCTTCAATTTAGCCTTCTGTCTAGTTGGTTTACTCAAGCAGTTTGGATAAGCTTCAAGGAAGCAGCTTAACCAGACTAACGCCAAGTTCCCAAACCTTTGGACATTAACCCAACAGCATAAATAGCATTTAGGAACCCGGATGGTCAAGGAATTTTGGTCTTAAGTGTTCTGTGTATTTCATGGGAAATGGTTTTGGAGAAGATGCCCTGAGCATCTAAAGTAGCCATGTATTTTTATAATAAAGGAAATACTTGCTATGGAAATTAGATAATATCTGGATTTATGTCAAAAACCCATGGTTGTATAACAAGACATTTCAGTATGGGCAATAAGGAAATGTTTACATGCATAAACATGCCAACATGAATACTATCCCAGAAATCTATGAGACTCCTTTGAAGCAAGTTCCATCGGCTGTTCAGAATTGTAATCACATTTGCACTGTACGCATAGATTTCTTCTGCAAATATTATAGCTACTCTATTCAATTGGTGAACTAGCTCTTTTAGTTCTTTCATTATTCTAAAAGTGGTCTGAATTTTCAATAGGAGACTTTTCATCCATTGCACAGTTCTTTATTATATATATATTGCAGAAGTCTATGGTGTTCCAATAACTGTTGGACATATTTGGCATATAATGACACAAAATAAATTTTAAAACCATCCCTGTCTTCAAGGAGTTTACATTCTATCAGATTATTCACTAAGAAATAAAAAATGGGGCAGCTAGGTGGCACAGTGGATAGAGCACCGGCCCTGGAATCAGGAGTACCTGAGTTCAAATCCGGCCTCAGACACTTAACACTTACTAGCTCTGTGACCTTAGGCAAGTCACTTAACCCCAATTGCCTCACTAAAAAAAAAATGTTCTTAACCAAACCAAGGAGAAACTCTTCCCTTCTTCAAATACATAGGATATTCCATATCCTGGGGGTGGGGAAAGGAGGAAGGAATAAACATTTAGGTAGGACTTATTATATGCTAAGTACTTTTTATAAATATTAATCTTTTTAATAACCCAGTGAGGTAGGTATTTTTATCTTCATTTTACATTTGAGGAAACCGAGGCAGACAAAAGTTAAAAAAGATTTATAACTATGTCAACCATTGGGGTGACATAGCTAGTAAATATCTGAGCTATGATTTAAATTCAAGTCTTCCATATTCCAGGCCCAGCATTTTATTCACTGTGCCATTGTCTGCCATATATGACCCCTTCCCTTTTCACTGGAATGCACTGTCTCTTTCCCTCTACCTCATAGAATCCCTTTTTTCCTTAAAAATTCTTTTTATATACCTTCTACATAATGCCTCTCATGAAACCCCAATTACAAATGAACTACTATCTTATACATTAACATTTTATGTTTATTTATAGTTAGAGATTATCTATAAATGCTTGCGTACGTACATGCCATTTCCCTCATTAGAATTTCAACTCCTGGTAAGTAAAGATTGATTCATTTTCTTTGTATCCTCATTGCCTTGCACCAGGACTGACACTTAGTAGGAATTGAATAAATGTCTGATGATTAATTGGTAGGGGGAAAAATCAGTTAGTGGAATTGAGTCACTTGATAGAGATCAGAAAAGAGTCCATTTAAATCCATTCAATTCTACATAAGAAACATATAGCAAGTGCCAATATTCTGAAAGGCACTTGTGCTCTGTGCTGGTGATATACAGATGGGAAATGGCAAAATTCGGGCCTTCAAGGAACTATCAACCTAGTTAAAATATCCATGTGTGAAAGCTAATGAGATTATCCCATTCTATAGGATAAGTGCAAAATGGGATCTAGAGAAGTTGCAATAAGAAAATCAAGAGAGGGAGTGAGAGAGATATCACATTCAACTGAATATCCTTATAGTATTGATTTAGGGAGGAAGCATGACCTAAAGCTTAACCTTGAAAGAAGAGAACTGGGGGCAGCTAGGTGGTACAGTGGATACAGCACCAGCTCTGGATTCAGGTGGACCTGAGTTCAAATCTGGCCTCAGATACTTGACACTAGCTGTGTGACCCTAGGAAAGTCACTTAACACTCATTGCCCTAGGGCAGGGCAGGTGGGTGGTAAAAGAAGAGAATTCCAACACCTGAATAGTCAGACAGATTCTTGTTTTATAGAACTGCCCAAGTGTGCACAGATGGAAAAAGACACAGCAAGGATTTGGAATTCTAGAGGTGCAGTTAGGCTACACAAGAGGTGTCAAAACACCCTATCACCTACAACACTTGGAGGACAGCCAACCCAGCTTAACATATAATTAGGAAATATTGAACAAAATAAAGAAAAGTACAAGAAAACATAGGCATAATGTCATTTTCAAAATAAGTAAAAATGGATCCTAATGTATGGATTAGTGCACCTAATTTCCATTTGAGTTTGACCCCATTAGGTCAGAACATAGAGTTTATGATTGGTTAATCTTAGATTGAGGTCTGTGCTCCTAATAAAGCATTAAGGATTTTGGTTAATTTCCTATGATATAATAGCTACTAAACCCAATAAATGGACACAGAAAAGCAGGTCTATTTGCCCATTACATGTTCTTTAGCTATTACATTTACTAGCAGTGATTTCAGACATCTGTTCCATGTTCTACTGTTGTCCCTGGATTTGAGAACAACAATTCTATTAATTTTCTCATTAAGAGTAAAAACACTTAAAAAAAAGAGTAAAAACACTAAAAATACAGAGAGGACTGGAATATATGAGTCAGTATTTATTTTCATTGCTGAACTAAAGCCCTTATTTTTATATAGATTGGACCAGAATAGCAGTGTCAAACTCAAATAGAATTAGGGGACACCGAATGGTAACTAAAGATACTTGTGAACCACATATTGACTTGAAAAACCACACATGTTTGTATGTTATATTTCTCACACACAAACAACTTAAAGTCAGGAACTGTATTTCCATGTTTTCGATAACACTAGGAAATGTTATGGGCCACACGTGGTCATGTTTGGCACTGTAATACTGGATAGCTTCTAGGGGTCTTTCTTCCTCTGAAGGAATCTAGCTTGCCCAGGAGCAAGAGTTCTGGAGTCAGTAAGACCTGAGTTCACATCCTATGTCTTCCCATCCTAGATGTTTTCTAGCTGTGTGACCCTAGGCAATTCCTTTAACCTAGTAACATGATGGTAAATGTGTAACAATTGGTTCTCTGAGAAAAATGTATTCAGAAAATATTTTAAAGTTTAATTACTATTATTAGTGTTTTCTCCATCACTTAAGTTCAGGAAATCTACAAAACAATAAATCACACTCTGATTTTGAAGTTAGCTGATATCCAGGTACAAATGCTCAAACTGAAAAGTTAACAATGAACTCTCACAAGCCACTAGGAAGTGTTTCTAACACACCCTCATGGAAGATGAGAATAATGATGGCATCTGCCTCCTAGGATTGTTGTGAGGATCAAGTGAGACAACAGAGTTAGAGTTCTCTTGGAAAACTTTAAAACAGTGAGTCACCAAATCTTTATTAAGACACTATATAAATATTTGCTAATATCGCTATGATGACTGTAATAAACCTTGTGACATAATTGTTTTTGATAATCAAGTTG
Organism: Dromiciops gliroides; assembly: GCF_019393635.1. Lineage (NCBI taxonomy): Eukaryota > Metazoa > Chordata > Mammalia > Microbiotheria > Microbiotheriidae > Dromiciops > Dromiciops gliroides. The sequence continues at coordinate 7,174,917 of NC_057864.1, forward strand.
TACCCAGCAAAGCCCACTTTGCTTCAAAGATGAACAAAACCTGTGGGTTCAGGGGTATTGTCTTTCTAAATCCAATATTCTGATTTTGTATACCCATAGGTGTGTCTGTGTGAGTGTATATGTATAGGGAGGGTGAGAATTGTAATAGGAGAAGAAGGGGAAGCCAAATAGAGGTTTTCCACTTCAGCAAGAATGGGAGTAAAGTTTTTGTTTTTTTCTTTTTCTTGGTGATATGTCCACTAAAAACCTTTAGACAAACAATGCTTTGCAAACATGAAAGTATTATGTTCACAAGGACAATTGAAGAGGGTGGAGGGCCCAGTATTCTTGAAGGTTGTGCCTGTAGAGGGCAAGTTTGATCATATCTTCCTAAGTTTTTAAAGCTTCCCATATAGATCTGACAGTGCATTGTATTATCTATCTGCTGTCTACCTGGGACCTGGTTCATTAAAGAGAAGTTCCCTACCAGGGAGGCAGCAAGTTGATTTTTTTTTTGGAGTGGGGAGGGGGAGAGAGGGCATGGGAACATTTGGTTGGTGCCTGGTCCATGATAGATGCATAAGTATATGTTTCATAATTCCTTGATCTATTGAAGATAATTAAGTCATAGAGAGGCTACCACCTGAGTTGTCAGTGGGAGAACCCATTCTACAACTTGACAAATCCCTAGAGGCTGGAGGTCTTGCTGAGTGTCTGAGCCTCAAGTCTAGATAACTTCTTATACTTTTGTGGAAAACTCATCCAGAAAGAATATTCTCCCAATGAGAAGGAGCTTATTAAAGATTTCTCTGTAACAAGAAGCAGGGGAGGCAGAGCATTAAGTAATCAAGAATTGTTTCCTGGGGCAGCTAGGTGGCACAGTGGTTAGAGCACTGACCTTGGAGTCAGGAGTACCTGAGTTCAAATCCAGCCTCAGACACTTAACACTTACTAGCTGTGTGACTCTGGGCAAGTCATTTAACCCCAATTGCCTCACTAAAAAAAAAAAAATTGTTTCCTTCTCTGACCCACAGCTGAGGAAGCAGGTGGTTACCATGGTCAGAACATTGTGGTTTACAATAAATGCTGAATTTTTGTCTTTCAGTAATCTGAAAGTGACTGTGAATCAGCTTCAATAAATACTCCCCCCACCCTTGGGCCTTTGGAGGCCTGAGGAAGTTGCCCAAATGGCTTTGTGTATGGTATGTTCCTCAATAGCTTCTATTACTTAAGTGGTAACTAGCATCTTTTATCAATTCCAGAATCTTATGTCATTTTATAGATCCACATAGGTTTTTTGAATATTTCCAATAAAAATAATTTCTACCTACATGTTTTAGTGCTTTAAAAATTTATTAATCTAGCACTATTTTTTTCAGTGAAATATATGTAAAGGAAAATCATGTTTATTTGTTTTTGCATTATGGGTGATTATTTGTCTCCATGCTTCTAATAATACATAGAGCTGATATTTGTATAATATTATATACATGTTTCCTGATTTGAGTCAAATACTAAACCAACAAACAAAACCAAAGTGAGGCAGTTCCTAATATTGATCCTGTTGTAATGATGAAGAAATTTAGGTCCTGAGTAGTGTGGTAAAAATAATGGAATTTGTCAGACTAATTGGGATGGGCCACACCTGGTCTGTCCTGAGTGATGTGTGCTGCTGATGTCATCAGGAGAAACCACTCTCCACAGGCAGATGAAGGACCTCCCCTTTTGGGGAGGGAGAGTAAATGCTCACTGAGGGGAGCTCAGTCCTTTTCCAGAGTCACTTTCTTTCCAGTGGTGTGAGCTGCAGGAGTAGGCAGAAAGAGGGTTTTTTGGTTTTTTTCCTGGCATTTTTGTCCTGTGGGCCCCGGCCGCAAAGCTGTTTCCCCTTGAAGCTACGGACCCCAGGTGGTAAGTTAACATACAAGCCCTGCTTTCTTTTGAATTAGCTGAACTGGAAGGGAGTTTGGGGATTGTTATAGACTTAGGTTAGAGTTAGGAGGGTTATCCACATTTCTTTTTTTCTATTCCTTTGTCTTTGATTTTATTAATTTCACCTTGGCTGTTTATTTTATTCCCATTAATACAACCTGACTCGTTTGTGGGAAAGAGGTTGTTAGGCTCCTTTCTTATTGGCCTGGGAGAAATATTTTAAAAGGCAGTTCAGTTCTGGGACCCCAATATTATGGCAAGACACTCATTAACTCTCCCTATATTAAATTTGGCCCCCACAGTAGTTAAGTGACTTTCTCAGAGTGACCCAACTTGAAAGGGTCTAAGGCACTATTTATATCCAGGTCTCCATGATTCAATGTCAAGTATTCTACATCCAGTGTTTTCTACAGTGCCTGGAACATAATAGGTGCTTAATAAATACTTATTGAGTGACTAAGCTACTATTCAAATACCTCCTCTGTGTACTCATGATTCCAGTCAACTGGAGACTACTTAGTTCTTTCTCAGATACCCAAAACGTTCAATTTCCTGTTGTTAAGTCCATGATGAGCTGGAAGCTCGATTAAAAATTGAAGTAGGAATGATCACTAGTTATTTGCATTTATGTACTGCTATAGGTACCATGATATAATGGATATTGGACTAGATTTGGAGTTTGGAAGAATAGGCTCCCTACTCTGCCCTATATCCTCTGGATGGGGCAGCTAGGTGGCATAGTAGATAGAGCAGTAGCCCTGAAGTTGGGAGGACTGCAGTTCAAATGTGACCTCAAACACTTACTAGCTGTGTGACACCAGGCGAATCACTTAACCCCAATTGCTTAAATGTCCAGAGCCATCTCCAGTCATCCTGATATTTATCTTGGCCCTGGAGGAGTGGGTGAAATTTTTGACTTTGCATAGCCCTTCCTCACTTAAATCCAATTTTTTGCAAGTCATGACATCAGTCCTAGTCATCTTCAAGCATGAAAGACAAATTACAAAAACATGTCTCTGTGAGACCAAGGGAAACACACTCTAAATGTCCCCAGGCAACTCTCTAGATGTTAGCTTATGGTTTAGTTCTAAATTTCCTCCCATGGAGGGAGTTTTCATGACAGTAGTTCACAATGTGGAGGAAATCACAGCTCTGCCTACCCTAAAAATAGACCCTAGAAGTTCTAGTGTAGCATTTTATGGAAGCCAAAGATGCCTACCCATGCCCCAACATGAAAAAAACCAACAGCGAGCATTAAATGTGACCCTAGCTTACAATGATTGACAGATACAGTTGATGTTGAAGGAACTGTTAGTAACACTTGGCCTTGCATCTCTCAGACCACATCAAGAGTTTCTAGTTGTGGCTTCTGCATTTTAGGATGACCATGGACAAAGTAATGTGAGTCCAAAGGAAGGAACCATGGATCTTGAAGAAACTCAAAAGGATTGGTTGAAGAAAGTTGTGATGGTCAGCTGCTAGATGAAGAGATAACAAGATACCTATATTAGTCTTAGTGATGGGTTTTCACATAGAAAAGCATTGAAAGTACTCTTTGACCCCCAAGGACAAACTAGATCCAATGGGTGGAATTCATAAGGGAGCATAGTTTGCTTCAATTTAAGGAGAAATGCCCTAATAAACTGAGCCACACAAAAAATGAACCAGGCTCCTTCAGCACTTCCCACAGTGGCTGGCACATAGTAGGCACTCAATAAATATTTACTAACTCTGAAAAGTCAATGACTACTCTTTTAAGAGAAAGTCGACTTTCTTGTCACTGGAGTACTTTGAGGGGGAAAGGGAATGAACACCTATTAGAAATATCATGTGGAGAGAATTTCTGGTTCAGATATAAATTGAATTAAATGTCTGTTTTCATCTTGTATTCCATGATTTCACTTTAAATGATCATTGATAATGATAAACTATGATTTCAAATGGACAATAATCCAGAAAACTTTTCTATTAGTAATATCCTGATGGGATTCTTTAAAATCATATTTATCTCATGAATTCAGCTTAATTTAACTAAATTGACTGTCTCCTCTGAGACAAGGCTGATAGTTGAGCAAGATGGGATGCTTGAAAGGTGGTTATGGGAAAAGGCCAAGGAGGACCCAGGATAGCATGTAAACATTGTGGCTGATCCACATGAAGGCAAAGGAGACATCACTGCTCCAATCCATCATTACCTCTTAGAATGCCTCATTTCCTTCACTGCTTATCCTAAGAGCCTTAATCTACACAAGGCTGTTTGGATTCACCCTTCCTAGCTGCTAATGCCTCATCGCAACATTGCCTGGAATTTATTCTTTGTTTGTTTGGTTTTTGGTAGAAGGAAAGGGGTTTGTGGCATCTCCTCCATAGAGAATAAGCTCTGTATATAGAGGAAGGGCTGCTGATTGTTTTTTGCATCCCCAGCAGAGAGCACTGTGATTCCTACCTACTAGGCACTTGTTCAGTGGTTTTTCAATCATGTCTGACTCTTCCTGATCCCATTTGTTGTTTTCTTGGCAAAGAAACTAGGGTGGTTTGCTACTTCCTTCTCCAGCTCATTTTACAGATGAGGAAACTGTGAGGACCAGGATGAAATGACTTGCCTACAATGACACCGATAGTGTCTGAGGCCAGATTTGAACTGAGAAAGATGAGTCTTCATGACTCCAGGCTCCCAACTCTATCTACCATGTCACCTAGCTGTCCATACTAGGCACTTAATAACTGTTTATTGATTGATTGATAGATTCGTAAAAACAGGTTCTAAAGAGTAAAGTCGATATGCGAATTATAGAATAAAATATACCCAAAGCAGTTCAGTAATAAGGGACTCCAAACTAAAGCTCATTTCCCAAAGTAGTTTTGTTAAAAGAGCAATGAATATTGGGAAAACTCTCTTACTCTAATGCCAACTTAGGCTTCATTTCACAGCTCCAGTGTCGGGATCGCCTCTGGGCTTTTATGATCTATCTAACTTCTGCACACCAATTAATTATGGAAACTACTTCAGGTTGGGTATACCCTCAATTAAGAGTCTCACTAGGAGAAAAACCTTCTCTAATTCAGATTGAAATCTGTAATTTCTTCTCCTCTACTGCATTATTTAGGCACTCACTATTATTATGTCATAGCAATCATTTTTCTGCATTTTACTTACACAATTTACATTGGTAGATGAACAACAAACGTATAATTCAATATTATTATCCCCTAGGGTATGACTGTTTGAATACCATAGTGTAGCAATACAAAACACTTTTAAAAATCCACAGATAGGCATCTGTTATAGTTATCTTGAAAGCTCATCCTTTTCTAAGTAAAATCTTTAAATGAGATGGTAATATCTTTATATATTTGGTAAATAATCCACATCGATCTGAAATGAGCTTATAACCAAAATACCATGATTTTACTTTTCTCATATTTCTCATATTTTTCTCCTCTGAGACTTGCAGACTACAAAATCAACATGTATAAGAGCACGGCCCAGAAGTCCACTCATGTTAATATGTCACACAGGAAGCCACATAGATAAATTACTGGTATGGGGGGACTTTTCCAACTAAAATTTTAGTGAACATACTCCCTTTTTAACTTTTTCTGATTTGCTTCTCTAGACTGAACACTTCAGTTAATGAGACAGCATTTATTAAGGTCTTACTAGGTGCCTGAGCATTATGCTTGGACCTAAAACAAAACAAAAAATGAAGTAGTGCCTACCCTTGAGGAGCTCCCAGTCTAATGTGGAAAAAAGCCAGAACATGAAAACAACTTTGTGCAAACAAGATACAGGCAAGCTAGATGGGATTAGTTTGATGGCACTGAGATTAAGGAGGACTGAGACTTGAAGGAAATGAGGAAGCCAAGAGGCCTAGAGGAGGAGAGTTTTCCAAGTCTGGGCCCAGCCTGAGAAAAACCCTTGTAGTTCAGAGATTGAGTGAATTGTTTGGAGAACATTGAGAAGCCAGTGACATTGGATCCCACAGAAAGTGGAGGGGAGCAAGGTTTGAAAGGCCTGGCAAGGTAGGAAGAGGAGAGGGCATAGGGGCTTCTGTAGCAAACAGAGGGTTTTCTCTTTGATTCTAGATGATATAGGTAGATACTGGAGTCTAGGGAATAGGGAGATGACATGATGTGATCTGCTCTTCAGAAAAATCAATGTGACAACCCAATGGAGGTTATATTGAATTTGGAAGAGACCTGAGGTAGAGAGACAACAGGAACAATTGCAATGGCACAGGTGTGAGATAACAAAAGCTTGTACCAGGGCAGGTCTGGACAAGTAGACCTGAAACTTATCTACAAAAATGATAATTGAATAAATGGAAACTAATGAGTTTCCAAGCAAAATAGTATAGAGGAAGAAGAGAAGAGGGCCCAGACCAGAGCCTTAGAAGACTCCCCTCATTAGGGAGTGTGATGTGTCCTAAGATACAGCAGAGAAGACATGCAAAGAGCAATCAGGAAGATAAGGAATATTAGGGTAGAACAACATCATAAAAACACAGAGAGGAAAAAGCACCAGTGAGAAGGCATTCAATAGTGATCATGCTACATACGGGTCAAGAAGGCTGAGGACTGAGAAAAGGCCATTAGATTTGGCAAGTAAGAAAACACTGCTAACTTTGATAGCAACAGAAGCTGAGACTGAAGAGTAAAGAAGGGAATGAGAGGAAAGAAGGTGGAGCCACCAATTGAAGACATCCTTCTCAAGGAATTTATCAAGACAAGGGAAGAGAACTATGGGAAAATAGGTAGAGGAGAAGGATGGATCCAGTATGGGGTTTTTGAAGATGGGGGAGTCATGGGCACGATTGTAAACAGAAGGGAAGAAACCAATAGAAACATTTAGAGATTAGTCGGAGAATGCGAATAATATCCAGAGCTATCTGTTGACTGAGGCAGGTGTCTGGAGCATGATGCAATGGCATATTCATGACAGGTGCCATGGTCCTAAGGTGGAAATGAGAGGTACAGTATCTACATGTTGGACTATTCATCAAATCTAGGAAAAATAAAGGGAAAGGACCTTATTATATGTCTCATTTTTCACTTTCATTCTTAAGTACTTCAATGGATCTGTTATGTGGGTAGCCCCTTCATTTGTATGGATAGCAACCCATCTATACCTTCTCATCCAGCATAAATTTATCGACATCCTCCCATAAATTATTCCCATGGAGTCTGCCCACACATCCTTGGAGTCTTCTTTCTGATCACTTGCTTATGAGTGGAAACAAATAGAACATGTGGGCTGTCCAGCAATTATTCCTCTCTAAACACATTGTTGATCAACCTTATTTTCTCTTATCCTACATAGATCTAAAGACATTTTCCCCCTTTTGTGCAATTACTGATTGGTAATTTGTTGCATTCTACTCATTCCAAGCATGTGCCTCTCCAAAGCTACTTGGGTGACCTCAACCTTTAATTTCAAAATCTGTGCTATTTCATGTATTATAGTCATATAGCATCCTTGGAAGAATGTCATTAGGAAAAAGATAAGCCTTTGTTTCAGGGAGAACCCCAGGGATGTGAAAAATAAGGCCCAGTTTCCAAAAGGTAATAAAGCCTGTCCTCCTGTGCTTCAGTACTGAACCTAGCTAGTTATGCAAACTTTGTATGCATCCAAAATACATGGACTGGTGGACCAAACCTGTGCAATCTCCATCTAGTTGCATGTCATGACGTCAACAGTGGTTAATTCACTACTTTCTTTGTCTTTTTAGCTGTTGGCCCCCCACTAAAGTGTAAGTTCCTGTTTAGCAAAAACTGTCCCAAGTTTCATTCGTGTGCTCTTACCTTTATTATTAAGGGTTTGTGGAATATTTAATAGCTTTTATAAAAGTACCAGTTAAAATCCCATCTTATATAGGGAGACCTTGTTTTATTTCCTATGTATCTTGTCTGTAGCTTGTTTTACTTTATTTTTCTTGCTGGCAGTCTCCCCCATTAGATTGCAAGCTCCTTTAGCACAGGGATTGTCTTTTGCTTTTTTTAACCTCAGGACATGGTACATGGTAAGTGATTGTTAAATATCAATCGATGGATTGACTTATTGAATTGAAATGTAGTTGTGTACACTGAATGATACTAGTCATAGTTCTTTCAACATTTCAGGAAGTATCAGTAATTTTTTTTTCTTTTTTTGCGAGGCAATTGGGGTTAAGTGACTTGCCCAGGGTCACACAGCTAGTAAGTGTCAAGTATCTGAGCTCACATTTGAACTCAGGTCCTCCTGACTCCAGAGCCAGTGCTCTATCCACTGCACCACCTAGCTGCCCCTAGTATCAGTAATTATTAATTTATTGACATTTTCAGATAGTACTGACACCACATTCAAAAATGTTACCTCTTTTGGGCTTCTTGAAGTTTTTGGCAATCATTATGTTCTGAGGAGAGTATTATTTAGGATGAATGTTAATGAATAGGCATAAGTACTTTACCAGTCTGGGGAGCTATGATTTCTACTAGTTCAGAACCTGGACATGAAAAAGCTGAAAGGCCTATTGACTGGGAGCAAATTTAGCATCAAAGCAAACAGTTGTCTTTCCTTTTTACACCTATTTGTGGGTTTTCAGATTGTCTCTTTCTTTATTAGACCCTTATATCCCTAAACATATGCCATTCAAAGAAAAAAGCACTAGTCCCAGCTACTCTTCCCCTGTCAAATCTCATGCCTCAGAAGCTGGTTTGTAGAGTTTAAGAAAGCTCTAATGGGAATGAATTTAAAAAGGAAGTTTTAAATATAGCAGACTTGAAAATACACTAGACCCACATTTTCCCCTACTCCATGAGCTGTATGCATACGGTTTGGCTGAATTCCTGTGACACATGGATATCTGTTGTCTCCCAGGTGGTGCACAAGTAGAAACAACAGCCATGGCAGATGGAGCATCTCTTTCTCCAAACCCTGATCTATGTATGGGTCTACAGAAGCAGAGGAATGTTATAGGAAGAGTGCTAAACTTAGTCAGGAGAGACATGAGTTCAAATCCAGCCCAAGTACATACCAGTCACATAACCTCTATCACCCTCAGTTTCTTCTTCTGTAAAATGTGCATGATGTATGCCCTAGTAGAATGTAAACTTCTTGAGGACAAGGCTTTTTCATTTTTCAGCTTTGTATCACCATAACCTAACACATGGCCTTATACACAGCAGGTGTTTAGTAAATGTCTTTTGATTTACCTTGAATTTTTGAATTGATAAGACTCTAGGAAGAAATTGACTGAATGTGACATTGTGAAACATCTGGAGCTCTGAACCATTTCTTGGCCCTTTGTATTTCAATTGAACATTAATTTTGGAGTCTGAGCTGAATGCTAAGGGAACCCTGCTTGATTCTTTTTTTTTTTAGGGCAATGAAGGTTAAGTGACTTGCCCAGGGTCACACAGCTAGTAAGTGTTAATTGTCTGAGGCCGGATTTGAACTCAGGTCCTCCTGACTCCAGGGCTGGCACTTTATCCACTGCGCTACCTAGCTGCCCCCTGCTTAATTCTTTAAGCCAGTGAGTGCATAGCCCAATAGTAAGGCTTAGTAATATGTGATCCTTTGTCTCCAACATCTTCAAAGTAAAGGAGTGCATTCAAAGGGAATTTGAGAATGCTTTGACAGTTTCCAGAATAGTTGATTTTCACCATTAGAAGCATCCTCAGCACAATGCATACCTAAACAGGAATTGTTTCTACAGAATCCTCAGCAGGTGCTCACCCAGCATTTGCTCGAGGAGGGGAGTAGAAAGTTTAGCTGAGAGACAGCTTCAAAGATAGATTCTTATGGCCAGATGTGCCTCCCTCTTTTCCCACTGATGAGGAGAACTAGGCCCGATGATTAATGGCACACCAAACACTGACCAATGCTTATAGCGCTCTGGGAAGTGGGAAGAGGAGCCAGTGTTTCCCTTTACTACTCTACGTAAGAGGAACCATGCCATATTACTTTGATCATTTTTTTATGCTGGTCATTAATATATATTGAAGTTTGCTGTCCCCAATCTTCCCAATATCTGAGAACTCTTTATTTTTAGAGTTGCAAATGGATATCCCTTATTTACCTCCCCAAGTCATACTGACATGATGCCTATTTTCTGGCCTTTCTCTCTTACTATGAGATTTTATTCCAGAGTAAATCAAATGCCTTTCTCCGAGCACTTCTTCCAGTGAAGACTGAAGCCGTCTTTGGTTTGAGATAGGTCATTGTGATCCACTGTCTTAGAAGGGGAGCTCATTGAAAGACTGAAGATAATCAATTGTAAATGTCAATTAACGTGTGTAATTGGAAAACAGGCACAATGGCCTACACTAAATAGGAAACATTTACTACAGTTAAAGCATTCGTTACATAAAATCAATTATTTTGTAGTTAGCATCAACCATCCTGGATATTCTAGAAATGGTATTTTTTATTATAAGAAGTATAAGAGTCAAAATTCAGGCTATAGGTATTGACATTTTTCATGGCATCTCATCACTACAGGGCTTTACCACAATTATGATGGTAAATTTTTTTTCTCAAGAAACCACAGTACTGAGACAGACCATTCTTCATCTCCTGGATATCATCTCTTAATAATTATCTGTATTATTAGGCATCAACTAGAATCTTGATTCTGGTTTGCAAGGGTTAGTGTGATACAATCCTAAGAATACTGGATTGGGAATCAGGAGACCTGAGTTGAATCGTGGTTCCAACAATCACTAGCGGTATGATCGTGGGCATCAAGGTCTTTGTGTCTTCATCTGCAACATAAGGATAATTCATGCCCACGCCTTACTTAGAGGGTTGTTGTGAAGAATCTTTGTCAAATATTTTTAAAGTTACAAAAATGTTTGTCATCATTATTAATAATTTAGAATGTATATCATGAAATAAATAACAGATAAACAAAAATTTCATAAGAATCAACATTCTATTCAATAGGGTCTGAGCCATGTTTGGTGGCATAGGCCCCTGCTGCCTGTTCCTGATCCTTTTGTTTGTAGGTTCTGAGCTGTAATAGGGTTCAGGTTGATTGGGTGTCTACACTGTTGAACATAAATCTGGTGAGGTTCTTGTAGAGTAGGGAGGGGAACTGTGATATCCAGGGATTTTAGGTCAGGAAAAAAAAAAAAGAACAGCTTAAAACATCTCTCCTGATTAGCATTGAGATGGCCATGAGTAGCTGATGTACTTCCAGCTTTAGGATTCTATAAAGATAACCAGCCTTCTTAAAAAAAAAATAAATAAGCTAACAAACAGACAAATGATAAATGATTAAATAAACAAATGAACAAACAAAAAAACCAACAACAACAAAAATGATAAGCCTGTCTTGGCCATTATCCAAAAGGGGCTTATGGAGCTCACATCACAATTTATTAATAGTCCTAATAGTTTTATATATATATATATATATATATATATATATATAGTATAAGTGTTATACTTAATTATAAGTATAATTATTATAAGTATTATATATTATTATAAGTATAATTCTAGTTATCATTTAGACATGGCTTTATGGTTTCCAAAGCACTTTATGTATCTCATTTGATCTTCACAAGCCTGTGAATTAGTTGATAAATCAGTCAGTAAGCATTGATTAAATGCTTACCATGTGCCAGGGATTATTATATGCCAAATTTTATAGATCAGGTAACTGGGGCTGAAATTATTTGACTTTCCCACAATGACATGATTAAGTATTGTCTGAAGCAATATTTGAACATAGGTCTTCCAGATTCCCCTTGCAGGACTCTTTCCATTGTACCACATAGATGTTTCTAGTCTTCTATAAAGCAAGTAGATATAGAGATATATAGAGATAGAGATAGATAGATATAGACATGGACATATAGATAGATAGATAGAGATGGGTATATAGATATATGTGCATATATGTATATATACTTATATGTATATGTCTGTATACTAACTATAAGTGTATATATATATGTGTGTGTGTGATTTTTCCCACTGCTATGATGACAGGAAGTAGTTCCTAAGAACTAGAAGGAATTCTTGGGATTATATATTCTACCTCCTCCATTTTACCAATGCTTGAATCAGTAGCCAAAAATGGCTAGTAGTTCATCCAAGGTCCCATAGACATATAGCAAAAGTGGGACTCAAACTCACACCTTCTGTCTTACAAGGCTGACTTGTTTCATAGCTTTTGTTCATAGCTACTGAGCCAGGCTGGTAGGAAATGAATCTAATGTTCCCTTTTTCTATTGTTATCACAACCAACCCCACAGAAACCTGATGCCTATCAAGAAGGAAGTTAGTAGAACCAGGAGAATCGATTGCTCTAGCACACTCAGATCACACTCAGATCAACCATGCATGACCATCTTAATGCAGATCAGGAGAGAAGTTTTGTCTTGTTCTTTTTTTCTGATTTGGCATCATGGTTCACCTTCCCTCTTTACAAGAGGTTCACCATAATAGTGCCCACAGTGCAGACACAATTTCCATTTTTGTTTTCCAATCAAAATCATTAGTTTGAGTAATGCCCATGTTTTCCTAGCCATGAATTATTCCATTTAGAATTGTACTTGGGGTTATTCTCTTGCAGAATGGATGGGGGAGTTTGAGGAATCTGCCTGCCAGCTGGTGACTACAGGGCATAGGAATTCATCTCCTTTAGTCTGATTAAGTGGCTTCAGGGAATTAGTCTCTTGTACCCTGATGTAATATGACCTTTTTGGTTTCATTTGCTTTCCTTTTCCTTACCATTGCATGTTTTGCCATTTCAGTTCCTCCGAAGATATATGACATCTCAACTGACATGACTGTCAATGAAGGAACCAATGTCACCCTTACTTGCCTGGCAACTGGGAAACCAGAGCCTTCCATTTCTTGGAGACATATCTCCCCATCAGGTAAACGGAAATATCCTAGTTCTGTTTTTCCTGTTCATTATCCTCCTGTCACTTCATCTATTCACCCTGTCAGGAATGTCATCAAATGTTTTCTTGTAGAATTGGTAATGTTTTCTTGAGTCAGAAAAGTTCTGTTAGTGGTGTTGTTTAATCAAGGAAATCTTGTTTTGTTGTTGTCCCTTTTTTAAAGTAGATGAAGTCTTAAATACAGATATCTTGTGTAAGAAAGTATATTTTCCATTGAATCCTTATACTAACATGATCTGAGATTCCCACCTCTAAAGTTTAATATGACCTGCTAAGATCATCAATCAGAGAATCAGAAACCTGGAGCCTCAAGAAGCCTTAGCAGTCATCTAGTCCAACCTTCTGATTTTTTTGGACAGAAATTTGTGTTGGTATATTATAGGGGGCTTGTTCCAATGAATGAAAGAAAGAAACATCAGAGACAGGGTGAGAAGGGACTGGGGTTCTGCAAATTAAGTAGGTTTGCCTCCAATTTTAATAAATGATTTAGAACTAGAGGAAACTTCATGATAGGTTAACTAATCTCTCTCCTTTGAGAAAGGCTGATAGGATATCAAGTGATTTAGAATCAAAATGAGGTAGCACACTGTTTTCTCATATGGGACTACATAGGATGTCCTACTTCTAGGTCGATGACCAATAAATAAAATTGAGTGCTTTTTTTAATGGATAAAAGAATACTTAACATTTTTGTACCTCAATAATTTTTTTTAAAAAAATCAAGTTAAGTGAAATGTATTTTTAAAAGCTCACCTTAATGTACAATCAAAGAACGTGAAGGAAACTTTCATGATGATAGTACATTTTAGGATGTTCATCTCATTTCAGGTAACTAGGGTTTGATTGAATTGTTTTATATATTTTAGAGGAAATCATTTCAAATGTGGTTGATGGAAAGAATTTTTAAAATAGAAGCCAGAATGGAATGTTTTATGTAGGTGTTGAAATTTGGAATTTCCATTTTATTCTTCTAATGCCTTCTTTAATATCACTTATCCTTAAGTGTCTTGGAGCTTCCTCGTTTAGGCATCAGGACTAATGAGACTTGCCCATATTACATGCTTAATATTTGTATTAATGTAAGAAAAATCAATATGACTCCATTATATGCTTATGGAACATACATTTACAACCTTGATGATAGTCTTGGAGTACCCTCCTCTCAATGGCTAATAGAAATTTCTTTCTATCTCAGGAAGACTAATCAAAAACCATATTAACCATGGATTTATGTAGATTATTGGTTTATCCGAGTAAGCCACATAAATGTATTTGCTGTAGTATCAGTCCTGCTACTAACTAGTTGGTCAATGTTGGACAAGCCATTTCACCTCTATGGCTCCAATTCCTTGATCCTCTGCTTCCACACCTCAAGTATTTTGTTGATCTTGGTAACACTCTACCCACCTAGGTCTCAACATCTCTACCACCCAGGACATAGATGGCTTTAAAGAAATGCTATAGGTGAAAACTGCATCACCATCTATCCTACCCAGTGGTGAGTCTCCAGAGAGCAATACAAAAAGAGAGAGAGAGCAAGAGAGGGAGAGAGAGAGTGAGAGCGAGAGAGAGAGCGCAGCATTGGTTTTTAGTGAATAGAATTTAAAATCTGTGGCATAGTGAAAAAAGTAGTGACTCAAGACTCAGAGAATATAGGTTCAAATCTTGACACTGACACTTTCCCTCTTTGTGACAGTTAACAAGTCACTAACACTCAGTCTTTTCACATTTAAAGGGAGCAGATTGGACTAACAGTTGTATTCAACCACAGAGGACCCTCAACCTCTATGATCCTAATGAAGAAACTGATTGCCCTGTCAGGCCCCTCCTTAAAGCCTTTCTGGCTTTCTAGGATATATCTGAATTCATGCTTTGATTGTGTAGGATCCAGGGGTCCCCTCCAGGCCACAATGTGACAGCAGAGTAATGACCCTTTTATATTAAAAGAGGCATAGCATTCAAATCATAGGATCATGGCTTTAAGCTAGGAATTCCTTTAGAGTTCATCAGGACCAACCCTCTCTCTCTTCAAATCAGAAAATGAATACACACAAGCTTTGGAGGAGTTGATATGCTTTACACAAGATTGGCAAGTATTCAGCAATATTAGTCGCTGACTTGGATCATAGAATTTGAGCTGAAAAGGGGCTTTCAGTCTAGTCCAAGCCCCACACTTTAGAGATTCGTCAGACCATGCATGTCACTGTGTAAATGGGCCATCACAGCTGGGTTCAATGAAGAACTCTAATGGCTCTTTAAGCAAGTATGTAGATAGAGAAGGCAGGTCCTTAGGAGTTCTCCATCTCTGTACTCCCTCTTAACTAGAACTGAGCCACTGCCTATTTTGAGCATTGCTGAGGTTGCCTTTCTCAATGGCTGGTACTGAGGGTCTCTTTTGTCACCCTGTGATTCCATTTGACATCATCAAATCCTGTTCTTTATCATCTAAAATTCACTGTCACAGTGCTTATTGGCTAGCTACCACTCTTTGAAACTGGCTATTTTTGAGGATTTTGTCAGTAATTTGGTACCTATGACTAGATGACATATTGTCCTGTTTTGGACTGTTTATATTAAGAAATTTGAATATCTGAAAAGATAATTATCTACTTGAAGCAACAAAATCTCTCTCGTTCCTTAAGGAAAAAAGAATAAAATTAGTTATTGACAGTGGTAATTGTCAAACTTCTTTCTATAAAAAAATACAAGGGGGGCACAGCTAGGTGGCACAGTGGATAAAGCACCAACTCTAGATTCAAGAGGGACTGAGTTCAAATCCAGGCTCAGACACTTGACACTTACTAGTTGTGTGACCCTGGGCAAGTCACTTTACCCTCATTGCCCTGCAAAAAATTTAAAAAATAAATTCTAAGATTAAGATTTGCTGTTAATCAACACTAATGAACAATTAACCATAAATATAAAAAAAGGGGAAGGGATGCATTTCCGAGTAAGAATTGAATTTTAAAACCAAATTTCTTAAAAAGTGTTAAATGTCACTTGTTTTCACTTATTTTCAATGGGCATTAATTATCTAAGGCCATCTTAGATTTCTATAGATTATGAAATATCCAGTACTATTTTTTGTTGTTGTTCTTCAGTATTTTATTGTTTTCCAGTTACATATAAGGAAAGTTTTCAGCATTTGTTTCCATGGGATTTTCAGTTCCAAATTTTTTTCCCACCCTTCCTTCCCTCCCTCCCCCCCAGGACAAAAAGCAATCTCATATATGTTATATATGTGCAATCACATTAAACATATTTCTGCATTAGTCATATTGTGACAGAAGAATCAAAACAAAAGGGCAATACCTCACAAAAAGAATGAAAGAAAGAACAGCCCAAAAGTAGAAACAGTATGGTTCAATCTGCATTCCTAAACCACAGTTCTTTTTTTTCTAGATGTTGGGAACATTTTCTATTATGAAATTCTTTGAAATTGTTTTGGACAATTGCATTGCTAAAAAAGAGCTAAGTCTGTCACCATTGTACATCACATAATGTTGCTGTTACTGTGTACAATGTTCTCCTGGTTCTGCTCCACTCAGTCAGCATCAGTTCATGTAAGTCCTTCCAGGTCTTTCCAAACTCTAACAAATAAAATTATACTTCAATCTGTATTCAGATACCATCAGTTCTATCTTTGTTGATGGTTTGCATTTTTCATACATCCTTCTGATAGCATCCTCTTCATCATTTCTTTCACAGTTACTATTGTTAACTGTATTACCCTCCATCTTAATCCCTCCCCCAGTATTTACTTTATTATCTGTCTTCCTTCACCCTATCCCTTCTTGAAAGTGTTTTGCTTCTTATTGCCCCCTCCCTCAATCTATTCTTCTTTCCATTGCCTCCCCACCCCCTATCCCCTTCACCCCCCACTTTCCCACAGGGCAAGATATAATACTATCCCTCTTAAGTATGTAAATTATTCCCTCTTTTAGCCAGTTATGATGAGAGTAAGGCTCACTCACTCCCCAACTCTTCACTATCTTCCCCTCTATTCCATAAGCTTTTTCCTATATCTTTTATGTGAACTACTTTTCCCCAATCTGCCTATCGCTTTCCTTTTCTTCCAGTGCATTCCTCTTGCCCCTTAACTTTATTTTGAAGATATCATCATGGGTCAGCTAGGTGACACAGTGGACAAAGCACCAACCCTGGACCCAGAAGGCCCTGAGCCTACATCTGTCCCCAGACATAATCTACCTCACCCTGCCTGCTCAAAAAAAAAAAAAAAGATAAACAAAAAAATAAATGCTTTACAGATGTCATCCCTTTATATTCAATTCACACCTGTGTCTTCTAAGTATATTCTTTTAAGCTGCCTTAATACTGTAGCTCCACAGTGTTTGAATTCCTTTTTTCTAGCTGCCTGCAATATTTTCTCCTTCACCTAGGAGCTCTGGAATTTAGTTATAATATTCCTGGCGGTTTTCCTTTTAGGATCTCTTTCAGGAGGTAACTGGAGGATTCTTTAAATTTCTATTTTACCTCCTGTTTCTAGAATATCAGGGCAATTTTCCCTGACAATATCTTGGAAGATGCTCTCTAAACTCTTATTTTGGTCATGGTTTTCAGATAGTCCAATGATTTTCAAATTGTCTTTCCTGGATCTGTTTTCCAGGTTAGGTGTTTTAACCAAGGAGATATTTCATATGGCCCTCTATTTTTTATTCAGTTGGATTTGCTTTACAGTGTTTTTGTTTCTCATAAAGTCACTAGCTTCCTTTTGTTCAATCCTAATTCTTAGGCAATTATTTTCTTGAGAGAACTTTAATATTTCCTTTCCCATTTGGCTTTTTAAACTGTTGACTTTATGACTTTCCTGCATTGCCCTCATTTCTCTTTCCATTCTTTCCTCCATCTCTCTAAATCTTCCTTCTATCTCTCCTTCTTTCTCTTCAAAGTCCCTTTTGAGTGCTTCCATGGCCTACTTTTCCCCCAAAGAAGTTTTAGATGGTCTGCTGCTTTCTCTGCCTGTTCAACTAGGCCACCTATTTCTTGGCTCTTAAGTCCTTCTTGTAGTGCTGCTTCCAGGACACACTGTTCTGAGCTACAGCATGGCCCAGTGAGCGATTAGGCTTCTTGTCAGCCTGCCTTGCTTGTGTGTAACCACACCCACTTTCTCTTTGAGCCAGAAACAGAAGTCTGGTTGAACTCTGATTTTCTATGGTCAGAAGCTTGGCATGCCTATACCCCTCCTCTACTGGGTCACCACCACTCAATTTAGCCTACTGGTTCAGAACCAGGGCATTTCACCCCAAATCCAGCAAAGATTTCCTCTACTATACCCCCTCACTATACCATGATCAGAGCCTCAGAAGAAGCCACTGTTGCTGAAGGCTCAGAGGCATGCTGGAAGCACTGTCTGTTTCTGGCTGGGTCTGGACAGTGTGCTGAGCTATTCAGCCTGATGAGCAGGTGATTGCAATTGCCCTCTTTTGCTTAAAAATAGTCTCACTCTGTTCTTATGTGCATTAGGCTGCTCTGAGTTTTTGTTTTTATTTTTGTTTTTTATTTTTATTTGTTTGTACAGCATTATTTGGGAGTGAGTGGACAGGTTTATCTGGAGCTTGTGGGAGTCACAGCCTCTCCTCCACCATCTTCTCCAGTACTATTAATACATTGATATGGCCTTGGATTTTTTTTTTCCTTCTGGTGAAGCTGCTCTTATAACTGAGAGATTTGAAGCATCTTTCTATATATGTGAATCAAAGTATGTTATCTCAGTATTGAATCATTTAATATTTCTGACTCTTTCCTTGAATCCCTCCTCCCTGAATGTCTCTCTGAGACTTCCTACTTGGTTGAGTTGTAGAGGAAAAGGTCCCCTCTGCATGGCTGACAGCCCACTGCGTTTCAGTCCAGATGATAAATGGGTTCTTCCTCAAACTTTGCATTACATCTTCCTACTACTTTTTTGTTTGTTTGTTTGTTTGTTTTTAGTGAGGCAATTGGGGTTAAGTGACTTGTCCAGGTTCACACACCTAGTAAGAGTCAAGTGTCTGAGGCTGGGTTTGAACTCAGGTCCTCCTGAATCCAGGACTAGTGCTCTATCCACTGTGCCACGTAGCTGACCTTCCTTCTTTGCTTTTAATAGACTTTCTACCATGTCTGGAGTGCTCTCACTTTTCAATTAAAATGCTACTTAGAATGCTTACCTTTTTGAGGCTCAGTTCAGATAGCTCCTCCCAATAGGTCTTTGCTCATCTGCCCTTAGCAACCCCAGGTGTTAATGGTCACTCTCTCTTCATATTAGAGGTTTCTTTACCTAATTTAGTGCTCCTCCACCCTTCACCAGTGTATAAACTCAAGTGGAGAGACTTTAAATTTTTTTTATTGCTGGTATATTTCACAATGCTCTGCACATAGTAGGTGCTTAAGAAATGTCCCCATTATATTGAGTTGTTCGAGCTATTAATGTGACTTGTTAAAGTTGAAAATGAAGGCCTGGAAATAACCAATCATCCATTGATTGAGGCATACTTATTAAGTCATCGTTATATGTCTATCACTGTGTAGGTCCAGAGCAGTATAAAGAAAAAATGAAGTAGCCTCTCCCCTCAAGGAACTTCTATTCAGCCCAAGGAGACAGAACATGTACATAAAAGCATAAACAAAATAGTTCTGTGGAGAAGCACTATTGCCCATGTAGAAGTTAAAAGAAACAAATGAGGGATTCTAAGAAGCAGACACAAAAGAGGAGTTTAAGGACAAGGTACTGCTTCTGCAAAAGCCAGGAGAGAGGAGACAGAACAGGCTGTGTTTGAAAACAGGCAGAAGGCCAATGTGGCTGAAAATATGAATCTGTAAAGGGGATTAATTGATTAGAAACCTAGAAAGACAGTTTAGAGAGAAGTTGTGAAAGGATTTGAATGCCAACCAAAGGAATCTGTGCTTGATCCTATAGGTATTAGCGTGACACTGGCATTTATTGCACCTGAGAGTGACATGGTCAGAAATACCCATTACAAATATGACAAATGGGGGGCAGCTAGCTGGTGCAGTGGATAGAGCACTGGCCCTAAATTCAGGAGGACGTGAGTTCAAATCCGGCCTCAGACACTTGACACTTACTAGCTGTGTGACTCTGGGCAAGTCACTTAACCCTCATTGCCCCACAAAAACAAAAACAAATATGACAAATGAGTGGATAATGGAATGAAAGGTGTGGAGATTTGAGAGGGGATTCCAACTTAACAGCTGTTATAATAGGTGAGGCAAGATGTGGCAAGGGTGACCTATGGTAGTGGCAGTGTAAATAAAGACAAGAGGACAGATATGGAGAGAGAGTGTGAAGGAAGCATCATGAAGAGTGAGTAATAGCTTGAATAAATGGAGTAAAGGAGAGACAATAACCGAGCATGACTCTGAGGTTGGTTAGCTGGGTAACTAGGAGACGATTGGTATCCTTAACTAGAAGAGGGAAATTTTGGCAAAGGGGAGACTGTGGCAGAAAGGCAGGTACTTTTTTATACATGTTACAATTAAAATGCCTACAGGATATCCTGTCTGAAATGTATAGGAGGCAGGTTTTTATGAAGACACAATTGATAAAGAGATATTTGGACTGCCTATATAAAACTATCAGTCATTTGCAAGGGGATGTTCATCTAACTAATGATAGCTAAGGAGGTCACTAATAGACCATAGGGAAAGAAAAGAAAGTAATAGAGAACAGAGCATTCACATGCACCTAGATTTGGCCACTGAGATATGGCTGATAATTCAGCAAAGGAGACTGAGGAAGAGTGGTCAGATAGGCAGGAGAAGAACCAAATGCAAACAAGGTCATGGAAACATAGAAAGGAGAGAGTATGTAGTAGGTACCTACACTGGAGTACACAATTCAGTGTTAAATGCTACTGAACAGTTGAAAAGGATGCAGAATGAAAAAAAAAGCCATTGCATTTGAAAATTGAGAGAGAATTGATGACTTTGGAGGGAGTAGTTTCAGTTGAGTGATGAGATTGGAAGCCAGATAGCAAAGGGTTAAGATGCAAGGGAGAGTGGAAGACATGGTAGGGGAGACTATAGATAGCTTTGTAAAGCAGGGGAAAGGTAGTAGTAAGTGATTATCCCTTGGAGTGGAACATAGAGCAGCATGACTGGAGTCTGAAAGGCCTGGGTTCAGTGAGAGCCTCTGACATGAGCTGATGACATTTAGCAGGTTCCTGAGCATCTCTTGGCCCATTTTCTTAGTTATCAAAGGGGGAAGTGGACTCCATAACCTCTAACGTCCCTGACACGTTTAGATTTTTTACCCTATCGTCCACGACCCCACTGCTTGTTCACCTTGTCTCACTCTGCCATCTCTCCGTTCCAATGGCAAACAACCACAGCTGTGGGATTTGAGTCACATCTATCTTACCTCTCCTTCTCATGAATAATTAATGCCTTTTTGACAACCTCTTCTTCAGATCTGGTCTCTTTTTCCAATACCAGTTTGTTCAGTTGACAGAATTTTTTTAAAAAGAAGCAAATTCTTTGAATATTTTGAACTGTATTTGGAGCCTAATGAAGCATCACAGTAGTTATTGAACATGAATTCAAAGTCATTTCCCCATCCTTAAATGATATACTTGTCCAAAGTACTGTATTCCAAAATAGCACTGATCCAGAAGATAGGAATGTTCTATGTTCAAGTAACAAATATTGCTGACTGGGACTCCCTAGCATTCTGTGTTTTTAATTTGCTTTGTTTTCTCAAATGAGAACATTTGGTTCAGTGCAAATTTTTTAAGCAAATACAAAATGCAAGGCAACCTTGATGGGTTCTAGGACATCTACCAAGAGAAATAAGACTCTGCCCCTGTACCCAAGAAGCTTCTACTTTAGATTCATAGAATTACAGAATTGTCTCTCTTCCAGCTCTAAAAACCTGTCATTCTTTGAGTCTAGTAGGACAGGTGAGGCACACAGGAATAGAAGGAAAGAGCACCAGGGAGGAAGGAACAAAGAAGTTAAAGGATTCAGGAGGAATGCAGGGCACGCCTGCCTGTGGAGCCAGATAAAGAACATCAAGGGATGTTTCCTAGAGGATGCAGCCTTTGAACTCAGCCTTGAAGGTCAGGGATGATTCCTGTTGGCAGAGATGGAAGAGGGGTCCTTGCACATAGGGAACAGCATGAAAAGCGGGGCCCAGACCCTGAAAAGCACAGGACTTGTTCAGGGAGCAAACATTAGAAACTGGGTCAAAAGGTGTTCCAGGAGACCCCAGGCCAAAAACTGTTTTTAAAAGTTTGATCCATAAAGCCACATGAGGTATTGAACCAGTTCCCAGTTTCCAGATGTGTTGATCTGGCACCATCAATGCACCCAACGATGCTGGAAAAGGGTTTTGAGAAAGTCTGTAGCTACAACAACAGTAACAAGAGACTTTGATGCTGCCCTTGAAATCAGAAAATACTTCACCAGTTTTATCTCATTTGAGCTCCTACTGATCCCACCAGAAACTAGTGACTTTCCCCTCATAGTACTGTATATCAATACATTGATTTTTACGTGAATATGAAAATATGTATTTATATGTACACATAAATGTATGCACACACATATCCCTTATTAGCCAAAGTATTTGAAAATAGTGGATACAGGGATGGGTAACAGAAAAATATGAGTTGCTTTAATTCTGTTTTCTGAAAACCATGGTGAAAATGGTGTCCTATTTAGTAGAACTTGTCATTTTCTATCACGGTTAATCACTATTAGTATCACCTTGGTTTTTACTTTAATTTTTTAAAATGTTATTGATATATTCTTTAAAATTTACTTTCACTATCAAATCTATCCCTCTACCCACCCTTTTTCAGGCTCATTTTTTTTTTAAAAAAAGGAACAAAAAAATGGGGAAAAGCAGTTCAACAGAATAACCAACGCATTAAATGAGTCTATAGCTATAGGCTGTGATCTACAAAGGCTTTTTTTTTTTCTGTGAGTATTCTCAATTTCCTTGTTTTCTTAACCATTAAAGAAAAAAAAAACACTCCTTTGGAACATTTGAGTGCTGGGCCAACCTAGCAGGGAGGCTAATGTAGAGGCTATAGATTTGATCTTTAAGATCCTGGCTTCGTGGTCAAAGGACTGGTCATGTGCTTTGCTCTGAGGGGAAGGAAGAAAATCAATAGAACTTGCCCTGGGGGTGGGGGCAAATCAGCTAACCCTGCAATCTGCTCTGAAGCCATTACAAGAATACAAGATCTTCAGCTTGGTAGTTCCCATTCTCAGTTCTATTGTAAGTCTCCCTGGATGGGGAGCTTTTGTGAATTTACATAATTACTTTATATAATGGATAATTATATAATAAAGAGTCCACAAAATGATGCCAAGTTAAACGTTTACCATGAGATTGCAGAACTTGATTTATATAGATTCAATTACAATTACCTTTTCATTTTCAGATTTTTTTTTCTTTATAAATTAAACTTGCCTTTCTCTGTTGAAAAAAAAAATCCTCTCTAGTTACAACTGGTGATTGGTGGGTGATGTTAGATTGAATTTAGAACTTTTAGTGCATGTTTCAATCTTCCAGTATTTTAAAACACGCCAATTTCTGAACAGTGAACTTTATATTATATTGAGTCAATGTGGACACCTAGTTAGAAACTCATCAGTTCTCAGTTCTGGAAAGGACCTTCTTTAGGGCTGTCTAGCCCAAGGCATATGTGAACAAAAATTCCCTCTGTAACACACCTAGGAGCTAGCTACTCATCAAGCCTTGGCTGGCAGGTATTCATTTCTTCTTTTGGATAGGTTTGAGTGGAAGTCTTTCTTTACAATCTTGCTTCGAGTTCTGATCTCCGGCACTAATCAGACTAAGTCTCCTTCCCTCTTCCACATGAAACCCCTTTAAATGCTAGAAAACTGCTATTATATGCTGAGGATCTTCTTTTCCATGCTAAGCATTCCCATGTCCTTCAAGGCTCCTCATTTTCCATAAACCCTAGTCCCTTCATTATCCTGTTTATCCTCCTCAAGGGGCAATTAGGTGAAACAGTGGATAGAGCTCTAGGCTTAGAGTCAGAAAGACTTCATCTTCCTACCTCAGACACTTACTAGCTGTATGAACAAGTCACTTAGCCCTGATTGCCTCACTTTCCTATCTGTAAAATGAACTGGAGAAGGGCAAGGCAAACCACTTCAGTATCTTTGCCAAGAAAATCACAAATGGAGTCATGAAGATTCAGACATAACTGGAAAATGGCTGCATAACAGTTTACCCTGCTCTGGACATTCCCATGTATGTCAATGTCCTTCAAATATAGGACCCAGAACTGAATACAATATCCCACAGATAGCATGGCCACATCAGAGGATTGACAGTTAAATGATGGGTAACAGAAAGCAAATGATCAAGGAACAACTGACTTCTTTTATTACAGTTTTTGTTACAAATAATGTGACTTCTTGGAAAATTGTGCCCTTCTTCTTGAATCTCAATGTGTTCCTTTGGCCATTGGAATGAATTTGGAATGAATACTGACTTTGCACCTTTGTAACACTAAAGCTTGTATTTTTTTAGTAACCCCCTTTTACTCTGCCACTACACACGCACACAGACACAGAGACACACACACACAGAAACACATACACACATACAGATGCTT
The DNA here is from genome assembly GCF_019393635.1 of Dromiciops gliroides. Lineage (NCBI taxonomy): Eukaryota > Metazoa > Chordata > Mammalia > Microbiotheria > Microbiotheriidae > Dromiciops > Dromiciops gliroides. Next base: position 7,199,330 of record NC_057864.1, read on the forward strand.
ATGGGTAGTCCATAAGACAGCGAAAATTCTGACCTGTCTTTTTATTATAAAATATTTTGCTCATACAGAATAAAAGTTTAAAATATTTACTTTGATTTCCAAGGAATTATGATTTTTTTGAGTAGAAAGTAGATAAAACCAAAATTAATTTTGGAAAAGTGTGTAATTCTATTTGAAGAAACATGTCTATGTGCCTCCTGTGATGTGGGAAGTAAACATTATATAACCAAGGAAGAATTGACCAGAGTCAGTTACTGTGTTAGATTTGTCCTCCAGGATTATTGTCAGAATAAAGTAATAAAATTCATTTGAGAACACTACAATTATTGATCAGGTGCAATAAAAATTGTATTTACCACTCTGGAGCCAAAATGAAGCACCAGGCCTCATTGGATAATTGATTTAGAGTTGGAAGGGGCTTTATAGAGTATCTATTCTAACCCCTTTGTTTTACAGAGAACAACTGAATACCTGTAGAGATGAAGTGACTTACCCAAGTCATATAGATTGTATATGGCAGAGCCATGATTTAAACATAGATTCTATGATTCCAAAACACTGGTCCTTCTTACTACATGACAGATTTGCTAAAACACAATTTTGAAAAAAAATGCTCAGAAAAAAAGGTAAGATGGATGGATGGATGGATGAATATATAGATAGATAGTCAAACAAATGATAAATATGATAGGCACATGATAAGTACTTGATAGATGAGAGATGGATATATATATAGATAAATTATATATGAGATAGATATCTTACAGATAGATAAATCATAGCTATATGGTAAGTAGGTATCTAGATGGTGAAATGGATAGAATTCTGAACCTGCAGTCCAGAAGACTCATCTTCTTGAGTTCAAATCTGGCCTCTGACACTTACTAACTGTGTGACCCTGGGAACATAATTTAATCCTAATTACCTCAGTTTCCTCATCTGTAAAAAGAGCAGGAGCAGGAAATAGCAAACCTCTCCAGTATCATTGCCAAGAAAACTTCAAATGTAGTCACAAAGAGTCAGAAACAACTGAAACAACAACAATATGATTGATAAATTATAGATGGATAAAAGAGAGATGATGCATATATATACACATATACACACATATATACATATATGTATATACACACATATACATATATGTATATACACACACATACATATATGTATATACACACATATATACATATATGTATATATACACACACATACATATATGTATATACACACATATTTATACATATATATATATATTTTAAAGTTTTTGCTCCAGAATAGCATTCAGTTTATTCTGCATGATATAAATATGGCGACTCTGGTAGATTCTATTTAGAGCCCTGTTACTGTTTGTCATAAATTTTGTCAAGTTCAATCTTTTCTTGAAAGATCATCCTTTTACCTTCTATGAAAAGGTAACGAATCTTTCCCTAGATGTGGGTCAACTTTAAATGCCTCCCATCATCATAATGAATTTCCATGACATTCTTAATAGTGTAGTTTTTATTTTTCTAAAATGAACAGAATAGAAACACACATATATTCCTGGAAAATCAGACCTCTAACATGATCATTTATTTTCTGTGAAATCTCTGGGGGCATAAACTTATTTTCTACATTATCCAATTATTTTATTTCACATTCACATATATTTCTTAGGTTGCACCTACTAGGTTTCAAGGTACTGTGCTGGGTACTGATGATACATCGCTCCTGTCTTATATTCTAATTAGGGAGAAGGAGAGTGGGATGAGGCAAAGCATGAAGGAAGATGTGGCAGGAAAAGTCCTTCCAACTTGGGACTGAGTCCTCTATGGACAAGTCACAACTTTTCAGAGCTTTTCTTTCTTTCTTTCTTTCTTTCTTTCTTTCTTTCTTTCTTTCTTTCTTTCTTTCTTTCTTTCTTTCTTTCTTTCTTTCTTTCTTTCTTTCATGGGGCAATGAGGATCAAGTGACTTGCCCAGGGTCACACAGCTAGTATCAAGTGTCTGAGGCTGGATTTGAACTCAGGTCCTTTTGAATCCAGGGCTGGTGCTTTATCCAATGCGCCACCTAGCTGCCCCCAAGAGCTTCACTTTCTTAATCCATAAAATTGGGGCAATAATAAGTTATGCTGTCTGCCTCACATGGCTGTTGAAAGGTAAAATTTTTGCATATCTTACAATGCTGGATAAATATGATGAGGCATTGATATTGAAGTATTATCATGACAGAAGACAGAAAATGAATATGAGTAAGCAGTGGAGGGAAAGACTCCACATTTTCACTGGGGAGCACTAGGGAAGCTTAGATGGAGGATGTGTCATCCAAGATAAGCTTTGAAGGTAGAAAGGGACTTTAACAGAGGAAGATCAAGGCACAAGGGATGAGGTGAGCAGATACACAGGAATGGATAAATCAATCAAATAACCGGAATTTATTAATAGTGTTGGATGTCTCAGGTACTACCCTAAGAACTGTAAATAAAAGAGACAAAATTGCTGCCTTCCAACAGCTTATATTCTATTGATGAAGACAATGGTGAACATATGTAGATAAAAAGAAATATGAGTTGAAAAGACGGACTGAGAACAGTTGCATGGATGAGGACAGATTGGCTGGAATGTAGAATAGGAAGAGAAACACTATGAGATATGTCCAGATCTATATGTTGGAGACAGATGGTGGAGGGCCTTGAATGCAAGAACAAGGAGCAAATTATGCCAAATTCCACAGATGATGGTAAACCAATGAGGGCTTTTATCATTTTAATTATGAGTTTGTTTTAAGTGGAAGAGTGATGTGATAATAGTAGAATATTGGGAAGTTTTCTTGGACTGTGGCTTCAAGGATTGCAACAGCAATTGACAAGAAATATTCAGGGACCCATTTTTATAGTTATAGGATATGGTGCTGGGAAGGGACCATGGAGCTGATCTAATCCATTCCCCTAATTTTATAAATTAAAACAATACTCATGTAGTTTATAGAGAGATACAATTTGGAGTAATGGAAGAATGCTGGCTTCAGTATCAGGAAGAACTGAGTTCAAATCCCATTTCAGATCTTTTGTAGCTGTGTAACCCTAGTGAATCATTTACCTTTTCTGATCCCCAGTTTCCTAATCGTTCAATGAAGGAATCAGACTCAACTGCTAAGACCCCTTCTATCTCTAAAGCTATAACTCTAAATGACTTCCCCAAAGTCGCTCAGGTGTAAGTGGCTGATTCTGAATTGGAACTCACATCTCCTGACTCCAAAATGCATGCCTGTAACACTATACCTTACTGTCAAATGGCTCCCCATTTTGAAGCACAGGAAAGAGGTGGGGACATGGGATCACTACAGTCCTCTTTGAATGCTCATTTTAAAAGGAAGTACTAGTCATGAGTATAGATGTAATTATAGTCCTTGAAGCAAGACACAATGAATTTAAATATGGCTTTTCTAGATAGACTGTACAAAGCTTTTGGAATTCCATATATATATATATTTTTTTAATTTTAGAATGACAGCTAGTAGGCACAGTGGATAGAAGTCTGGGCCTGAAGTCAGGAAGACATGATTTCAAATCTCAGACACTTATGAGGTGTATAGAAACATGATACCCTGCTTTCTTGAAAAAAAAAAAAGAATCAGACAAGCCTAAAGTGCTTCAGAGCCATTTCAGGGGCTGTGCAGCCCAACATCTACATATATGAGAGTCTGCTCTATAACATATCTCTAAAATGGTCATTGTTCTTTACTTGAAAAATTCTAGGATGCCTGTATTCAGGCACTTCATTTCCCTTTAGAATAGTTCTAAATGTTGGGAAATTCAGTTGTGTTTTATTTTCCTTATTTGTAGATTCAGTTTGCATCTCTCTAACAGTTGTATAATGTACCTCATTTTAGTTTCCAGAAATCCAGTAGTGCAGGGCTTATCCCTCTTCTCTGGAGCATCCCTTCAAATTCTTAAGAGCAGCTAGATTTTGTCTCCACCACCCACCACCGAGTCAACCATTCTCTATGCCTCTTTTCATAGCAATTTCTAAAACTTCCATTACATTGTTTTCAAGGCGGGAATTGAAATGAATCCAATCTGCATTTTCTGGTTTCTGGGTCATGCTCCAAAGAGATATCTCCTTAGTACAACAACAACAAATATCATCATCATCTCGTTGTTGTCCAGATGACTTTTGAGTGAACTCTTTCTTCTGAACACTCATATAACAGAACTGTGTGGGAGGATAGGAAGAAGTGGATCCAACTCAATTCCAAGACATAAATCACAGTTGCTTAATTGGGGAATGGGGGGAAGGGCTCTGGGAAAGGGCCCAATAGAGGATGACCTGGACATATTTAGGGGAACAACTTTATTTTCTTTGAGCCCAGACTTCACCGATAAAACATCATTGGAAAATAAAACATCTCTGCAATACCCTCTTGCACTTTGGGTCAGTAAAGCTCCAGTAGCTTTGGGGAGAATTTTAATCAATATTTGTGTAATGTCAAAAGACTAGTTAAATTTCATGTACATTTGAAATACAAACTCTATAGAAAGCTCCTAGCTATGCTTAATAAGAAAGTTCATGTCTTCCAAACACTGTGCCTGTTTACTTCCCTTCTGTGATTTATGTGGTGACAAGAGCAGTAGACAGGGAGTTTGAAGACCTGGGGTTCCTAACTGTCATAACTAGCAATCATGAGGGAGGCATGCTTTAGCTCCAAAATGGCCACCATCTTTACCTGTAAACATCAGTGTCTCATTCTTGAAGCTCCTTCTCATGGAATGGCACCATAAACTCCCATAGAGGTAACTGTCAGACTACTCCCTCTGCTGCCTTTAATGGACCTATGATCCTCCTGTCCTTTAAAGCACAACTGCCACATCCTCAGCCTCACCTAATTACAACTCTTAGTCCCATCTCTGCTGGTTACTAGGCATGGGGACCTGGGAAACTCTCTAAGCCTGTTTCTTTCTCTGTAAAATTACGTTTGATTGCCTTTTTAATAGATGATTGTTGTGAATACCAATAAGCTCATCCATGCTAAATACTGTGTAAATATGAGGTAGCATCATCATCATTTTTTCCACTGTGAGAATCAGAGTGCCACCCCCCTGTTGAGAAAGACATTGTGAGAACCAGGGCAATGCCCCCCACCTCCAGGAGAAAGCATGTAACTAGCATCCAGATGCTTGGTGTCTGGAAGTTACATCTATTCATACAACCACCTGTAAGTCATGTCAATCAATGCTACCAGTCAATTAGCTTGGAGCTCTATGTGGGGACCACCCCTCTTGTGGTCCCACAGGGAACTTCTGCTCTAGGAGAAGGGACGATCCTTCTTTCCATTGGAGGTCTCAGTAGTGGCAGAAGGGGCAGGTTAGCTAGGCTTTTTCTTTCTGAACTCCATGTGGTCTTCCTCTCTCTTTTGCTAACTTCTAATATACTTTAATAAATGCTTAATGCCCAAAGACTTGGTGCTATAAGCTTCTAATTTAAGGCGACCACACATTAGATTTTTAGTCATAACTGTTAGATTTTTAAACATAGCAGAAGCAGCAGTACAAACTGGTACCTTGGACTTCTCCTTACATGATTTGAAACCAGAAGACAATGTATATATCAAAAATTTTTAGTGGACTAGTGGGAACCAGCCAGCTTGGGAAGGTCCTTTCCAAGTATTGCTAACAACTCCTACTGCCATCAAAATCAGAGAGAAGGACTCGTGGATACGTTGCTTCCATGTAAAACTGGTACCAGGACATATAGAACATTGAATTTCATTGTCTCTTATTCTTCCATGTATATTTTGATCTATTCATCTATCTCTCCAATTTTGAACCAATGCAAGAGGGCTTTGCTTTCATAATACAATATTAATTCTGGGAGTGTTGTGCTCCCATATTCTAAATGTCTGTTTTTCCAACTGATTATTTGATCAAATTCTATAAAGCATTTCCCTGGCAAATTGGTCGCCATTCCAAATGTAAATTAATTCTAGAAGTATTATTTTTGCTAAACTTTAAAAAAAGGGAATATTTGCAAAAGTTTTTTTTTCTTATTCATGTAATCAAATTCATTATTGCCATAAATAGGGACATATTTTGCAAAATAACAATATGAGATTTGGGGGGTTTAGATATTGAAATAAAAAATGTTCTAGACTTACTAAAAAATTCAGTTCAAATATTACATAAGGGTTTCTTTTTTATGCTATTGCAACTTCATTTTGGACTTAATAGTATGGGCATATTTTCATAGACATTCTTCTTTTAAGATTTTGTCTTAACTTGTATGAAAATATGTTCTGATTTTTCACAAAGGTAATTGTATACTTAGTAAAAAAAAAGAAAAAAGTTATTACTTGAAATTACTGCATAATTGTATATTATATTCTGAGTCAAGGCACATTCACATTTTTTGCAGTCATCATTGTCCTCAATTTTTAAACCCATATGAAACTTGGATTATGGGAACTTATCATTTAAGACATTAATTGCCTTCATTATGAGTTACCAGATGCCAGTTAGCCAATATGCCAGGCAATCACAAGAGGAATACATACAAGAACAGACATTGAAGTGTCACAAAAGGGGAGATGTGCAAGAAGTCCAGGTACTGTACTGCCTTGGAAAAGGCCAAGAAAATGGCTATTGGCAAGAGTTGAGGTTGGATTCTCTTGGCTTAATTTCCCTCCCACATGGCACTGGGCAGCCAGGTTATGCCACATCATTTGACACCTGACTTCAATTCTCCTTCCTATATGCCTGATGTCATAGACATCTCAATCCTATGCATCTGATTAAGCCTGACTCAGTTTCCCCTCTGTTCTTGTATGGTAATCCCATAATTATGTCAGATGTCATGATAAATACAATGTTGGATTTGGCCTTGACATTTGCTACCAATTATATTAGATCCTTGAATTTCTCATAATGGCATGAGGATAATTAGGCAGATGATGCAAAAAGTAATGAAACAAAGATAAAAATTATTTTCTAAATGAATATCATAATTGTCTTCTCAATTTATTCTCCAGAGGGGGAGTGTAGTAATATTAAGTTTTAAAGAATGTTTCCATTTTTGTTTTTATTATGTTTCATGCATAACAACTGGACAATAATTGTAAAATCTCTAAATTTTATGAATTTCCTTGGACACATTTTTGAGAACTCTCATTGTTTGATTTGGTTATTGGCAAAGCTATTTAAAGTTGTGTTAAGCTCGATTTTGTAGGAAAATTTCCCAGCTGATTACCAGTATCTGAAACACCTGAGGGACTTTACAATCATACCTGAAACTCTACAGCTGAGACTTGTGAGTATTGATCATCAGCATCCACACCTGAAAGACTTTCATTCCACAACTACACCCAGAGGACATCCCAAGAATCATCTGGGAAAAGACTTCAAAAGACTTAAATTGACATTTACCTATTTTCCTTTTCCCCATTGGATACACTGTTTATAATGTCCACTTACTAAAGGGGAGTGCCCCCCTTTAGTTTTTCTCTGTTTGTAATGTCCACCTGCTAAAAGGGGAGTGCCCCCTTTAGCCTTTTTTAATGTCACCCAATTTTTTTTCTCTCTTTTCATTCCCTTTACTTTGTTAGTCATAAGTATCTGTAATGTTATTGCTTCATGTAAGGAAATGATGTTTCTTCATGAAAGACAAGGGAACAGGGGGGAGTATGAGAATCAGAGTGCCACCCCCCCTGCTGAGAAAGACATTATGAGAACCAGGACCATTCCCTCCCCCCTACCCCCCACCCAGGAGAAAGCATGTAACTAGCATCCAGAAGCTGCCTGGTGTCTGGAAGTTACATCTATTCATACAATCACCTGTAAGTCATGTCAATCAATGCTACCAGCAAGTTAGCTTGTAGCTCTGTGTGGGGACCACCCCTCTTGTGGTCCCACAGGGAGCTTCTGTTCTAGGAGACGGGACAATCCTTCTTTCAGTTGGAGGTCTCAGTGGTGGCAGAAGGGTCAGGTTAGCTAGGCTTTTTCTTTCTGGACTCCAAGTGTTCTTCCTCTCTCTTTTGCTAACTTCTAATATACTTTAATAAATACTTAATGCCCAAAGACTTGGTGCTATAAGCTTCTAATTTAGGGTGACCACACATTAGATTTTTATACATAAAAGTTAGATTTTAAACATAACATCACTAACTTGGAAAAAATGTTTATTCTAGGGCCAAGGACAAACTATTTGTTCATTTGTTGGCCAGCATTTAGCTTAGTTATATGCTCAAAGTTTCTGCTACTCCTAAATGCTGCTTCTGTTGGCTGGAGGATAATCCAGGGTTCCTGGGGTTCTACTCTTTGTCTGTCTAGGGAATTGCCTTCAAAACACCAAGGATTGGTGTAAAATACCAAGAACACAACAGAGTGGAGGGTTGCTTACCAAGCCAGACCCAAGCTGCTTGGCCTGCACTGAGTCCATTGTGGGGAAGGGAAGTCTGGGTCTGATATGTGCAGAGTAGTAAATTATGCAGGTTTGACATCTTATGCTCAGGAGACCATGAAAGCCACAAGAGATTTTTTGGAGAGGCAGCAACATGGGAGAAATTTATTCATGTAAGGACCATTCAGTCTTCTGTTTAGAGATTGGAGTCAATGGACTCCTGCTGGCACAGAGAAAAGACTCCACCTCCAAAATGCTTTGCTTCACTGGGTTGTGGTTGTTGTTGTTGTTGTTGTTGTAGTAACCCACCTGAAATTAAGAAAAATTGTAATTTAGATTGGGTAAGTAAAGAGAAAAGTGCTGGGATTGAAATCAGATTGCTCAGTTATGCTTCTTACCAGCATAACCTATGGCAGGTCACTTATGCACAACCCTCCCCCGCCCAATCCTGGTGCATTGATTTCCTTATCTGTGAACAAAGGAGGAGGTAGAAGGGCTTGCATCCTTTGCCTTCTCTCTTCCCTTTGAGTTCCAAATCCTTGCTGTTCTGTATGCACCACTTTGCCTCAGTTCAGTCCTTCTATCCTGAAGTTTCTCTTTCTTCCCATTTACATGGTCTGGATACCTGGACACAGTCTGGAATTACCATCAGACCTTGCAAAGTTCCATGGAGTGTAGAGGCTCACTCTTCCTTTGCTGACTGTGTGCAACAGGAAGTGTCACCTTCGGGAGAGGGAGCCTTCCTCTCCCAAGGCCATCTCTTGCTCTGCCTTGCAACAGCCGCCTCTTGAAAACTGCCTCCACCATCTTGACATGTTACAGAACATATGCCAGCTTGTTGCATAAAACAGAAGGAAGAAAGGAAACGATTGGGCCTAGTTTCCAAATAGTCAGAACAACTTCTTCCTGCACAGCTGTTGCAATCTGACTTTCCTTAGAAACTGGTTTAGCTTATAGTTTTTATGGACAGTGAATGGCGTAAATAAATAAAGCTAGTGTCTGAGCTTCCAGAAACCTGACAGCAACAATAATAACAAGAGGGAGAACACAAAGCAAGAGTCTCTTCGTATGTGTAAGGAGGACCTGAAAGGATGTATTTAGACTGGGAGTTAGGAAGGCCTTGGTTCAGATCCTACCTCAGATATATTCTAGCTTTATGATCATCTATGGCACAATGTCTCAGAGCCTCAGGCCATTTTCTAAGGTTACAATCAGAGCTGGGATTCATATAGTGCTTTAAGGTATGCTAATTACTTTACAAATAGTTATAACTCAGTTGATCTTTAAAGCCACTTGGGAAGTAGATTATTACCTAACCCCATTTTACAGATGAGAAAACTGTAATAGACAAAGATTAAATGCCTTGCCCAGCTAAAAAAATGTCTGAGGCATGATTTAAATGCAGATCTTTCTGATTTCCAGTCCAGTGTTTTATCCACTACACCACCTATAAGTTAAGAACCAGTTGCTATCTGAATAAATGGAGGGAGTTCACATGCTAGTGGGAACAAAAGTTCCCATAGTGACTCAAGGTAAGATGCAATGTGATTGGGATTCGTCTGTACCAGGAGCTAGACGTACATCTTTCCTTTACAAAACCATAGACAGTCAGAAGGCACCCAGAACCTGAACTTGAAAAGGACTCCATCCCCCACCTCACCACCACCACCACTACAAACACAATCCTTGTTCAGTGGTTAACCAGCCTCTTATTCCTTTACTTCCCTCTGAAACCATATACCCCTAGAGGAATTTCCCTGTCGATGACTGGCTAATCAGATATAAATGGGTTGAGTAGCATATAATTTCACCCTCTAAATGCAACTAGGGCATGGGTTACTATGAAGAAACACCGTTCAGAGCCATAGTCTGCCCATCATAGAATCCAGATTGTATATTATAGCATGACCTATATGATGGTAATTATGATAACCAATTTTGATCCTAAAATGCAGCAGAGAGATCGGGGTCTACTGGAAAAGAATGTGATATGGATGGTCTGATACTGTCCCTGCATTTCGTATTTTTGTATACCTTCTTGTCTTGACAGACAGTATACTCCTAGGCGTAGGGACCATGATATAACCAGCACGTAGTCCAATATATGACAAATAGCAGGAATTTAATAAAGTCTTATTGATGTATTAATTGATATATAAGCAAAATAACATTAATGAAATGTGGTGGTCAGATATTTGCGTCTTCTACCATCAATTAATTTCTGGACCTACTTCCACCCTCCCTTGATGGTGGACAGAACCTCAATGGTAGGAGGAAAGGCTGTCTCATTCTCATTTTAATTGGTTCACTAGCATAGGTTTGGGAGACAGAATTGGCCCCAGAAAGGATTCAGTCCATTTTCCTTCCAGCCTAGAGCAGCCTCCCACACCAGTGAGCCACCCACTTCCTCCTTTCCCTCTTCTTTTCTTCATAAAATTGGGCAGAATCAGTGTCTTCTGCTTCTTAAGTGGGAGGCTGAAACATGTTCATGCAGAGTTATTATATCCTAGGATTGTACATTTCATGAGGGCTGCCTGATTCCTACTCCTACTCCTCTCTTTTTTCTCAACTGTGTCTGGACAGAATCAGGGCCAACCCCATTCATCTGTGATGGTGGGTACTAGGGGATTTTGGGTAATCATTGAAAGATGGGGACTCTGCAATAAGGTCAGGCCCTATGCCAGCCTTTGAATTTGCTTGTGTTCCTACAGTTAGTTCCTGGAGATTTGTAAAAGAGGGTAAATCAGCACACTAAAACTGAGAGTTCTCTGGCACTAAATCATAAATGATTTTTACCACTTCAGGGATTCCATCCATCCATCTATCCATCCATCCCTAGGTATTTACTGAGCAACAGTTCTGTATTCTAGGTACTGGGGATAAAAATACAAAAGAATAAAATAATCCCTACTCCCAAGTAGCTTATTATTATTTTCATTGGTTTAGTTGTATCCTATATCTGGGATAATGTTTTGTGATGTTTTAAATATTAGACTTCCAAGATAAGGTGCCAGTAGTTGTGTTATCAAGTTATACTTACTAGATTTTATGTCAATATTGATTTATAGGCATTATATATTTTAAGCAATACTTTTGTGTATAGAAAATGAATAGCTTTCCCATACCTGGTTCAAAATGCCCATTGTGTAAAAGGAAAATAAAATTTATAGTGTACTCTATATTTTAGGTACAACTATGCCAAAACAATGTAATTTAATATGAGATTGATCTAATATCCAAAACATTTCTAGCTTAGACAGAAAGAAATGTTGAAACTCGTATAGTTATTACATGCTTCTGCTGTGTCTCTACTCCAAGAGGACTTGAGGTAACACTCAGAGGAATCTTGAGCACAGAAAATGTTGTAATATCTTGAAATATAGTTTGGAGTTGCCATCGAAGAATAGTCTCACCAACTTAGTTACTGTTCCCCTCTCTCCCTTATGACTTCCCTCAAGGACTGGAAAGGCTCTCCTCCCATTGATCAGTACTGAGATGCGTTGGCCAAGGAATAGAATGGGCCATCACTTCAGGTGGCCATGAGGCCAAATCTCATCTAGAGTTTGGAGTTGTCTGTTCACCATCCTTAATGCATTTGCCTAAAAAGTTCCTCAGTTTTTGTTCTACCCACTCTTCTGAAGGGAAAGATCTCAAGAATTTTGGTTTGTTTATTTAGCCTAGAGATTTATTTCTTAATATTCTTCAATGAAGCTTAAAAAGATGTTTTTATTAATATTCTCCCACCACTGAATAACTTCCTTTTCCCCTTTGGGGAGAGCCCATATGACATCATCATCATTACCATCATTGTAGCAGGAGAAGGCTGAATAAGCATTTTTATAGTTCCTGATATGTGCCAAAAACTGTGCTAAGTACAGTTGACAAATATCAGCTCATTTGACTCTCACAACAATCCTTGAAGGGAAATGCTGTTATTATCCCTTATGACAACTGAGGAGACTGAGGCAAACAGAGGGTGAGTGACTTGCCCAGGGTTAGGCAGTTAATAAGAGTCTGAGGGAGGTTCATTTTGTAGTAAGTGCTTTCTGATTGCAGACCCAACATTCTATCCACTGTAATACCAGCAATACTGGAACTAACATAAAGAACTTTAAGGTGCATACACCGTTTTAGAACTATTTTCTCACCTCATTTGATCTTGACAATGACTTTGCAAAGTAGGTTCTCTGAGTTTTCCCATTTTACAGTTGAGGAAGCTGAGGTAGACAAAGGTGAAGTTAATTGCCCAGGGTCATGTAGCTAGTAAATGTTAGAGGCAAGATTTAAATTCACCTCTTCCTGACTCTGGGCCTTAGGCCCAGAGCTTTATTGTTACATCAGTCAAATATCATTTTTTTGTTTTGGGGGTTTTTTTTGGAGGGGGCCATGAGGATTAAGTGACTTGCTCAGGGTCACACAGTTAGTGTCAGGTGTCTGAGGCCAGATTTGAACTCAGGTCCTCCTCAGTCCAGAGCCATGCTTTATCCACTCTACCATCTGGCTGCCCCCATCAAATAGCATCTTTAAGCATTTCTTTTCAGGAGGAAGTTAACGTATCTCCTGCCTTGCAACAAGCTAAAGAGTTTGAGAAAAGGAGTCTCACCTTTCTTTTTAGCTGACTAGGTTCCCTAGGACTGAATCCAGTTACTCTGTGCATGGGGCCAGGTTAGATGGGCAGTTTACTGGAGAGTTATATAAGGTAAATGTGACAATTTCAGCAGAATAAATGGGAGAATAGTAGAAAGAATATAAATAACTATAGAATGAAGAATTCAATGCTAAGCCTCCTTCTAAGAAACTGATTCTATTTACTGTTAGGAATCATCCATGTTTCATAATTCCAGAAGGATGCCCACCTCTTTTCAAGGATTCTACTCCCCACCAGGGGCCTTAGACTTCCTAACAGGGGCAGTTTTGACCTGAGTTAATTTCTATAAGCTTCTAATAACACACTTTCCTTCCCCAAACTGGGAGTGGGTCCAAGTCGAAGACATTAAAGATAGATTTTATGGGCTCAACCATTCCCACATACAGAGTTTCAAGGCCCTATTTGATTAACAGCCCATAAGTAGAATGCATAGGAAAACTGACAAAACATAAATAAAATAAAAGTTACCAATAAAAACCATATAATTTTTCTAGCCAGTGTTTGGGTAATCAAAAAATGGAAAATCTATAATTTGGCAGCATTGATCACAGTAGATAACTTGAAAATAACACATAAAAAGGATATATTAAATTAAATACGAACCAGTCAGTTCTCATAATCAAATATATTTCTAGATGGGATAAAATGATGCCAACAAATAACATATAACAAGTAATTTTCTTGTCCTTTAAGGAGAGAATGAAGACCCAGATAAATATATTTGGAATAGCCAATTAAAATAACAAACCCTGGAATGCTTGTTTCTGACCTTTGAAAAGAGTTCAATGGCTATTGTAGGAAAGAGAAAATGTGAGATGAGATGATAGAATTCCTTAACCACATTGGATATTCATAAATGTTCGGGAACACAGGTCATGAGGAAAAAACGGCATCAAAAGCCCAGACAAGAATGCCAATTTGGCACCAACTATAATACCATTATATTTTCAGTTGAGAGAAGAAACAAGTTTGGACCAGGCTCCAGAAGAAGAGAAAATAAAATTTCATTCTGCCTCACCATTGTAGGTGATGTGGTGGCTTGTATACTCTAGTCTCATGATCTGAAAAATGGGGATAATGACAGGAATACTTCAGTATAATCCAACAATCCATAATTAATCACCTACTATGTGCCAGGAACTGTGTTAGGCCCTGGAGATAAAAAGATAAAAGTAAAAAAAAAAATCTTGTCCTGTAAGAAACTTTCAGTGTAATAGAGAACACATTATATAATAAATTATGTTAAGTAAGGTTTACATATTATTTATTTTTACCATTAATAACTTTTGTCTATTTTTATGTCAAACAATTTTCAATAAAGCAACTGACAAAATCCTCCCCATAACAAAATGAATAAATTAAATCAATTGATCAAAACCCCATGGGAGCTAGGTTGCGCTATACTCACTGGGCTTAAAGTGAATAAGATCTAAATTCAAATGCTGCCTCAAAGCAGTTAGCAGTGTGATATGGAGCATGTCATTTAATCCCTCTCAGGCTGTTTTCTCACCTGTAAAATGAAGTGGTTGGGTTCAGTGGCCTCTGCGCTCTCCTCTAGCTACAATTCTATGATGCTGTGATCCAGGATCCAACAAGTGAAGCTATTTTATCATTTTATCTCAGTCAGTATGCTAAACTAACTTCCTAATTTTCAGCAATTTTTTTGGGTAGGGCAATGAGAGTTGAGTGACTTGCCCAGGGTCAGACAGCTGGTAAGTGTCAAATGTCTGAAGCCAGATTTGAACTCAAGTCCTCCTGAATCCAGAGCCAGTACTTTATTGACTGTGCCATCTAGCTGCCCCTCAGCAATTCTTTAAGAAATAGAGGAACCAGGATTGAACTGAGTCAGATCTCAGAACTTCACATCCACTGCCATCCACACAATAGCATGCTGCTATCCCAACACTAAACACACTAGCAATATAAACAAAAAATGAGTAAACAGGTAGATAATACATATTATATTTATATGATTGATAGATGATAAAGGCATATAGATGATAAGTAAATAGATGAGATGAGAGAGAAAGAGAATGAGGAGAGAGAGAGAGAGAGAGGACAGAAAGCTGAATTCTTAGATGGCGGCAAGATGAAAGACATATACCAGTTATTTTAAAATTTTGTTATATTAAAAATTAGTATTAGCTCTGCTTCTATGTACAACCCACTGACTTCTCTGTTCCTGTTTTATTGAACAATTGTGAAATATCATCTTTCTGTAATTCTACTTCCATGTTTTAGCATAACAAAGTACATTTGCATATATATTATAGTAAGAAATGAAGTCTGGAGTAATGGACAGAGAGCTAGCCTAGAACTCAGGATGACCCAGGTGTAAATCACCTTCCCCTGCCTCCCTTAGTCACTTAACCTCTTAATGTCATAAGCAACTTTTTCAGACTATAAATTGCAGTGCCATTGCTGACCTTCAGTGGGAGGGGATTTTCCTCAGGTTAAGGAGCTTTATGATAAAAAAAAAAAAGCAAAGATTAAAAATTAGAATTAAAACGCCTTCCTCTACACACACGCATATGCACACATTTGTGTGTTTACAATGCATTGATGTACATTCAAAGAACATACATACATCATTACCTTGTATACACATATAGTAGTAGTAGGCTTCCACCAGTCGCAGACGACCATGGATCAGCGCCTTGAAGAGCCACAGGCCACAGTGTGGCTGTGAAGTCCGATGCGGGAGCCGCAACTCCTGCCACAATGAGGACATAGGAAAACTGCACTCTCTGTTACCTGTTGGTTCCTGCGTCTTATTTGTTTTTCTTCCTCCTGAGCTTGAAGTCCCATCTGAGCTGCCCGCAAGCTGCTCCTGAGTACTGAACTCCATTGGACGTGGTCCTTGGCCATCTCCCAGCTGCTGGTGTCTATTCCCAGAGCCCTCAAGTCGGCTGACATACATCTCTGTAGCGAAGCTGGGGGTGTCCAGCAGGTCTTTGGCCTGAGGCTAACTCGCCATAGAGTAGGTCTTTAGGTATATGTATATATATGCAGTATATTGCATGCATGTAGGCATGGCATATGCATACAGTTATCCAGATAAATATTCATATAATAACTAATAAATATGAAAAAAAGAAAAAAGGCACAATACCTCCTGTTAATTAAGCATCATTTTCAGTTTTGCCTAGGAATATTTTATGTAGGATGCTATCTGCAATGTAACTTTTTCCATTAGGTTTTGATTCACCTAAAGTCTTTTGATAGAATAGATTAGGCTCATCTCTGTTTTTATATAAAAAATAAAGCCACTGGTTTTCAGTAAAACAATAGTGAACTCCTTTGCTCTTGTCATCATCTTGATGAAGATTATTTTTCGGTTTGGCTTCTTTCTCCTTCTGTGATCTTTTGATTCCTTATTCTTCAGATAATTCTCTTTGATCAGTCTCTAAATGGATTTTCCCCCTGCTCCTCTCGTGTGAATCATAAGAAGCACATCCCCATCCTTTATAGAACGCAATTCCTACATGTATTAGAGCTTCAGAGTCATTGTCCATTTTTCATGCCAGAAGAAAATTGTATTTTTTTGATTTAGCTTTTAAATTATACCATCATGTGAGAACCAAATAGTCCCAGGGTGTCCTTTCTAAGAATAATAATAAAGAAGACTAGAAATGCATTTTCCTTGGGATTAACAAAGTAAAAACTAATGAAAACACTCTTGCACATGTGCAAACAAAGTCAAGGAGTCCGAGCATCCAGACCTCCAGTGCTTTTTTTTCTCCCAGATGTGGACATAAAAAGACATAGATAGGGTCAGGAAATGGTACTGCATTTTCTCCCTTTCTCTTAGTTTTGCTCTAGCCCAGAAAGATAATTTATCTCCCCTTTTTAAAAAACAAAGAAAAAAGAGTTGAGAATACATTTCTTTCTCCTTTTGCTAATTTATCCCTCACAACATTTAAAGTCAGGAATATACTCTATATTTAAACTTTGTGAAATATACTTCACTAGTTACCGTGTGTGATGTTTAAAATTTGTTATGACTAAAAATCTAATGTGTGGTCACCTTAAATTAAATGCTTATAGCACCAGTCTTTGGGCATTAAGCATTTTTTAAAGTATATTAGAAGTTAGCAAAAGAGAGAGGAAGAACACATGGAGTTCAGAAAGAAAAAGCCTGGCTACCTTGGCCCTGCCACCACCATGGAGACCTCCAGTGGAAAGAGTCAGATCCTCAGTCTCCTCGAGTGGAAGCCCCCTTGCAAGACCGGAATAGGGGTGGTCCCCACACACAGCTCTAAGCTAATTGTCTGGTAGCATTGATTGACATGACTTACAGGCAGTTCTATGAATAGATGTAACTTCTGGATGCCAGGCCAAGCCACATGTTTGCTAGGGGACTGGGCCCTGGTTCTCACACTGGATAGATCGATGAATACACACACTCATACATGCCATGCATGCATGCATAAGAATTTACTTTATGCCTTCTATATGCCAAGCACTGTGCTAAGCACTTCACAAATATCTCATTGATCCTCACAAGCACCCGTTGAATTAAGTGCTTTATTATCCTCATCTTACAGATGAGAAAACTGAGGTAAAAAGAAGTTAAATGACTTGTCCATGGTAACACAGCTAGTAACTGTCTGAGGCCAGATTTGAAGTCAGGTCTTTGTGATTCTAGGCCCAGTACTCTGGGCACTATGCTGGAACCAGCTGCCCAGAAAGATAACCCATTGCTTAAATACCCACTCTCTGCCAAAACACGGGAACCCAACAATTTCGAATTGACCCAATCCATCATGATGGAATCACAGAATAATAGGATCTTAGCATTCGGCATCAGCTCAGAGGGTAATTAGACCAGTTGTTACCTCTATAAGATAAAAATCAATCATCAAGCAATTGTTTCAAGACCTTGTAGTATCATAATATTTAACCTGGAAGAGATGTTAGATGTCACCACATCCAACCCCTTCATTTAACAGATGAAGGATTTGAGGAAAAGAATGGGGAGTTGGTTTGCCCTGAGTCACACAGCTGGTCGGTGAGTGAAGACCTGGGTTTTCTTGACTTCAAATCCAACACTCAATCTACTACAACACAATGTCTTAACCAAAGTCAAATATCTAACCCTCATTGAGGAAGAAATCAGCTCCAGAGTCATCCTATTCCACTCTGTATAACTCTGATTGTAAGATATTTTGTTGGGGTCATTTCTTCCTTGGACTAAACCTAAATTTTTTATGCATCTGTACTTTGTTCTTTTGGCTGAAGGCAAGAAGATCAAATATAATTCCTCTTCCATATAATAGCTTCAGACACTTTAAGATACCTCATGTCTCCCCTCCAAATCTTTACCTTTCATTTTATGCTGTGTTAAAAGTTAGATTTAAACACACAGCTCTGAGGAGCCCATGTTCATTTCCCAAATCATAGAGCACCATCTTCTCTGAATTCTCTTTACCAATAATCTAGAATATTTCCAGTGTTTGGAAGAAAGTATCATAGACACTTTCTCTAGTTACTAACATCCTAAAGCAACCAATATTTCCCCTTTTTTCTTATTATCTAATCACTAATTATTCCATTTGAGGCAGCATGGCATTGAATTCTCTTCATGACTAATTTTTCTTTCCTAACATAATGTCTTTGGACCTTGGGTATGTGCCCTATGAGAATCCTGGAATATTTAGCCTAAGGGAGAAGAGACTGAGGGACCCCTAATAGCTTTCTTCACATATTTAAAGGGCTGTCAATGGAAAAATATATGAGAATTGTTCTTGGTGCCAAAAGGTAGCATCAGGAGCAATAGGTATGTGTTGCAAAGCCTGAAGCCTAATTGAACCATGATTTCATCAAAGAACTTCCTAATGATTAGAGCTTTCCAAAGTGGGGTGGGCTCCTCTTGATGTGGTGCATTGTTCCTCACTGGAGGCCTTCGAAACAAAAAAAGGCTCATCTAGACCAAGGGGCAGATATGCTATCTTGGGGATTTGCTTATGAGTATAGGTTGAATTTGTTGACCGATGATATCTCTTCTATTAACAATCAAACAATTTCTGTAATTACATGTTCAAAGGAATATGTATGCCCTCATCTCACCTTTTACTATTGTCATTGTAAAACTCAAAATTGAAACCCCAAGCATAGGAAAATTATGTTATTATTAAAAAGTTGAAAATCAATCTGTCTTGTCTCTTCAAGACTAGTGATATACAAATACGCAACTAATGCTTTCTCTAGATCCATGTTTTCACCGAGAACTGAAACTATCTGAAATCTGCAATCAGTAAAATATGCTTATTATTAATTCTATATACTGTCCTAAGATGATTTTTCCCCTTTCCTTGGGAAGGGGAAGAGTAGGAAATCAATTGGCTGATCTCAATGTCCATGAGATCTCCCTACCCTCTGCTAAATGTCAAACAGAAGAAATAATTCACTGGATTTTTAGTAAAAGATTTCAATGTCTGGTTTTAGAATGGCTCTTGTCAAGGTCTGAATATTTGTCACTAAGTCAATTGCTACTTTATATGATAAAAAGCTGATGTATTTCACTCCCCACAGAAGAGGAAGCAATCTTAAGGAGGGTGGCCTCCCTCCTCCACTCAATCTAATTGTCGATTGTAAGCCCATATTGCAAGGGAGTCATTTATATTCTTTCCTTCCTTTCTGTTCAGGAGAGGGATGGAAACTCCAGTGACCCTTTGAATCAGATAAGATTTTTATATAATTGAGACAACTAATACTGCATTATAAATGACCATCTTGAAGGCAACTGGTAAGATAGTAGAAAGTGGGAAAATGTCACAACAACAAAGTGAGATGAAGCACAATGGGAAAAATCTAGGTTTCAGTTGGGCAATGTTCAGTGCCAATTCAAAAAATGTTTGTGAAGAAATGTTAATATGCGATCCACAAAAGAAAAAAAAAAGTTCTGGGTAAGGTGACATTGTGTTGAGTATTGTGACAGAAACAGCAGAAAAGAGAACATAAATTGAGGAAAATTGGCTTTCTCAGTGATGTTTGAAGGTATATGCCAGGGAGGCTTAATAATGCAGGGAGGAGGGGCACCTATCTAAAATGGTACTTACTTAAGGGATCTAGATAATGAGCAGTTAAACGTAATTGGCACTTACTTCCCTGCTGGAAAACATGAATTTCATGTTATTTCATGTATTTTAGGTAGAACAAGGTATTGTAAGACTAAAGAATATGTGAGATCTACTGAGACTCTGCCTTGTCCAATTTAACTATTTCAAGTCAGAAGGGGCCCTAACAGCCACACCCTAACCCACTCAAATTGTATTCATGACACAATCTCAAGTATTGGAAATGCCCAACCCACACCAGAACAAGAATCTCCTGACATGCTTGACAAATGATCTTCCAGTTTTTCCTTAAAGACTTGCAGTGGGGGAAAACCTATTCCCCTTTGGGAAAGCTGTAGGAGTTAAGTTTATCTTACTATTAGTGGGACTCAGGTGGCACAATAGAAAAAACACAGGACCTGAAGTCTGAAAGAAAATACCTGAGTTCAAATTCAATCCCAGTTACTTACAGCTAGTTATTTTACCTATGTTTATCTCAGTTTGCCCATTTGGAAAATGTAAATAATAATATTATAAATAATATGCAAATAATAATATTATCACAAACTTCTAAAGATTGTTGTGAGAATCAAATGAGATATTTCTAAAGGCTTTATGAAATATCTGGCACATAGTAAGCAATTGTTTGCAATGATGATGATGACTCAGTTGGACTCTTTGTAGTTTCCAGCCAATGCTTTTGATTCTGTCTTCTGTAACTGAACAGAATAAACCTAATATCACTTCCATATACCAGTTTTTCTAATATTAGTGACAGATCTCATGTCTCAACGTCCTTAAGTCTACTCTTCTTTGGGATAATCATTCTCAATGACTTTAATCAATGATTATTTTTCATGAAGTTGACTCCCTTAATAAACTTAGTTGCCTTCCTCTAGATAGTCTCAAATTTGTCAATGACATCCCTGAAATGTGGCACCTAGGACAAGGACAGATTACAGTATGGATATCCCATCACCAGTTCTAGACACTGGTCTCAGCTTTCATGGTTGCCTTATCGTGCTGCTGACACATTGAGTTTGTCAACCTCTAACCCCCCACCTGCCCCCATTTCATCCTCAGAATAGCTGTAGTCAACCTCAGTCTTCAGTGGCAACATTTCCAAGATCATTAGGAGTTAAAAGTACAATCTTGGCCAAGGAATAGATAGAATCCACCTTAAATCTAGGAGCATTAACTTCACTTTTGGACTAATTATAACTAGTCATGACAATCATTTTCAGAAGTCCTTTAGAAGCTTTCAAAAGGTTTTTGTACATTTTGTGCACAATCATCCTTAGAGGAGAGCAGAACAAATACTGTTTGTGCTACTTTATGGAGAAGAAAGATGATGTTCTAAAACAGTGAATATAGGCTGAGTGCCTTGCCCAGGGTTTTATGTTATTATAGCTGGTACTTGAACTCACATCTCCTGAAATCAAGACCAATATGGTTCCCACTATCTGATGCTATGTCTCAGCAACTCAGT
The DNA here is from genome assembly GCF_019393635.1 of Dromiciops gliroides. Lineage (NCBI taxonomy): Eukaryota > Metazoa > Chordata > Mammalia > Microbiotheria > Microbiotheriidae > Dromiciops > Dromiciops gliroides. The sequence goes on from NC_057864.1 coordinate 7,220,897, forward strand.
CAGCAAGCCATAGATGTTGATTCCTTTCATTATATATCTCTAACAATGTGGGCATCAATTATAGACTTTGGCTAAGATATGGTTCTAATTCTACCTGATTTTGGAGAGATATGCTAGAGGGGGGGGGGACCCCACAATGCTAATCAAAAGCAACATAATAAAATACAAATTTTCATGGTAATATTTTCAGGGAATGCCAGATTTAAAAAATCACACAGAACCATAAAGCAAAACTAAATGCATTTTAAGAATCACATAAAATGCTTTGTGCAAAGTACTGTGCTTGGGTTAGGCATGGGGAAAAAAGATAGGACTTATACACTTTGAAATTTCCATGGGTAAGATTACAATCCATCCACATCTTCTCACCCTATCTAAACTTTGTATACAACTTCCTGAAAACCCCACCCCCAAAACTGTACCATATCATTCTGGGTCCATTTCTCTAGATATCCTGATATTTTATGGCTATGGATGGCATGTTGACTGGTATTCAGTTATGCCTTTTTCTTCCTAAGTTGGCTGTCCATCTGTCTTTGCAGACAAACACTTACCTAATTATATACATCAATAAATAAACATTTATCCATCACCTACTATGCCGTGGGCTTTGTGAAAAGTGATTTGGATATTTTAAAAAAGATGTGAACCTTCACAAAGCTTTATTTCTCCTAGGGAAGCAACATGTACACGTATACATCAATGCAATTTCTCCTTTTACACTGTAATTTTGTTAGTATGTGGAGCTAAATGAGTAAGCCATCATCACTGTTTCTGGAACTTCTAGTATCTGGGGGCACTGAAAGGTTTCATGACTTGCTCAGTTGTTTATTATAAAGGAAGTATTTGTCAGAAGCAGGATCTGAACTCAGCTCTCTCCAACTCTAAGAACTAAGTGCCCACCTTAAAATTCTGCCTCTTGAGCGTGGGAATATACAAAGGAAATAAAAGAAATTTGTAAGAGTAGGGAAGAAACTAGGGTGACTAGAAAAGCCTTCAAGGACAAGCTGAGCCAATCATTGAGGGAAAATAGGGATTTCCTGTAGCAGAAGCAAGGAGGGAGGGCAATATAGGTCAGCAAGAGAAATAGCTTGTGAAAACAGAGGGAGATGAGAAAGAACAAAGAGACTAGTTTGGCTGGAGTACAAAGTACATGAAGAGTTATTGTATGTAATAAGCTTGGAAAAGTAGAGTGCAGTCACATTGTGAAGTGCTTTAAATGTCAAAGGGACGAGTCTGTATTAAATCCTATAGGCAATAGGAAACACTGGAAGTTCTCAAGCAAAGGGCTTAAGATACCAACTAGCAGCTGTGTTGAGGATGGTTTGCATAAGGGAGAGGCTGGATGTAGGGAGAGCAGTTCGGAGACTATTGTAGTAGTCCTCAAAGGCAGCAATCTCAGAGGAAAAAGGGTAATTCATGAGAGAAATTTTTACAGTGCTTCTCTTGTGTAATTCTTCATTGATAATCTGTTCCAGCCTATCCCCTCCCCCATTTGCCTCTCCATTGCCTTTAGGCAACAGTCAACTTTGTTCTTTGAAGATGAGAGTACTTAATGGATGGCTATAAACTATTCCATCTCACTGAGTTACAGCATTACCGAAAATCACTAAAAAGATGGAACTTTTTCTGGGTGAGAAACTTGGGGTCATTGATTGTAAGCCCAGTATAATATTGCAAAGGCAATGAAGCCTACTTTCTTCCTCCTACTCAACTCTTGGCCAGGTTCATTGTTCATCTGCAATATCTGCCCAGGAGTGCTGCCTTGACAAACAGTTCTATGCATTTTCAATGCAACTGCATATTGTAATCTGCATACTAGATTTTATCCTTCCACTTCTTACAACCCCACCCCCCATAGATGGCGCATACAAACATTTCTCAGTGATTTGTATGTCACTTTGAAGACATATATATATATATATATATATACATATATATGTATGTGTATGAGTAAGTGCATAGCACACAAGTAGGTTGGGTCATCTAAATGAGGTAGAAAATGAGGAGTGTGTGTATGTGTATATATATATATATAATATACATATATATATATAACATATATGTGTGTATACACACACACACATACACACACACAAATATATGAAATCTCTCACTATTCTAAAGAGACTTTGATTTCTATCTGGATAGGGACAAGACATTGGGATCATGGCTGCTCAGGTGTCCTCAGTGAGGGAGTGCCAAACTATAATCATATCCATATCCTCTATAAATATTTCTATTCTAAAGGAAATAATTGTGTTCTAAATTCCAAGGTTGGTACCCCTTAAAGAAAAAGATGTATGAGATATCTAATGACTTTGTCCCTTTCCACCAAATGGCAGTTACACAAAAGATCATTACAACCAATAAATTCATTTATTCAAGCAGATATCAAATAGAAATCGGAGTAGTTATACAGGTTAGACTATTCCAGAAACTAAATATAGTAAATGAACTCTTGCACTGGGAAGGAGGAAGGAGGGGAGGGGAGAGGAGAGGAGAGGAGAGAAGAGGAGAGGGAAGAGGGAGGGGGGGAAGGAGAGAGAGAAGACAGAGAGGGAGAGATAATGAACTTTGTGAACCTGGGATGTCATAGAAATATAAACAAGTTCATGCCTCATGTAACCCCTAGATTTCCAGTTTACCTCTCTGCTGGCGCTTAAGTAAATTTCTACTCATCTTTGTCTCTCTCTGTCTGTCTGTCTCTCTGTCTGTCTGTCTGTCTGTCTATCTGTCTCTCTCTCTCTCTCACACACACACACTAAAACTTTCAGTGTGTGGAGGGGAGATAAGAAAGAAAAGGAAAAGTACTCCTCATACCATGGAGGTAATTGAATCTCTACCATGGAGTTAGATCTTTACTTCGAAACAATAGGAAATTATTGCATATCATTAAGCAGATGAGTGACACGACCAGATCTATGTGTAATGAATATGTCTGTCAGTCAGTTGACAACTAGTTATTAAGCACTCACTATAGGCCAGGCAAGGTGCTAAGCCCTAAGATATAAGGAAAGGCAAATACATGGTTCACCACAGTGGTATTTTGAATGGAATGAAGTTGGGAGAGTATGGAGGGAGAAAGAACATTAAGGAGTGACTACAAGTATCCATGCAAGGTGGTAATGAGATCTTGTTCTAGGATGTTTGCAATGGAAATGAAGAGTAGAGGCTTCCAAGCAATACTTTGAAAGCAAAATCACAAGATTCTATAAATGACTGACTATGAGAAGTAAGGAGGGAGGAGGATGGAGTCAAAAATAATACTGATTTTCAAATATGGGAGACTGAGTAAAGGGCAGATCCTCCAAAAGAAATAGTGAAATCAGAAAGGGGAGAATGTTATTAGCCCAATGGAATTAGCTCAATTCAATTCATGTGGAATTTGAATTGTCCGGGTGAAATAGGAAGACATGCCCTGTAAGCAGTTGGAGATACATATCTGGACCTAGGCTTCTGTAGTGGTTTAAAAACAAAAGAAATTGTTAGCCTAAATTATAGAAGGGCTTCTTTTTGTGTATGAGGTAAAGTAGATGTCCTTTGAGGTCCCTTCCAAATATAAAATTCTGTGATTCTAAGACCTAGAAAATTCTCCATAAGTGATCATTGGGTCTATCATTGAAAAAACTTTAGTGCAGGGAAATTTCCTACCTTCCATTGAAATCCATTTCACATTTAGAGATCGCTAAAATCATTAGGAACATTTTTCCTACATATGGTCAGTAGCTGTCCCTGAGTAATTTCCATCCATTGCTCCTAGTTCTCCCTTCTCAAATACAGATTTCTTTTTAATTGGAAAAAGAAAACAAAACCACAATTCCACTCCGCCATAACCGTTTTTCAAGCACTTGAAGAAAGCTCTCAAATCTGCCCTAGATTTTTCCTTCTTCCTGTTAAACACCCTTGATTTCTTAGGATAATTTGGAATTACTTCAAGGTCTTTCAATATCCTAGTGGCCCTTTATGCAGATGCTCATTGGACTATTAATATCTTTATGCCATTCTCTCCATTAGATTGGGAGCTTCTTGAAGACAGGAACCATGACTTTGTCTTCCTCTTTTCCCTAGTCTTTAGTACCATGTCTGGCATGTAGTAACTCTTTAAACAGTTCTTATTTACTGACTCACTATCAAATGTCTCTTACAATTAAACAGAACTGCAGATGGGGCCTGCCCATTGCAGCACACAGTGGTGCAGTAACCGTTTGAGGCTCAGACACTGTTACTGGGTTAATGTAGTCTTATAATATGTTAGTTTTGGGGGTTCCCACTAAATACTGTGAGCTCCTCTTACTAATACTCTCCAATTCTTGTCATGTCAACTGTTGTCTGCCCATCATCTTTTCCCTTTTCTGTAATTTTATGGTTGATATATAGTCCCCATACATAGAAATTTTATGATTTATTAAAATTGGTACCATTAAAGCACTTTGAGTCCCTGTAGGACCCTTTGTCATCATAAACTCATCATCCATATCTCCCCATTTCATGCCATACATAAATTTGATCAGAATGCCATATATATCCTCATCTAAGACACTGATACATATGTTGCATAGAATTGGGACAATAACAGATGTTTCAGAAATTCTACTGAAACCTTTTTCCAAAATAACAAACTCATTCATGACTAATCTCTGTTGTCATTCTAGTCTTTCAAACAGTCCCGAATCTATCTAACTATCCCATTATTTATGATGGAGGAAGAGGGGAGAAAAAACATTTAAGTACCTACTGTTGCTAGGTACTGTGCTAAGCACTTTAGAAATATCTTATTTGTTAGGCTAAGTGGTGCCTATGTACAAGATCTTTTTTTTTTTACCCACTATTCAATCTGTCTATTGAAATTCCACCCATTCTTTATCTCAATTCAAATCTCACCTTCTTCCTGAACATAATACTCTGTGTAGTTTATTATTTGTCATGTATTGAACCCTGTTCACATCTAGCCTCTACCTTTCCATTGACCTGGGTGATGCTCATTTAAATTCTTTGGTGTTCCAACATAACAAAGACAAAAGCAAAACAATTCCTGCCCTCAGTGAACCTACTTTCAAAGTGAAATATTATTCAAGAAGGAAAAATAGGAAGAAATGTAGGAGATTAGAATAGAAAATTGCCATAAAAACCACATATCTTAGGCCTTTCAGTTATTCTTTTTTTTTTTTTTTTGGTGAGGCAATTGGGGTTAAGTGACTTGTCCAGGGTCACACAGCTAGTAAGTGTCCAGTGTCTGAGGCCAGATTTGAACTGAAGTGCTCCTGAATCCAGGGCTGGTGCTCTTTCCACTGTGCTACCTAGCTGCCCCTTTCAGTTACTTTTGACAAGCTCCTATACTTCTCCATGGGTTATCACATCAGAATCTGTTTAGTCTGCAATCATAAATCAACAAGTCATGGGATCGTGGATGTGATACAGTGGAAAGATCACTGGCTCTAGAGCCAAAAGACCTAGAATAAAATCTGTCTCTGAAGCTTACTGCTTGTGTGACCTGGGACAATGACTTATTTAAAGTCATTAAGCCTCAGTTTCTGCATTTGTAAAGTGAGGCTATTGAACTAGAACATCTCTGATCCCTGTTCCAGCACTAAATCTATATTCCTTGGTATATGGGAAGGGGTATCAAGAACTATCTAGACTGCAGGCCAGCTAAGTGGCGCAGTGGATAGAGCACTGGCCCTGGAGCCAGGAGGATCTGAGTTCAAATCCAGCCTCAGACACCTAACACTTACTAGCTGGGTGACCCTAGGCAAGTCACTTAACCCCAATTGCCTCACCAAAAAAAACAAAAACAAACAAAAAAAACCTATCTAGACCAAGCTCCTCTTGTTACAGATGTGGAAACTAAGACGCAACGGTGTTAAATGATTTGCCCAAGGTCATGCAGATTGCAACTATCAGAGGTAGGAATTTGAACCCAAGTATCCCCAACACCAAAGACAATGTTCTTCTCCATATGTCATCCTACCCCCCAAAGAGCATACATTTTGTATTAAAATAATCACTGTTCCTCATAAGATATAACCTTATGTAATATTAGCAACTAGGACAAACTAAAGTGAATATAATCAACTTCAGAGAAAAGAAAAATAAAGTCTAGGAGTCAGCAGGTTTATTCGAGGCACACCTTGTATTGTGGAGAGACATGATAATTGCTATCCTTGAAAAGAGAAAGTGGGGGAATGATAATACACTGCAGGTGCCAGCATGGCCCTGGCATCATGCACATCTATTCAAAAGATGATAAGGCAGCCTGATGTAGCACAGTAAGAATGCCAGACTTTAAAGGTCAGGCACAGTTACCTGCAATAAGTAAAACTAATACATGCTGCCTGCATGGGCCAAAGGAAAGGATTGAGTGGGAAAGAGAGAACTCAATATTAGGCAATGGTGAGTTTTTGAATCCTTACAACAAAGCACTAATGACAAGGAATGCACTGTCCTTTTTGTCAACAGCAGTGACTTTAAAAAAAAAGTCTTCTTTCTCTTCCTATTTTTGTATTTGGTTCTTATACCCAAAGAATTTTCGAATTCATGAAAAGATAAATGCCTAACTTGCATTTTGAGAAGATTTTCCTGTGCATTTTATTACTTTCTCCTGTCCTTTACTTATCTTTCTAACTATCAAATTTATACACCTAAATAGTCTTATTTTAAGGGCTCGGATGCAGCAATATCCAGGCTCTCAGCCAATATTAGAAATCGACCACCAGAGGAAAGGTGATTTCCTGGTCTCAGACCCAAAGGAGTTTGAATGTGGAGACTAAATAGCAACCAAGATGAGAATTTATAAGTCTTGAACGATCCGATAACCAGTTGAGTGGAAGGACAAGATTTAACTGGCATTTTGGAATGTAGCTTTATTGAGAATAAAGCATTGGCCTGGGTTGAAAAATCAAAGACTTGATGTATTCCAGTTACATTTCTATTTTTGCTTCTGATAGTTTATTGTAGCTGGAAAACCAAGTTTATGGCTATGGTTTATCACGTTAAATCTGTGTGATTAGTTTCAGATTGCTTCTCACCCAGATGATATAAAACATTTTAGCAAAAGCCTAACTCAATGGGTTTACATCCATACATGGACTTTTCTTTCTTCACTTTATCCATCCCTGCAGTCAATGCCTTCATATTTATAAAGGGTACTTGTCTTGAAGTTTGCACTGGGACTTGATTTTTTCCCTATTTTCTTACCCATTAAGAAAATCAGCTTTTACTTGTGTCATGTCTAAAGAGTTGAATTATCCTCTTAGAATATTTCATTATCACAGAAACATGTTATCTCATTGATGTGGGTATTTCCTATATCAAATCAGATTGGAAACCCTTGCTTAGTGAGTGGTCCTTATAAGCTGCTATGGTTGAAAAATTCATCACCCTATGTACAACTTGAAATCAAACCTCTTTAAATATAGGTAGATGAGTGTTCTTTTTTTCTTTTCCATTTTTCTTTCTTTCTTTTTTCTTTTTTTTTTGTGGGCAGTGAGGGTTAAGTGACTTGTCCAGGGTCACACTGCTGGTAAGTGTCAAGTGTCTGAGGTCGAATTTGAACTCAGGTCCTCCTGAATCCAGGGCTGGTACTTTATCCACTGTACCACCTAGCTACCCTGACCAGTGTTTTGTTTTTTTTTTCTTAAGAGACACAGTTTTCACCCCTGGATTAACATGTGAAGATTTTTTTTTTTAGTTTTTGTTCTTCTGGAATAACCGCAGAGAACCCTGGGTAACCACCATGTCATAACAATGCTTCACTGTAGGTATTAATTCAATTCTATTCATAACAAAAAATACCACAATACAATTAAAAATATATTTATTAGATATGTAACATTTGAAAGCTATTGAGCCAAGCATTCTCAGTTCTCAGAAGATTAAAACAAATTCAGTCCCTGCCCATGAGGAGTTTACATTCTATTTGAGTTATGGATATAATATGTCCAAAGACAGATAAATGTTAAGTAATTTGAGGAAGTAGAGAATAGAAATAACATAAAAAAGATTTTGCAAAGGAGGTAACAACTGAGCTTAGACTCTAAGGGAGATAAGGATTTAGTGGGCAAAAGTAAAGAATAAAAATCAGAACAGAAGAAGAAAATAGTTATGGAACTTAAAGGAAAGCTTTCAACATCATTTGGCAAAGTGCTAGCTTTTGAGTCGAATAGATTGTTAAAGTGATGGTTGGGCCGTGTAACAATAGTTGCATGAAAAAAAGTACATTGAAGATTTTTTAATGCATGGAAGAGAACTGAAGAAAATTGAGAAAGAAGCACATATAAAAGGGATAGTTTTGAAAGTTAAATCTGGAATCCTATACTTTAAAAAAGCAAGCTATATGAAATAGAAATTCACAGTTTCATATTATAATACTTTTGTCCAGTTATGCATGGCACAGTGATTTTTTTCTAAGATCATAATTTTTAAAAAATGAAATAAAATATGAATACAAATTCCAACCTTTTCAAACATCAGCTTCCATTTGTTTAATCATCAGTTCTTTGCTTTTGAAACCCAGTTCTATTTTTCCACCCCTAGACTCTCTCCTGAGCTCACATTACTAACTTCCTACTTGAAATTTTAAGCTTTTTCTCTCATAATTATCTCAAATTCAAAATCTCTAAAACTCTATTATTATCTTTTCCCCAAACCTACTCTTTATGAGAATTTCTTTATGCCTGTCAAAGGCACTACTGTGTTTCCATTTACCTAAGTTTAAATAGATAATGTCATCCTTGGCTCCTCCTTCTCATCCATCCCACTTATCAGATAAGCTGCCAAATCAATCAATAGTCAAAAAAATATTTATTAAATGCTTATTATGTGTCAGACATTAGGCTAAGGGCTAGGGATTTTACAAAAACAGGGGGTGGTAAAAGACACTCCTTTCTCTCCAGGAGCTCACAGTCTGATAGAGGCGGGGGGGGGGGAGAGCTTGCAAAAATCTATGTACAAAACAAACAAAAACAAGTTATATACAGGATAAAATGGAAATCATCAATGAAGGAAAAACTCTAGAATTAATGAGAAAGGGGACAATTTTCCCATAGGATTTAGCTGGGACTTGAAGGAAGCCAAAGTGGAAATAAGGAAAGCATTCCAGGAAAGTCTGATTGTGACAGACTCAATAAACTCTAACAGCTCCATTTTGTCGACAAGATCAAAAGGAAATCCCTATTTTTGACGTTGAAAATTCTTCCTAAACTTTTCCCAACTTTCCTTTTCCTGACTTGTTACACATTACATTCCTACACTGCCTCGTGATCCAGCCAAAACATTTTCTTAATGATCTCTTCCAGATTTTTCTACTCCATCTCTCAGAATCCCAAGATTCCTTCAAGGCTCTGTTTAAAGGCAGATTTCTACATGAAGTAGTTTCTGATTCCCATCCTTAGTTGTTAGTTCATCACCACATCATGTTTATTTAAGCTCTACCTAGCCATCTATCTACATATGTACATATGTATATATAATGTAAATTTTATAAACATTTTTATGTTCATATGTATTTTGCTTATCTACATAAGCATATAGATATACACATGTTGCTTCTCCTAGCTAGATTGTAAACACCTGGAAGACAGCCACACTCTCTCTTTTTCCTTAGTATGCCCCATGCATACCCCATCTAGTATATAATAGACACTTAATAAATGCTCTTTGATTGGTTGGTTGATTGACTCATTGATTATGATAACCCCTGCTGAAGTCCTATATTATGAGTAAAATATTATTAAGCACTTATTATATGCCATGGGGGGACATTATGTACTTATTTATTAAGGACTAAGTATAAAAATACAAAAGCAAGTCCCTAGCCCTTGCTCTTACTCTCAAGTAGCTTATATTCTACTATTGGATATAATGCATAAAAAGGAAATGGTGACTAAGGGAGGGCCTTTTTATTGAGGAAATCTCAAAAATAATGAATGGAATTGATAATGTAGAATAAAATGATATCCATCCTTTTCAAAGCATTGATAGTGTTCATTTGATTTCTGTTCATAAAACAAGAAGTAGAAAGGGGCTGGGGGGGAATGGTATGTAAATGATCAATGATAGGTAAAATGCCAATGTGATGGTTGGGATGAACAGTTGGATGGAATATGAAGGGAGGTCTGAGATCTAAGGATATCTAGATAGTGGGCCACATGCTTTCATGTTAACTGACTTACCAGTCAAGAGAGCATGACCTAGGTGGTTCTCATTCCATATCAAAGTCCATTATTTATACTCTAAATTCAACTCTTCCCTCTCTGTAGTGTTTTATGATAGAATCATAGTTTTGAGCTGCACGAACTAAGCTTAGAGGACACAGAGTACATACAACATCTTCATTTCATAAATGATGGGACTGAGGGCCAGAGAGGACAAGTAACTTGTCCAGGACCACAGGGCTATAAGAAGTGTTTAGGGAGGGATCTTAAGCCAAGTCTTCCTAACTCCAAGTCCAGTGCTCTAGGCCCTAAGCCACACTGCCTTGGGTTTTGTAGGAGGGGGTCCCATCGAGGTCCAGGTTGAACTAAATGATCTCTAAGGTTTCTTCCACATCTAAAATCCCATTAGCAAAGGTGAATGTACAGATGCTCTCCAGAATTTGACTGAAATGCAATCAGTTTTCCTCATACGGACAGTACATTGACACTTTTGAGAAACTATCTCATGGCATAGGGTTGCTCTAAGATATGGGAAGCATTTTCCCCAAGTATATAAATGTTTGTCATCTCATAAGGGGAATGAACAATCAGAAATTCCTGAGGAGTTGAACAGGCAGAGGTTGAGAAGGTTTTACTTCTCCTAAGGGATGTTTCCTCTGAAGTGGCATTCTCCCCTCTTTCTGATCAGACATGCCAGTCTCTAAGGCTTGGAACTAGTCAGATACTTCATATAAGATCCATAGCTGGGTAAAGAAATCCCTCAACCAATCCAAACATAATACCTGTCCTATCTAAGGAAAATGCCTTTAAGTGACCTCTAGAACTTTTTAGTATGTAATTCCCCTTTGTAATTGACTGATTCAATTGTCATGTGAGCTCTCACCTTTCAAAAATGAGGCTTATCAGTTACTTTACATGGGGTGAAGTGATTCTCCAGGCTGGTCAACTCTCAGTCTGACTGACACTAGTATTCATGTTCTCTACATCCTTCTCTGCCCTCCATGATCAAGCTATTCCTCAAGTACAGCACTAGATCTTTTCTCCTCGCCTCAGTAGTCTCTGTCCTTCTGTGTTTGGAATTCTTGCTCTTCTCACATGTCCTTGGAATTCCTGGTTTCCTTCCAACCCTGTCCAAAAGCTCACCTTCTATAGGAGTTCTTCCCCTGGGAGAGCAGATGTCAGATCCTCCTATGCTGAGATGTGGTATTTTGTATGGATTATATGTTCCTATTGTTTACTTGTTGTATCCCCTAGCGCCATGTGAAGTCTTTGAGGGCAGGGGCTTTTACATTTGTCTTTTTATCCATACTGCTTTATCATTGGGATTTAAGTGCTTGTTGGTAGATATATTTAGTTGAGAGATACTAAAAGTAGTATGTGAAAATAGAAAATAAACAAATTTTTAAATGGATAAATGAATGAATGAGTAGAAAGGCAGGCAATTAGAATTGTCCAAAAGTGAAATGAGGTGCCTCAATAACAGGCTTTAGAAGGCTTCAATGACTAGATGGATGGATGGATGGATGAATACATTGATAACAAAGCCTTTATTGAGTGTTTACCATGCACCAGCCACTTTGCTAAGTGGATGGCCACTTGCAGGTGTTATCATAGAGAAGGACCTCTGTTTCAGTACAAAATGTACTATCCTTGGGTCCCTTTCAATTCTGAGATGTAATTTTGTCATGTTCTATTTACCTGTTAAAAATCCTTGCTACCTAGTCTAATTATGGTAAAAAGAAATATCATGAATCTCTGTAGTATCACTGATCAAACTAAGAAGAAAAAATATAAGCTACCTAGGGACTTGGTATTGAACTGTATATTATATATTTAAAAGGAAATGTGCTTGCCTTTGTTTTCATCACCCTGGAGATATTAAATACAAAAGAAGGGAATGAACCAACACGAATATATTTTATTACTTCAAATGCTTGAGCTTTGCTCTGGGTAGAGATTCCCTCCATTGATGCCGATTGACATTATGCAGGTAGTTTCAAGTTTGATGGTTTCCATGAGTCATTTTCCCTGAAGAAACTCATCACCTCTTACCCAAGCCTTGAATGTTGCATCAACTAGCTAACTAATTGTCTTTTGGGGGTGAACATTGTACATAATGGTGCCAGAAATGTTCTTCATCGTATAGCCCTGTAATCAATGGCCTAGCTTTCAGGAATTTAGGGTCACCTCTAGACAGTTATGATTCAAAGGAGGAAGACTTTAGTAAAGGTCAGTGAAAAACAAATTCAACAGCATCTTTAATGTCAAAAATAGTCCCCTTTTAAAGTGCTTTGAAACCTAGATGGAAAAAGATGGTACCATCCAGGTAACATGCTTTTTTGATTAGCTGAAAAACTTAGAACTCTCTTTTGGGCTGCGTATAAAAAAGATTTCTGTCAAGTTATGTACCAGGCAATTGACTTACCAGTCTTATGGTGGAGGACCTTTACTTGAGAGTTACATTGGATTCCAGCCTATGAGAAGGAATTTGTTTGTCCTGCCTCCCACCCCAACCCCAACATCATTTGCCATTAGAAATTTTGGAAAGGTAGCAGATAATACATTCTGCTAAGACTAGAGAAAATGAACCAGTAAGAGATAATACATGCAGCCCAGAATAAAAGACAAACAGATAAGGAAAGATAGTCGCTGAAGAAGATGGGCAGTTTCAAGATGTCTGACTCCTTGAAAGATAGAAGAATGTCAGTTATAGGTCAGGAAAGGACTTCTAGGCCATAAAACACAAGCAGTTGTGAATTAATTCTATAAAACACATAACTTGCCATTCATGCATTTTCTGTGTACTTCACTAACAATGTACCCATTAAGACCATCCTTCCAAAGGAGCTGAGTTTATTCATGAGAGAATATGTAAGCCTTTTCAGAGAAGTGCTTTGAATTGATTGCTCTTACTATAAAATGAAAGTAAATGCCTTTGTTAAAAACCAATTGAGGCTATCAACTGGTTGTCAAAAGGCAGTATATCAATAGGGGCTTGTAATCAATAATGTCCGAAAATTATCTCCTAAGGATTATCCCTAGGATCCAGGAGAAAAAATATCCATTTTTCCTCTGAAGGCATGGCCCAAGTGGGTTTGGGCAATTAGTGCCAAAAGGGCTTCCGTATATGCATAATTATTTATGTGTCCCTCATTAAAACATAAACCTGTTGAAAGCAAGAACTACTTCACTTCTATGCCAAACACAGAACAGGTACTTAATAAATGATTCCCTGAATTATTGACCTAATCCCACCAAGACCTGGGCCAAAAATCCCTCCTACAACATCACAGTTTAAATGGGGTTGACTGAGAAATAATTTAAGGTATATTATTTAAAGGGACACTCCATGAGCTAAAATTAGACATTGGGTTCTGTCTACACACACTCACCTGCTGCTTGGCTAACTTGTAGTATGGATTTAACAAAAGTTCAGCTGGGAGCTTCTTCAATGTCATTTGGAAGCCTGAAGCTAAGTATTTCAGTCAAACATGGAAAATGTTCTTTTTTTCTTTCTTTCTTTCTTTTTAGAATAGAAATGCATAACCTCATTTAGAAAGATCATTCAGAGTCCAATGGAGAGGAACAAATAGATTAAACTCAATTCAATCAACATTTAAATAAGCACTCACTATGTGCAGAGTGTTGTGCCAAGTATAGGGGAAATAGAAAGATTTCAGAAGACATTACCTCTGTTTGCAAGAAGCTTACAGTCTAGTAATTTGGCACTTAAAACCCTTCACAAGCTAAATCTTTCTATCTCCCCAGTCTCCTTATACTTCTCTCTTTACCACAGTCTACAAGCCAGTTAAGCTGTCATAAGGAATATGCACATCAGACAAAATAGTCCCATCTGGGAACTTTTGCGCTCTTTTCCCTGCACTCCTGGGTTGCCATGTTGCTTACCTACATCTCTTCATTCTTCTTGCTTCCTTGAAGATTCAGCTCAAAGACTTTCTTCTTCAGGAAGTCTTATTTCCTCTCCCTCTCTGATAATGGCTTCCTTTTCCAGATTTCTTCCCATCTACTATGTTTATCTCTCTGGAGATAGTATTCATGTTTTTCCCCCATTAGAACACGAACTTATTGAGAGCAGGAATTTCTTTCTATTTGTTCTTCTGGCATTTTGCAGAATGCCTGGTGTTTGGTAGGTTCCAAATAAATGCTGATTGATTTGATTTGAATAGATATCAGTCTTACATTTCAATACTCTAACATTTCAAGATTTCATGGGCCATTACTATGGGGACTCCTTCACCAATAAGGGTCTAAATCTATCTGCTTCTGTCTCCTTTGTTCATTTAGGATCTACACTATGCATACGGACACTAAATGTAAGTCAAAGCTCAGTCTTTAGCCCAAAGTCCCCTACCAGTACAGAATACTGTGATCCCTCTCAGCCCAAATTTCTCCTCCCAATCCCATAGAAAATTAAAAGCATAAGATCCTTGGGGAAATATATATTCATGACTTGATGTGTATGTTAAGTTTTGAATTATACTACTCCATGGGAAAGAACATTAAACAGTTATTTCATTCCATGGAAACATTTCCCAGGGACATTAAAATACTACTGAAAGTGTATGGATATAAAACATTTTTAACATTTTAGTAATAGAGACTGAAGACTTTGAGCTTCAGTCTAGAGGAAAATTATATTGTAACGATTGGAATGATGCCACCTGCTGGATACTTACTGTAGAAGAGTTCTGCCCATGAAGCGAAGGTCCTTGAGGGCAAGACCAGGAGCCTTTTCTTTGGTGGGAGGAAGTGACGCGGACTAGTGGGAGGAGGAAGGAAGAGACTGGCGCTGACTCTGGGGCTCTTTCCTGAGGACGCTGGCAGAGAAGGGAGCTAAAAATGTGCTCTCCCTTTAATAGATAGAAATCTAGGCCTTTCTCTCTCTCTTTACCAAATTCTTATTCTCCTTAATAAATGCTTAAAAGTCTAACTCTTGCTGAAGCTTATAATTTATTGGCGACCACTCATTAGATATTTTAGACAGACTTGCTAGAATTTTAACCTTTAACAATATGAAGATTACAAATACAAATTCTGTGGTATTCTTGAGGCAAAACACATTGAGCATGAAACTGTGAAAGACATTCAAATGTAAAGAGACTGACTGGCATCCTGAAGTCAATGTTTAAAGAGAAGAATGCATTTATAGCAATAGCACCTACATAATACTGTCAGTATGTATTTTTGCCATGCTAAAATGAATAACAGGTCTAGAATGTATCAGTGTAAAATTTCATACAATGGTAAAAAACAAAAACACAGGACTTGTTATGTGAATACAATCATAGAATGATCAATATTTTCTCATCCAAAAGGAAAATCAATAGATATATCAGAACACATAAAAAATAGTTTAAAATTCAGAATAGAAAATGTTTTTGGAATGAACAGATTTCACTTCCCAAAACTATGGGAAAAAACTGACATATATCTACCTCTGGATTTGTTGAATATCATTGGAAGTAGTTTATCTCTAAGCAGAGCCTATGAAATAGCTGAGTCAAAAATTAATGAAAAAGGGGCAGCTAGATGGCGCAGTGGATAGAGCACCGGCCCTGGAGTCAGGAGTACCTGAGTTCAAATCCAGCCTCAGACACTTAACACTTACTAGCTGTGTGACCCTGGGCAAGTCACTTAACCCCAATTGCCTCACTAAAAAAATAAAAAAATTAATGAAAAAAACTCTCCATGGGTGATATCCACATGACCTCAAGTAACAATATAATAACAAAGATTCTAGAAATTCCAGAAAACTCTAAACTTATTGATCAATATGTATTATGCAGTGAAATGATGGACACGGTAATATATTCCTGAACATTGCAAAAATGTATCATCTATTAGGACTGTTAAAAGACATGGCCACTCAGCTTTAATACATGTCAGAAGCGAAATTCTCATGCTACACTTACAAACCCCCAAACATCTTTGAAAATTCTGAAAAACAAAAGAAAACAAAATCCTCTTCTGAAGTTATAGCATTATGACACAGGATTATTATTGATGACTGCTTGGATATAACATTAATCCATAATCAAAGTTTAAAATATTGCTTTTAATAGCTATCACAGTACTGAAATTATAATGTCCAAATTACATAGAACGAAATCTTTAAAAATTGGGGGTTCTTTTGGAAGAAATTGCAAACATTTGGGAAGAGGACAAGCAGCATGATATCACTGTGATCCTTTATGAACCAAAACTTTTACTAAAGATCCATTAGGACATGTGCAGAAAATAACCTCAAATACTCATATTTTATCCAATTACAAAATAAAATCATTTTATTAATCTGTTCAATTAAAAAATTACAGCATAAGGGTTATCTAGGTGGTGCGGTGGATAAAGCACCAGCCCTGGATTCAGGAGGACCTGAGTTCAAATTTGGCTTCAGACACTTGTCACTTACTAGCTGTGTGACACTCAGCAAATCACTTAACCCTCACTGCCCCACCAAAAAAAAAAATGCAGTGTAACAGTCAGGACTAATCCTTAGGTTGCTTCCATATGAACCTGCTTAAGAAATTCAAAATGAGCTGAGTGATGAGGAGGAGAATGACTAAAATAGGGGACTCGTTAAATTCATTAAATAAATGAGAAGAATAATAATAAGAAGAAATAACAAATAAATAGAACTTTAAGGTTTCCAAAGACTTTATAGAGATTAACTCTTTTGAATATTACAAGTGACCCTAAAAAGGTACATGCTATTATAAATATATCCATTTTACAGATTTGGAAACTAAGGCTCAGGTAAATTAATTGACTTTACTAAGATCACACAGCTATTACTTGCCTACCTTGATCCACCATCCTTTATTATTTTCTTCTTTTCTTCCTTTTGATGTAATAAAAATATAAACTATAACATGATCATTTTTAATAATAAAGCTCTCTTCAACCCCAGATCTCCCCAACTCCCAGACTTGGTTTGATCTGAATCTTTTCTATACACTGTGTGATTCAAGTCCTCTCTTAAGAAGGCAAAGGACTATAAAAGCATACTTTTTATAGAATGTTTGACTTGTACTCACCAAAAAAATTGATCATTACCTGCTAGCACAAAAACATATCATGGAAGGAAGAATGTGAGATCCGGTGTGAGTCCATTTTCATCAAGTCACTCTATTAAATTCAACAATCCTTTCTCTCCTTTCCTGTAAGTACCTCTTTTTGATTTCTCTTCTCATTTCCTCCATTATGCTACTGACTGATATTATTTTTATTCTCTTTAAAAGTTCAGTAAAGCCTTTGGCTCTTTGGGACTGAGTGTGATGTCAAGCTGCAGAATAAATAATATATTGAGCCAGCTTTGCTATATTTCCACTGAATATGTGTAAGAGACATTTGCAATTTTAATAAAAATGTGGGAGGGGAGAGTAACAAAGAAGAAAGTGGAACTAGGCAAGCAGAGGATAGGAAATGTGCTAAAATGTGTCAGAAATGCAGATGTAAATTCCTTGTAAAACTTAAGACACTGTATCCTTGTTGCTAGTAGAAGTATCAGTAGTAGCACCAAAAGCAGCAGCAATAATAGCTGTTGTTGCTGTTGTTTTTTGTTGTAGCATAATGCATTTGAATGGTGTTCATTATCTAAGCAAATAGTGGCTCACTAGTGCCCATCTGCTCTCTTGTCCTATTAAAGAGGACCATGGAAACAAAAGGAATATAATAAGATAGGCTTCCTGATGCCCTTTGAGCCTAAACAGATCCATCATCATTTTCAGCTAAAGCATTATTTTTTTCCCCTTTTCAAAGGGCAGGAGCCTTTGCAAAGCAAGTGAGTATTAAAATGAAGATTCAGCTGCCCTTTAAATCCAGATTCAACCTCCCAAGCCATAAAATCAATGCCCTAATGCAGTGTAGTCTATGAATCGGCTGTGGGTTTCAACGTGAAATGAACATAAAGGGAAGATTCAATTGCACACATTAATGCGGAGGGGTTAGAGATGTTAGTTACATCTGCTAGCACAAGAGTAGGCCTTTTCAGTAATACAAATGTGATACATCTTTGGGAAGGGACAGACATAAAAATCAGCTTCTTTTCTTCTAAAATCAGCAGATCTTGAGCAACAAATCAATTCCTACTAACTAGTTGGAGGCAGCTATAACCAACAAACACTAAACAGCTAACGATTTCTTAAAATCAGATTTCTCTGACTTTTCGGACTTAAAATTGCATGTGAAAAAATATCACGTGGAAAGATTTTGCCGTGTAAAAATATTGACCAAACAAGGATACTCAATACAAAACATGAGCCATGGCAAATTCAAATTCGATGCTGAAATTCAATGGAATACCAATGGAATCTAAGAACTTTTAACTAGTGAGGATGTTAGTTTTCTGTATTTCTAAGATTGTCCCAGACACGATCTATTCAAATTTCTTACAACTTGAATAGGGATAGGGATTGGACCTGTGATTTCATTGGTGGAAGGAGTTGCTGGTGGGGAAATTCCTCATCTGATGGTTAATAATTTCTCTGAAATTTAGCCTGTGCAAAGTTCCAAGAGCACTAATAGTGTACGTGGGAAATATCCAGTGTTGTGTTCTGACCCCTGATGATCTGGTCCTATGGATTTCAGCTTTTTAACATCTCTCCTATATTTTCCCTTTTCCCCATTGACCTGCCATAATCCCAGTTCAGGCCCTTATTATTTCATGCCTGGACAACCTCAATAACGTGTTGGTCACCTCCCTATGCATCTCCCCCCAGTCCAGTCCAGTCTCCCCTCAATGACCTAAAGTTCAGGGCTGACCCTCTCACCCTATTGTTCACCAGACTCCAGTGGCTCCCTATTACCTCCAGGATCACATCTAACCTCTTGGGTTAGTGTTCAAAGATCTTCACCAAAGGGCCCTGTGCCACCTTTCCAGCCTTCTGTCCCCTGGTTGCCTCCTCCCTGGACTCTGTGCCATAGGGACTCCTGCCTCTTACCAAAACATCCTGTCTCCCACCTGCATTGTTAGCTCACCATCCCCCATGCTTGGAATGCTCCCCTTGCTCCTCTCTGGCTCTCAACTTCCTTCACATTCCAGCTAACGCTGAGCTTTCAACAAGAAGCCTTTCCAAAATCCATGCTGGAGTCAGTGCCTTCCTTTTATTGGTTATCTCTGAGTTGTCTTGTCTGTATCCTGATGGCAAAGAATTGTTTTCATGTTGTCTCTCCTCTTAGATTATATACTTCTCAAGAGCTTCTTGTGGTCGAGTTGTTCCCATTGTTTCTGACTCTTCATGACCCCAGGTGGGGTTTTCTTGGCAGAGACACTGGAGTGGTTTTGCCATTTCTTTCTCCAGCTCATTTTATAAATGTGGAAACTGAGGCAAATTAGGTCAAATGACTTGCCAAGGGTCACAAAGGTAGTAAGTATCTGAGGCCAGATTTGAAGTCAGTATGATAAATTGCCCTGATTCAAAGCCCATTGCTCTATCCACTTCACCACCTAGCTGCTCCTAAAGAGCAGGGACCATGTTTTTTTGTCCTTTTGATGCATACCTAGCACTTAGTCTAGTGCCTGGCATGTAACAGGTGCTTGATAAATATTCCTTGGCTGACTGGCAACCAGTATGTGGCAGAGGTGCCATAGTCAGCCACTATGCACTGTCCACTAGTCTACTTTGTTTCTCTTTTATTACTAGAAAACCTCAAACTTTGTCCAGAAAACTTGATATCAGTTGATATTTTATGATTATTTTTCAAAAAGGGGACACTACCGAGGACATGCTGTATATGAAGACGATATGTCAGTGTTGTATTCTCAGAAGAATACTGCTTTAATGATTGTTTGGGGCAACTCCAATTGGGCTCTACCCAGTTATGTGGAGCCATGAAATACTGAGTTTTCTAATGAAATCACAAGGCAATTTTCTTCTGTACCCAGAAAGAAGAGTTGATTTTTCTTTTCTATTCCCATCACCCTTACCAAAAATGTTAACTTTAATTAACAAAATTCCTCCAGCTTTCTTGTCTAGTAGACACAGAAAAGGTCTAGTTCTCTCTTTGTAAAACTAGAAAACCCTATACTCTCTGTCTCTATTTCTCTGTCTCTCTCTCTGTCTCTCTCTCTGTTTCTGTCTCTCTCTGTGTCTGTCTGTCTCTCTCTCTCTCTGTAATAGGATAGGGGCACTAAACAGTAGCTTGTAGAAATAAATATTGTGTGCTTTATCCTATAGAGCATTCCACACATTAGTAATAAATGCAAGAAATGGATTTCTATAAAAATGGGCCTTCTTCCTTCCTTAGTGACATTGCCATGAACAATAGTAATGACAATTATAAGCACAATAATGATAGGCAGCTGGATCCTGTAGTCAGTAAGCCTTTTTTTTTAAATATCCACTATGTTCCAGGCAGCTGGGTGGCTCAGTAGAAAAAGAACTAGGCCTGGAGTCAGGAAGGCCTGAGTTCAAATCCAGCCTCACATACTTTCTAGCTGTGTGACTCTGAGCAAGACATTTCACCCTGTTTGCCTCATCTTCCTCATATGTAAAATGAGTTAGAGAAGGACATGACAAATGACTCCAATATCTTTGCCAAGAAAAGCCCATATAGGGTCATGGAGAGTTTGACACAATTGAAAAACAGAAATGTACCAGACAATGGGCTAAGTTCTGGGGGTACAAGGAAAGGCCAAAGATCATCTTTTCCCTCACTGCTCATCATCTAATGAGCAGAATCTAATGTCATCAATAGTTTTCTGAAATTAGAGTCAGCAATACCCAAATTTAAATCCTGCCTGAGACAGTGCTAGCTGCATGATTTTAGGTAGGCCAATTAACCACTCTGCCTCAGTTTCCTCTTCTGTTAAAATGGAGCTATTATTATTACCTACTTCCCTGGGTTATTACAATGATCAAAGGTGATCATATGTGCAAAGTGCTTTGTAAAGTACTCCCAAAATATTAACTCATAAGGAGGAGCAGGAGGTGGGGTAGTATACTGTTAGAAGCAGAGCTTATATTTAACAAAGATAGCAATTTCATTCACTTGCATAGTAGACTACTGAGCACAAACTATGAAAGAAGATTATAAATATTGAGTCTTGTAGTGGAACATTTCCATTTGGATCCTCTAAAAATCTGAGATCAGGATGATGATAATATGGCAAACATAAAACTGATCAATGAAAATTTTAAAATGATGTTCTAAAGAGAAGAAGTCACAGAGAATATCCATCTTCTCTGATGGAGGAGAAGAGACTGAGCCCATCTGGCAACATTCCTTGCCTCCATGTCATGATGTTCACTCCCAGTTTAATCCTGAATATACTTTTCATGAGAATAACAGAAAATGAGTTCCTATCACCAGACTTTGAGTCAATTGCAGGAGGGTCATTTTATTCATCTGGGCAGTTATCTACAGAACATTGAATAGCAAAGAATAAAAGCAGAATAGCAAACATTTGGGTCTCTTCAAACTCTAAAGTTCTGTGATAAGAAATGGATTTGTCCAGGATCACAAAGCTAGGAAGAGGATGGAGTAGGATTCGAAGTCAGGTCTTTTGGGTTACAAGCAAGACCTATTGCTTCTCTAAGAAGAAGGAAATAACAACAACTCACATTTATGTCAGCATTTAACTATCATCTCATCTAACTTCTGTAATAACCCTATGTTAAGTGCTACAGGTGTTAATGCATCCATTTCACAGATGCAGAATCTGAGGCTTAGAGAGATTAAATGACTTCCTGGATACTAAATAAATAAAAAACATTTGAGTTGATGTTTAAGAGTGTCCCTTTCTTATGATAAGTGCAGTTTACTACCATCTCCACCAAAGCGATCACTAATCCAACACAGAAAAATGAGAAAACAAACAAGGTATATCTCAACAACAACAATAAACATCTTTGTCAATCCATGCATTCTAGTCTTCTACCTTTTCTGGTAAATTCTGCCAATATACCAGTGAGGAAAATCAATGTCTTCTCTCAAACTCCATCATCTCTGAAATCCAATTTTCCCCTTTGTTTTCTACGGCTCTTCTTTTGGATAATCAAGTATCTCTACAGGATGGTGGGACTTTTCTCATTCTCTCTGTGCTCCAATAGAGCGATATATAATCTCTATGTGAAATAGTTGGTGAGATTCATTAGCTATAAATTCACTCTGAAGTAATTTAGCTATTTGAGACTGTTGAGATCATTTTTTAAAACATTCTTTGTGTTATTTCATAAAAATTGCAAACAATTGGGATCGGTGTCCTAACCCATTTGGAGATAACACCCTTATTCTATTATATTTGGGCCCCAGATGAAAAGTCCCCACATAAACCCTTGGTTACATTTTTATATGACTTTCCAATCCAGCCACTGCATCAGTGCCAAAGTAAAGTTTACAAGAGCACGAGGGGGACTGCAGCACTGCCTTCCTCAAGAGCCTTCAGTTGTTCCCCTTTACCTCTAGGACATATTATAAGATCCATAAAATTTGGCTCCAACCTCATTTGCCAGGCTTTTTTTAATGACTATCCTTCATATAATCCATGTTCTAGTCCAACTGGCTTACTTCCTTACTTTGAACTCAACATCCCATTTCCTGTTGCCAAGTTCTTGACACTTTCCCTTCATACCAAGAATGTACTCTTGCACCATCTTGTTTGTTCATAGATATGTGCACATAATCTCCACCACTATTCTCTGAGCTACCAGAAGGCAGGGACTATTCGTTGTTGTCTTCTTTCCTTTGTCTTTTGCCTTGATTTTTATTCCCAGTGCTTAGCACAGTGCCTGACACATGGTAGACACTTAATAAATGCTTAATGACCAACTGACTTACCTCCTATTGGTGGCCCTTCCTCATTCCCCTAGTTGTTAACTCTCTATCTTTTATCAACATACCAAGGATATTCCTCTGTGTGCCGTCTAATAACAGGGCATTTTTTTTTAATGAGGGCAGAGACTATTTTTCATTCCATCACTCTATCCTCTTCATCCATGCCAATGTCTGATACAATAAGTGTTCGATAAATACTTCTTAGGTGGATTGGTTTGGCTTCAATTGGATGTGGTCCATACATTTCTTTTTTTAATAATAAAAATTTTCATTTATAGTTTTGAATTCCAAATTCGATCCCTCTTTCCCTCCCTCCCCTCCCCCTTCCCTGAGGTGGTAAGCAATCAGATATGGGTTATACATGTGCAATTATGTAAAACATTATTACCATATTAGACATTTTGTACAAAAAAAAACTTGAATAAAAGAAAAAATGAAAGTAAGTAAAAAATAGCATGCTAAAAAATAAAAATAATTTTTAAAAAACAGCATGCTTTAGTCTGTGAATTGCCCTAGATATAAAGGAAAATGAGAAGGATATAAATGTCCACATATCTTTAATAAGACTCTGCTTTGTGCTGATGGACAGTATTGCAGACATGGACTATTGGAAGTCAATGAATATACATGGATATATACTCATTGACTTCCAATAGTCTTTGAATTCCCATGCATCTTTGACAAATGTGTCCAAACCAGGTCTATGGAGGTCATCATCTTGCTGTTCTCTGTCTTGATCTGGGCTTTTATAGACTATTGTGCTCAATTCTGGGCATCCGAATTTAAGCAGGGCATTGATAATCTGGAATGCATCTAATAGAGGGCAACCATAATAAAGTTAGGTGTTGAGTTTGTTACATAGGAGAAGTGATGGAAAGAATTGGAGATGTTTAGCCTGGAGAAGACTGAGGTGGACAAGATAATTATCTTCCAAAAGATGAAGGTCTGACATGTGGGAGAGGGTTTAATTTTCTTCTGGTTGATCCCAGAGGGCAAACCTGTAATCAATGGCTAACACTTTTACAATTTAGTAAGGCAAGGTGATTTTTTGTGGGGATGAGGGAGTTTGGTTTTGGTTTTGGTTTTCATTTTCATTTTTGGTTTTGGTCTTGTTTTTCCCCAGCCTGTGACTCTATGCCCTGTGTTTATTCCCTTTACAAAAATCATTCTTTCAGAATTCAGAAATATGCCTTTAGGTACCCTGACTCATCTCCATCACAAAGGCCATCTCATTCATTCTTCATCAATTGACCCATTTTGTCACAAAAGATTTTCCATTTTGAAAATTACATTGGATGTTTTTATTGGATTTTGTTTCTTATAAAATTGTGTCCCTTTTCTCTTTTTTTTCTAAAATATTATCTAGTCTCTCAGTGGGCTTCCTCATTCTAAAATGCCATTGATAGTACATGACATTCAGTTGTTATATGATGCCACTTCCTGTTCTTGTGATTTCTCTGTCTAAACCATCCTTCTCTGGCCACGAATCTTCTACAGCCATTGTGCTTCCTAGTTAAAATATAACCTCCTCTAGGGCAGGAGATTATCTTGCTTTTTGTGTGTTTCTTTTTGTTTGTTTTTGCATTCATATCTCTTATACTTAGCACAATGCCAGACATACAATCATGGGTTTTGGTTTTTTCATTCATCCGCTTCATTTCTGCCCAAGAATGAGTAATGCCCAACTATTGACTAAAGAATCAGAAGTCCCACTTGACTTCTCCAAGCCCTTATTCCTCCTTGCAGTCCCTCAGAGAAGGGGCATCATGGTCTGGTCTGCTCCTTTCCAGCTCTAACACCATAATCCCATCTCATCCATGGGCCCTGAGAAAAGAGTAGGTAGTAACCACTTGTTTGTAGAAGTTGGTGTGTTATTAAAACCAAAATTTCTTCTTTTGAGCCCTCTCTACATGCTTCATTCCTCTTGCTTGAGGTTAAAAACAATGCCGTGTTGTTCACCCTTGTGGTCCCTTAGTATCAAAGGTAGCATTTTGTGCATATTAGGTACATTAGAATTGCTCTTTGAATAAATGAATACATTTATTACATAATTTAAACTGGGCCCTCCCTGCCACAAGACCATTCTTTATAACCTCCTATAGATATCTCCACCTCAGCATGTCCATCATCTCTCCCAGCCCCCCAGTCCGTCAGTAGGCATTTAATAAGTGCTTACTATGTGTTAAGCACTGTACTAAGCAGTGAAGATACAAACCAACTCCCAATCTCCTCTTTTGAACTTCCCTGTAGAGAATTGTCATCTTCTGAGTTATACAGAGACTTGATATCACCCTCAACTCCCCCCTTCTATTCATCCCACATCTGTTGATACATCTTGTCATTTCTACCTAATAATAAAAATTAAAAATGATATTTAACATCTCCATAGTGTTTACTATATGCCGTGCACTGTATTAATCACTTTACAACTATTATCTCAGTCGATCCTCACAACAACCTGGGGGGATAGATGTTACTATCATTTCCATTTTACAGATGAAGAAATCGAGAAAACAGCAGTTAAGTGACTTGCCCAGACACACACAGCCTATGAAAGTCTAAGGCTGGATTTGAACTCAGATCTTCCTTATACCAGGCCCAACTTTCTATCTATTGTACCACCACCACATCTCTCATATACATCATGTTGTCTTTGCTCATAAAGTTACCACCTTGGCATAAACCCTAATCACCTAATGCACGGACTGTGGCGATTGCTTCTGGTTGGTCTTCCTGCCTCAGGCCTCTTCTCATCCTGATATATCCTCTGTTTGTCTGCCAAAGAGAACTTCCTAAAGTGTGACCAACTCACCCACCCTATTCAATAAAGTACAGCCCCTCCCTCCTGCTCCCAAGGTCAAATACAGACCTGGTTCATCATTTCAGACCCTTCCCTGACAGCTCCCTTCCCCTGCAGCCCACCCCCCTCCCCTTTTATTCCCCATCACTCAGAAACGCCAGCTTTGCTGCTGCTTGGGCCCAGGCTCCTGACTCGAGGACTGTTACTGGCTGGGTGTCCAGGCTTCCTGGGCCCTCCCAAAGATTCAGTTCAAAAACCTGCCTTCTGCAGGATGCCTATCCCAGCCAATCCCCTCTGCCACTTGTGTCTTTGCTTTAAGGTTCCTTTTCACTTTTAGCCTGCATTTATCTTGGAAATCCATTCTGGTTTTTTGCGTGTTATCTCCCGCATTTGAACGTAGGCCCCCTGAAGGCAGGGAGACCGCTTTTGCCTTTCTTTGTGTCTACCACATTTTGTACAGTGACCGACATATAGAAAACTCCCAATAAATGCTTGTTGACTGAATAGAGTGAAAGAATGCCAAATCTCCCTTCCATTAGGCTCCCCTCCAGCGGCCACAGTCCAGCCAGCTGGCCTCTTCCCTGTTGTCTGTCCCTCTGTAGTGTCTTCTGCCCAATTGCTATGCCTGGGTCACTTCTTTCTTTCAAGTTTGCCCTTGAGCTCCCCTTTCCCCCAAATGCCTGCACTCCTGGATTGCACTGTCCACTGTCCAGCTGGATCAAGTTTTTTCAGGACCATGTTAGACATGAATTCCTGGGCTTATACATTATACTCAGCTACTTTTGGCCTATACCTTCCTGTTTCCTTTGGCTCAGTGGATGCCAAGCTTGGCCCATTTACTTAAATTCCCAAATTTGTATTCCTCTGTTTTGGTCTGTAGTCCTAGATGCTAATCTTAGCTCCCTTCAAGGACCTTTTCATGGAAACACGCCCTTCTCCATATTGATTGCCTCTCCCCAGTCCCTACCTGGTTTAGCATTCTGATATCCCAAGAGAGCCACTGGCCCTGGTTCACCGCCTGATCCGAGCTCTTCATCTGGCACACTCCAACATGAGCTCATCACCCCAGTCTCACTCCACTGCCCCTGCAGCCCACAGATTGTGCCTTTTGAGACTCAACAGGAATCATGGGCAATTGTGTTGGACCTCAAGTAAAGGGAGATCTGACTGAATCCTGGCTGTGAGTGGAACTGTAAATGTGACCATAGACAAGTCACCTAATTATTTTCAATCTGATATTCCTCATCTGAAAACCAAAGAGAGTGAGACTGCTTCTAAGCACTTTGACAGGTTTTAGGAAGAGAGCGTTTTATAGTCATGAAAGGATGGTACAAGTATCCTGTGAGTGCTCCACAGTGGAGTGACCCAGGAACCTGAACTAGGTCTAAGATATTCTTTTTTTTTTTTTAAAGTAATAATTTACCAATGAGAACAGCAAAGCAAATCCTCAATTTTACAAAGCAGTTTATATGAAACATCTCACTTTATCATACCTGTGAGGTCAATCTTGCCAATATTAGCATACACAGTAATGGATGAGGTAAGAGGAGCTTAGAGATCCAGTGATGTGCCCATGGCCTCATCAAGGTGATGATGGTGTGATTGACAATTTTGCAAATGATTTAATTTTCTTCTACTACTATTTAGTCTTAAAGCACTTATAGATATACATATACATATAGATAGATATAAATTATATATATATATATATATATAGTCACAGCAACCCCGATTATCATTCCCTATTTTATAGATGAGGAAAGAGTCTGAGAGGTTCAGTGACTTGTGCAGGGTCACATAGCTGGCAAGTGTCTGAGGAAGGATTTGAACATAAAATTCAACTTTAAATCTACTACACTGTACTAGACAGTGACTTAAGCTGCTGATTGTCACATCTATTATATTGTGTTCAGTTCTCATAAACACATTTTGTAAGGTTGTTGTTGAGCTGAAGAATATACATAAGAAGGTAGCAGGATGGTGCAAGACCTTCAGATCATGTCATATTTGAGTTACTTGAAAAAAATGGAGACTATTAGCCTAGAGAAGACTTAGGCAAGTCACAATAGTAGTGTACTAGAATTTGAATTAGAAGTAGCCTTTTCTTTCTGCCTGGCCCCAGAAAACACAACCAGGAGAACTATGCTTGATGCAAATAGGGGATGGAGAGAGGATTTTCCTCACATCAGAACTAACTACAAGTGGAATAGGCAGCTCCAAAAGAAAACAGATTCTCCATCACAGCAGGTCTTCCAAAAGAGGGATGTTGTTGCAGGAATGTTTGGTCCATGACGAACTGAAATAAATGGCCTGGGGTATGGCTACCAAGTTCACATTCTGCTCCCATCCCCCTGTCTTTCTTCAGACTATTTATCCCACCTAGAAAGCCTTCCACCTTCCTCGTCATTTGTCCACCTCTTACCTTGGAGAACCAGTCCAAATCCTATCTCATCAATGAAGCCATCCTTGATGACAGGGATATGCCAAAGATTGTTCTCTCCAACATCTCACAACACTATGGTTGATTCATTGGAGCCACACCATGCTATGATATTCTTTGGTCAATCACCCATTTGTGACATTTATTTTATTGTCCCCAAGTAACTAGCTGGCCTCCATAATGTTGTTTTACTCAATGGCATGTTTCCATTGAACCAGTTAACATTTGGCTGAAGATAACTATGGAAGGCTGCATTATTCTCCCTCATATCTGTTTTTGTTTTGTTTTGTTTTGTTTTTGCGGGGCAATGGGGGTTAAGTGACTTGCCCAGGGTCACACAGCTAGTAAGTGTCAAGTGTCTGAGGCTGGATTTGAACTCAGGAACTCCTGAATCCAGGGCCGGTGCTTTATCCACTGCGCCACCTAGCTGCCCCTCTCCCTCATCTCTGAATGACTATAGAATTAAATATCTTCAACATGAAACTTAGTTTTTTGATTTCTGATAGCCTTGCATCATTGCTAATTGCTTCTTGGACTTCAATCTTGTTTCCCTGACTTCACTTTGAGCCCCTTGAGGGCAATGATCTTGAGTAGATGTAATTCCTATTGCAATCCACAAAGTGACTCTTACAATACTGGGTACTTAATGAATGTTCAATATTTGTTGATATGCTAATGATATATATATACATATATATATATTTAATCTATATTTAAGCTTACTTTTTATATTTTGTTCCTTTTGTGTAGTTTCTCACACAAATTCTTTAAGGGACACTTCTTTGCTTGATATCTTCTCAATTTTATATACACACACATGTAATAAAAGTGGGGAGAATGGGGTGCAGATCACTGATATTTGTTTGTAGGAACTCTTGGTGCACAGTCAACAAACATTTATTAAGCACTTACTATGTAACAGGCACTACACTAAATGGTGTCAATATAAGCAAAAACTAAGACAGTCCCTGTCCTTAAGAAACTAATACTCCAGTTGGGGAAGATAGCAAATAACATGGAACTGGAAGATGTTAGAAGGATGAAGGTATCCAGTGCAGGGGAGGGAGCATTATGGGAAAATCCCAGAAGTGCAGATGTACAACCTAGAATAAACACATGAGTGGTCTGGACATTTTCCTTCCAATGGAGATTTGGGAGGAATCAGTCAATCAAAAGGGGAGGGGGTGGAGCATAATTCTACTGGATGAAGTCTAGGACTGGAGTAACTTTCCGGGTTGAAGAGTTTTATGGGTCATTGTAGAGAATGTCATGGATGGGAGTCAGGATAGAAGCATAGAGAAGAATGCAGAAACTCCTTCCATTAATGTACATCATAAGATCATGGGTTCGAATCTGGAAGAGAGCTGAGAAGTGAAATACTTCTACTTTAATTTCCAGATGAAGAATCTGAAGCTCAGAGGGATAGAGATACTTGTCTGTGGTCACATAGCTACTTAATGTCCATGGTAGAATTTGGAGCCTGATCTTCTGGATTCTCAGCCCAGCTCTCAATTGATAATCTCTGCACTTGTCTAGGGACACTGGGAGGTGTAGGAGTATAGCACGATTCTTCCCGAAACCTTGGAGGGCCATCTATCCATTCCACCTGGGGTCAAATTCCTATTACACTGTTAAGATGTGATAATGTATATAAAGTACTGTGTGAACATGAAAGCAAATAAATGCTAAATAGCAGTGTTACTATTATTGTTTATAATTTAGATCTACTACAGTATAATTCAACTGTGTACAATCTATCCAGCACCTAGCAAAGTACCTGATGTGTAAAAGACCATTTTTGACTATTTGAATAATTTTTCAAAAATTATTATCAGTTTAATTAAGTCAGGTTACGGAAAATGGGTCCACTGAAAACAAGGTAAACCTAGAAGAAAGGGGGAGAAGGGAGAGATGTGGAGGTTATTAAGCAACAGCAGTTACAGATGATAATATATAGTCCAATTCTTCTTCACCCAGTAGGGGTAATAAAAATCTAGCCTCAGCTCATGGCCAATCCTCCCTTAGAGCTATTAATGGGGCCATAGGGAGAGAAAAGACCAGGTACCCGGATGTTTCCACCTCTGGCCAAGGCAGCCCTTGATCTATTGCAGGGGCTAGGGTTTGGTGAGCACTGGATCTCTCTAAGGGGCCATAATTTTGAATTCTATATGTAGACACAATGGAAGCCTGCCACTAGAAATATTGTGGTCCACAGCAGTGACTTCTCCATCACAGCAGATTTATGGGTAATATGGGCATAGCAGGGGCAGGTGGATTTTCTCCTACCCTACCTCTCCTTCTCCCAACTCTCAGCAGGTATAAAAATCCTCGGTTACTGCATGATTACCTGCCAGTGAATACAAAGCCCTGAGAGCCAGCATTTCATAAAGAGCCTGGAAGACACTTTAGGGTAACAGCAGCATCCTGCAATAAGACCCACCTAAGCCCTTCCTTTAAATTTGTGACAGGAGCTTTGATTGCTTGGAGCTGTCGGATTCATTATCCCATGTCCCATACCTGCATCAGTACCCAGGAGCTATCTCTTGCCAATCTTCAGTCCACATGCCCTTTCTGAAGATAAAATTTCTGTTGATATTTTTCAACCTGGACTGATGAAAGCCCAAGGAACCTGTGCCTCTGTGGAGCAGGAAGAGTCTGTGCAGCTGGAGCTATAAAGACAGCTCTTCTGTCACTGTTGAGTGGCAGGGATATAGACCTCAGCAGAGGCAGGATATTATCCCTTTCAAGCTACAAAGTAAATAGTACAAGCAGGGCCACAATCCAAGGCTGATTAGGAAGTGGAACAAAAAGAGAGAGGAGAAAATGGATGGCTTGAGTCAATCCCTGAAATTCTGCAAGGAGAATACACACAATACCCTGACCCCAGCGGGCCTCTCATTCCAGGGCCTTTGCTCTGAAAAGAAAACTTTTTGAGGGGCCTAGAGTCATTTCTCTTGTGAAAAGTCTGCTTTTAAGTCCAAAGTTAACAATTACTTAAGTGTTTAAATATGTAAAGCTGGATGGAGCCTTCGAGTTCATCAAGTCAAACCCCATCCTTTTATAGATAAGGAAACTGAGGCCCAGAAAGTGACTTGTTCAAGGGGCCCCAGGTAATAAAAGAGGAGCCAGGATTCAAACCCAGGTCTTTCCATCTATACCCAGAACTCGCTCCACTTGAGCAATGATGGTGAGCAGCAAAGCTGGGCTCATACCATGCCAAACCAATGATTTCGCATGTGTCAAATCTCATGAGTTTTCCCTCTGTCTTCCTTTTTCTTGATCCCCTTGTAGCTTTTGATACTGTTGAATCACTTTTTTTCCTGTATATTCCTTCCAAACTAGAACCCTACTGCCTCACTCCCCCCTAGTCCTGCTTTTCACTGTTTGATCAGCCATGGGTTCCCCTTGCTGATTTTTCCCCAGGGCAGGCCCCCTAACCACAGGTATCCCTCGATACTCAAACCTGGGCTTTTTTTCTTTCTCTTTCTATGCTATCTTCCTTGAAGATTTCAACAGTTCCCATTGGTTGAAAGATCATTTGTATATATATGATTCCCAGATCCATATATCCAGTATTGCTCTCACCCTGAAATCCAGTCTCATATCACCAACTGTCTCTTAAACATCTAGAAATGGATACCCAATAGGAATTTTAACTTCAATATATACAAAATATAACTCATGCTCTCCTCCTCCTCCTCCACCACCACCCCCCAAATTTCTCTCCTTTTCTGAACTTCACTTTCGTTTTCAAGGACATGGACTTGTTCACAGTCACCTTGTCTTAGAACTTTGGAATAATGCTCCTTTTTTGCACTCACTCCACCTACTTCATCCATTGACAGATGTTGTGTTGTCTGGCTTTACAATATTTCTTGTTTTATGTCCCCTTCTTTCCTCTTTCAGGCCCTCATCACCTTTCATCTAGATGATTGCAATAGACAGGGAAAGCTTTAAATTGTACTATATCTGCCCATATTAAAACATCTCAGGTTACAGTGAGAGGTAGAATGCTTCATTGAAAAGAAAAGAAAAAAAGAAATTATATAATGGGAATGGACCTGATAATTAAAGAATATGGTAGAGAAAATGATGGAGAAGATGGAAAATGTTTCATTGACCTAGGTCCAGAAAGGATGTCAGAGATTATCTAGTCCAACTCCTTTTTGTAAGTGAGGAAACTAAGGCTCAATAGGATTGTTATTTTTTTAAGATTAACTGGGGCATAAATGATAAAACTGACATTTTAATGCACACCCTCTGTCTCTAAAACTAGTAATCTTTTGGCTATACCATGAAACCAGGAAGGTCATGTACAACAATATATCAGAGGTCTGCACCAATAAATGATTGATCTATTGGATGATCACTGGGTTAAGGGCTGGAGGAAATGCTGTCTATGAAAAGCTGCCAGAGAAATCCATTTTATAAAATTCCAGAGTAAGAGAGAAAAGGCATCTAACAAAAAGAAGGTTGTTGGGAAGCACAATAATGGGAAATATGCCTAATGTCCAAAGTCTTTGCACAATAAAGTAACCTAGAAAGGCTGACATTCATATTTCTATGTAATTTTGTCATTGCAGATGCAATCCATCCAGGTTCTTTCATCTTGTGTCTTTCTTGACCTTGAATTCCAAGAAATCAACCACAATAGGTCCAGTCAATGCCTTGGGCAGGGAGAGTGGAGGATCTTTCTCTACTTTCACAGATATATCATATATACCAATCAATTGAACAGAGAATATACAGATTATCCACTGGGTATTTCTTGTTCATGAGGACACAAAATAAAATCTCATTTTCTATTCAAATATATCTAGGAAAATATCCTTACATAACTTCTCATATAGGGAACTTGGTTCATAATGTGTTGTTCACACTCATGCCTATTGTATACTCCATCATTGCTCTTCAGATGATCTACAGCTTTAATTATTTTGTGACTGTGTTCTCTCTCTCCTTCTATCTCTCTCTCCCTCATCTCACCCACACCTCTGTCTTTAACTATATATGTATATTTAGTAGTATATATGCCCATACATGTTTACATATATATATATACATATATATATAATATATACACAAAGTAGCTATGCCCTTATTATTGCAAATAATGAATCCCATGAAGTGTCCATACTGTTCAAATTATACCGTATATTTACACTGGGATGGAACCAATCACCATATTTAATGTAATTATGACTTCAAATAGTACAAATTCAAATGCACAGGACATCTTCATGGGATTCATTATTTGTACTAATTGGGGCCCAAAAGGGTATATACAGGGAAATATCCATAAATACACACAGAGTAGTGAAGGTGGAGTAAATAAACATATATATGGTTCAAAGTAGTGAATTCCTTTGACTATTTTTGATATGGAAGGTGAAGAATAGAATTATTAGATTTTCAGTGGATTGGCAAACTGACTTAATGAGAGATGATGTTGGCATTATTGATCATTTATTCCACACTTCTTGGAAGTTTCATTATTCTCTCTATTGACTTTTTGGCAAAGTTGCATATAATTGGTTACCTATCAATAAATTTTTGATCACCATATTTCACAGTTTCCTTTTAAAAGTACCACATGTCCCTACAAATGGATTTAGTGCTATGCCCCCTTACTTGATAAAAGGAATTTTCCCAGGTATTTGAGATTAAGAGGCAGGAGATTCAAGTCTGTGAAAGTTTTGAATGACAAGTCTTAGACAATTCTCCAGAGGCCTTCTCAGGAAAGGTAGCAAGCTAGGTGTACATCTTTGCCAAGTTGTCAACATTGCTTGTTTCATATCTTCTGAAGAGAACACACTTTATGAAACCATTTTCAGTGTCAATGATTTACTTCTGAATGTGCAAACCCTTAGCATTCCTTATTCCCCCCAACCCTGTTATGTTATAAATAAATTAACACTTTTTATCTAATCTTATTTGTATCCAGTGGTTACAATTTGGAAAGGATATTACAGTGTTAACTGATGTCCTCTCTCCTGAGACACTGGGACTCTTCTAAACAAAAGTAACAGTTTTGACTGTTGAATTGTTCCAAAGAAGAAATCTAAATGAAAGTATCTCCATTGTTGTAGAGTTCACTCTCAGCCTGATATAGAAAAGAATGATTTGTCAAAGTATCAGGATAAGACTAGCTTTCTGCCTATAACCTCCCTCTACATCCCTGTAACTACATCACTTTTTCACCTTTGTCTCCTCCATCTCATCCAATGTCTGCATTTACTGCCTGTATTTGATGGATCTGGTAGTGCCAAGAGTGAATACTGGTCTCAGGCAGTATGTAAAGGGACAAATGGGAGATGGAACTCATTTTCAGTATCTGGCCGTCTCCGCTATTTGGACCCCAATTCCTCTCTCATGTTCCCATAATCCACACATTCTGGGTTTTTACACTGACCTTTGAATGCCAAAGCCTACTGCCAGCAGCTACTTCACCCCCTTTGGCCTTGCCTACAAGGAACTCCCAGTTCCAGACCTTTAATATTACCCTCACCTACATCAGAGTGCCCCCCCCAAAAAAAGGGGAAAAAGGGAAAAATGTCTAATCCCTTATAGCATCCTCTCTGCTAAATGGCAGCTAGCTTATTCCATTAATGAATGGATGCTAACACAGTAATGGGTTATGATTGGTTACAATGTTACATCTTCCATGTGCCACAATTAAGGGCATTAAGGAAATAATGCCTTAAGTTCAAAGTGACTTTATAGCTAGTACTAGGGACAAGACAATGAGTGAACATTCTGGAAAGAGGGGAACATGTCATCCCCTTTCATGAACACCATTTGTCCCTCATTAGACTATAAGCTCCTTGACGATAAGCTGCCTTTTCTTTTATCCCAAGTACTTAGCACAGTGCCTGGTTCATAAATGACTTGATTAAAACATGTCGACTAACCGTCTGAATAGATTATTTAAAGGGCTATACAACTTACAATGAACAAGTTTTTCTCTGGAATGAAATATGATCATAATACCAATGGTTTATATCTGCAAGAAAGCTCAAAGGTTATCTAGTATAGGAGTATTCTAGATCATTTGGGCAACCTGGTGAAGCTAGCTGGACCCCTTCCCAGCATTTTTTTAAATGTGTAAAATAAAATACATAGGGTTATGAAGGAAGACAATTATATTGAGGTACAGTTATCAAACATATTTTTAAAATATTCCCAGACTCCAGGTAGAGAATTACAGATAGAGACCTCTGATTTTACAGAAGAAACTAAGGCCTATAAGTTTTAGTGACTTAGAAAGTGCCTTTGCAGAGTAGGTATCTAAGAAATGCTTGTAACATATATAATATCTAAAAAAATAGATAATTTGTAAGTAGCTGAGGAAGGCTTTGAAGTCAGTTCCTAGACCTTGCATCTGACATTCTTTCTCCCTCTTAATAAGAAGAAAATGGAAAAGCTTTTTTTTTTTTTCCATGTAAGGAGGACACATTTTAAAAATGAGGAGGAGGAGGTGATCCACTTGACAGGTTTAAATGGTGCTTGATTGAGATGGCATCAACAACACTGGCAGTCTTACAGAGTGTTAGTCCCATCCCAGCCCCCACTCAGTTCCCACTACACTGCCTTCCCATCAGTGCCTCACTCCCAGTTTGATAGCTCTGCCTTCTCTCCATCCACCATTTAACTGAAATTGTTTTTCATTCAGCTTGCCTAAGGCATTTTTGGTGCTTGCCCATGGCTTAAAAAATCCTAGATATGGCTTTGGGCTATTCTTTGTTGCTCACATGTGTGTAGAGTTCACCTTGGTAATATAAGTATTTCTAGGGAAATGATAAAAATCTGTTTCTCCTAGTTGAAAGGTAAAAAAAAGGAAAAAAGAAAATTATTTGGCAAAATACCTTAGGTCAGGGATTCTTAACCATTTTTTTGCGTGTCATAAGATCCCTTTAGAAATATGTTGAAGCTTGTGGACTCCTTCTCAGAGTATTCTTTTTCTCCAATACACAAAATACTTAGTGTTACAAAGAAAATAAATCTTAATCTTCTTGTCCTTCTCCTCTATCTCTTTTCCCTTCCTTCCTTCCTTTCTTCCTTCCTCCCTCCCTTCCTTCCTTTTTTCTTTCTACTTTCTTTTCATTCACTATATTAAAGGATTAACTGGAGAATCCCCAATGCACTGTCAGTAAGAATGCTAGATAATATGCATTTATTAAATGCCTACTATATTGCAGGCACTGTGCTAGATTATGAATGGATTATGGAGATACCAAGAAAAGTTTTTTAAAAGTTCACTTTATACAAACAGTGCACATACATATATGCATTATTCATATGAGTATGTGTAATAATGTTACTATTGTTGTTGTTGAATTCTTTCAGCCATGTCTGACTCTTCATGACCCCATTTGGGTTTTTCTTGACAAAGATATCGGCATGATTTGCCATTTCCTTCTTCAGCTCATTTTACAGATGAAGAACTGAGGTAAAAAATGTTGTTACTTCCCCAAGGTCACACAGCTAGTAAGTGTCTGAGCCTAGATTTGAACTAAGGAAGATGAATCTCCCTGACTCCAGGCCCAGAACTCTATCTACTCAACTATCTAGCTGGCTGTGTATCTCTTTCTCTCTCTCTCTCTCTCTCTCTCTCTCTCTCTCTCTCTCTCTCTCTCTCTGTATGTATGTATGTATGTATGTATGTGTGAAAGAGACAGACAGATTCTGGGCAAGTCACTTCATCCTATTCCCCTCCACTTCTTCATATGTAAAAATTAGCTAGAGAAGGAAATGGCAAACCCCTCCATTATCTTTGCCAAGAAAACCCCAAAAGGGATCACAAAAAATTGAATATGACTGAAATGACAGAACAACAAAAACAATAGGGAAGTGAGGAGGCAGAGATAAATAGAGAGATAATTCCACTTATGGGAAACAGCCAGTGAAAATGCTGAGAGATGGAAGATATTATGTCAGGGAATAGAGAGAAAAGGATCAAAGAGCACATGGGGATGAGGAAGGTATACTAAGATTGGAAGGAGAAGGTAGGTTCTGAAAAGTTTTGAATGTCAAACAGAGGGTAGGGTAAGCTCATCAGGGCACAATTTTACTTGTTGTTTGTCCTGCCTTTTTGAAGAAGACCAATGATATTGCAATGTTGGAGGCAGGCAGGGTACAGTGTTTGGCTTTGCCTGATCCATCAGTCCAATATGAATTCAAAAGGCCCTACCACAGATGAGGCCCCAGTGATCCATGAGAACATTCAGAGCAGAAGTGGCTCTGGATCGGTGCATATCATGTTTCATTGCTGCTTCTCCAATCCTACTTTGCTTATTGAACATAGTGCCTTCTTTGATGCAGGTCTGCCATGTTGGATGGTCTTGAGCCAGCCTTTCCATGTCTCATAGTTAATATTGCAGTTCTTTAGAGAGACCTTGAGAGTGTCCTGGTACCACTTCTATCAACAATGACGTGAGCACTTGCTCTGTTAAAGTTCTCCATATAATAGTCTTTAGGGTAAGCATGTCTTTGCTATGTGGGCTATGTGGGCAGCCCATCAGAGCATGGGTAAGTGAATCCCTCAGTCATACAGTCAGATGTGTCCTAGGAAGGTCTTGAACCCAGGGCTTCCTGGCTCAAAATTCCAAATTCTATCTATATCACCCTCCTAATCAGAAATTCCTATCATGTGCAGCAACAACTGCATGGCTAGCATTGATGTGTCATAACTGGGTCCAAAGGAAATGGAATTCTGCTCCACTCCCAAACCTGAGCCTATGGGGAGCAGCCTGGCCTCTGGTTTTAGGCACCATCCTTTCTCTTATTAATTTCCTCATTAAGTAATCACTACCCTGAGGATAACCCTAACTATGGTAAATGAGATTATAATTCAAAGCTTAGGGACCCCAAAGGGGGAAGAAAAGAATCACTCAATTTATCAGCATGAATTATGTGTAGAACAGGTTATTTAGTGCTACATGGATACCATGATGGAGGAAACAAAAAATACATTAACAGAGGCAGCTAGGTGGTGCAGTGGATAGAGCACTGGCCATGAAGTCAGGGGGACCTGAGTTCAAATCCGGTCTCAGACATTTGACACTTACTAGCTGTGTGACCCTGGGCAAGTCACTTAACCCCAATTGCCTCACCAATTGAAAAAAAGAAAAAATACATTAACAGAATTATAAAGATTAACAGGATTTGGTCACTTAAATTATAACTGTGTTTGCAATCAGCTGTAAAGTCAATATTTTTTGTTCTCATTAGAACATAAACAATCTTTTTTTGTGAGACTCCAATTAGGTATTTTATATGTTACCTTGGAACTGTCCTATGCAATCAACCCCACAGACCCCATCAATAATGATCCACTGGATTGGCTACAGTGGTCCTCTCAGACTGGCAAGTCACATATACACAGGGTGCAAAAATTCAATTCAAATAAATGGATGGATGGATGGATGGATGGATGGATGGATGGATGGATGGATGGATGGATGGATGGGTGGATGGATGGATGGATGGATGAATATATGAAGAGAATGATTTAACAAAGAACTAGATGATAGGTAGTTAAGAGGAAGGAAGGAAAAAAGGAAGGAAGGAAGGAGAGAGAAGGAAAAAGAAAAAGGAGAGAAGGAGAGAGAAAGAAACAGAAACCAAAAAAAAAAAAAGACAAAGAAGAGAGAAAAAAATATAGACAACTACTCTGAACAGATTCAAGGAGGGAGAGTTCATTTTTGCATGAGGCAATTAGGTAAGGTTTGAGGAATTTAAGCCACCTTAGAACTAACAGGCCAGCTTGGGGTGTTGCCACAAGGCCATGGAACTTCTGTGTTCCCCACTTCTCAAAGAACCAACCTTGGTATGGTCATAAAGGAGATTCAGAGAGGCAGAGCTCAGTAGAACCAAATCTTGGCTGCCTGGGCCATGCTTATCCCAACCCTTCCACCCTTTGTTTTTGATGTTGTTGTCATTGTTGTTCATTTGATTTTGTTTCAGCGGAGGTCTTCGCTATTCCTTTGTGACTTTTCTTTAAAAGTCCTAATCCTATGATGACTTATGAGAGTAAAATTTTTACCTCTTTAAGATCAATTGACTATCACAGGACATTGATCAGTGATTTATAGCTAGTGCTATTGCTTTATTTTCATGCTCCAATTATCTGAACTTTTACACATTGGAAAAATACAAATCAATTGTTGGGATAAAAAGCCTTCTTTCTTTCTAGGACAAGTATCTAGTGATTCTATAAACTGAGATCAATATGCAACAAATATCCACTCCTATGTATTGTTTTTAAAGGGCCTTCAGCCTTTTAACACCTTCAACTCTGTTTCTTCTGGGAGAAAATCAAACTCCTCAGCCTGGTTTTTAAGGGTTTCCATATACAGATTCCACCCTACTTTTCTGGCCTAATATCACCCTCCAGACGGTCATACCATCTACCTTCCAGACTCTTCCCAATTTCATCTCATTCACCTGAACGAGGCTAGAAGGCACACTCCTTTCTCATCTCCACCTCCCAAAGACATGATCTTACTTCTAGACTCAGCCAGAGAGTGAGGTTTTCTGAGAATTGCATCTACCTCTGGGTAAGTTGCCTGGCCCAGTGAAATGTAATCCTTAATGCAGAGATTTTCATGGAGTCTGTCTTTGTGGCTCTGGGCCCCACCTAGTACCTGGCCTATAGTCACCAATTACTCTGTGTGAATTTATTAAGGGATTGTTATAAATCAGCTATCATGGGGCAGCTAGATAGCGCAGTGGATAGAGTACCGGCCCTGGAGTCAGGAGTACCTGAGTTCAAATCCAGCCTCAGACACTTAACACTTACTAGCTGTGTGACCCTGGGCAAGTTACTTAACCTCAATTGCCTCACTAAAAAAAAAAAGAAAAAGAAAAAAAAACAAAAAAGAAAGAAAGAAAAATCAAACAATCAATCAATCAATCAGCTATCATGCTACTCCCTAGGGAAAAGAAAAAGCACGAGATAGGCACTGTCTTCAAGAAATTATGTTCTAATGGGAGAGACCAGGCATATAGAGATATTATATGGGTGGTTAGAAAATACCACTCTATACTGTGGAAAGCACTTTCCATTCATTCTCTCATGATCCTATCAACAACCCTGTGAGGTAGGTGCTGGTGTTACCTTCATCTTATAGATGAGAATACTGAGACTGAGAAGTTAAGTGATTTGCTCAGGGTCACACAGTTAGTAAATATTGGAGGTAGGATTTGAACCCAGGTTTTCCTGACTCCAGGGGCAGTGCTCTCTACACTCTGCTACCTAGCAGACTCTGATACATGAACCCCAGATTGGAGGTGGCATTAGAGGAAAAGGCACTGGCAGAGTGGTGTCCCAAGGACAATCTCTGAAGGAAAACTCTCCAGTGAAGGTGACCTTAATGTGGGAAAGTGTCAACAAAGGGTTCCAGGTAGATGAACTATGGGAGAGGGAAAACATGGTGGTGATGGGGATGGCAAAAGAGTGAAAATTGTGTGGTAAAGTATGGTCTCTGAGGGACTGGGATGGGCCAGAGGGAGATGACTCACAGGAAGTAACTGCCCCATTTCAGCTTGTTGTTGTTCAGTAATGTTCAAATCCATTGTGACCCCATTTGGACTTTTCTTGGCAAAGATCTTAGAGGTTTGGCATTTCCTTCTCCTACTCATTTTTTTTCCTTTTTTTTTTTTTTTTTTTGGTGAGGCAATTGGGGTTAAGTGACTTGCCCAAGGTCACACAGCTAGTAATCATTAATTGTCTGAGGCTGAATCTGAACTCAGGTCCTCCTGAATCCAGGGCAAGTGCTCTATTCACTGCACCACCTAGCTGCCCTTCTCCTACTCATTTTACAGATGAAGCAACTGACATACAAAGGTTAAAGTGACCTGCTTAGGGTCACACAGCTAGTAAGTTTCTGAAGCCAGATTTGAACTCAGGTTCTCCTGACTCCAAGGCTAGCACTCTATTCATTAGCCACCTAACTGCCCATGTCATCATCCTGAGGAAAAGTCTAGATCATCCCACTACTATTCACCAATCTTCTAGGTCATTATTTTTCATTTTTTATCATCTCTATGTTAGTCAGTTACTATACAATCAACTCAAATTATTTATTCACAACATTGGGTTTTCCAAAACTTTTTGGGTGGATGTAAGCTTTAATAGGGCCCAGCCACCCACAGACTTTTGGGACACCCTGTCCATTGATACTCTTTATATTCTATGCCAATTTGCCAATCTTATTGCCACTGTCTGTCCTCTGATTCTAATCCTCCAAAAGAACTCAGATTCCATCTTCAGGGTCCTGTTCCTCTGACATGGCTCACAAAGCTGCCATCTTTTATGGCTGCCAACTTGTGGTGTTTACAATCAGTTCTTGGCAGCCTACTTCTGTTGCTGTCTCTCTCTGTGTTGAGAAGACAAGGTCACTCTCACTTTTGTTCTCCTATTGCCAGCACTTAGCACAGTGCCTGGCATAGAGTGGAGTGGGTGCTTAATAAATGCTTGCTTACTCAGCAAGAAGCTGGTACTGAGGCAACTACTTGTCACCATCCATCACTCCATCCTTTAAGCATGCCATAGATGGCGCATTCCTCTCGCTCACCTTATATGGACCAAGAGTAGTTCTCTCCACCTTACCAAGAAAACAAAAAACAAAACCCCAAGAAGAATTCATGTCGTATTATTTTTTAAAATGTATTCTTAGCTACAGCTCTGCAAAACCGTCCTCTACTAAGTCATAGAAAGGTTGTGAACTACATGGGAAGAGGGAGTGTACCTATTGACAAAAATCACAGCTCCTTCCAACACCAGAGCAGTCTCAGATGTATGAGGGCTCTTTGGTCTTTCAGAGAGCTCAAGACAGTTGACAGAAACTTTTAAATCTCGAGTGTATTGGATTGCAGAGTTGAAAACTGGCAGAGGAGGAAGAGAATATGAAAGGGGGTGCGTAGAGAAACCAGAGAACATCAGTGGTAGGTGATGAAAATAGGGGGTTTTAAAATCTGGCTTCAAGAAGTCAGAAGTGTTGGGGCCAAGTCTTTGAAGAATCCAATAGCCCCAGGGGCTGCTGATGGATTTTCAGGATGCTATACTTTCAAAAATGATGACATTATGTAATGGATGACATTATATAATAGGCTTTCCGCTCAACATTCTTGTCATTTCCATGTCCACTTCCCTCGTTCCTGGCCACTATTCCTCTGTATGTGTTAGCTTTCCTTATTTAGGAATCCTTTACAATTTTTTCTAATGTCATGGACCCCTCAGGCAGTCTGGTAGAACCTACAAACCCCTTCTCAAAACAATGTTTTAAATAACTGAAGGAAACACTAAATTTGAGCTAGATGTCAGTGAAAATGAAATGCTAATTTTTTTCCCATCAAAGTTCACTCATCCTTGGAGATCTACCCACTGTCAAGAGGTTCTAAACTACAGGTTAAGACCCACTCTCATGTTAGAAAGACAACTCCCTGGGGACATGGACTGCCTGGCCTCTTTTATGTGTATACCAAGCACAAAGTAAGAACTTACATGATATTCATTCATTTCTTCATTAATTCATTCTTTCTTTCATACACTCCATCAATCAACAAGTATTTGTTTTTCATCTTCATTTAACATGGGCTAGGTTATAGAGACACAAGTAAAAAGAATGAAACATTCCCTATTTGAATAAGTTCATTTATAATTTATTCATTCAGAGGACATTTATATCCCCTTCTCTCCTCTGATACTTCCCATGGTACAAGATCTCATCACCTCATTCCTGACCCATTGAAGTAGGCTTCTCTTTGGTTTCCCTGACTCTTGTCCCTGTTCCGGTCTATGATTTACTCAGCTATAAAATTATCTGTTGGGGCAGCTAGATGGTGCAATGGATAGAGCATAGAGCACCGGCCCTGGAGTCAGGAGTACCTGAGTTCAAATCCAGCCTCAGACACTTGACATTTACTAGCTGTGTGACCCTGGGCAAGTCACTTAACCCCAATTGCCTTGAAAAAAAAAATTATCTGTCTCAAGCACAGGTCTGACCCTGTCATTGTCCTATTCAATATAATCAAGATTCCCTGTTACCTCCAGGATCAAACCTAAAATCCTTCCTGTGTTAATTAAAACCTTTTAGAACCTGGCTTCTTCCTACCCTTCCAGTCTTCTCCTCCACACCTTCCCCCTTCTTCTGTGATCTGGTAACACCAGCATCCCTGCTACTCCTTTCTACAAGATACTCCAGCTCTTGGCTCTGGGAATTTCCGTTTCCCATGGCTGGAATTCTCTGCCTCATGGATTCCTTCCAATATCACCTAAAATTTCTCCTCCTTCCCTCCTTTGATTGTTTTCCCTTGCCCTGTATATAGTTTACATCTCCACAATTACACTGTCAGCCTTGTGAAGTCAGAGACAATTTCTGCCTTTGTTTTTATTTCTAGTGCTTAGTACACAGTAGGAACTAGTACAGGATGTCCCAGAAGTCTTTCCTTATCTAAGAAATCCCAGGTGAAGGAACTCCTTGTACCAATCTAGAGTTGTCTAGAGCCCTGACAGGTCAATACAGGCTCATGTGGCCATTTAATGTCAGAACTAGAATTGGTTGGGTCCTTCCTGGATCCAAAGCCAGTTCTCTATCCACTCTACCAGGCTGACTCTCATCAGGGTAGACAGTACCGGTATCATGTTCCTGATTTTACTTGTGGAGTTAGGTAGAGAAGGCAATAGAACATGGTAGGTTCAATAGCAATGAGGAAGTGTTGGAACTGGGAATGGAAACCAAGGCCTACGTATGCTACTCTCTCTACTCTCTGTCCGTCCTTAGTGTGGGCATGT
Source organism: Dromiciops gliroides (assembly GCF_019393635.1). Taxonomy (NCBI): domain Eukaryota; kingdom Metazoa; phylum Chordata; class Mammalia; order Microbiotheria; family Microbiotheriidae; genus Dromiciops; species Dromiciops gliroides. The sequence continues at coordinate 7,264,882 of NC_057864.1, forward strand.
CTCATCTTGATTTGGACAATTTCCAACAACAAAAAATGGGAGTTGACTGACCTGATACCACATCATAGAAGGATAGAATCTCAGCATTAGCAAGAAGATTTTGGGTTATCTAGTATAAACCATACGTCTATAACAAACATGACAAATGGTTATGCAGCCTTGGCTAAAAGGTCTCCAGTGAGCAGAAGCCCAAGTCTCCTTACAGGATCATAGATTTAGAGCTGAGAGAAACCTTAGAAGTCATCTAGTCCAATAGCCTCATTTTACAGATGAGGAAATTGGAGCACAGAGAAGTTAGGTCATTGTCCCAGGGCCACACAGCTAATAAATGCCTGAAGATTTAAGCCTATATCTCAGTGCCATAGAGTGCTAGAGTCAGAATTGAGACCTCAGTTCAAACATCCCTTGAACTCTTGTTGTCTGGGTAAGCCTGGGCAAACTGCCTAATCTCTCTGGGCCTCAATTTCCTCATCTGAAAAATGTTGATAAAAGGATCACCTTCACAGGGCTGAGCTATCTATCCACATACATACAAATATATACATATACATGCACATATGTGTATGGCCATGTATGCAAATACATGTGTATATATGTATACATCAGATTGCAAACCACCAAGTATGCAAATACACGTTAGCTATTGCTAAAATAAACTATATATTTCTTCTCTCTCCACTATATCATGCTTTTGTAGCCATTTTCATATTTCAATAACACTTGCTTTTAGGAAGATTGGTTCCCTTCCTCACACCCCACATAAATCCTAAATATTCTTCTTTGCACGTCATCATGAAAACTTAAAACCAGAGTAGTACAGTGCATTTTCTGGGAAAGGTAAAATCTGTTTGGTTAAGTATTCTAAGTTATTCCTTGTACAAGTCAGCATGCATCCTATGAGGCTCCAAGCTTGTTGAAGTCAATCACTGAAATGAAGGTGCCAAGCCCTGTTTGGTATGTGCCAAGGTGAGGCGATAACCATTTTTTTTCAGGGCAATTGGGGTTAAGTGACTTTCCCAGGGTCACACAGCTAGTAAGTGTGAAGTGTCTGAGTCCAAATTTGAACTCAGATCCTCCTGAATCCAGGGCTGGTGCTTTCTCCACTGTGCCCCCTAGCTGCCCCCACATATTCAGTTTTAAAAGAAGCTGCATGTATACTGTTTCTTGGGAAACAGTCATTACAGGAGTTCCTACATCAGCTTATGTGGCTGTCAGTGCCATTATTTTGCCTTTTGGATGTTCTCTGAACAAAGGATTGAATAATTACGCACAGTTGCATTTGAAATAACATGCAAACAATATCTTAGGAAAAGTCACAAAATGATTGTTTTCCTTGATAATTAAACATGCTGTAATTGTGTGTTTTTTTTCCTCTCATTGTAGCAAAACCATTTGAAAGTGGGCAATATTTGGACATCTATGGAATCACAAGGGACCAGGCCGGGGAATATGAGTGTGGAGCACAGAATGATGTGTCATTCCCAGATGTGAAGAAAGTTAAAATCGTTGTGAACTGTAAGTCCCATTCCTTATTATTTCAAAAAAAGAAAGAAAAAGAAACATCAGAGATGGTAAAACATCTGAGGGGAACATGCCTGAAGTGGGACATTTGGTGTTTGGTTTATCATCCCATCGGTTGGTAAAAAGAAACCGCTGTGAGCAAAGATATGAGGCTCTCACTCTGGCAGGTTCTCTGGCTATGGTCTTAGTGTAGCATTGATGGCCCCAGGTGATCCCTCAATAACTCAGGTAGATGTAGAGGCCAAAATGCTGCTTGTGGCCTCCTGACACTATCCTCCCTAAATCGTGGAGCCCTATCTCTGAAGCCCTGTGGACACAGGGCATCTTTCTCTGTCTTGTGGGCTTCCCCTTGAGTGCACTTGGACTAGATTGGAGGATTGAAGTATAACTCCCTATTGACCCTAATGGAAGAAAAGTCTTTGGGAAATTAAGTCCAAAAGAGGCAAAAGCTTTTCTCTTTAGCACTTGGGAGATTTAACTGTTTAGAAGTGGAAGTCACAGTAGGCGAAGGAAATGAGAGTTGCTGGGAGCCTGCTCAGAACTGTAGACTACAGTGAACCTATTAATGCCCCAAAAGACAGTGCAGTGCAGTAGAATGGAAACTCCTTGAGGGCAGGGGAGCATTCTTTTGGCAACATAGAACAGTGACTCGCATATATCTTTAGACTCCCCTGAGTTCATGGCTATAGATCAAGACTTTGTCTGAAACTTAGGATCTGAGAGTTGCTGGGATGTTGAATGAATAAGTGACTTGTACGGGTCACAGTCACTCAGTCAGTGTGCTGCAAGAGAAGGCCTTGAACCTTGACCCAAGGTCAACCACCGATGGCCCTAATAACCATGATCCTCTTCAACCCCTGCACAAAAAGTGCTGAATTAATGTTTATTGAGTGAATAAAATGCATATAATAGATACTTAAATGTTTCGTTGAAGAAAATTCCATTCTTTGATAAGCGCTGCAGTGAAAATTTCATGATCCCAACAGAAGTATGAGAATCAGCCTGATCCATGATGCAAGTATCCAATAAGCCATTTTTGTAAGCTTTCTCATCATCTCATTTCCTTAACATAAAAAAGTATTCTGAATAGAAACAAAACCCTTGGAACCAAAATATATTACAGAATATGTCTTTGTGTTGTACCATCACCATTGTTTACAATGTTTGCTCAGTAGTGTTTGAAGAAACATTTTCTGCATATTACTGTCCTTTATTTTTTGTCAAAGTACTTGAAGTGAAATAAATGTCAATTCAGATGGTACCATCGGCCCAAAGAAATCTTTTCATCTATATCGGTCTAACCATGGTCATGTTAAACAATGCTCTGTGCTCCAACCAACTGATGTATTTGCCTCTTCCCATATGTGGCCCTGAATCTCCTTTTTACATGCCTTTGAGCAGGCTGTCCATGCCTGGAATCTACTCCTCTCCTTAGCTGTACAACATAGACACCTTAATTTTCTTCAGAGCTCATCAAGTATACCTTCTACAAGAAGCCTGGCTTGACGACCTGCCCACCAACCTTCCTTAGTTGATATTGCGCCTCCTTGGAAACACTTTTGTATATATTTTGTATTTAATTTTCCATAGGCATGAACATGTATGTTGTCTTACCTTGACAGAATGTAGGCTCTTGGTGAACAGAGCCTTTCATTTTTATTTTTACATTTATAGCACAGAACACAATTGTAGTAATAGAGTTGGTCCTTAACAAAAACTTATTACATGAATGAATGAATGAATGTAGGAGGAAGGCAGTGAAGTGTTCAGTCAGTCGATAAGCATTTATTAAGTGCCTGCTATGTGCCAGGTACTATGCTAAGTGATAGGGATTCAGAAAGAGTAAAAAGAAAGTCAGTGCCCTGAAGGAGCTCACAGTGTATTGATGGCTGAGTTGTGAAATCTGAGTGCCCACATTCAAATCTTCCTTTGGCCATTTACCACCTCTCTGACTCTGGTCCCCACTTTGTTGTTCTGATTCTCAGATTGCTAACCTTTAAAATGAACAGCTAGGGTGCCATGACCTAAGAAGTCTCTTCAAGTGCTGTATATCTAAGTGCTGTATATTATTTGAGGAGCTATAATTCTAGAATCCATATTAATACTCATATATTCAAGCTGATAGGCAGCTAAGTGGTGCTGTGGATAGAGCACTGGGCCTGGAGTCAAGAAGACTCATCTTTCTGAGTTCAAATCTGGCTTCAGACACTGACCAGCTATGTAACCCTGGGCAAGTCACTTCACCCTGTTTCCCTCCCTTTCCTCATATGACAAACTACTCCAGTATCTTTGCCAAAAAAAAAAAAAAAGGGGGGGGTCATGAAGAGTTGGACACCACTGAAAAACAACAATTCAGGCTGATGGAATTTATAAAATATTTTTGGCAGGAAAAGGCTTCATCCATTAAAACCTCACCTTTAATGTATGCGTGGCACCCCCTCCTGACATTCTGGTTTGCTGCCATTATGAACTGGCTTGGGTCCATGTCCATTTTGCTCATGACAGAGATTCAAGGAGCTCTGATGATGGTATTACTGCTATAATTCTCTAAGGAAGCATTTCTCAGCCCTTGGGTCTTGGGGCCCCTTTATGCTCTTCAGAATAATGACGGATTTCTCAAAGAACTTTCGAGTAAGTGGGTTGTATCCATGGATAGTGAACATATTAGAGATGAAAAAACCTTAGAATTGGGGCAACTAGGTGACCTAGTGGATAGGGCTCCAGCCCTGGATTCAAGAGGACCTGAGTTTAAATCTGACCTCAGACACTTGACAGTTACTAGCTGTGTGACCCTGGACAAGTCACTTAACCCTCATTGCCCTGCCCCCCCCCAAACAAAACAAAACAAAACAAAAAAATCCTTAGAATTTCTATAGCGTTCTGATCTTTCAGACCCCCTGAAAGGACCTCAAAGACCCCAGGTGGTTCCCAGGACACACTTTGAGAACCACTGCTCTAGGGAAACAAAATGTGCATAGGTGTACAGCAAAATGGAGGAGAGAAGAAGGGCAGTACACATGTGGAGATGCTTCTGACTGAAGAGATGGGGTCGACACTAGCAATGGCTGATAGTGATGGGCTGCTGCTTGGAATATACTTGGCCCAGGATCGGGAGACCAAGGACAGAGATGTGAAGATGGATGAGAGAAACACAAATCAGAGCAGTGAGAAGGCATGGAGGCACAAAGGCATGTGGTCATCCTATGGGAGCTTCCCACCGATCACTTTCCTGCAGCAATAGCAGGTCCTGAAGGGGCTGCGGCTTCAGCATAAATCAGGCCACCCCATCCAAGGCAACTCTGATGTTTGTTCTCACAGGCTTGGGGAAGACTAGTGTCTGCTCTTCTTCTGTCATTGACTTGGGCCCTTGTGAGTGTCTTCATAGTCTTATCCCTCTCTGAGAATCTGGGGTCAAAAAATCACATGGAAGGTGCTGATTAGATAAATCCATATTATATTATCTGATACTCTAATAAATTAGATCAGTCCCTAAGAAGTCAATTTAGATCTGGAAGGTACAGTAGAGATCATCTGGTACAACCCCCCTCCCCCCATTTTACAAATGAGGAAATCGAGGCCCTGAAATGTACAATGACTTTACCAAGGTGTAGTGCCAATTAATAGAAAAGAGATGCCCAGAGAAAGCCCAGGGCTCTTGTCCTAAAGGCCTGTGAGATAGACATATCACCTGGGCCTCCCTTCTCAGGATGGAGGACCCAAAAATCATAAGTCCAAAGCATCTTGGGGCATTTCTTCAAGCCTAGGCCAGATTGCTCATGTCTGGGGCCATCCAGCCAGGGCCTAGTGCCCCTGTTCTTTCTGAGAGCTGTGCTTGCCAAGAAGAAACACATTTTTTCCTCTCTTCCTCCTTTTCTCCCTGTCTTTCTCCCTCCTTCCCTTCCCTTCCCTTCCCTTACCTCATCCAAAGTCCCACCCCCTGGGAGAGAGGCCCCTCAGATATCACAGCAGGGCCAAAGTCAGCAGGTGGGCAGCACAGTAACCCTAATATTGGTCCCATGAGGAGTCGAGTGTTAAATATTTTACAAACCTTGAAGAAGGCACAACTAGCTGGCCCAGTGGGTGCTGCATCAGGCTTATGGGCAGGAAGATCAGAATTCAAGTCTGACCTCAGACAACACTTATTAGTGGGTTGATGCTGGGCAAATCACCCAACCCTATTGGCCTCAGTTCCTCAACTGTAAAATGGAGCACACCGGAGAAGGAAATAGCAAACCATTTCAGTATCTTTGTTTGCCACGAAAATCCTATGCAATTTTTGTTCTGTGGGGGTCTTATAGAGTCAGAAATGACAGAACCATGGCAAATCTTAAACATGTTTATAAACACAGGATGGACTGCTATTATCCAGTTACAAATCACATACCATTATTAATAACATATCTATATTTTTCTCTATTACCTATCAATCATGTATTGATCATCTATCTATTTGTTGTTTAGTCATTTCAGTCATGCCTGGCTCTGGGGACCCCATTTGGTGTTTTCTTGGCAAAGATATTTGACAGATGAGGAAACTGAGGCAAACAGAGTTAAGTGACTTGCTTAGGGTCACAAAGCTAGTAAGTGCCTGAGGCAAGATTTGAACTGGGGGAGAAGAGTCTTCCAGACTTCAAGCCCGGGACTTTATCTACTGTACCACCTAGCTTCCCATCTATCTCTTTCTTTCACTATTATCTACCTATCATATCTTTCCCTTTCCATCTGGTCTCCATAGCTACTTATTTACATACAAATCTTTAGTTTTTGCAAATCTCTTTGCATATGTTATCTCCTTTAAACCTCAGCACAATAGCAGGTGTTATTATTAAGGTTAAGTGACTTGCCCAGGGTTATTCTGCTCATAAGCATCCAAGGCAAGATTTGAACTCTGGTGTTCCAGGCTCCAAGTCCGGTACTATGCAATGTGTCACACACTGAAAATGCAATGGGGCAGGAGATAGCTGGCATCACAGCCAAGAAGACCTAGGATCAAGGATTGCATCTGACCTATTCTGAATCTGTGACACATAGTCCAGAGATATGGTCTAGTGGGATAGGCACTCCTCTGGTATCAGAGGACCCTGGGGGGAAGACATTCTCTGTTATTCACTTCTTCAGGAAGCCTTAAGAAAGGGTTTCCCCTCTAGGAGCCTCAGTTTCTCCCTCCTTAAAATGAAAGGAATGGTTTCTACCTCTGTGGACCTCTGATTTCCAAATCCACGGGCACAGACAGAAAAATGTCTTTCAAGGCTTGTTTTAGTAGCTCCTCTTCATTTCTAGTCCCCTAACCCCAGGACCAAGCATCCCCTTAGCACCTAGTCAACTATGGGCAGTGTCCTGGGCACTGGAGAAACAGAGATGTAAACTGCATTCCCTGACTTCAGTAGGACGTGCTCTTGGGGGAAACAACTTATATAGTCTACTCAAAGATAACCCAGGCACAAGAGGATTTCCAAGGGGAGACTCTGTAAACAAGAGCAGCTATAAGATTTCACACTGTTGGTGACACAAGCCTCATTTCCTCGCATTAAAAAAACAAAACAGCAAGGTCAGATTTTATGAAATATTCCGTTTTAAGCCTCACACAAGGGCACACAAAACATGAAACCTCTGAAAGCTTGCCTCTCCCTCAAAACTCCACCAGGAATCAGTTTTTATCCTCACTGACAAGAAAAAATATTATCTCCCTGAATTCATAGTTCTTTATGCAACTCTTGGGTTTTCCTTACAATCTTCCTATCAAAATATGGCCAGGTCTGAATTCTGCCTAACTTATGGTATTTAGTTCAATTAATTCTGTCAGTATCCATGGGGAGTGGGGGTGGGGTAGAGATTTGTTAGCTTTCTTGTGAATTTGCTGCCTTATAAATTCATGAAGATTGAGAGGTTCTTAAAGATTTCCTGGGGCCATTTCAGCAAAAGAGTTCTTTAATGCCCTATGAGAGGCACAATTACTTTGGGCACTTGGGCCATAATTATGCATAGATGCAGAGTTAGAGGACTGGCTTCAAATCCTGCCTCTGTCATTTGCTAGCTGTGTGACTTTGGATAAGTCATTTGACCACCCTGAGCCTCAGTCTCCTCTACTACAAAATGAGAGGGTCTGACTAGGTCACTTTTAGGTTCCTTCCTGACCAAAAGATAAGATGCTTTGATATCTGGTAATTCTTGGGGGATCTCCTATTCCACAAGAGTTAGGTGGTTCTGCCCAGACCACTCAAATGAAGTCAGGAAGACTCATCTTTCTGAATTAAAATCTGGCCTCAGACACTTACCAGCCATGTGACCCTATGCCAATCACTTGACCCTCTTTGCCTCAGTTTCCTTAACTGTCAAATGAGGTGGAGAAGGAAATGGCAAACCACTCCAGTATCTTTGCCAAGGAAACCCCAAATGCGACCATGAAGAATCAGACATGGCTGAAAAGTGACTGAACCACAACAAAATCCCACAAGATAATTTTTTATTACATAGGGAAGGACCAGTGTGACTCAGTGAGAAGAGTGTTAGATTTGGAGTCGAATGACCTGCGGCTCCAATCCTACTTCTGCTAAACCTGCGGGACCTGGTTTAAAACACTGCACCTCTTTTGGTAAATAATAATAATAATAATAAGGGCCTGTCCTCAAGGAGCTTACATTTGATTAGAAGAGAAAAGAAGTGAAGATGTAAACATTTGCAAATAAATGCAAAACAATTTCAAGGGTAAACACAGGCAGTCACAGGAACAACTTGATGTCACCTCTGTTCTCTGGAAAATGAGGAGGTAGACGAAGAGCCTCCAAGGACCCTTCAAGCTCTAAGTCTATACTGTTATGATAATGGCGATTACTTTGACTTTATTAATTAATTGCCACTAACATGCCTGACACCATCAATTTTACCCTTATTTAATCCTAGCACCACAGAGAATGATAAGAGGTTGACAATAAATAGATATTGTTGGTATTTGAATCCATATTCTTTGAATAAGAAAAACAAGATGAATATTTTCACAAATGTAAGAAAGATTCCAGATCAGAAAACCTTAGGATTCGATATGTTCTTTGAGACCATTTGGTCTAAAATTGACCCTTTCCAGCCCTCCTCACCTTCTCTGATTGAAAATCTTCAAGGATGACAATTCCCTGTTTCATGCTACATTGGGATGGTTCTACTTGGTAGAAAGCCCACCCTTTAAAATGCATGAAGATCTGGAAAATAGAATACAGAGGAGGGAAAGAGATGCCTTTGCTCTTTTCAAGTATTACAAGTTCTGCAATGTCTGAAAAGGGGCATGAGCTTTGTTGTGCTTGATCCTACAAAGCAAAACTAGATGTATTAGAGAGAAGTTACAAGGGAGGGGGATCAACTTAATTCTGAAATAGGGGAACTTAATGATAATGATGTTCCAACCATTAATTATCTCAAAGCTCTATGAGGAAGCAGGTTCATCCTCACTTGAGGTCTTCAAGTAATGTCTGAATGAACAGAGATCTGGATGATTCGGGGGATTCTCTTGTCAGGGAAGAGTTGGACTAGCCAAGCTACCAGGCTGTCTTCCAACTCAGAAATTCTGTTTCTCTGGTTTTATAATCGTGCTGACACTACATGGATCAACTATAGGTTATCAATAATATGACATGAGCTAGAATTTGAATCTATACTTAAAATATCTATAATGAGCTTCCAAATGTACAAAGATTGCTCTGCCACAGATCTTAGAGCAGAAGGCATCTCAGCGGTCTTTTAGTCCATTTTCCAACTTCATTAGGTCATCTCTACATTTGATAACCAATAATTGACCACTTCCAGTAATGGAAAGCTCATATCACAAGACAGCTCACTCTATTAATGGCTTTAATTATTAGAAAGTTCACCCTCTCTTTGAGCCAACTGGCCCATCCTATAATTTCGATTTCTAGATTCTAATTCTACCATCATAATCTACTATCTAGAGGCACCTAGGTGATTCTGTAAATAGAGCACTGGACATGGAGTCAGGAAGACCTGAGTTCAAATCTGGCCTCAGAAACTTACTAGCTAGGTGTTACTAGGAAAGTGACTTCACCCTGTTTTCCCCAGTTCCTCATCTGTAAATGAGCTGGAGAAGGAAATGACAAATCACTCTAGTATCTTTGCCAAGAAAACCCAAAAGAGTTGGACACAACTGAAAAATGACTAAACAACAACAATCTACCATCAATAATAGATGCTTTCACTTTCTATTCTCTCAGTCTCTTCTTCACCCTTTACAATCTGGATTCTGACTTTATCATTTCATGGAAACTGCTCTCTTTAAAGTTATTGGCTATCTCTTAATGGCTAAATCCAATGAACTTTTCCACAGTGAATATCTAAAGTACATTCCAGTCATTGTCTTATGATGTGGCTTTGAAACATTTAAGCATCTTTGTTGTTTGATTCAATCAAGTACTTTCAATTTAACTCATACATTGATATCCAGAATTGATAAAAGGAAAACAGATATCACTTTATCTATTCAAGATGGCAGCATCCAGTGCCCCCATGTAGTCTTCCATGTCAATCCTAAGAAGATCTGACCCTGGTTAGCTTTGTTTTAGATCATTCGGGTTCTATGATGTCTAGGATGGTTTGGCCTTAGGCGTAATTATTGTATCATGTTTTTTAATTGCAATTAATATTTATTGAGAACTCACTGCATTTTCTGTCTCTGTCTTAGAAACTGTGTGACTTCCACACTACTACAGAGAAAAAAAATACAAAACAAAACTGTTTCAGCCCTTAAAAAGACAAAATAGGCTAACTGCTGCTAACCAATTATATCTAGAGTCCAACTGTATTGGAATTCTTGGTGATCAAGAGAACCTCCCTCACTCAGCTGGGAGGACAGAGGACAAAGAGTGAAATAATCTCTGAAAACCACAGGTTGCTAATTAGCTCAAAGGAACACCCCACCCCATCCCCCATCTTGGAAGAAGGTACAGTGCCATGAGAAGAAGAGCTTTGTCTGAACCCCAGTTCTGTGGTTTCTTACCTGTTTGACCTCTTTGGGCTTTTTTCCCCTTTTCCTGATGATAGAGTTGGATCAGATGGCATGCAAGGGACTTTGCAGTCGTAAAATCCGTGATGAAGCCAAAGATAGGAAATGTGAATACAGAGGGTTATGAGAGCTTTCTAAAATAAATTGAGTCAAATCATTTTCCAATTTAGTCAAATAATTCATTTATCTATTTGTTCCATGGCATAAGTTTGGCCAATAAGTTGTTTGAATTGACTGAATGATTTGGAAAGTATTCTATAGACAGAATTATAGAGAAGAAAGGGACCTCAGGTTGGATACCATCTTGAATCCCCCCTACAACATTCCCCCATTCAGTATTCTGTTGATCTCTGATGAGAATATACTACTGTCTCCAAAGGTGGCCCATTTTATTTCTGCATATCACCAACTATTGGTTAATTTTTTTCTTATGTTTAATCTAAAGATGCAATTTGGAATCATGAGCTCAAGAATTTCTATGTGGAAGAGACCTTTGTTGATTTGCTCAAAGTCACACAGGTAGCAGCAGATAGCAGATCTCCAGTTCCTACCCAGCATCTTCTGAATCCAAATCCATTTGCCTCGTTATTTGATACCCTCCATAGTCCTGTTCTGTAGGACCAGGTAGAACAATCAGAATTTCTTCCTTATAACAAACCTTCAAAAGCTTGAAGATAGCTATCTTGTGATCCCCTCAGATCCCAAGTCATACCGTAGCCAGAAATAGTCCCAGTTCCTCCAATCTGTCCTAGCCACAAATAGGCAAGAGGCTTTAGTTAAGCTTCTTTTATTGTTGTTCAGTATCTTACTCTTCCTGACCCCATTGGTGGTTTTCTTCAGCTTTCTTTCAGGTCATTTTACAGAGGAGGAAACAGAGGCAAACAGGATTAAGTGACCCCGTGTGCAAGGTTACACTGTTAGTAAGTGTCTGTGGCCAGATTTGAACTCAGGAATAGGAGTCTTCCTGACTCCAGGCCCAGAACTCTATCCATTTTGCAACCTAGTTCCTGTTAAGCTTTCTACACAATTACATTCCCTCTGTCAAGCTTTTGAGCAGTGTATTGCTAATCTGAGGAACTTAATTGGCCTTAAAAGTTATGCAATGGTATGCCTAAAATTTGGGGGCTACTTTACACAATTTCCTTCTTTTCATACATATTGCTCATGTTGTAGTTAGTTCTTAGTGGAAGATGGATCTGAATTGAAGATGGTATCAGAGTCTGGGCAGCACAGTATCACGGATAATGGCTCTAGTTCTGGAATACCTGGGCTCCAATATCATCTGTGACACTCCCTGAGTGACCTTGGGGAAACAACTTTACTTCCCTGGGCCTCAGTTCCCTCATCTGTAGGCAATTTGTCTATATAACCTCAACGATCTCTCTTCCAAATCTAGATCTAAAATGCTACATAAGAAAATGGAAGCTAATATTAGAGGCAGCGTAGTACAGTAGAGGGAATTCTGGCTACGGATTCTTATGACCTGGGTTTAAATCGTGCTCCTGGTGTTTGTAATGTGCTTTGAGAAAGTCACATGACCTCCCTGGAACTCAGTTTTGCCATTTGTAAAAGGAGATGGTTGGACTAGATCGTCACTGAGGTCCCCTCCAGCTCTCCATCTAATCTCCTGGGACATCTGAGGTCAGTACAATGCCTTGCAAACAAGGGTGCTTAATAAATGCTTACTAACTTGACTTGAGTGATGAGGGGAGTCCAGACATGAGTTTTAGTTTTCTGCCCAAGAACTACTGAAGCCAATCACATATCTGTATTTCCATTTCAAATAGTAGTAGAAAAAATGGGCTTGCAGACCAGTTTTTGCTAATAAAGAAAAGAGTGGGGCTCTTCCCTATATATTCAAAATAGGAAGAGATACCTGAGGTGTATTCTTAAGTAAGGCTAGGAGATGTTTTCCAGCAAAGCTGGGGTACTGATTTACATATTGTTTTGCATCAAATACATATTCATTTATGTAAATTTATATTTTATATTCTAGAATATAACTAACTCCAAATATGTGGCCTAGAATATCCTAATTAGTGACACCTAACGCAATTGTACTGAAGCCTGTGACTGACGCCTCCAAGGAGAGACTAGGGCCAGCCATTGCCCCCAGCACCATTGTCAGGGTCTCTTCCCAAGTTGTCCCTCTCCCCTTGAAGGCAGTTTCAGTGCTAATTTTGCATGGTAATGGCAGAAAATGGGGATGGCCAGAAGCCACAATTTAAAACAAAGAATCAAGAGTTCAGGACTAAGGTTGAACATGGGAGTATAGACAGAGAGTTGCATGTCACCTTGCCAGTGGAGTGAAACCCTCTCTTGAGTCATTTGTTTGAGGTCTCACAGTTAATAAATGGCAGTGATAGGATTCAAACTGAAGGCCAATGAGTCCTATTCGCAGGGTGGATTTTGGTATCCCATGTGGCTGAGTCCAAGGATGGAGTTAGCCCCAAAGCAGGGCCAGCAGCAGCAGCAGCAAGAATCTGGTTTGCATGTTGTATTTGGCTTTCTCCATACAAATGGCTTTCCTTAATGGAATGGGAGCCCTTTGCCATCAGAGACTGTTTTGTTTTGTCTTTTTATCCCCAGGGCTCATCCACTCTCTGGCACATTGCAAATATCTGTTGAATTTCATTAAGTCCTGGAGTCCTATCGTAGAAGTATATATGTATGTGTGTATAGACCTGATTAGATACAGCAGGCTGGCCCCTCAGAGAGCTACTAGAGTCAGGAAGATCTGAGTTTGAGTCCTGTCTGAAATATAGCTGAATGACCCTTCACAAGATACATCATATATCCCCATCTCAGTTTCTTCATGTCAAACATGGGAATAATAATAATAGCACCTACTTCTCACGGTTCCTGTGAAGATCAGATGAAAGAACATGTTTAAAGAGCTTTGAACCTTGAAAAGTTATGCAGATGTGTAGGCATACACACATACATGTCTACATATGCTATATATTACATAATTAAATGAATACATATATATGTGTAATAGGTGGCTACTTTACTATGCATTTAGTTGTACATACATGTATACATTCCCTCTTCTTTAAGGGAAGGATTTCTTTTTGGTGCTATTGTTAATATATCCCTAAGGTTTATCATGGAAGCCAGAAATCCAGTTGGCACTTAAATGATTGTCAAGCTGAATTAAAATGAAGCAATTGTAGTGTATAGTAAGTATATATGTAGGTAGACAGGTAAATATGTATGGAGATGGAACTGCATCTATAGCTTTCTACATAGATCCATGGTGTCCCAAAAGATTTAGTGCAGTTTTAAGCTATAATAGCTCTATACACACAAGTATATAACTACACACATATACATATATCCTTTATACATATATCTAAGAGCCTATGTGTGCATACATGCATGTATATATGTGCATGTCAGTCTGTATATACATATAAACAAAGGAAGGATAATAACTCTTTTTATATGTATATGTCATGTTGCCTCCCTTAGTAGAACAGTTATTTTCCTCAGAAGAAAAACTATTTTTTTTTTATCTTCAGTGATTGGAATGGTTCCTGGAATATAGTAAGTACTTAATAAATGCCTATTGATTCCTTGATGGATTGATAGGAGTAATAGTATTAACAACTGGAATTTCTTTATAGCTGTTTTTTTTAAATGTTCTATATGTATTATTTCATTTGAGAAAAATTCAGAATATTTGGATACATCATCACCATTTAAATGTCTATAAGAAGTAAAGTGAAAAGCCTAACAAAAAGAATTAAACTCCATACTATCTGTGATATTTAGGCTTTCACAATATAGGACAAAAAATAAGATGAGATAATAAGTAAAATGATGTCTCAGATGCCAAAAGAAATACATCAATTAAATGTTATATTTATACTGTATGCAAACAAATGATGAAGATCATATTGGCAGATGACTAGGAAATGGAGGAAGCTATGTTTTCTCACAGTTAGCTGGAGAAGAAGATGTTATTGTATTTCAGGGAACAATGAGTAGCCAATGGCAGCTCATGAAAGCATGTTCATGGAATAATTACATAATGAACCTAGAATAATGAGCTAACAAGGAGGAATGACAACGCTTTTTGGTCAAATATTGCTCTCTACTCAGTAGAACAATGCAATGACTATGCATTAAGATGCCATTCCATTTTGAGATTATGATCAGAATATGTTCACCTTAATTTTCCTGTTTCCTCAGTGTAGGTAGAGAATAGAACCATGTGAAGCAACATGCAGAGGATAACCCCAGCATGATCTGATGCTTCCTACTTTTTACTAAGAGAAGCATAATGCTTGTTTTCAAAAGAGCACCAGATATGGAGTCAGAAAACCTGGATTCCAATCTCAGTTTTGCCCCCTAAAAACTTATGTGACTTTGGGCAAGTCACTGAATAGCACAATAGATCTTGGCTTCCTCGTTTGTACAATGAAGGAGAATTGTATAAAATAATCCCTAAGCTTCCAGTTCTAAATCTATGATTCTATTATTTCTTCAGTACATCTATGCTCCAATTAATGATAATTATAAGAAATATATGTGTGTATTTTAGATAGCGGCACTAAGGGACATGATTTTCCAGTAGTAGTTATGGGGCACTCCCTTCAAGTATCTCTCAATTATGCAGAAGAGGGCACTCTCTTTGCCACAGGCAGAAGAACTAATAAATTCTGGATTTGTCTTAATGATTTATTTCCTTTGTCAAAAAGTGGAGGAAGCAATAGTAGGAACTGATCTTCTGAATGTGGTTGTCACTAACAAGGAGGAGATGGCTTCCAAACTAGTGAAAATAAGAACATAAAAAGGAAATGGTACCACCATCTTAGAATTAATTATATTGTGGTAAAAAGTGAAAGTTTTTAACAGTTGGTTAGCAATAACTGACGGACGCCAGTTTTTGAAGGACTACCCTTTCAGGGAGGAGACCGTGACAAACCGCCCTTGAATCTGCTAAGCACTCCACTTCCGGGGTGCGAGCTTAAAGGCAAGGAGAGAACGGAAGTTGGTCTTTTTTTTCACTCGCTCGCTCGACTGGCTCGCCCGGCACACAGAGACGCTGACTCAGATCCTTGGTGATTGGCCTATTTATTTATGGAAATTCCAGGCAGAGTTGGGCATGCAAGTTAGATTTGGGGATGGCAGGTCTTAGAAAATCTCAAGCTACTATAGGTAGGAGGAGATGGTCTTCCATTCTAGAAAGGAAGTTAGCAGAAGAGGAATGGGATGCTCTCCAGAACAGATGCACAAAACACTGCAAAACAAAGAAAAGCCAGTGTTATCCCAAAGACCAATGTGTATACAAGTTTTTAAAAAGGAATTTGCGACTTTAAATGATTCATGTAGCTATGAACTGGTCTTAAAACCATTGTGGAAAACAATTTGTAATTAGGATAAAGACCTAAGTGTCCAAACCATTTGACCCAGTGATATCACTGCTATTCATGTATCTAATCAAGAAAGAGACAGTAAGAAAGCTCCCATGTGCACCAAAATCTCCACAACCATGCTTTCTATAAAAGCAAAGAGTTGGCAACAAAGTAGGTAGCCTTTAGTCAGAGAATAAGTAGATTATGGTATGAATAGAACAGAATATTATAGTGACATAGGAAATAACAAATATGAAATTCAAAGAAGTAAGGAATGACATGAAATAATGCAGAGTAAAGCAAGCAGCTCCAGGAAAACCATTTACTCAATGACTACAACAATGTAAGTGGAGATAGCATGAAATCAAGCAAGAATGCTGGGTGACTATCAAGACCAAGTTTGGTCACAGAAATGAATTGAGAAAAATGTACCTCCTTCCCTTTACTGACGGGGTGCGGCGCACATTATTTCTGTGCAATGATGGATATGGTTCCAGAGTTTCCTCTTCCTATTTTAATCTTTGTTACAAGGGATGGCTGATAGAGTAGGGAGAAGAAATGGTGTATGTACAGTAATCTATATGATAAAACAATAGGAAGCATACATATATGTATGTGTGCATATATGTACATATATATGTGTATATGCATATATATTCATTTTAAAGCAAATTTTAATACAAATGATGGATTCAAGGACAAGGATCTGAAAAAAAAATGTCAGTACCTTTGTAGACACTTGGAGAGAACAGAGATAGAGTCAACTCGAGTGAGCGAAAACCAAGAGGACTTTTCAGCTCTGTTTGGGCCAAAGGGAGGTGGAACAAAGCTGGAGCTGCTCCCCTCTCAGGGGAAGCCTGTCCTGCAGAATTAGGATAATACTTTTTCAGTCTGACTCCAAAAGGAAGAACCAGGGACAAGGAATGGGAGGCAGAGAGGCAGATTTTAACTTGATTTAAGGGAATCTCAATCAAAGGAAAAACTTCCTGACCATTCCAGGTCTTCAGAAAAGTCCAGGATTGACCTAAGAGGTTGTGGGTCCCCTCTCTCCAAAACCAGGGGTGTTAGAGCCAAGGTGTGGTGGCCATTTCTTGGGGAAGTTGGAGAAGGGATTGTTGACTGGGGTAAGTTTAGACTAAATACTGTTCTGTGACCTCCATTCAGAGACTGTGATTTTGTGAGCCAAAGCTACACATGTGAACATAAACATGTTCTCCCAGTTCTTTTGTCTAGTGCCCATAAGTAGTAATCAGTTGAAATGTCTGTGTGTGATTTCACTCTCGCCCCTTGAATAAAGCAGTTTGGTGAAGGAAAATAAAAACCCATCTGAAGCAGCCCCATATGCATTCCCTTTTATTACTTTTCCCCCTAAAAATAAAAGCTAAGCTGATTTCTCTGCTCTAAGTATATAAGAAATATATCTTCTAAGAGAGAGTGCATTGACTTTATATCTTTTTATTTATAGTCTTGCTATCTTGGCATTTACCAATTGAAACACAAAATACCTTGAGTGAAAGGTGAAATAGTTTGGCTGTCCACTGGTATCAGGAAAACAAGGCTTAGCTGCCTGACTTGAAAATGTTCCCTCTTCTCCCCAAAGCTGCTTTCTTTTCTGTTGCGCTACCTTAGGCACTTCCCATCTTCTAATTAGGTTAAAAACATTTTATTCAACCTGATTATAAGCAACATGAAGGCAAGGGATACACTTTGTTTTAGTCTTCATATATTTATATCTGCAGTACCTCATACATAGCAGATACTTCAAAAACAAAACAGAATGTACATGTACAGAGGGACCTTCATTTTCATTTACACGTGTACACACATCTTATGCTGCTAGATTTTAAAGTGGGAGCCATCTATCTATCATCATTCTCTAGCATCTCTCTCTTTTCTATCTCTAGATCTACTCTCTCTATAGAAAGATATAAGATATGCAGACATATATATGCATACACATATACATATGCTGTATGTGTATATCTAGAATTATATATATATATACATGTGTTTGTACACATATAAACATATATGTGTACATATGGAAAGAAAGTATTGGACAGAGAAAACAAGATTGGTTATTTCTATTTTATCATCCTCTTTACCCTGGAAGCTCACATCACTTTTTTTCCTTCTTACATTGGGAGTCCTCTCTACCCCAAAGCCTTTCCTTCCGATTGGCTGGTTCCTTCCAGATCCTCCATTTTTAAGAAGATTCCCCAGCCATCCATGTGTTCATTCTTCTCCATATTTCACTCTGGATAATACTGTACTTTCTCTTTAAAGTACCCTAGTCTGGTACCTTAATCTCTATTTCACCCCAAACTCCTTCAAGTTTCATTCTATTTGTTGTCTACATCCATTAGAGTGTAAGGTCATTGAGAAAAGGGATTGTTATTCTTTGTGCTTATATTTGTATTCTTTGTGCTCAGTAGAATGTATGGCACACAGTAAGCACTTAATCAATGCTTGTTGAGCTCCCTTGACGACTACTAAATTATAAGCTATAAGAAGAAAGATAACTTCATATTTTTGCATCTTCCCCTATCTCCAGTACCTAGCACAGTGACTGGTATAATGCCTAAGTTTATTTTTTAATGAATTGAATTGGACAGAAATGTTAGTTATAATATATACTTTATTATCTTATTAGATTATTAAGCATGTGAGGACAAGGACACATTTTTTCCATCATTATTTTGCAGGCCCCAGGATAATGTCTAACATAGAGCAAAAACCTAAATTTTGTTGTTTTTATTGTCATGTTTTAATTGAATTGGTCAGGAGAGTGATTACAGACGCAATAAAAATGCTTCTGGATTGATCAGTTGATCGAAGTGAGGTTGGAAAGGAATCTTGAGTTTACCTAGTCCACACTAATTTTAAAGATTATGAAAATGAGGTCCAGAGGGTGAATTGCTTTGCCCAAGAGTCATTTAGTGGACGGCTTGGTACTCAGATGCAGGTGTTGCTTTTCCCCTCACTCCCCAATTGCACACACAATGTTGCTGTGAAGAAGTCACTGAGAGATGTCAAGATACAGTGGAAAGAGGGCTGGGTTTAGAGGCAGCTAGGTGGTGCAGTGCAAAAAGCACCAACCCTGGAATCAGGAGGACCTGAGTTCAAATCCAACCTCAGACACTTGACAAATACTAGCCGTGTGACCCTGGGTGAGTCACTGAACCACAATTGCCTCACAAATGAATGAATGAATGAATGAATGAATGAATGAATGAATGAATGAATAAATAAATGAATAAATAAATGAAAGTTCTGGGTTTCAAGTCAGGATCCTAGATACCTAGACTTGGATCTGGAAAGTCCCTTAGGGACCATCTAGTCCCACCTCCTGATGATGTCATAGATGAGGAAACAATGAAATATGACTCACCCATCACTATGCAGTTGGAGCTCCTCTGAATTCCAAATAGCACAGTTCTCTTTCCATTAAGTCCCCCCATTGTCTGCTACTGTTGTTACTTAAGCACCCTTCATTTGGTCTTCATTTGAAAAATAAAGAGATTCAAGGTAGGACGGAAGTCCTTATCAATTCTAGTCATTGGGGTCCTAAGGCTCTGTCCTTGCTTAGTGGAGCAGGAAGAGTACCTGAAACTCAAATTTATTATTGATCATCACATTCCTGCCCCCCCAAAAAGAATCCAGTCATAACACAGACATCACAATTCCAATGAGATGTTGAGGTCGCTTCGTGGAGTAGGACTTAGTAAGGAATTCATTCATTTTGTGACAGTGTACATGGTTTTGTGACATGAATTTCTTGAAATCTTCCAGACTTCTGAATTTTTTTTGGTGGGGGAGGGTAATAAAAAGATTTAGATCTAACATTCTTATTGAAAGTGGAGCAGAAGGTTTGCGCAGTGGTTTGTTTTGTTTTGTTTTGTTTTGTTTTTAAGTTCATAATAACTGTAGGAAGGCCTAGAATGCTAAGCTAAGGATTTTGGACATTGTCCATTTAGCATCACTGTGTTCCACCCCTATAACTGTCATCACTTTTCTTTTAGTGCCTTTATCCTCTTTTAACTCTCCACCTCATCCTCGTCAACTGTCGTTATAGAAGAAGAACCAGGAGTCAGGAAGCTCACTCTGTTCCCAGCTCTTCCACTAACTAGCTGTGCAAACCTCAGTCTCCTGCTCTGTCTGGTGAGAGGGCCGTGCTGAAGACTTTCCAATAGCTCTCCTTTCTCTCTAATTCTAGAATGTTTCTGTGACCCAGGGCTCCAAGTTTTTTTAGAGGTTGTTAGGGAGGCACCTTTGCCTCTGACTGTCAAGCATTATAGTTGACCTTCTCATGTCAATTCATTTTAGGGAAGCTTTATTCCTTGTTTTGCTTTGTGATTCTGACAAAAAGAAAATCTCTTCCTATAGATTGAGCCCCACTGGACCCTGTGTGTTATTTTGAGCCTCTGAAGATAGCAGAATATCTTTCCTCGTACAAGGCTTAGAAGTTATCGTTAACTGTTTCTGTAGAGATTCATCTTAGAACTAGGGACTGGATGCATGATTTCATTGACACAGGCAAGTCTCAGATGAGGCTACTCCCTCTTTCCAGTGCAGATGAGCACCCCCCTCATCAATTTACAAGCTCAGAGTTTTGCAAAGAGCACAGAAGACTAAGGAGGCCCCCAAGGGCCCTTAGCCAGTAGATACAAAAGGTGGGATTTGAACGTTGTTCTTTCTAGGTCCAAAGCCAGGTCTCAATTCCCTTCCCCAGGCCACCTGTCTGCATTATGGCAGCACAGGATTGTTAAGCACTGAAGAGGAAAGATCTAGAAAACCCTTCTGTTTGGACACGGTAGCAGGGAGGCAGAATAGGGAGAGGAGGGAAGAAAGACAATGAAGTGAAAAAGAAAAAATAAGAAAGACCAAGTGTGCTGATTTTGAATAAAGGAAAGAAGCAGTTTGAAAAGGGGGGGGGGGGGCAGCTAGGTGGCGCAGTGGATAAAGCACTAGCCCTGGATTCAGGAGTACCTGAGTTCAAATCTCACCTCAGACACTTGACACTTGGTAGCTGTGTGACCCTGGGCAAGTCACTTAACCCCCACTGCCCCACAAAAAAATAAATTAAAAAAATAAAATAAAATAAAAGGTGTGGGGGGCAGGGGTGGGGGTGGGGGAATGCATTCCAGAACCTGGCAATCAAAATTCCCCACAATCCAGTTCATATGTCTGACTCTGCTCTTACCACTTGGCTTCTTTCTATGAGGGAAATACAGTCACCCCTGCCTACTCTCCCCAACACCTCAAAGTGTCCCTCTGCCCAGGACTCCCTCTGCTTCTTCCTTCTCCATCCTTCCTTCTGTTCCTCTAATATCTTCTTACTTTTCTTCCAAAGTCTTTCTACTAGGGAATTCTTGAAATAGCATTGGTGTTATTTTGAGGCAGCTAGGTGGCTCAATGATAGAAGTGGGGGTCTGGGGTCAGGGAGACCCGAGTTCAGATCTGGCCTCAAACATTTGTCAGCTCTGTGACATGAGGCAAATCATTCTCTGCCTCGAGTCCCTCATTTGTAAAACTAGGATAATAATGGCACCTACTTTGTGGGTTGTTGTGAGGATTGTGATGAGTAGAACTAAATGTGGTTGCCTCATTTCTGTCCCAATTGTAGTGAAAATTAGCTGGGGTTTCTCATATATTGCTACTTATGAATTAGAAGCTTTAGCACCAATTTGGGGCATTAAGCATTTATTAAAGCAAACCAAGTATTAGTCAAAAGAGATTACCTGGGTCAGAAAGTTAAGAAAAGGTCTATCTAGCCTAGAGCTGCAGCCTGGCCTGCTTCTTCCTCCAAGTCCTCCACCAGGAGCCTACCTGAGACCCAAACTGAGAATGAAAGCCTCCTCCAAGTGCAGAGGAGAGGCGGTCCTTACACCCTGCTTCAAGCTCATTGTCCAGCATGACCCAAATCCATTGGCTGACTGGACTTGAGGGCAGTCCATGAGCAGAGTGTACAGAGGTCAGAGAACCCACCCCTTGAGAGCCAGGCTTTAAGGTGGGTATGGTTTCAATCAAGTCAACTTCAAGTGAGTCAATCAGCAAAGTCAATCCAATCAATTTTAATATAATCCCCTCTAAGGGGGGGAGGGGAGCATTCCAAAACCCATTATTTTCTCACAAACTCCCCTGTGCTTTGTTAGAAACATAGTTTCCTGGGGCAGTTAGGTTTCACAGTGGATAGAGCACTGGCCCTGGATTCAGGAGGACTGAGTTCAAATCCAACCTCAGACACTTTTTGGCTGTGTGACCCTGAGCAAGTCACTTAACCCCAATTTCCTCACCAAAAAGAAAGAAAGAAAGAAAGAAAGAAAGAAAGAAAGAAAGAAAGAAAGAAAGAAAGAAAGAAAGAAAGAAAGAAAGAAAGAAAGAAAGAAAGAAAGAAAGAAAGAAGGAAACATAGTTTCCTTAAATGAAGCAATAACAGATACTTATAAAGGGTTCTATGATGACTAACAATGTAAAGGGGAATGAAAAGAGAGAAGAGAATTTGAATGCCGCATTGACAAAAAAAAAAAAGACTGAAGGGGGTAGTCCCCTTTAGGAGGTGGATATTACAAATAATGTATGCAACAGGAAAAAGAAAAGAGGAAAATATATGTTTAAGTCTTTGGAAGTCTTTTCTCAGATGATCCTTGGGATGTCATCTGTGTGTAGCTCTGGATTCTGGGCATGGTCTCTGGTGTGGTTGTAGAAAAGTTTCTCAGGTGTTTCAGATACTGATGATCAGCTAGAATGTCTCAGCTGGAAAATTTCCTACAAAATTGATCTTAACACAACTTTAAATAGCTTTGCCAATAAGCAAATCAAACAACGACAGTTCTCAAAAGCATTTGTCTAAAGAAAGTCAGAATATTTTAGAGATTTTACAATTATTGTCCAGTTACACATGGAACAGATATTATAAAAACAAAAATTGAAACTTTTTAAAACTTAATATTACTGTAAAGCTGCCTGTGGAGAATAAATTGAGAAGATGTAATATAAAATTTGCTAGATCAATTTCAGTTATAATAACTTCTAACAAAAGTGGGATGTCTCCTTAAGTTACTTGCAAGAGAGTCCATGAGTTATGCTGGTATACCCTTCTTTAATACAGGGCTAAGACAATTGATATTAATTAAGAAAATAATTTTTATCTTAATTTCATCACTTTTTCACATCATCTGCCTAATTATCCTCATGGCATTATGAGAAATTAAAGAATCTAATATAACTGGTAACAGATGCCAAGGCCAAATTCAACATTGTATCCATCATGACATTTGAGATAGTTATAGGGTTACCATAAAAGAACAGAGAAGGAAGAGAAATGAGTGTTAAAATGGTAAATATAAAGTGCTTTAGCTCAGTGCCTGACATATAGTAGGCACTTGTTGTATGCTTACTTCTTCCCTCCTCCCTCCCTCACTTTTTCCTCCTTCCTTCATTCCTTCCTTTCTTCTCTTCCCGTCCCTTCCTCCTTCCCTCCATCCCTTCCTTCTTTGCCTCCTAATTTACCCCCTCCTTCCCTCTCTTCCTTCCCTTTCTTCTTTGCCCCCCAATCTTGTCTTTCCTTCAAGTGTATCCACTTAGGTGTGGGTTCCATTTCTCCAGTAGAATATAAGATTCTTAAAGACAGCACCTCATGTGTTTTGTCTTTGTAATCGTTTGTAAGCCAGTATAGTGATTGGTACATACTAAGCACTTAATAAGTGCTTGTTAATGATTAATTGATGAATGATTGGTGATTCACTGATGGGCAGGAGTCTCCTCTGGCCTATGGGCCAAATACTTACAAATACATTGTTTTCTGAACCGGAGCTTCCACCTGCGTCTATGTTCATGGGCTCTGTGTGTGTGCCTCTGGGTACAGATCTGAGTTCCTGTTATCACAGCACTCCAATCCATACTGGGCTGGTGACTCTAAAATTGGATCTGGTATCTATAAATGGATCTGAAAACCATTTTGGAGCCCTAATAGCTCAGACCCCAGGGGGGAGCACCCAGCTGCTTTCACTCCCCCGACCTCCCATGACTAGCTGGGAAAGCTGACCCCTATCCCCAAGCTGACACAGGACCAAAGCATCGAAGGACCCTCTAGGCTTGAGTCCCTGTCTACTGGTTCTCTGCCTATTCTATGATGGGGAAACACTAGCTTCCATGTCTGTCTAGGAAGAAAGGTACAGAGAATGGTTTAGGGAGACCCAGCTCGATATACACGAGGAGGTCTTTATCAAGTCCCAAGATGTAACTTTGGAAACTCAGCTACCATAAATGCTGGGTCATGAAGGAAAATTAGAGAAACTAGAAGAAAGTAAGCCAAGGAGGATTTCAGCGTTTGACACCAAGAACATTGTGCTTGGTTGTTGTTCACTCTTGTCTGATTCTCCATTTTGGTTTTCTTGGCAAAGATACCAGCATGATTTGCCATTTCTCCAGTTTATTTTATAGAGGAAGAAACAGAGGCAAACAGGGTGAAGTGACTTGCCCAAGGTTACACAGTAAGTGTCTGAGGCTGGATTTGAACTCAGGTCTTCCTGACTTCAAGCCCAGCATCTGTACAGGGTGCCACCTATCTTATTCAAAGCAGCTTGCCTACTCAAGAGCAAGTCAATGTGTAGGATGTTGAGACTGGAAGGGACATTAGAGATTATCTCATTGAAACACAACATAGATTAGCTTTGTTTTGAGAGCTGATTGTAATATATCTATCACCACACTCCTGCCTGGGGCTCTCCACAAAATGGAGGTGTCAGGAGAATCTCAGCCATGGAGGAGTGGGATGGGGGAGGGGACAGGCCTTGCAGAGAAGGTGGCAGAGAGGGCTGAGCATTCCTCTCACAGAAAAGAAGGCCCAGGGTCCGCAGCAATGAAGAGCACTTAGTTCTGAAATCCAGCCAGTCCAGAACGGGACAGGAAGGAGGGGGAGGAGACTGAGCAAGCCAGTGCACTTTCCGTCTAAGCTTCATTTAGTATAAAACACCCTACGGCAGCTGGCTTTGGTTCCTGTCATGTCTAGGTTACCCTCTGCCTGAAAAGCAGTTTTGTGTCTTTTTAATGCACCCACTCATCAATATTTTACAATTCAAGTTTGCCGTTTTGCATGAAATATGCCGTACATGCTAAGTTTTTATATAAGGTAAAGTAATAGTATAATGTACATCAGAAAATGTTGTTGCTTGTAATAACTCATACTTCTGGCTCATCAGAATAAATAAGTGCTCTGGAGGGTGGAGCAGATGTTGAAAGCATTTCTGCACTGAGGCCAACTGGCTGCTGGACATTTACATCTCAGGCTGGAGAGGGAGATGCTGCGCTAATTAGCTGACTCCCCCAAACAGCCCATTTGTTCAAACATGTGGCCAGAGTGGCTTGCAGTTCCGCTTTGCTTTTCTTTGCTTTTTTCCTGCCGATGTCAAAGCCCTTGGAGATTCAGCAGATTACATTTGCAGAGTCTCCCCAGGACTGATCTATGTCACCCAAGAAAAGCCAGAGGGCTGCTCAGGCAGCTGGATATGTCTTGTACTGACTCACCTGGATAAGTGTTTTCTCCACCTGCCTCCCCCTCAAAAAGAGAGGCTCCCTCAAGACAGGGGTCACATTGTTGTGTTGTGGTTGTGATTAGTGTAATCATTGTGTCCCCAGGGCCTGTCACAGAATCTGGCACTTTGCAAAAGGTTTTTCATTTTCTTGCACTGCAGACCGATTTGGCAAAGGGGCATAATTAAATCTCAAAGCAGTAGAATATCCAAATAAACTCTTGAAAGTTTTTCTTTTTATCATTAACAAACAGAAGCATTTCAATCTACAAAGGAAAACGAGGAGGGGGCTTGTATGAGTGACTGAGAAATGTTAGTCTCTGTGATATTTGGGCGGCTGCTTTGTTGTATAGACATGGACCCCAAGTGCCCTGGCACATTCTGCAGCCCTCTGACCCATTGTGATGGCATAAATCTGCCTTCTAAGAGGCTGGGACAGCAGACTCAGCAAGAGGAGCTGGAGGCAGGGGCCTCTGCAGGTAGTGAAGTCAAGGATGGTTTGTTATGTCCCTCTTCAATGAGCTAAAAAAATGTCCCCATCAGACAGTCCCCTGAAGTTACCCAAAGTGATGTGTGAGTGGAGAGAGAGGCAGAGGGGGAAGAATCAAACCTAATGACTGACTGACAAGCTGACAGAGGAAAGGCATCCCCACTGGGCTGGTGAGGTTGGTCTCTGACCATGGAGGGCACAAACAGCTACTTTTGTTGGCCCAATTTAGCTCCCCAATCACAAAGACATCTGGGGCCCAGATGTCCCCCAGCATGGGGGGCTCCAGGCAGGGCCCTGGCCAGAAAGGAGAGGCCAAACAAGCATCATGGAGCCCATCAGGGCCTTCCAGCACCTGGAAACCTCAGCAGGAGCGGCCAGGCTGGTGCTTCCAGAGCCTGCCCCTTGCCCCCAGGGCGAGATTATTCACCAAAACTGTCAGATGTGCAAGCCCAGGGCTAAGGTAAAACCATAGGATTCTGGGATCTACAGCTACCCTGGACACTAAGGCAGGGCAACGCAGTGGCTGACCTGGCTTCGAGTGCTGTCTCTGACATTTATTGTCTAGGTGACTATGAACGAGATGCTTCACCTCTGTGAGCCTCGGTTTGCCTATCTGGAAAATAGGACGATAATAACTGTAGCCTCTCTCTTTAAGGGTTGGGAAGGTAGGGAGGAGGTGGGACAGAAGGGAGTAAACAGTGGGGAAGTGCCTGTGATGGACGGGGCTCAGTGCCAAGCATGTCACAAGTATTGGCTCATTTGATGTTCCCGAGGCTGAAACACAGGACCAGATCCTGTTCTGGAAAGGACCTTCGTGGGATCCACTCCAGCCCTGCCCTTTTCCAGGTCAGGGCTCAGTGTCCTCATCTCTCTGCCATCTGCTCCAACATCATCATTTTACACAGGAGAAACAGAGACTCAAAGATGTTCAGTGACTTACCTGCGGTCACACAAGAAGTCAGCATTTGAACCCAGCGTCTCTGACACTTAAAAGCAGACCCTGCAGCTTCTACTAATCATGCAAGGCAGCAGTTCCCAACATTCCAAGGGCTCTAAGAGCCCTTACTAGCTCTTCACTTACCAGACCTCTCTACCATGTCCCAGCAGCCTTTCCACGCCCTGCAGACCCTCCGTGTGGAGGAAAACCCAGCCCAGTCAGGTCAGTCCTTCACTTCTCTGCTGGCCAGCTGGGCTCCCTACTCTCTGGCCTTCTCTATCTTGGCCCCACAGGGGAGCCTCTCTGCCCTCCTCCACACCTCAGCCCCCTGGTCTGCTTGTCTTCCCCCATTTGAATGTAAGTGGCCCGAGGGGAGGGAGTATCTGTCTCCCTGCTTGTACTTGGATTCCCAGCCCTTACACAGTCCTGCCCTATAGTAAGTGCTCAGTTAAAGCCTGGAGACTTGTATCTGACCTGGATGAAGATGCTGTTGTTACAGAAGGAACCTGGGGGGCCTAGAAGAATTCAGTTGTTTGGCCAAGACCAGGAAAGTCAGGAAGCTGCAGAGACAAGATTCTAACCTGGGCAAAAGTCCACCTGTTTGTTATTCTGAAGAAAACCCGACATCACCCCCTTGCTTGTTTCTTGCTGCTTCCTCTCTCCCTCTCTCTCCTCCCTTTTCTCTCCTTCCCTGTCCACATGCAGACATGCCAAAAGAGCTCTAATATTCAACAGAAAAATGTACCTTTTTACTTTCCAAATGCCCAAATTTGCCTCTTTGTTATGACTCATTCTGTCTTCTGGAGCCAAGCAGAGCGAGGACTGGACTTGGAGACAAGGAGACCCGTTATCTCCTCTCTCTAGGCTGGAGTGGACTTAGCCCTTCTAATGTCTCTTTCCTCCTTCTGCCCATGGGCTCTAAATCTCTGATCCTGTGACTGGATCTCTTCCAGGACATGACACTGGCTAGTATGTGAGCTCAGCTACCATGCTCCCTCTCCCTATCTTCACTTCTACAGGCAGAGCATTCTTAGTTCCTTCAGCTGATCCATGGGTGAAGTGGGCTCGGGCCCTTCCTCATCCTGCCTCCCCTTCTTCAGCTGTCCTCTTCCTAAACAGTGGCCTCAGACCTGAAGCCCACACTCCAGGCGCACTCTGCCAAGGGCAGAGGTCAGCAGAGCCATGGCCTCCTCCTTCCCTAGACCTAGTGATTCTCCCTCGGTGATTTACACACCCTACTTCCACCTTCATGATAATTCATCAGGACTGTCACAGAATCCATCTGGGTTAAAATCCAATCAACAGACTCAATGCGTACTCGTGCATTTCAAGACAAATTCAAAATAAACATCTGATTATTACCGCAGGCTGCCTACCCGGCTAAGAGGAAAGCTTGTCTTTGGCATGCCATCTATGTGACTGATGAACAGACCCGGAGTCTCACTATAGTCAAGTCAAGAGGGAAGGTTTTGTCTTCGAGATCCATTCCCTATGCATCACAGTTACTTGGCATTCCACACAAGGACAGGGAAATTATCTAGTTTCCATACTTTTATCCCCTTTTGATTTCATGGAGCCAGACATAATCAACCAGCTCCCTGTCTATCCCTGTAGCTCAAATATCACACCACAGGCATTCTTCTTGATGTTCTTGGGGGGGGGCACATTTCTTTTGGGAGGAGGGGATCCATTCTTTTGGCCTTCCCTCTTCCAGACCTATCACAGCGTCCATGTGTATGTGTGGAAATGTAATGAGATCTCTGCGCGTCACAGGTTTCGGGCTGCCTGATCCCCGCTTCTGAAGCCAGTAGTCTATTTCCAAATCGACTTAAAATAGATAAGATATAGTTCAATTACGTTTGACCAGTAAATCTTGTTAACATTTTCCATTACCTGTCCTAAGCAGATGCTGATTTCTGCATCTTGACCCCCCCCCCCTCGCAACTGGAGCCTCAGATTAACAAGATTATAATGTGTCATAGAAAGAGGTCTGTGAAGGCCTACAGCTTTGACTAGAGTCTTGCTAACTGTTCCATTTTGCAAATGATGGTCCAGGACATTTCTGAATGCTAGCATTGGTGTGGCCATGCTGAGACATTGACAAATGAGACACATGCACCATGAAACAAGCTTTTATTTTAATTTATGTTAAATTGTCAAATCCCCAAATTAATGAATAACAAATGTGTGGCTCTAAATAGGCTCCCGTGACAGTCTTTCTATTTGAGGTAATCTCTGTAAATTACATTAGGGGGAGGCTCTTTTGCGGCTATAAGATAAATACTTCACACCCCACATGGCCTGCACTTCATGAACATTGAGAAGGCATCCCCTAAAAGCAGTCATGCAACTGAAATTAAAGTTCAATACCATTAATTTAATTATAGGGCATAATCTCCTGACTCTGCTACAGGAGGAATTAAGATGACGATACTGTAATTGATTGCTAATCATTAAATTATATGCAATGGAGATAATGTGTCCTGCATGCTGGGGTGGAGAGTTTTCCTATTTAGCAGTTGACAATCGGTTTATGATAGTCAATTGACCCAACAAATTTCCAGTCAAGAGCCCCAAGTCATGAGGGTGTGGGGAAAGGAAACTGAGGCTGGCTTCTGTGGGGGTGTGAGTGATCTGTTCATCTTTGTTCATTCAGTGTATTTGTATCAGTGCCTCACAGAGTACCAGAGAAAAAGTAGACATTAAAGGGTTTTATTGCTTGTGTTTGATGTGGGGTTAAATTGATCATAAATTTAGGAATTATTCATATTTAGCCTCATTCTTTAAAGAGTCCCATACTTTTCTATATGGGTACTCTCTCAACTAGTGCAAATTACAGCCTACTTAGGCAATGGATTTGATGAATTTCTATGGCCAAAATCATCATTTGGTGGCTTTCTTGAAGACTTCTGATCCTCCTCTTCTTCCTCCTCTTCCTCCTCCTCCTCCTCCTCCTCCTCTTCCTCCTCTTCCTCCTCTTCCTCCTCCTTCTCCTCTTCCTCTTCTTCCTCCTCTTCTTCCTCCTCTTCCTCCTCCTCCTCTTCCTCCTCCTCTTCCTCCTCTTCCTCCTCTTCCTCCTCTTCCTCCTCCTTCTCCTCTTCCTCTTCTTCCTCTCCTCTTCTTCCTCCTCCTCTTCCTCCTCCTCCTCCTCCTCCTCCTCTTCCTCCTCTTCCTCTCCTCTTCTTCTTCCTTCTCCTCCTCCAGGAGTCATATCCTTACATGTGGCTGTAATAACCAAAGAAATGTCAATTTTGATGTCTTAACTTTTTCAAAATATCTTGGAGTTTGGGGGCTAGATTTTTTTTCTTCCCTACTTACTTATTCTATCCCCCCCCCCAAAAAAAAACTATTACATTTAACTCTTTTGTCTCCTATAGTTTTATTTAGCATTTCTTGAGATAGAATTCTGTAAAACCAGGCTTTTCTAAAGCCCATTGGGATATAAATGGAGTGCTCTGACTTTCACTGATTGGCCAGTAATAAATCCCAGCCCAAGCCTGACTCACTTGTTTGTTTTTTGATGGCTCAGGGTGGGTATAAAGAAATTCTTTCTGTTCTGGCCTAAAACCCTGAGGGTCTTCCCCTCCCAGATTGCTTCTTTTATGGAGTAAAACTAGACCAACATTTTCTCAATTCTTATCTAGCCTTAAATACTGAATGGGTGCTGCCTCAAACAAATTGAGACCTGGGAAAGATCTGATCTTAAAGAGGCCAAGGCCTCCCACTGCATCCTGGGCCATCTCCAGTCATACTGACCTAAGTCTTATCACCGGACTCTGATGATTCTGGAGGAGAGAGTGAGGCCTATGACTTTGCCCAGGCCTGCCTCACTTAAATCCAATTCACTTGCAAGTCACAACATCACTCTCTTGATGTCATTGGACTTCCTTGAGAAGAATGACAAACAACAACAACTAGAGTGGGTTGCCATTTCCTTCTCCAGCTCCTTTTATAGATGAAGAAACTAAGGCAAACAAGGTTAACTGACTTGCCCTTGATCACACAGCTAGTAATGGCTGAGGTCACATTTGAACTCCAGTCTTCCTAGGCCTGTTGTTCTATCTACTGTGATATCTGGCTGCCTTCAAATTAAGCTAACATTCCACTAAAATCCACAGATATGTTGCTGACAAAGTGGCATATATATATCATTCCTTATCCATCTTGGACCAGCCAAGATAATTATTTTGAACCAAGGTGTAAGACTTTACACTTTTTTAAAAAAGTATTTTATTATTTTCCAGTTACATATGAGGCTACTTTGCAACATTTGTTTTCATAGGATTTTTAGTTCCAAACTTTTTTTCTCCCACCCTTCCTTCCCTCTGTTAAGGGCTAAAATTCTAGCTAGTCTGTCTAAAATATCTAATGAGTGGTCGCCAATAAATTATAAGCTTCAGCAAGAGTTAGACTTTTAAGCATTTATTAAGGAGAATAAGAATTTGATAAAGAGAGAGAGAAAGGCCTAGATTCCTATCTATTAAAGGGAGAGCGCATTTCTAGCTCCCTTCTCCGCCAGAGTCCAGAGGAAAGAGCGCGAGACTGAGCGCCAGTCTCTTTCTTCCTCCTCCCACTAGCCCGCGTCACTTCCTGACTCCTGGTCTTGCCCTCAAAGACCTTCGCTTCATGGGCAGAACTCTTCTACAGTAAGTCTCCAGCAGCTGGCGTCATTCCAATTGTTACAGTCCCCCCTGTTGTTCCTCAAGAAACAAAATGTTTCCTTGATGGAACAGTAAAAACAATATAATAACTATTGCTAACTAATAATATGTGAACAACAATATAGAAAAGGAAGAGAGGAAAGTTTTGTCCAGAGGGGCGATTTTTTTTTTCCTCATGAACCGACGCTTTGACATTAGTCTTGCAAAGGGAGGGCCTCTGCATAGGGTACATGTTACAGATGATGTATATTATAACAGAAAAAGAAAAGAGAAAAAAAACAAAACAAAACTGTTCATTTAAAGTCTCTGAAAGTCTTTTCTCAGATGTCCTCTAGGTGTAGTCATGGAATGGAAGTCTTTTCAGGGGTTGATGTGTAGATACTGGTAATCAGCCAGGAAATTTCCTACAAAATTGAGCTTAACACAACTTTAAAATAGCTTTGTCAATAATCAAATCAAACAATGAAAGTTCTCAAAAACATGTCTAAGGGAATTCATAATCTTAGTTGTTACACATGAAACATATAATAAAACAGAAATTGAAACATTCTTTAAAATTATAATATTACTATAGTCCCCCCTTATGGAGGGTAATTGAGAAGACAATTGCTGCAATATTAATTATTAAAAATAATTTTTATCTTTGTTTCATCACTTTTTGCATCATCTGCCTAATTATCCTCATACCATTATGAGAAATTTTTAAATCTAATATAATTAGTAACAGATGTCAAGGCCAAATTCAACATTGTTATTTTTCATGACACCTGAGATAATTATGGGGGTTACCATAAAAGAACAGAGAAATGATGGGATATGAGCATTCCCACACTTGAGCAATATGTACTGCCCATACAGTATGCCAGGCTTAAAATAGATGGATGGAATATATGTCCATGCCACCGAACATATTGGAGGAAACTGAGTCAGACTTAATCAGATGCATGAGATTGAGATGTCCATGGCATCAGGCATATAGGAGGGAGCATAGAAGCCAGGTGTAGAAGTGAGATGGGTGGGATCAATACTTCCAGCCATCTGTACAATATTGTGGGGAAAAATAAAATAAAATATTAAACCAAGAGAATCCAACCTCAACATTTGTCAAAAGCCATTCCCTCGGCCATACCTTGACTTCATGCATGTCTCCCCTCATGTGACAGTTCAGTGTCTGCTCTTGCATGTATTCCTCTTGTGACTGGATGGCATCTTGGCCAACTGGCATCTGATAACTCAGAATAAAGGCAATTAATGTCTTAAATGATAAGTTCCCATAATCCAAGTCTCATATGGATTTAAAAATTGAGGATAATAAATGATTACAAAAAATGTGAATACATCTTGACTCAGAACACAATATATAATTATGCAACAATTTCAAATAATACCCCTTTTTTTTTAACTTAGTATACAATTACTTTTTTGAAAAATCTGAACATATTTAAATACAAGTTAAAGCACAACACAATCTCAAAGACAACTTTTACAAATGTTCCCCTCTTTTTTTTTTTTTTTGGAATATGCTTATCAAAAATAATACTTCTAGAATCAATTTACACTTGCCATGGCAACCAATTTGCCAGGGAAATGCTTTAAAGAGTTTGATCAAATAATCAGTTAAAAAAAAATAACAAAAACAAACAACTCAGAATATGGGAGCACAATACTCCTAGAATTAACATTGTATTATGAAATCAAAACCATCTCTCAATTTTTTAAAATTAGATAAATGAATAGAAGAAAATACACATGGAATAATAAAAGACAATGAAATTCAAACTAGGGAAATCTAAATGAATATGAATTTAATATTAATAAGAGTCTTATAAAATATAAACTTGATCACATGACTATAAAAAGCTTTTACAAATATTCTCCTTGTTTTAGAAACTAAGTATAAGACACAATCTCAAAAGCATGAAAATCTCTATGAAAATAAACCCATACCATTAATTTCAAAATGTATATATAATAGCACAGAAATCCTATGTAACCTCTGAACTGATACTATCACTCTGAGTGAATTCAGAACACTTTTGATTCTGATATCTAAAATCCCCAATACTCATATCAATATCTTGCTGTTTACTTCTACATTTCTGTAAAATATATACCCTTCCATGGCAAAAGAAGCGGAGTCTTGAACTATGTTGATGATTGTCATTCTTATTCAGCTTAAGTTTTTCTTCTTTAACCCCTCTATATTGTCTGTCAGCCTTTTCACCATACAAATGCTTTATAAGATTACTAATTAAAGACAAAAGCAGGTTAGCAAAATTATGAACAAAACGAGCATATCTGGAATTTAAAGGGTTTTCTAAGGTTGTCTCAGAAGCACAGCCAGGCTGGAGAAGGGCTGAGCCTGAAGCTGCAAATGTAGTTAGACAAAGTTGAGCATGCGCATCAGATCTCTGGACTTCCCAGGCAGGGGAAGCAATGGGCTTGGCCATAGGAGGAGTAGAGGGTGGGGTCTGGAGAGGAGGGGAGGGACCAGAGCAATTTGAATCAGACTTGATTTTGAACTCAGGCCTGGATTCCTCTTCCCCCACTTTGCCTCCAGGTGCTAGGGGATTAAAAGCTTCTAGAGGGTAGGTCATTGCCTCCAGGCATGCAAAATTAAAGCAACAATTAGTGTTAGAACTGGGAAAAGCTGCGGGAATCTCTTCAGGTTTCTCTGAAAAAGCATGGTTGGGAGAGGGAGAGATATTTCCTTGTGTGAGTAAGTTGCTGGCTCTTTTAACAAAAATAAAAAGAAAAATAGAAAATCCACAAAAACAAAGCATTAACATGATCTTATCTCCCATTTGTCTGGTTAAACAGACTAAAATCAAAAATAGGGTAATTAGGGAGTTTAAAAGGTCCATTTGAAAAAATTTAAAGGGAAAACACAGCCAGTACACCAGTACTTAGCAATTTAAAGGGTAGGGGAAATTTCTTACCCAACCAGAAGATCAGAAGAAGACTGAGGTTCAGCTTTCCTCTTCGTGGTCAGCCATCTGTTAAGGGCTAAAATTCTAGCTAGTCTGTCTAAAATATCTAATGAGTGGTCGCCAATAAATTATAAGCTTCAGCAAGAGTTAGACTTTTAAGCATTTATTAAGGAGAATAAGAATTTGATAAAGAGAGAGAGAAAGGCCTAGATTCCTATCTATTAAAGGGAGAGCGCATTTCTAGCTCCCTTCTCCGCCAGAGTCCAGAGGAAAGAGCGCGAGACTGAGCGCCAGTCTCTTTCTTCCTCCTCCCACTAGCCCGCGTCACTTCCTGACTCCTGGTCTTGCCCTCAAAGACCTTCGCTTCATGGGCAGAACTCTTCTACAGTAAGTCTCCAGCAGCTGGCGTCATTCCAATTGTTA
Source organism: Dromiciops gliroides (assembly GCF_019393635.1). Lineage (NCBI taxonomy): Eukaryota > Metazoa > Chordata > Mammalia > Microbiotheria > Microbiotheriidae > Dromiciops > Dromiciops gliroides. Next base: position 7,299,744 of record NC_057864.1, read on the forward strand.
CACCTCCCTCCTCCCCAAGATAGAAAGCAGTCTGATATAGGTTGTATATGTACAATCCCATTAAATATATTTCTATATTATTCATCTTGTGAGAGAAGAATCAGAGCATAAGGGAAAAACCTTTAAAAAAGAAGGAAAAAACAAACAGTATGGTTCAATCTGCATTCATAATTCACAGTTCTTTTTTCTGGATGTTGAGGACATTTTCTATCATGAGTTCTTTGAAACTGTTTTGGATCATTGCACTGCTGAGAAGAGCCAAATCTATCCCCATTGTTCATCACACAATGTTGTTGTTGCTGTGAACAATGTTCTCCTAGTTCTGCTTCTCTCAGTCAGCATCAGTTGGTGCTCCTGCTCACCATTTCTTATGGCATAATAGTATTCCATTCCATTCATATATCACAACTTGTTTAGCCATTCCTCTGTTGATGGGCATTCCCTCAATTTCCAATTCTTTGCCACCACAAAGAGAGCTGCTATAAATATTGTTGTACATGTGGGTTCTCTTCCTCCTTTTTATGATCTCTTTCCAATATATAGACCTAGCAGTGGTAACACTGGGTCAAAGGGTATGATAACTCCCATAACCCTTTGGGCATACTTCCAAATTGCTCTCCAGAAAGGTTGGATCAGTTCACAGCTCCAGCAACAATGCGTTAGTGTTCCAATTTTTCCAAAGCTTCTCCAACATTTATTATTTTCCTTTTTTTGTCATATTAGCCAATCTGATAGATGTGAGGTGGTAACTCAGAGTTGTTTTAATTTGCATTTCTCTGATCAATAATGATTTAGAGCATTTTTTCATATGACAATAACTAACTTTGACTTCTTCATCAGAAAACTGCCTGTTCATATTCTTTCACCATTTCTCAATTGGGCAATGACTTTGATTATAAATTTGATTTAGTTCCATATATATATTTAGAAATGAGGCCTTTATCAGAAATAGTGGCTGTAAAAATGGTTTCCCAGTTTTCTTCCTCCCTTCTAATTTTGGCAGCATTGCTTCTCTTTGTACAAAACCTTTTTTAATTTAATGTAATCAAAGTCATCCATCTTGCATTTCATAATATTCTCTATTTCTTGTTCGGACATAAATTGTTTTCCTCTCCATAGATCTGAGAGGTAAACTATTCCTTCCTCTCCTAATTTATCTATGGTATCACCCTTTATGTCTAAATCTTGAACCCATTTTGACCTTATTTTTGTATAAGGTGTAAGATGTTGGTCTGTGCCTAGTTTCTGCCATACTATCTTCCAGTTTTCCCAGCAGTTTTTGTCAAATACTGAGTTCCTATCCCAGAAGCAGGAGTCTTTGAGTTTATCAAACAGTAGATTACTATAGTCATTTACTCCTGTGTCTTCTGTGCCTAACTGCTTCAAATATATATATATGTATATATATATATATGTATATATATATGTATATATATACACACATACATATACATATATACATACATACATATATATGTATATATATACACATATATATGTATATATATGTATAGGGAAACTTGTCTGCAATATATGTGTATATATATGTATGTATGTATATATGTATATGTATGTGTGTGTATATGTATGTATGTATGTATCTTCAAATTTGGTACGGCTAGCCTACCTTCCTGTGTCTTTTTTTCATTATTTCCCTTGATATTCATGACTTTTTTATTTTTCCAGATGAATTGTTATTACTTTTTCAAATTCTATAAAATAATTTTTGGTAGATTATGATTGGTATGGCACTGAATAGGTAAATTAATTTAGGTAGAATTGTCATTTTTATTAGATTAACTTGGCCTGTCCATGAGCAATTGATATTTTTCCAATTACATAGATATGATTTTATTTATGTGAACAGTGTTTTGTAATTGTGTTCATAGAGTTCCTGGGTTTGTCTTGGCAGGTAGACTCCCAAGTGCTTTATATTGTCTACTGTTACTTTAAATGAAATTTCTCTTTCTATCTCTTGCTGCTGAGCTTTGTTGGTCATGTATAGAAATGCTGATGATTTATGTGGGTTTATTTTATATCTTCCAACTTTGCTAAAGTTCTTATTTGTTTCAAGCAGTTTTTTTGTTGATTCTTTAGGATTCTCTAAGTATATCATCATATCATCTGCAAAGAGTTAAAGTTTCATTTCCTCCTTGCCTATTCTAATTCCTTTAATTCCTTTTCTTCTCTCATTGCTATAACTAAAATTTCTAGTACAATATTAAATAATAGAGGTGATAATGGATATCCCTGTTTCACCCCTGATCTTATTGGGAAGGTCTCTAACTTATCTCCATTATATATAATGTTTACTGATGGTTTTAGGTACAAGCTGCTTTTTATTTTAAGGAAAGTTCCACCTATTCCTATGCTCTCTGGTGTTTTTAATAGGAATGAGTGTTGTATTTTGTCAAAAGCTTTCTCTACATCTATTGAGATAATCATATGATTTTGGTTAGTTTTGTTATTGATGTGGTTGATTATATTGATAGTTTTTCTAATGTTGAACCAGCCTTGCATTTCTGGTATAAATCCCACCTACTCACAGTGTATTATGCTTGTGATCACTTACTGTAATCTCCTTGCTAATATTTTACTTAAGATTTTTGTATCGATATTCATTAGGGAAATTTGTCTGCAATTTTCTTTCTCTGTTTTGGCTCTGCCTGGTTTAGGTATTAACACCATATTTGTGCCATAAAAGGAATTTTGTAGAACTCTTTCTTCACCTATTTTTCCAAATAGTTTGTATAGTATCAGAATTCATTGTTCTTTAAATGTTTGGTGGAATTCACTTTTAAACTCATCTGGGCCTGGAGATTTTTTCTTAGGGAGCTCATTAATAGCTTGTTCAATTTCTTTTTCTAAAATTGGCTTATTTAAGGATTTTATTTCCTCTTCAGTTAACCTGGGCAATTTGTATTTTTGTAAATATTCATTTCATTTAGATTGTCAAATTTATTGGCTTGCAGTTGGGCAACATAGCTCCTAATTATTGCTTTAATTTCCACTTCATTGGTGGTGAAATCATCCCTTTCATTTTTTATACTGGTAATTTGGTTTTCTTCTTTCTTTTTTTTAAATCAAATTAGCCAAAGGTTTATTTTATTGTTGTTTTTTCCCCATAAAACCAGCTCTTAGTTTTATTGATTAATTCTATAGTTTTCTTGCTTTCAATTTTATTAATTTCTCCTTTGATTTTCAGGATTTCTAATTTAGTATTTACTTCAGGATTTTTAATTTGTTCTTTGTCTAGCTTTTGTAGTTGCACGCCCAATTCATTGATCTCCTCTTTCTCTTTTTTATTCATGTAAGCATTTAGAGATATAAAATTTCCCATAAGAAGTGTTTTGGCTGCATCCCATTTTTTTTTTTTTGGTATGTTGTCTCATTATTGTCATTCTCTTGGATGAAGTTATTGATTGTTTCAATGATTTCTTGTTTGACCCACTCATTCTTTAGGATGAGATTGTTTAGTTTCCAATTACTTTTCACGGCTCTTTATTACATGTAATTTTTATTGCATCATGATCTGAGAAGGGTGAATTTACTATTTCTGCCTTTCTACATTTGACTATGAGGTTTTTGTGCACTAATAAATGGTCAGGGTTTTTTTGTTTTGTTTTGTTTTGTTTTTTAGTGAGGCAATTGGGGTTAAGTGACTTGCCCAGGGTCACACAGCTAGTAAGTGTTAAGTGTCTGAGGCCGGATTTGAACTCAGGTACTCCTGACTCCAGGGCTGGTGCTCTATCCACTGTGCCCCCTAGCTGCCCCAATGGTCAGTTCTTGAGTATGTGCCATGTACCACTGAGAAAAAGGTATATTCCATTCTATCCCCATTCAGTTTTCTCCAGGTATCTATCAAATCTAACTTTTCTAATATTCTTTTCATCTCTTTAACTTCTTTCTTATTTATTTTGTGGTTATATTTATCTAATTCTGAGAGGGGAAGTTTCAGATCCCCCACTAGTATAGCTTTGCTGTCTATTTCCTCTTGTAACTCATTTAACTTATCCCCTAAGAATTTGGATGCTATACCACATGGTGGATACATATTTAGTATTGATATTACTTCATTATCTATCATACATTTTAGCAAGATGTAGTTTCCTTCCTTATCACTTTTAATTAGATCTATTTTGGCTTTTGATTTGTCTGAGATAAGAATTGCTACCCCTGGTTTTTTTGGGTTTTTTTTATGTCAGTCGAAGCATAATATATTTTGCTCCAATCTCTGCTTCAAATGTGTTTCTTGTAAACAACATATTTTGGGATTCTGGTTTTTAATCCATTCTGCTATTCATTTCCATTTTATTGGAAAGTTCATCCTATTCATATTCACAGTTAAGATTATTAACTGTTTATTTCCCTCCATCCTCTTTTCCCCTTTATACTCTTTTTTCCCTTCTTTTACCCTCTTGTGACCAGTGTTTTGCTTCAGGCCACAGCCTCCCTCAATCTGCCCTCCCTTTTATCAGTTCCCTTCTTTTTCTTGCCACCCCCACTTCTGCCCTCCCTTCAATCAATACCACCATTTCCCCCCTCCCCTTTTGTTTCCTTAAAAAGTAAGCTAAGTTCATTTATACAAATGGGGATGTGTTTTATTCCCTCCCTGAACCAAATATGATGAGAGTAAGTTTGAAACAATGCTCACCCCTCCCTTCTTTCCCTCTATCATAATGGGTTCTTTTTGTGCCTCTTCATATGATGTAATTAACCCCATTCCACTTGCCCCTTCCTCTCCTCCCCTAGTTTTCTTTTATCCTGCCCCTTAAGTTTCTTTATATCATCACATTAAAATCAATTTAATAACAATACCTTAACAGAGATACAGATCCCAATAGTTTAAATATCATCCTCACTCATAGGGATGCAATCAGTTTAACATCATAGAACAACCTTCTCTCTACCCCCCCCCCTTTTACTTCTTTATATTTCTCTTTCATCTTGTATTTAGAGATCAGATTTTCTGTTCAGTTCTGGTGTTTTTCTCAGGAAGCCTTGGAAGTCCCCCACTTCATTGAATGTCCATCTTTTCCTCTGAAAGAGAGCGATCAGTTTTGCTGGGTAGTTGATTATGGATTGTGATCCAAGCTCCTTTGTCTTACTGAATATCATATTCCAAGCCCTGCGATCCTTTAATGTTGAAGCTGATATTTCCTTTGCAATCTTGACTGTAGCTCTATGATATTTAAATGGTTTCCTTCTGGCTGCTTGGAGTATTTTCTCCTTCACCTGATAATTCTGGAGTTTGGCTACAATATTTCTTGAAGTTTTTCTTTTGGGGTCTCTTTCAGGAGGTAATCAGTAGATTCTTTCAATGATGATTTTACATTCTAATTCTACAATTTCAGGGCAGTTCTCCTTGACATTTTCATGGAATATGGTGTCTAAACTCTTTTCTTGATCATAGCTTTCAAGTAGTTCAATAATTCTCAGATGATAACTCCTCGATCTATTTTCCTGGTCAGCTTTTCCAATGAGGTATTTCACATTTCTTTTATTTTTTCAGTCTTTTTATTCTTCTCAATAGGTTCTTAGTGTCTCATGGGGTTATTAGCTTCCATCTGCCCAATTTAATTTTTTTTTTTTTTAGTGAGGCAATTGGGGTCAAGTGACTTGCCCAGGGTCACACAGCTAGTAAGTTTTAAGTGTCTGAGGCCGGATCTGAGCCCAGGTACTCCTGACTCCAGGGCCAGTGCTTTATCCACTGCGCCACCTAGCTGCCCCTTCTCATTTGTTTTTTAAAAGCCTTTTTGAGCTCTTCAAAAAAGGCTTTTTGGTCTTGAGACAAGATCATCTTCCCACTTGAGTCTTCACTTGTAGGCATTTTGACAAATTCATCTGGGTTTGAGTTTTGGTCTTCCGTTTCACCATAGAAGCTACTAATGATAAGGGTCCTTTTTTTTCTTGCTCATGTTGTAGCCTATTTTTAAACTTATAAAGTTGAAGTCTGCTCCTGGGGCACAGGGGTCACTGTTGCAAGCTTCTTACTGTTCTCAGCTGCACCACTTTCAGCTATGTTGAGTTGCAGCAGTGTCGAGCTGCCCAATGAGCCAAGCTGTGCTGACTGAGCTGCCAGCTGAGCTGAGCAGTGCTAAGCCACCCTCCCCTTTCACCCAGGTGAGACAGACCTTTCCTGAAGTCTTCTAAATTATCTCAAGTAGGAGGATTGTGTCTCTCTTTTTGTAGGCTCGGTAATTCCAGAATCTGTTTAGAGGCTTGATTTAATGTTGGTTTTGAGGGAAATACAGGACAGTTCAGGCAACTTCCTGGCTTCTCTCAGCCATCTTGGCTCTGCCCTGGAACTCACCAAGACTTTACACTTAATCCTACTATATCTCTCCTTATAGATCAGGCCCATATTCTAGCTCATCAGGATTCACTGATGCCCTAATTCTTTCATCCAGCAGGTTCTCTGTTCCTCCTAGTTTTGTGCCATTTGGAGATCAGGCATGTGAGCCATCTATGTCATTAGCAAGTCAATAATAAAAGTGATGGAAAATTCAGACCCCTTTGGCCCTCAGCTGGAGACCTGCTTCCAAGTTCCTATTCCAGGAGCATATGCATCCAGCTACAATGCCAGCTGACTCCTGGGCTTTGATGGATCTTTATCTCAGGCAGTTGTACAGCTGTTGGCACTGGGTATTTAAAAGAAATCCCATTGTATCCCAGGAAGATAGTGCAGTCAGAGAGAGGATTACCCAGGTAGTGTCTGAGGCCAGACCTGAATTCAAGTGCCATCAAAGGCAGTGCTCGAGCGCCTGTGTCCCCTGGCTGCTTCAGAGGTGTTGGTCTCCATTACCGAAGGGCACGCAATTTGGGGTTCGCCAAGAAGATCGTGGCAATGAACCTTCCCTTAAATTATTGACATGGTTATTCCATGGCTTCTCACCTCCACAGCTCTTTAGGGGTCATTATAACATCCTTGTGGTGGATACTCAGAATGACATAAATGGTTCTTGATCGAAGGGGGCCTTCCCCCAACTCCTCAAACCACTGTCATGCAGCTTAAGTCTGCCTTTTACAGCCATTGGCATCCCAAAGTACCAGAATCTCTTTCTGAGATAAGATGGGAGCATTGATCTAGAACCCAAAGGGACTTAGAGACCGTCTGGTCTAATGTTTTCATTTTACCATTGAGGAAATGGGGTAAGTTACAGTGACTTGCCCAGGGCCATACAGGCAGGATTTTAACTCAAGCTTTCTGACTATAAATATAATTTTCTTTCCAGGGCACTCATTGGCCTGTCCATCAGGCACTTGAAAACCTTCCTTTGCTTGTGAAAAAGGTTTATAAATCTGCTACCTCCACCCAAGAGGATGAGTTGGGTGGACATTGGGACCTTGCAAGCAGATTAAAATGTTTTCTGAGTAGCTCATCATGTCATGATCCCACTGGACTTGGTTATGCTCTCATCCAGCCCCTCTTTGTCTCAAGCCTGATCTGGTGAAGCAGCGGTTGGTGTGTCTCCCTTCCCCAAGTCTCTCCTCGCTCCAATCCATCCTTCATCCAGCTGCTAGTCTGATTTTTCTAAAACACAGGTCTGCCTCTGCCCTGCCAGATTCATTTTCCAGAAGTAATGAAGGGCTGATTTCTTATGCAATCCTTTGAGGGAAAATATGCATACTCTGAGGAGATTCTGGATCTAGTCCTAGTAAAAGCCAATTGCAATAAATAAGCTAAAAGTTGTAGCACTTCTCCCGACTAATGACATAAAGGGATGATAGTGACTAACAGGGAGAAAGGGAGAGTGCATCCCTGGGTGTTGCCCAATCCAGGACTTCCCTGGGGCCACGAGGATCAAATACCAAATTTTCTGCTTGGTGGGCAGAGTCCATGCCTGGATCTGTTGAACTTCACCCATCTCTTGTAACTTGACAATTCGGTACTAGAGGATGACAGTACTCTGGAGGACTACATTGGCAATATTAAATAGCATCCTTTCATGGGATGAGAGCCTGCAGAGAGGCTTTTTATAGCTTCTTCTTCAACAAAGCAGCATCAGTGAGTTGGAATTACCTACTGATTATAGAGGAGGAGGGTGCAGGAAGAGGCCTCCACACAGCTCATGGCCCTCCTGACTTTTTCCCACACAGAAGCATCCTGGGACTTCTATCTAATGTTCATATATTAGTACAGTGCACAGTCCCAATCAACCCAGATATAAAAGCACCTGTACTTGCAGGATCTGGGTGGAAAAACTAATATATTTCTTTACCCTGCAATTAAAAAATTCTGAATTGGACAAATCGAAATGTGGTGGTCTTTACTGTTTCATCCTATATTATAGCTTAATTTTTATGTTTTTTTCCTTGTGGTCATCTTTAAAAGCAATACCTTTTTTAGCAAGTGTTTGCCTTGTACAAGATGGCTTAATTTAACTACCAACACAGACCTGCTTTTGTCACCATGATAGGGCGTTGCTTTTGAATACTAATGTCATTCTGATATTTTAAAAAATGGAATACATGACTATAATTCTAAATGAATTATACAGTGACCATGGGAGAAACAATGCAATTAGAGCATTGGTGCGGAGACAGGGTAATGTACTGGAAACCATGGGTGGGGCTGGAAGCTGGGAAGTGGTTGCTCAAATCCCACCTCAAACATTTACTGCCTGCTGTGTAACCTGTCTGGGCCTCCCTTTGTGCATATATAGAAGGGGCAGACTGGACTCCCTGGCACCAAAGGTCCCTTTCTTCCCTGAATCCACAATCCAGTTCTTAGAAACCCCATCTCTGACATGAGACAAGCTGTATAAGAAGTCACCTCATCATCCTTAGCCTCAGCATCCTCATCTGAAAAATGAGGCTGACATGACTATGATCAGTATAGTTAAAACAACGTGGCATACCCCAAATTATGACTCCTTAAATACTTTAACCTTAACAAGCTTTTCCTTCTTCAGGTAAACCGTTTGTTTGTTTGTTTGTTTTTGAACCATGAGTTTAATGAGTCTGTTTATGGTATTATGTTTAAAACCTATTTCTTGATTTATCAATGGACATATTGAATATTGAGTCTTATTTCTTTTTGATGAATTGTTTATCACTTTAAGTATCTGTTACTGTCATACTAGATAGAGAATTCATGTATAACATAATGTGTTTACTTGCTAAAAGAAGATTATGTAATAATGTCTAATATTATCAGTCATTTATATTCATATATCATTTACATGTCATTGTGACTATGTATATTGTGGGTATGGTTTGGAATTATTGTATATATTACAAGTACATCATCAGTTATGCAGCATAACATGCATTTTTACCATCATACTGGCTTTGGTGAAATTAATATGAGATTTATGAATTATGGAAACTTATCATCTCAGAGACTAACTGCTCTTACAATGAGTTTGATATATGCCCTGTAGAGAATATATGTACAACAGGAGGAGAGACAGGTACATGTAAGTCTATGGTTTGCTTATGATGGCAACTATATAGACCTTAATTGCTGGACACAGTCCAGTTTCTTCCTCTCTCCCTTCTAAAAGTTTTCTTTTTCTTTCACTAAGTCTGATGGCATAGTCAGAATCCATCCACATATGGCCTAGAACAATTACTGGAAGTCTCAAAACCATGAGATGTGGTATGATAACCTTTCCATAACATTTTCAGGTGTCATGAACACGTTACTAAATTTGGCTTTGATCCAGACACATGGTGGTAAGAAGTGTTATAGATTGCATAACTACCTCAATCCTCTATTATATAAAGGAGGGAATGTAATGGAATGTACTAAATTTGATCATTGACAACGCTATGCTAAGGTTTAGTAAAAAAAATCCAGCAATTCAGTTAAAGAAGAAGAATCCAGCTTTCCAGACCAGAATCCACCTTCCTCCTGATGACATCTTACCACTCCAAGAAGACAAGAGAACTGAGAAAAGACTTAATTATTTTTTTACTGTTTCATCTAGGAACACCTGTTCCTAGAAGAAACAAAAGGGGGGAATGTGATGAAATAATGGGATTTAGCAGATACTCAAAGACCCACCTGGAGATTAATCTATACTGATTGAATCAAGTGAGAGTGATTGACTGCTAATTAAGCCTATTTCAAGTTAATTGGATTGTAATCACACCTGGCTATCCCTTAAGAAGGTATTGTTCTCAGAAACTAGACTGTGAACTCAACTTGAGAACACCTTCAAAGACAATGGATTTGGATGACGCCAATCAATCACCTTGAAGCAGTGTGTAAGGACCACCTCTGTTCTAGATGTATAAAAAAGCTTCCACAAACAGCTTGCAAAAAAAAAAGGGAGGTTCCTGATTAAAGCAGGCTCATGGAGGAGGACTTCAGGAAGAACCCAACCAGGCTGGAACTCTAGGCTAGACTGGAGCTGAAGCTTCTGATTTAAGGCAACCACAAATTAGATTTTAAATATCACAGTATCGACCTTTCTGGCTTTTCACGAAGCACAAATGAGACAATATTCTTAATGTGCCACATGCCAGGGCAGAAAGGGAGCTCACTCCTTGAAGGCAGAGAAAATACTTCTGCATTTTCTTGTATCCCCAGAGCCTAGCACACAGTTAGTGCCTAATAAATGTTCGGTGACTTGACTAGACTTGACTGGCAGCAACAAATCAAAAGAATGGATGTATTAAATAAAAGTGCTTATCAGGTATCTTAAAAAACCTTAAGGTTCTATTGATTTTTTCACAATAATTTTTATTAACCACTGATGACTGTACAAGTCACATAACCTCTCTATCCTCAGTTGCTTTGCTCTTAAATGACAGGGTTAATTTACATGGGCTCCAAGGAGTTCTACAATTAGTGAAAGCCCTTGTGTACAAAATCAGAAAAATAGCAACACCAATATAGTAGGGCTGTTGTGAGGGCCAAATGAGACTACATGAAAGCGACACTTCATGAGCATTTTAAAGTGCTATGTAAATAACTGATGTTATTGGTAATATTATGGTTAAGATGCGTTTGGCTGAACTTGAGGCCCTCACCTCCCACAGAAGTGCCTCACTTTGTCCTAGCCCATTGTCACCATCTTTCATTATATGGGTAGGTATGTACCAAGAAGGTCTGATGATGCATTCTTGCCAATTGAAAGGCACACTGTCACATAATTAAAAATGTTCAATATTAGGCCAAATATTTGCACACACTAAAAGACAGATCACTTCTGCCTCCTGGAAATTGGTTTGTTAAATATGGGGCTAGGCTGACATCCTCCATAGGATTCTGTAGGTGGGTAGTAATAAAATGGCTTCAGGAGCAAGATAAATCTTGGGCTGGAATGGAGCTTGTAATGCAACTTAAAGAAGAAATTTCTGAAATGGCACCTTAAAGAATGATGAAATGCCAAATGAGCAAGTCTTCAGTCAAAGCATTAGCGGTCTCCATGCCTGACTAAACATGGGAAGTAATAACAAGAGGTAAACTTCAGCATAAATTAAAAATGAAAACAAAAAGACCTTTCACAGCCAGGCCAGGATATTGTGATGTATCAGGTACATGGTAAATCTAGGTGTGATTGCAGCTGGGGTGGGAAGTATTAGGCTAAGGGAATCATGATTATGTTTCTGGGTAGCTCCAATGGTGAACCCAGTGAAAAGCCCTGCCCACTGCAGTCCCTAATGGAATTAAAGGCTTGAAGTAACTGGTTCAGGTAGCTTGGTAGGGGCTTCATTTTTAATGCTGATTGAATGTTTTGGCCTCAGCTAATAACAGAACATACTATACAATCTCATGTTTAATTCCCTTTGTAATCAGCTCGGGACAATGAAAACCCTCCAGGGGATGTTCTTAGCACTAGGGCTTGGGCAGTGAAATTATTTATGGTTTTAGACCACAGCTTTCTAAAAGTATGAGGGCTCCCCTGAGGAACCAGCCCTAGACTAAAAGAGCTTCAGAAAAAAAAAAGCTTCAGAAGAATGAAATAGAGAAGGAAGAAATAGACATCCTGCGTAGGGAAGATGGTATCAAGGTAACGGATAACTGAGAAAAATTCCTCCAATCCTCATGTTCTTCTTTCTTCTTCACCAAGGGGAATGACCTTCAAATGAACTGGCATCCTGACTTTCAGAATTCAAGCAATTTATGATTTCATCTCAGTGGAGTATTCACTCCATCCATTGGAATCACGAGCCCTCCTCGTCCTCATCAAGGGCAAGCGGCAATAAATAAACAAACACATAAACAGACAAACACACAATAAGCCCTAGTTTCCTCCTCTGTAAAATGCTAGCGTGAGACCCCATGACCTCTCAACCTCATTCCAGCCTGGGACCTCTGATGCTCTAGCATCCTATGAGACTGATTCCAGTACACCATCCTGTCCACCATGCTGCCTTCCCTTTCTTAGGAATTTTGCCCGGGTCAGAATTGATGTCAATCTCACTCATCTAGTATTTGTAAGATCCTGTGTAACTGACAGTACATCAGCATTCATATCCCTAAATCATTTCAGAATATAGAGAAGTGATTCAGTTGGGCAAGTGAGATGAATTCAATGACAGTGGGTAGCTATATTATTCTTAGGACTTTACATATCTTGGATTTCAATGAACTGATAAATATTTTTGTTCTATCTAAAGGGCATTGCCCTTGAAAAAAGAAAGTACAGGGGGCGGCTAGGTGGTGGGGTGGATAAACCACTGGCCTTGGATTCAGGAGGACCTGAATTCAAATCCAGCCTCAGACATTTGACACTTACTAGCTCTGTGACCCTGGGCAAGTCACTTAACCCTCATTGCCCCTAAAAAAAAAAGTACAAAGAAAACAAAGGTGAAAAAATCTTACAGTCAACATGTATTTATTAAGTATCAACTATGTACCAAGCATTGCGTTAAATGCTAGAGATACAAAGAAAGGAAAAAAGAAAAAAAAAATCACTTCTCTTAAATCTCTCATCACTGGTCCTCTAACTTGAGCAGAGAAACCATCCCTTCCATGTCATTTTTGCCCCACAAAAAGCTCTTTTTGTTCCCCTCAACTCCATTCAGAAAGCCTTAGCTCATTTCTGACACTTTTCTTACAGAAACAATCCAGTCTTGCTCTTCTCCTTAATTGCAGGTCCATGTTTCCAACGTTTGTACATATCCTTTTGATAGCTGAGTTCACTGAAAAGCAGATCATGTAGGCAATTGTTTTTCATGCCCCTCCTTCCCTTCTCCTTCATTGGAATTACACATGCTAACATAATTGATGGCAAGCAGAATGGCACAAAGGATCCAGAGCCAGAGCTAGATACAGACACCTGGTTTCAAGTCCTATCTTTCCACTGGCTGCATGCCAGTAAAAAGTCCTGTAACCTCTGCTTGCCATGGGAAGCACTCTATGATGAGAAATTGCAGGATAGTTAACCAAGCAACATTGGTTGAGTGGCTTTCTTTAGCAATTGTTCTCTGCATCAACTAAATCACAAGTACAGACTAAAATCAAACAAAAAACAGTAGGTGAGAGTATCACATTCCTTTGAAAATTATCCGTATCCTTTGTTTTGTATAACTAACATTTCCCATTTTAAAAATTTTTTTGGAGCTTCTAACCTTAATAAATACGAGATGAGTTCTTCCATATTTACTGTAGCACAGAAAATCTGGATTGTATATGACATGGTGAGACTATTCTGTACAGCTTGCTTTTCTTTTTTTGTTTTTAATACTATAGGTATCTTCAAAGATTTAAGGTTTAATAGGTTAAAACAACCCTGAGATTCTTAGAACACTGCATAATAAATTTACCATATAACCTTTGAAACTGTCCTGCATACTTGTATCACTTACATTTCTCACCTTATCCCTCCTTCACCCCTCCCAGAGCACCATATCTTATCATAAAGACTTTCTTTGAAAGATAAAGAAAAAAGTCAGCACAAGTAATTTGTATATTTAAAAAGTCTAATGTCCTTTACAGCATTCTTAAAGTGTGGGTCTTGATAACATATGGGGCCATGTAACTGAGTATGGGAGGTCACAAAAAATTTGTCAACAATAAAAGGTTATGCATACCTATTTATATACCTATATACCTAGGGTCACATAAATTTTCTCAGGCAAAAAGGGGTCATGAGTTGGAAGGGTTTAAGAAGCCCTGATCCACAGTATTGCATTCCCATATTCCTCCACCTTCTTTTTTAAGGGTAAGCTTGGGCAGTATAGTTCTGCACTGTTCTGTTTTGATTAGTTTATTTTTCTTTACATTCCTATTCTTCTGACTATCCTGTATATTGCTTACCTGCTCATATATCACTTTCCATCACTTCCTATGTCTACTAATGTCTCTTTGAAATGACCATATTTTTCATTTTTTAATGGACCAATTATGTTGCCTTTCATCCATGTTCCAGAACTGGCTTGACTATTTCTGTTTGGTTGGTGACCACTTCCTTTCTTGTTCTTCGTGACCACAACGAGTGACACAATAGATAATTTGATGTGCACAGGTTTTTTCTCCTTTGAAATTGTCTTCCTTGGGATTAATGCCTAAGAGTGATATCTCTAGGATAAAAGTAAGGGTATGTTTATGAGTCTCTTCAAATGATTCCACATAGTTTTCCATAATGTTTGCACAAATCCATTGCTCCAGCAACAATAGATTGATATACATGTATTTCCACAATCCTTCCAACGTTTACCAGTGCTGTTTTTGACATTTTCCCCCTAGTTTTCTGGATATGAAGTGAAATGGCAGGATTGTTTTGATTCACACCTCGTTTATATTGAGGATTTGGTTCTTTTATATGATTTTTAATAATTCATAATTCTTCCTTTGAGAACTGTCTTATGGAACACAAATTTATTGGGCAATGAATTTGGTCATATATATTTCTGTTATTTGTCTGTAGCATAGATATTAGAATCTGGTCAGATATATTTGATATAACAACTCCACCCCACCCCACCCCCAAGTTTTATTCTGGCTTAATTTAGATGCATTAATTATGTTTGTGTAAAAGCTTTTGAATTTTATGTAAATGCAAATGTTTTATCTTTTGTAATGATCTCTTTCCCTTATTTGGTTATGGATTCTTCATCTACCCATAGGTATAAAAGGTTTATGATTTGAGTTTTTTTCTGTTTATGATAGGATATTTAATATCCAGGACTTATGTGCATCCATTTTGAAATTTTATGATATATGGTGTAAGATGTCGGTTTAAGCCTAATTTCTTCCATATTGCTTCCCGGGTTTCTCATCAATCTTTTTCAAATAAGGAATTCTTTCAGAGCTAATTTATGTTTAAGGATTTGTCAAACACTAAATTATGGGGTTTAATGATTTTTTGTTTTTCCTTTTCCTAGCCTGTTTTATTTATCTTTTTCCCCCATATATTAAAATAGAAACAATTGGTTTTCCTGATTACTGCTTTATAACATAAGAAGAAGTCTGGAAGCAATATTTCTCCTGCATTCCTACTTTTATTCCCCATTATCTCCCTTGATATTCTAGATCCTTTCATCCTACAAGTGAATTTTGATATTATTTTGTCTAGAGCTGGAATTTGTTATCATTATATAGAAATGCTATTGATTTCATAGGCATATTAGTAGATAATTACAATTTTATTAAATGATTTGAACTAGATTCTTTACTGATTCCCTAGGATTTTCTCAGTAAACCATTGTGTCCTCACTGATATTTTTTTCCTCCTCTTTATATTTATGTGTTTAATTGCTTTTTCTTATCCACCTTTGCTTTGTTTTCTTCATTAACTCTCTTCTGTCCTGTCTATTCTGAAATTTTATTCTCTGATTCATGATCTATATCCTTATTTATTCAATCTTTAATATATTTGTGGTGTTCATGGACCACAAGTTTCTGAATAACACATTTCTATGGTATCAACATTATAATCTTAGCTCATCATCCTTTTTGTTTCCAAGTACATCTCACTTCTGGAATTATCAATTCATGAGGCAAGTAACATGGATAGACATGCTAATGTATGGTGAAATCACTGTTTAACAAGTCATGTGATCCAATTCTAACTCTAGCCCTCGTCTTAATTATTCTTCTCATTGGCTGTACTATCTCATCTCTGGATCCATGGCCCACAGTCCCTCCCTGCAACCTTCCTTCTGGGGTTTTACAGTATTTTAAGAGTTGGTATATACCTTGTCTTAGAATATGTTGTCCATCCAGGCAAAGCACTCTCAGTGAAGGGACCATGCATTGCACTAAACTCCCTTCATCACCTAATATTAAACCTATCATGGAATGCCCATATTCCATATAAGGGATACCTTTCTTTCTTCATGAGACTATCTTTAGTAGGACCCTCTCTCTCCCTTCTTCCCCCAACACTGTTAGTTGCCCCCCTCATTCTCCAAGGTTTATTCTCTTCTTCCCTCTGTCCCATTCTCTCTAGACCCCACATACTCACAAAAATGGTTCTGCTCTTCCTTTTGAGCTGAATAAACACATGTAAGAGCTTAATAAAAGATCCTTGACTGACTTTTTGACTGACTTTTCTTGGAGACTCTTGGATCATTAAATGTTATCACTTCTCTCTATGTTTTATAATCTCTTTCCTAAAGTCTAAAGTCCTTATAATACTATACTCAGCATCCTTCTCTTTGTCTACTATAAACTTGGAGATGATGTGGTTACTTCCTTCCAAATTTCTCACTGTTACATGTTAGCCATCAGTTTATCTTTATTAGTAGGAATCATATCCAGAAGAACACTTCTTCCTTGGAGATTGGTTACTTCTCCTATTTTCTGAAAGATTAAATAAACAAGAAAATGCAAAACATCTACTTGTGGCAGAAGGACTTCCACCCAACCAAACAACGAGTATTTATGAAATGAAATCTGTGTTAGGTTTTATAATACAAAGGCAAAAAAATGAGAATGTAACTGTTCTCATAGAGTATACATTTCTATGAAAGGCAACATCATGTATGGGGAAAAAACCCAAGGGAATTATAAAATTATTTAATTTTGCAAATAGCTGGGGAGGGAAGGACCTTGAAACTGAAAGGATCCACAAAGACTTTATGTTGAGCGTAGCTCTTCAGCTGAGGTTTGAAGCAAACCAGAGATTCAAAGAGGTGCAGGAAAGGAAGGAGTGCATTCGTAGCATGGAGATACATCAAGTAAAAAGGCATCGAGAGAGGAGATGGAACCACACATATGGAAACGACGACATACTCAGTTGGTATGCAGCATCAAGTAACTGAATGAAAATAATATATAATAAAATATAATAAAGATAATTAGATTGGAAAGTGGTGTCCATTTTGTTATGGGCATTAAATACCAACCAGAGGAGTTTGTACTTGATTCAAGAGGTAAAAGAGAGCCACTGGAGGGTGATACCTAGAATCAGGTCTCCTTTATGATGGAAGGGAAAAGAAAAAGCATTTATGTAAGACCTTCTAGGTGCAAGGCATAGTGCTAAGTACTTTTACCAATACTGTCTCAGTTGATCTTCATAACAACACCATGAGATAGATGCTATCATTACTCTCATTTTATAGTTGAGAAAACCAGGGCAAACAGAAGTGACTTACCCAAGGTCACCTAGCTAGTAAGCTTCTGAGGTTAGATTTGAACCCAGGTCTTCCTGAGTCCAGGCCCAGATCTCTGTTTACCACACCACCACCTACCTTTATCATAATTTTATCCTACCTTCATAGGAAAGTTTGAATCTGCACCAGCTCATCACCTGTTTCCTTCATCTAACCACTTGAGGTGTCCCATGGTTCAGTCGCCATCCTTCTCACCTGTCCTTCATTATTTTTGTTGTCACAGTGGTATAGATCTTCTGGATATACAGTGTTTCTCCATCTCAGCGTACATCCAATCTCTTTCTTCTGAATAGAGTTTCTACTTTCCTTTGCCATATATTCCACTCCAAACCAACCTTTGGCCACACTAACAAGGTTATGCTTATGTTTCTATACTCAAGTCACGAGTCCTCATTGTTTGCAAAGTATATACAGAAGTCTTGTAATTCTTGGTCCTACTTCCCAGTCATTTTCCCCTGTAAATGCAGGACTATCAGGATTATTTCTACTCCATATTCATCACCCCATTTTTCAGCTTTGGAGTGACAACTGGCTAGATAATGGATGCCCTATTCCTGGACTTTTTGCAAGAGAGTCTGTACCCATCTCCAATCAGACTTCTGTAAAGAGAATTTCTATACTGGATGGGAAATTGATCTATGTGGCTTCTAATGTCTTTCCCAACTCTAGATCTATGAATGCATAAAAATGAAATCCACACTATCAATATCAGCACAATTAAAAATTCATGCTGCATTTAAATGTTGGAAATGCTTTGAGATGAAGGTAAATAAGCTTTACATTCTAGTGCTGCCATTTCTCTTTCTAGTTTGTACATCTGATCTGTTGCGAGGCCTCATTGACTTCAGACGTTTTAAAATCAAAGGACAAGCCTTGAAGTTAGGAACCAGAGTGAACGAAGGCTTGACCAGAATGCAAAGACAGATCGAAATGGGCTGGGTTTAAAGGAAACCGTTCTTAGAAGGGGAGCTTTATTCATTACTGACTATTGGACGCTCACTTTCAAGCACACACTCATTTTTCACATGAAAGTTAGCCTACTCGAAATTACTTAATATATTTTCATGAATGATTTAACTTTGCAAATAGCTTTGGTAAATATTTGATATGCTGTTATTAAATTTTCTTTTACTGACCTAACCTTTTGACGGTTATTTTATCTCGGCCTAATCTTGCTGGATTTCAGAAGTTTCTACATTTTTCTAGTCATGCCCAAGAAAGGTTTGATGGGAAATCCATGTTTCTGTCTCCTTAGCAAAGGTTATCTCCCATGAAAATGGATGTTTTCTGAGTAAAGTAAGTCCAAACAAAAAAAACTATAATAGAATCAAACGAAGAGAGTAAATGAAGAGAGGGGACAAAACAGCAAGAAGGGTTATAGTTAATGAGTCCTTACCTGGCCAGATGTGATTCATTTCCCCCCTAATAGACCAAATAACATAAGCAAACATCTTAATTGGTAATGAGGAAGGAAATTACCATATCTCCGTGGCCACTGAGACCAACCAGAAGTATTCCCCTCTTTGTATCATGCCCAATATGTGCACATCCGGCCTTTGCATTTATTGGTCCCATGCCTATAATGTTCCTCCTCCTTATTCCTGTATGCTGACTGCCCTAACTTCCATTTCCACATTCTGCAGGATCCCCCCACGGCTAACGCCTTCCTTATGAAGTGATCTCCTAGGTGTCATATATATGTATACACACAAAGTACATGCATATATATATATATATATGTGTGTGTGTGTATATATATATATATGTATATGTGTGTGTATATATATATATATTTATGATTTGGGGGGGTCTCTCAAAAAACTGGAACCAGTTGATATGTGCACAAAGGTGGAGCTAATGGGATCAGGCATGCATATGTATATATGTATGTATGTATGTATATATATATATACACATACTTATATATACATATTCACATAGATATTCACATACATATACATACCCACACATATATACACATACACATTGTGTTTATGTGTATATGCATATATACACATATGTGTGTGTGCATATACATGTATATATACAAGTGTGGGTATGTGTATATAGTGTATATATGTGTATACATACATATATACATAGTACCTTATAGACTGTGCAGTCCTAGAGGGCAAGGGCTGTCATTGCTTCTCAGTGGATCCCTGGTGATTCGACAATGTCAGGTACAAAGGAGATCTTGCAAAATGTAAAGAATAAAATAGGCTGACTGCACAAAGAGCTCTAGCCTATCTCTGAAGCAATCTCTTGGGCATCAGGACAATTGGGAGTATGGCAAAGTTCTGTTTATAAGAGGAAGTTTGGCACAGTGGGAAGCCTGGAGTAAAAGCAATTTAGGGTCATAGGTCAACCTTGGCACTTTCCAGTTTTATGATTACGAAGAAGCCAATGCAACTCATTGAGTCTCTTTTTCCCCATCTACAAAATGGGATTAATGACACCTGCCACCCTTATCTCACAGGATCATTCTGAGGCTCAAAGAAATCAATTGGTTAATTCAGTTGGGTTTCTTAGAAGAGATAGAAATAGAGAGAGAGGGAAAGGGATGAATGTATAGATAGATGATGATAGTTAGATAGATAGGTAGGTAGGTAGGTAGGTAGACAGAGATAGCATTTCTCAAAGGTGTTGTACAGTTTTAAGCAGGCAAAGCTTAAAATGGACTCTGGTTCATCTTTAGCATATGTTTGTCAAATAAACTTTTGTAAATTCTTGTATCAAAAGTACAAAGCTGACATCCATACATTCTCAACATTACCTCCAATGCAATTGATATTTGCGAGTTGAATCATCATTTGTTTTATCCTCCTTTCACACATTTATTGTAGATCATTAAGGCCTGTGGTGAACAATGAAACAGGACAAATTAAGGACATTAAAGGATTTTGGAACTGTTGCATAACCCATGCCCCAGCAGCTAACCCTCTACATATATTCAGACTGGTTCCAGCCTTGGAATAGGCCCCCAAATCAAAAATTATTTGGCTATTTTTGCCTCCATGCCTTTAGGTTTCTAAGAAATCTCAGAGTATAGTTCCTATCTGGGAATTCCTAGAACAAGATAAAAAGACTTCTTTTTGCCCTACAAAAAGATGCAAAAAACCCCAAAAATTCACAGAGGCTCATAAACAATTAATATAGTTTCAAGCTCTCTCTGGTAAGTCCCATTTTCCCCCAGGGCAGTATCTACTTCCAATTCAAATAGTAGCAACCTGTGCTTTGGGCTTCCCTAACCAACCCTTATATTTGCACATCAATGTCCTCACCAGACCAAATTCCCCTTTCACAAGAGATAACATACCCCTTCAGAAGAGTGGATTGGTATGTAGAGTGGTGAATTCATTCTGATATGAATGAACCCACCTTCCTAGATTTAGAATGCTACAATGTATGTCAAGTGTTAAAAGTCATTAGATTAGTGCAAGTCTCTTTGGAAGAGTGGAAGATCAGTATGTCATAATGAACAAAATTCTGGGTTTGGAAACACAGGACCCAGTTTTGAATCACCTCTATGACCTTAGGCTAGTCACTTCCCACAATTTCAATTGAGTCATCTGGAGAATGAGAAGTTTAAAGAAAAGTCTTCTAATTAACTGCCCAGCTCAATATCTATGGTCTTGTGGAATATATTGAAGGAATGAAATAATCTCCGTTGTTCTCACTTTTGCCTTGTCTAATGTAACTGGGAGGATGATGGCTTTGAAGGAAACAGATTTTCATGGATACCCATAGGCCCAATTCTTAAAGTGCTAAAAAATGCTATTATTATTATTATCAGCATTGCTATTGCTGCTGTTGTTATTGTTCTTACTATTATTAGTAGTAATTAGTACCTGTTAGGTGTCAGGCACTATATAAGGGACTATAGTGAAACAAAAAGTAAAATTGACTCCTAGTTTGCAAACCTGGAAGACTGGGAAAATGGAGGTGTCACAGACAGAATGTGGAACTTGGCTTGAGGACAGAGGTTAGGGAGAAAGATAACACCTAGTTTATGTTTAGATAGCTATGTTTGAGATGTCTAGAGGACTTCTAGGTGTACATATCCACATGGACATGTCAGCTGGCTGTAACAGGAGTTACAGAATAAAACACATAAGAGCTAATGAGATCACTGAGAAAACATGGAGCCAGAAGAGAAGAGGATCTAGAACTTTTGGAACACCCAAAAAGCATTGGTGGGAAGTGGTTCAAGATTCCAACAAGTTCACTAAGAAAAATGGGGCAGACAGGTAGAAGGAGAGCTAGAGGAGTGGCAGTTTTCAAGCTGAGGCTAGATGCATACTTGTTTGCAGATATTTTTTCTTTAATAAAGGAATGCATTAGGCCAAATGACTTCTCATAACCCTTCCCAATCTGACATTCTGCAACTCACCATTTTGCCATCTTTTATATCTCACTTCATTAAGTACATTTTCATATCTCTTGTTCACACTCTGGTATCCATTATGTATCAGCTTAGGGCATATTACTATGAGATAACAGGCTCGAATGGCTGAGCCCTTGGATCATCATTCAAAAGGTCCATAGGAGAGGAATAGGTCACAGAGAGAGACCCATCTGATTTTCTGAACTTCTTTAAAAATAGAAGACAAAACACTTAGCATGGAGCCTGAAACTTAGGAAGTACCTTATGATTGCTTGTTATTCTCTTGTCTGCAATGTTGAAGACCAAAGCAAAGCTGATTGGGAGAGGGGAAAGGGAAAACTTCTGGCTGTACAATTTGCTGACCCCAACCTGCAGATACTACACATGATCTTCTACAAAAGACAGAGAATTTTAAAAATATTTTGTTGTTCAGTCATTTCTGTCTGGCTCTCCATAACACTATTTGGGGTTTTCTTGGCAAAGGTATGAGTGGTTGGCCATTTCCTCCTCCAGCTCATTTTACAGATGAGGAAACTGAGGCAAAAGGGTTCAAGAAACCCTTTCTACCAAGAGATGTCATCAGCTGTTCTATAGGGACCATTCTACATTTGTCTTTAAATCCTATGGCACACAGATGGTACTTAATAAATGCTTGTTGATTGATTAAAATGACTTTTCCAAGGTCACATCACTAGCAAGTGGTAAAATAAGGAGCTGGACCCAGGTGCCCTGATTCCAAGGGCAGTGTCTTGACCTTATCACATGCCTCACCACTGAGAGGTTGGAGGACCACTTCTCAGTTTCAGAGAGGTTTTTTTTTCCCCTCTTCTGGTGAATGTTGGAAACTTTGAGGTATCATATATCTCTGCTGATCCATGATGCTGTGAAAGCTTCCTTCCTTTTGAATGTGTTACTTAATTCCCAGGTTAGTTCATGATAATTCAAGTGGGGACTAGAAATGCTATTTTTAAAATAGTCTTAATTTAAAAAAAAAAGGTATAGCAAACTACACTGGAAAAATTACTGACTCATGTCAGAGGACCCAGGCTCAAATCTCTGCTTTTACACTCCCTGGACAAGACAATTCAACCCCCTCCCTGGGCCTCAGATTCCCGTCTGTAAAATGAGGAAGTTGTTGGAAGGCCCTTGATGTCCGTTTAGAGACAGTGCTAGATAAGAAGGCAAGAAAACTTAGATTCAAATCCTGCCTCTAACACTAACTAGCTGTTTGGGCCTGGCCTGATTCCTTTACAACCCAGAATTCAGTTTCCCCATCTAAAAATTGAGGGAGTTGAATGAAATGGGCTCTAAGATTCCTTCTAACTGGAGAGCTGTGATCCTATGAGTCCATGAATATAAGCAAAAGGAAATAAGGAGAGCTACTGCAATAATTTCTGCAAGAGGAAGATGTAAACCATCCAACGTGAGCACATGGGCCATATTAATGGAATGGAATGTGAGGTCTGGCATGTTTACAGGCACTTTGTGCTCAATATCGAAAACCACTCATCTCCAAATCGTTCAATGGAAGAAAAAATGGAACATAATCTGGTCCACAATAGATCATAATTGTGGCCAAATTAATGAAAGAAATACCATGTTTATGGAACAGAGAGAAGCATCATTTTATTAAGAGCTTAATCATGGGCCCATTTCTTTCTTTTCTCCAATTTTTGTCATTATCTGCCTGATGATTCTTTTGCCTTTAATTATTTCCATTTGTCTAATTAACATGTTTTATGGGTCATAGAGAGGAGAGATGTTGTCACATTTCAAGCTGCATTAGTTAAAGCAGATGTAGCCTATTTCCAGAGATAGTGGTAGGCTTCCCTGTTTGCCAAGCACCTTCCACATTCGTCCCTGGGGAGCCTTTAGACCCACTTGGTATAGGAAATGATTTGCATCTTGGTGAGCTCCAGTCCCACATCGTGTCTATAAACTATGGCTCCAGATCCAGTGGAGTGAAGGATTTTGTGAGTTGGAAGAGCCCTTTGTGATTCTTTAGTCTTCCCTCCACCTACAATATGAAGCATAATAGTGACATCCCCAACCAGATATCAGTCAAGCTCCCCCCATAGCCTCACTGATGGAAAAGTGGAAGAAAACCCCAAGGTCATCAAGTCCAGCCTCTTCCTTTACAGATGAGGAAACTCATGGAGCTATAATAATTGCTAGGAATTTTCTATTTTAAGGGGCAAGTCATTGCATTTGGGGACAGCTTTAAACATGGGAAGGCAGGATAACATAATGGATAGAGCCCTGTCTCAGACACTTACTAGTTGTGTGAACATCTGTAGGGTCAATACACAGGGTTGTTGTGAAGATCAAATTAAATGATGTCCATGACTGCCTTATAAACCTTCAAGAGCATGTGTGATATCATTGGTGTTGGTATTACTGTTATCTGTTATTTCATTATTTTTATCTTTTGATTTATTATCACTTTCTGCACATCTTTATTTCAATGAGATTAAAATGGAAATGAATGAGTGAGTTAATGGGGGGGGGAGATATGTGTTAAGTGTTCATTATGTGATAAGAATTGGGAATGCAAATTGAAAGGCAAGGAATTCCTTCCCTCAAAGAGCTTACATTCTATTTGGAAGAAATAATGTACATTGTGGAGTGGTGGCCTGGGAGGATTTTTATTTTATTTTATTTTATTCTGAATTTAAAAATGTAACAAGCATTTTCATAACATAGTAGAATAGGGAAAAATATGATTGTACATGAAACTTCTTTTTTGAGAGGTATGGAGATGGTGCTTGGAGTCATTGTGAAGAGCGCTGGTATGCCCTTACCAATAGTAATGTTAGTATTAACTTGATTAGAAGTCTAAAACTGGAAAGAGAGGCAGATGATCCTAGTATATTTTTGTTTTTATTATTTTTATTGTTAAGAAGCAGCTGATATAGGAGATATAGAAATCTACCTTTGAGAGATATAGAAATTTTATAGAGATGCTTTGCAAGCTTTGAAAAGATATTTGCTTATGTTTGGTGCCTTCTTTTTTTTTTTTTTTTTTTTTTTAGTGAGGCAATTGGGGTTAAGTGACTTGCCCAGGGTCACACAGCTAGTAAGTGTTAAGTGTCTGAGGCCGGATTTGAACTCAGGTACTCCTGAATCCAGGGCCGGTGCTCTATCCACTGCGCCACCTAGCTGCCCCTGCGCCACCTAGCTGCCCCGTTTGGTGCCTTCTTAATGTATTTTATTCATTTCTACAGTGAGGACCAAAAGTCACAAATATTTAATAACTCCATTTTTGTTTTTAATTTACAATACCATAGCATCAGATACAGTATATAAGGAAAACACATTTACATTATGTGTGAAAAATTAAATCTTGTAAATGGTGAAAAATAAAGAAAAAATAATTTTCAAAAGTTATTAAAACATCAGATCTCTTCCTGACTTTTGGCCCACCCTGTATAGGGCCTTGTTAGTATATTCATTAATGATGTATACCTAGGTCAGGATGCTAAGAAAGGGGCTTATAGAAATGTGGGTGGCTGACAGTAATACAGTTGATATGTGATCTTGGACTACGAAGGGACCCTTGGTAGCCATCTAGGTCACTCCACACTTTAAAAAGCATCTGCTCACAAGATAATCAACAAGTAATTGTTGAGCATTTATTTGAAGACATTCTGCAATGGCGAATGTGCCATCTCCTAAGGCAAACTGATTAGAGGATCCCAGAATAGTAGAGTCCTGCCTATTCCATGTCTGAACAGTTCTGCTTGGTAGAAGGTTTTTCCTTACACAAAATCTAAATCTACTTCTTTTGAGATGGATACATACTTTTTAAAAAAGGCATAAAAAAGATCACAAAGTTGCAAAGGACAATTTTCATTACATAAAATTAAATATTTCTTTGTATAAACAAATGATATGATTGGAAGGGAAAAAAGATAATGGGAAAACCTTTTGCAGCAAGCTTATCGGATAAAGGTCTCCAAAATATATAGAAACTGATTCAAACTTTGAAAAATATATGCCAACCTCCAACTGACAAATGGTCAATGGACATGAATAGGCAGTTCTTGAGGATAACAGAAACCTATCTGTAATCATAAATTTTTAAAATCATTAATAATTAGCAAAATTAAAAAGAAAATGTCTACCCATTCTTTCTTGTTCTGTCCCCTGGCACCAGGCAGAAAATGGCTAATTGTCCTTCCACAGAACTACCATTCAAATATTCAAGGATAGTTTGCATATCCTTCTTGAGGCTCTTCTTATTCATACTAAACATCCCCATATATAAACTAGGATACGTGTTCTAGTCCTAACCACAGCTTACTGTACAGACTTGGGCAAAGTCCCTGGGTCTCAGTTACCTTCGCTGGTAAAACAAGAGGATTAGACTATATTATCTCTAAGATGCATTCACATTCTAACCTTCCATGGTGTTCTGGCTTGATTGAAGGTTACTTCTGCAGTTTGGCCAGATCACTAACTCTAGCCTCCTACATTGTCCCCCTTTTTCTTCATCTGTTTTCCAGCTTTCCTTTGGGGCCATCTTCTCTAATCCCCTCCCCAAGTTCATGGCAAATGTGACAATGGCTATAAAGCACTTCACAGTCTTTAAAGTACTATATAAGTTTTAGTTAGGGTTGTCATCATTATCATTATTAATATTATTAATACTTGCTATCAATAAAGAACCTTTGGGGCAGGGGGAGGCAAGTGGGCTATTTTTGCTTAGGAAAGCAAAACTTACTGGATATTTGGCTTTAAAAATGGAAACAAGCCACTGATATATTTCTATGTTAAGTGATCAATCATTATGTAAAGTCATGCTTTCTAATAATTTATTAGTGTAGTGCCAAGAGCTCAACTATATATCTGCTCCTTAAAATGGTTGATGACGGGTGTGGAATTTTCTTTTCCATCTTGATCTTGAGACTCTTCTGCCATCATTTCTTATGAGTTTTGTAAAGGTCAAGATGGAGTCTCTTTGAACCATTGTCATCTTCCTTCCTCAGTCATGTCTCCTGTGAAGAAACATGAGATTTCTGCTGCCTTGCTTCAAGGATCCACTGGTCTTTTGTGCTATTGTGATTTTCTGCCTGTGTGTAAAGCTATTTAAGGAAACTCTTTGTGGACTGCTCCTTCAGATCCTCTTCATCAAATAGTCTTGGCACAGGGGTTTCTTTGCTGAATCCATTTAAAAAAAATGTAACTAAGGCTAGTTCATTTTAGAGCCTAAATGGTCTTGTTAGATGTCTATACAACAGTGATGCCAGGCCTGACCCATTTATATACATTGGTTGGGATAACACAGGGAGTGTCTAACCTGGTAGAAAAAGTACATGACTTAGAGTCAGAGCACAGTAGTTGAAATCCTGGCTTGGGAACTACTTCCTACCTACATGGCCTGTTCTGGGAGATGTTGAGGAGTTTCTAGTTCAGTCTAAGAAATTTCCATTTGAAATCCTAGAACTTTGTGAAGTGATAGTGGGTTGGGGAATCGGCTTTGGAAATGTTTGCTTGGGAATTTCAGCCAAAGATGGACTTAATTGGAATGTTGTTATTTAGGTGTGGGGAGAAGGCTGAGTAAAGATACCCCTCAATGGTCTTAGCTCTCCCCCATCCCAAGGATAAAAAGGTGTTTCTGCTTAATCTGGAGACCCCAAGTCATTTACAGGTGATTTCACTGAATTGTAGCATTGGAAGGCACTTCACAGAGCATCAGGCAAACTCCTTCATTTCACAGAAAAGGAACCCAAACACCTTGTGCAATGTCACAAAGCTGCTTAATGACACAGCTGCACCAAGAACTTTAGTAACTCCTGGTCTAGTATTTTCTCTCCTTTCTTATTTTTCTTTCTAATTAGGAACTTAGCAATCACAATAAACACACATGTTCCAAAGATACCAAGAAAAAGGAAGTTCTGCATAAAAAACTGAACTTCCATTATATCTGATTTTCTTTAAGAAATAAGTGTTTGCGGGGCGGCTAGGTGGCGCAGTGGATAAGCACGGGCCCTGGATTCAGGAGTACCTGAGTTCAAATCCGGCCTCAGACACTTGACAATTACTAGCTGTGTGACCCTGAGCAAGTCACTTAACCCCCATTGCCCTGCCAAAAAAAAACAAAAAACAAAAAACAAAAACAAAAACAAAAAAGAAATGTGTTTGCCTGTACATATGTACATATGTATGTATGTATGTGTGTGTGTAGGGATAGGGACTAGACCTGGGATTTCATTGTATAGGAAACTTCCAGGTAAGGAAACACCCTCCATGCAAGCCATTTGGCAGCTTCTCAGCAACTGATCATCTTGGAATGAAGCCTAGAGAGCTATTAAGTGACTTGCCTAAGTGCACACAGCCAGTTAAAGGCGACACTTAACCCTGCCTCTTCCTGGGTCCTCTGCCAATACTCAATTTACCATACCACATACATATGTTTGTATCTTTGGTTGTATGTTTTACAAGGTTTTTGCAAAATTGTTGTATTAGTGTCACTTTTTGTGTTTTTCTGTGCATTTTTCTTTTTGCAGGGCAGTGAAGGTTAAGTGACTTGCCCAGGGTCACACAGCTAGTAAGTGTCAAGTGTTTGAGAGTGCCTTTGAACTCAGGTCCTCCTGAATCCAAGGACAGTGCTTGTGCACTGCAGTGTCACCTAGCTGCCCTGTGCATTTTTTAAAAAGGTTTTATTGATGCTCTTTTTTCCTTGATTGCATTGCCCACTAATCACCCCCCCTCTTCCAAAATTAAAGAAAAACAAAAATGTCTTTGCCCCATACAATAATGAATCTGCTACATTTTGGTTTGGTCTGGTTTGGTTTTCCCTGTTTTGTTTTAAAGCAAGTGCTAATCACCCATTACAAGAAGGGTGTCAAATACACTGCCCAGTATAAGCCCAGTGCTCTGTATCTGAAAAAACAATCAGCTTCCCTGGCTACTTTCTTTAAGATTTCCCTCAATTACTACCTTTCCATGGCCCATTAATGCCTTTCATCTGACATTGGCTTTATCTCCTCTATATTTTTCTTATACAGACATAGTTTCTTACACATTATCTCCATTTTGGAATGGGAGCTCCTTGAGAGCAGGGAATTTCTGTCATCTTCAGTTTCCCCAGGACTTCTAACTTGGCACAGAGTAAACTCTAGATAAATGCTCACTGACTGACTGACACCCTTCCTTTGGCATCCCAGTTATGCCCAGAAACTCTGCCATTGTCTACAGGATCCACTTTAGTCTTCCTTGTAACAAAGAACAGAAGACAGCCTCCTAAAGACAGTAGGCTCTTCTTAAAGTGCCTTTTCTCCAATGACATTTTTTTCTTTTCCATTATGCTTCCTAACTCTTTTGAAAATATGGGTGCTCTTTTGTTCCTCATAGCTTCCACTCTATTTCTCTCCATCCTTCCCTCTGTCACTTTGATAAATGTACCTAGGGTGAGATTTTGGAACCTTCCCAAAACAAAGTTGTCTCAAGACAACAGGTAGAAACTCAGACCAGTATCTTAGGCTTGGGTCCAAAAAAAGCTCCTCTCTATTCTGGCATCGACCCAAAGTATGAACATCCAAGCTTAGAGCATTATGCTTTATAAAGAGGAAAGCAAATCTATTTCACGGTGGTCTTCACATTCTGATTCTCACTGACTCATCATAGGTAACTTTAGGTCTCAAATGAAGCTTTTGTTTCCTGACTCTTCCCTGAGCCAGCTACTCAAGAAGCTGACACCTCCTAGATTCTTTTCTCCTTCTTTATTCCTTTCTCTGTTTTGGCACTCACCTCCATTCTGCCCAAAGGGTTAATGCTATTGTTAATAGAACTTATTTCTTCCCAGGAAACTCTGCTAAATGACCTCTTCTTGATGAACTGGGTGAGCTCTGCTTCTCTCTCCCAGAGCCAGGCACACTCTATTTTCTCTCAGGGCTCCTGTGACACCCATGAGGGCAATACTTGTCCTACTGCCATGATATTGAACTTCTACCTACTGGTTTCCCTTTCCATAGTTTGGGGTCAAGAACTAGCATCCCAGTTTAATTTAACCACTTTATATTATTTGTGATTTCCAAAAAGACATTTCAATGATATAGAAAGCATAAATATACAAATATTTCACCAAAAACCTCAAGGCCATGTTCTTCCCCACCTCACCTCAGTTTCTGGGAGAGAGGGCTGACAATTTAGGCTTTGCCCAGATGCATTATGACAAGCTTATGAGTCTGTCTACTAGAATGAGGACCAAAGGTCTCTCCTAAAGTTAGCTCCTTGCTCCTCAGGGATTTTGATGATGGATTTTGCATCAACTCTGCCCTTCTGCTTCCTGATTCCTGTGGCTCTTTTTCCAACCTTTGATATTCCAAAGGTCAGGGACTCTATCACTGCCCCCCACTTAGAATTAAAAAGAACTAATGGACAAGGATTAACTCCCGTTTCTCTTGGGCACATGACCTCAGGGGAGAAGTAGCCATAAACCTCTTAAACCTCTTCCTCTTTTGTATGATTTCTCACTGATATTGTGAGTGAAGTCATTGATCGAATCAGAGAAACAAAGAAGAGATAGCCAGAGCTGGTAGGTCTTTTGTAAATCAGAAGCTAGTATTCCCTTCCCCAAAACTATTAGCTGACTAGAACCAATTATGATTATGCAATATCTACACATATTCCACTGTCTTCCCATGGCATTTTCCATATATATATATATATATATATGGAATTTTATATATATAATTCTGATTGTCCAAGAGGCAAACTCTCTAGCATCCTCTAGAGAAGAGGTTGCATCAGTTGAGCAAATTTAGGGTTCTGAACATAACCCTTTATCTCTCCATGTGGAAAATCTGCTATCCTTGGCAAATAGGCAGTGGTGGGCTTTGAATATATTGTTGATGTCCCCAATCCAGGGCACTTCTTTGGAAAGCAAATTTTCCTTTCCCTTGTTTCCCCAGTGTCCTGTGGGAATCTCAAAACAGCCCCATGTGTACAGGCAAAAGTATAGCGCAATGCAAAGTTTTTCAGAGTTAATAATTAAGGAACATTCCAAAAAGTTTGCCAAAGATTACTGTTGCTTTATACCCACCAGGTACCTGATCTGGTGCTTGAATGGCCTTCTCCAGCCCAAAAGCATCAAAATTTGTTAAAAAGTAATAATAAAAAGACAACTTCTCTATCTCAAGGAGATCTGGTTCCTACTGAAACCACCATCTTTCCACAGGGATTTAGGACATAGTGTCACCTGGATTTATCCCTTCATTTCTTAGAGAGCTTTGGATCCTGGAGGGTCATTTTTCTCTTGCTGTCATTGCTCATTTATGTACTGTATGAATGCTGAGCATATTCTTAAGAAATTTCTTACCTTGATGCTCTCTGAGCAAATAAGTGGTTTCGCATTAAGATCATTCAGTTGATCGACAAGCAACATGCAAGACACTCAGCTAGGCTTTGTAGATACAGACATACAGTCTTTGCCTTCCAAGAGCTTGCTTACCTTTTAGCAGGGAAATTACACCTGTATATACATATACATATACATATGCATATGCATATATATGCACATATGTTATATATACATATATAATTGTAAATATGTTTTTCTCTTGCTCTCATCATATAGATATAGATATATGTATGTATGTGCATGTGATATGTATATATAAAATAAGTATATGATGAGAGCAAGAAAAAAATGACCCTCTCTAAGAATGAGGGGTTTGAGAGATGGGAGACATACGACTAGAGTAGAATATTTTCTACATTGTCATATGCAAATAGTGCATTGGCTTTTTAATTTTTTGTTTAAATTGCAGAAGAGAGGAGTTGCCAAATCATGAGTTAAAATTTTGTATTTTCTTCTTGGTAGAAAGGTAGGGGGCTACTTGGAATGAATGCTATACACATTTCCAGATTCGATCCTCCATCTGTAATATTTGCTTCTTTATGGGTTTTTTTTATAAGGAAGGGTTCAAATTGAAGATGATGACAGAATATTGCTAGAAATAATGGTGATAAACAAAGGCATCAATATTTAAAGAAAAAAGGAAACTCATTGGTATTTTTTTAAAGAAAATGTTTTCCCACATGTCATCAGGAAAATTTTCATATTAAATATCATAATATAGAAAATGTCAAAAATAATAACACATAGCATAATCAGGTTGATGAGGGTGTATAAAATTCTTAATTTCATCCTCATGACAACCCTCTGAGTCAGATATTACAGGTTGTATTATGCTCTATAATACTATTATCCAGCTTAGGCAACTGAGACTCACAGAGCCTGAGTGATTTATTTGACAAAGCCTTTCAGGCTTTGCTTGGGAATAATAGGAAGAGACACAGGCTAGATGAAGCATGAAGATCTGATTGGTGGCACTGCTAGCTCATAGGAGTCATTGTCTTCTTCAACAGATGCCCCAAAGTGGGATCAGGGGATTGGAAGGGAAAGGAGCCCTTCACTTGAATCCAAAAATCCAGAGCTAGAAAGGACCTTAGAGGTCATCTAGTACAATCCTCTCTTTTCACAGAGAAGGAAACTGACATGAGGTAAAATAACATGAGTTGTCAAAAATCACAGGCAGTTAGACAGGATTCAAAGATAGATCCAAAGACTATGTGCCCATGTGCCTATGGTCAGCTCCCTTGCCAGCACACCACACTTCAAGTGAAGTCTACTTACCATATGTTAGTGATGTTTGAAAGGGGAATCTCAGTAGGATGAGGATCCTTTGAGGATCCTTCCAGCTTTGACACTGAGATTTTGTTGTTCTTTTCATGTGCACAATGTCACCTGGATAGAAAGCAAGATTCACAGAATTACAGGATATAAGACTTAGGAGATGTAGAGGCATGGCATCTAATCTATGCCAAATAAGATCTGTATTAAAATCCAGGTCTTCTGTGCCCATTCCCAGTGCCCATCTCACTGCACCAGGTTCCCTTTTCCACTCCCTACTCAGCTAGGGAATGCTTTTCCGTTAGTATTCCATCGCTAATCACATGTGTTAGTCCCCTCCCAAATTGATGTATTTTTTGCAAACAAGCACCCTATAATGTCAAAAATGTTTATTTATACCTTGAGTATATCTGCTTGTTTTAAAGTATCACTTATCTTTTCTGTCAGAGTAAGTTCAGAAATTATCCATAATTGACCTATTTGATATTAACCTATAATCAATCTCTCATCCTTTCTCGTAGCTAGCCCTACCTTTGCATGCCCCATTGAACACAGTCAGAATGGAAACTGCACACTTTTTATAAACCTTCATAATGTAGACTCATTGTCTTGTGAAGGAAGCCAGAGCCTTGTTTCCAGAGAAATGGAGAAAGACAATTCCAGCTGAATAAGCTACTTATTATGTTTTCGAAAGGTATTGTTCTCCATCTCCTCTCCATTACCTAAGGTTCACCAGTTGCCAAACCTATGGGAAGTTGCCTTCTCTGTGATAAGTGTTCCCCATTAATAAATATGGGTTTGTTTAAATGTCACTTGAACAAAATACGATGTGATGAGGAATCAGGTAAATGCATGAAATGTATGGACAAAGCCACAAAAGATGGGAAAGTTGGAAAAGCAAGCCATTGAATAAATAAGCATTAAGAAAATAACTCCAGAGGGGCAGCTAGATGGCTCAGTGGCTAGAGCACCGGCCCTGGAGTCAGGAGTACCTGAGTTCAAATCCGGCCTCAGACACTTAACACTTACTAGCTGTGTGACCCTGGGCAAGTCACTTAACCCCAATTGCCTCACTAAAAAAAAAAAAAAAAAAAAAAAGAAAAGAAAAAAAGAAAATAACTCCAGAGAGCCTTAACATGATTGAAATTCTGTGATAGACTAGCATAGTGAAGACAATCCTTGGCTTAAAGCCTAGAAGATCGGGGTTCCTATCTTGCTTCAGATACTTAATAGCTACAAGACTCAAGGCAAGTCCCAGGGTCTCTTGGTCCTAAGGTCATTCCTAGTTCTCTATCTCTGGTATAAGATCTATGTAGTCTAACAAAATCTGAAGAAATAACTTGCCTACATTATCCTCCCAACATGGTCTTCCATCCTTTCTTGAAGACATCCAATAAAGTGAACCTAGCTTCCCATTCAATTAATTATTTATTAAACACCTACCACGTACGAGGTATTGTGATAGATAGTGGACATGCAAATATAAAATCAGGACAGTCCCTGGAGAGCTCTTACTGTTACAATGTATTCCCTCACTCATACTGAGGCTAAATTGACTCTTTGAAGCTTCTATCCATTTCCCAAACTTCTGCTCTTTGAGGCCAAACAGAACTCAGCAAACCTCTTCATTCTTCTCCCTTCTCTGGAATGGACATTTGCAATTAGGAAATTGCTTGTGTCTAGAATGTACATTTTCACATTTAGGAAAGATGTGGTACAAAAAGGATCATGAGAGTTCAATACCCGTCACATTTGCTATTATATATGAGATATGAGGAATTGCAATGGATCCTCATGGAAATGCCTATGCACTATGGAAAGAAGATGAAACCAAGAGTATAAACAACTCATCAGGCTCCACAGCTCCTTGACTGTGTTTTGTGCTATACAGCGCGGTCGGTCTCTCACTCTCTTAGGGTTCTTTGTTAAAAGTTACAATGGACTGGAAGCCAAAGGAATAGGGTCTCAGATGAAGAAAAAACAATAATCTGTCCTAGGAGAAGATTGGGAAATGCTTGTGAATGAATATAGTGGATGGACGTGGTCACGCAATTTCATATCACTCAGGACTTGGAAAGTGTTGTGTGTGTTTTTTTAATTGTTGCCTAGCTGAATTGATTTTATGCAAGAATGATAATGAATTCCTGTTCTTTGATGATACATTTAAACTGTTGAGTTCACAGAGAATGAGGTGAGTTTTGTTAGACAGAACAATGAGCTAAAAAATACCATGTCGCCTTAGACAAAAGAGAAAGGGAAAGTCAGTTATCAGAAAATGTTTATTAATTCTACCACTTGAATTGAAATGGTTAATCAAATTATATACCTCAAGAGTTAGATTGATAAAATCACAGTGTGGAAAATGATAAAGTTTAATAGGCTGGTATATCACAAATGCCAATGGATTCTAAATGAAAGAAGGGTTCTGGAAGAGGGGTCTTACCAAGGAAGGCAGCACAATCTTAGGTTTATAGGCCAGAAAGTTGAAGCAGTATCCTTCATGGACATGCTGAAGGAACCAGGGACACTGAAAACTGCCAGTGATCTCAGTGCGGACATAGCAGTGAGGTGGAAGTCCAAGACATTGAGGTCAGGACCAAACAGGGGCTAACTGGCACATCCAAGAGTGGTGTTGTTGTTCAGTCATTTCACTCCTGTCTGATTCTACAAGACCCCATTTGGAGTTTTCTTGGCAAAAACCACTGGAGTCATTTGCCATTTCCTTCTCCAACTCATTTTATGAATGAGGAAACTGAGGCACACAGTGATTTGCCGAGGGTCACACAACTCATAAGTGTCTGAGGCCACATTTGAACTCAGATGTTCCTGACTCCTGGCTCAGGGCTCTCTCCACTGAAATGTGTTACCCCTCTACTATCTTCTCCCTCTTCCCTTCACCCTGTACCTAATCGCTGACTCTTACCCTTTCTTTTACTTTGACTCTGCCTCCCAGATCCACCATTCAAAGTTTGTTTATTTGGTTTGTGACTAGTCCCTCCTCAATTTTGCCTTTCTCCTTAAAGCTTTCACTCTCACCTTCCCTTTTCCTTGGCTGTTTTCCTGTTGAGTTTAATGAATTTCTACATCAGACTCCATGTGTTTAAAAGTCTGTGTGTTCAATCCTCCTCCTTTGTCCAATTCGAATGATAGTGAGATAGTTGTCATGCCTTCTCTCACTTTTTGATGCTTGAGGATTCTTCTCTGTCTGCAACCTGATTACAGGAAATAGCAAGTTCTGCCTGCTTCCTCCTCATTTCTTCTTTGGTATATTTATCTTTCCCTCCCTTTTCTTTCCTTTTATAACATGATCAAAACAAAGCAAAACCACTCCAGGTCCCAGGTGGTCTCACTTACCTCCTTTTGTGTTCCTTGAAGACATTAGTATTCCTCACATAGAGTTATTCCTTCTCTTCCTCTTGGAAGGTAAGGATCATTATTTAGCCCCATTCACCTACTCAGCTGTCTTGACCTTTTTTGGTTTCTCTTACCTCCAGTGTCTGCTGTTTATATTTTAAAGTTTCTATATAAAAACCTTAAATAAATGCAAAAATAGAAATTCTGAAAATCAAAGAGAGTAACAAAGACATTTTTTAATTGCATTGGTAGGTATAAGTAGGATCAGTTTTTTGAAAAGAAAAAAACAGTTAAATCAATAATCTGATTTTAAAAGATAGAAAAAAATTAATTACTCACACAAAAATAAAATCAATGGGCCATGCTGTTATAACAAAATTGCTCACTCAGGTACTTACTTTTCTCCTTAGCAAACCACAAAAACAATTTCATATAGACGAAGACAAAAATTTTAAGAAGTTTGGGGCAGGGGGAGATCACAAATTTTGAAGGAAAGACTTGGAAAAAATAGGAAGGAAGAGAGCTTATGTGTATCAGATCCGCAAATATACTAAAATGCAGTAATCATCAAATCTATTTGGGGCTAGTTAATAAATGGTCAAAGAGATCAGTGGAAGAGGAAGGCAATTCAGAAGCAAGTCATGATAATTACATAGGGTTCACAAAGTATAACAAGCCCCAAATACTAGGGTAAGGACACAATATTTGCCTTGGATTTTTAAAGGGTCTGGGAGTGGTTATTATATTAGAAGATTTTCTATTATTTATATTTCAATATTTTTTAATTTAAAAATTAACTTTAAAAACAGCTACAAAACCTGACACTATTTGTAAGCAATCTGACTGAGGGTAATGTCTCAATAGTCTCTAAATACATGACATAGACAGGAAATGTCACAGCAAAAGCATATTTAAGGAACAGGGAAGGAAATACCACCCCAACCTATACAAAGGGGAGGAGCTCTTGACCAATAAAAGGATAGAGAACATGACAATAAATAACAATTTTCATTCCATGCATAAATAGCTTTTTCAAACAAAATCAATAAAACTTAAATAGAAGCAAGATATTTACTAGCCCTGCCTTGTACACTGCTAGCTTTATGACCCTGAACCAGTCCCTTAACCACTATTAGTGGTTAGTGTCAGTTTGCTCCCCTGAAAAATGGGAATAATAGTAGCCCAGGCTTTCCAGGATTGTTGTGAAAATCAAATAAGAGGATGGATGGATAGATAGATGGGTAGATAGATGGATAGATAGATCATAGATAAATCAATAGAGATAGATGGATGAGAGATAGATTCTACATAGATGATAGATAGAAAGAAGATAGATTAGAGATAGATGGATGATACATAGATAGGTGATAGATGATCGATAGATTGATAGATTGATAGATATGCTATATGATAGATCAATAGATAGAGATAGATGGATGATAGATGATTGATAGATGACAGAAACAGACAGACATATAGATGACAGAAATTATATGTGTGTATATATGTACATACAAGTGTATATGTGTATACATAGACATACATATACACACAAATATAAAATCAAACCTTAAAACATTTTCTAAGCATAATAACATGACATGTGATACTGATAAAATGTTTAAAGTTTGATTGATTTTACGTGTGTGTGTATATATGTGTATATATATATATGTGTGTATATATATATATATATACACATACATACATACACACATGCCACTATAGTTATTGTTGTTAATTGGGGGAACCCTTTGAACCTAATTTATCTGACAAATATTTACTATCCTAGCTTCATAGGAAAATAGATTTAAATACGTGAGAAAAAGAACCATGTTCCAATAGATAAATAGTTAAAGGATTTTGTTTGCCCTTCATTCTCAAGAGGAACATGGCAGATGTTATGATTTGAAGTGATCAGATTTAGGAGAGGGAGGGAAGTGCAGAGTCACCAACCTCACTCTCTCCTCCAGAGCCATCTGGGTCCAGTGGCAACATATACAGAAGTAAGGCTGGAGATGGCCCTTGATGTTTTAAGGCAATTGGGTTTAAGTGATTTGCCCAAGATCACACAACTAGTAGTTTCAAGTGTCTGAGGTCAGATTTGAACTTGGGTCATCCTGACTCCAGGACCTGTGTTCTATCCACTGTATCATCTAGCTTCCCTTGTTAAAAAACATGGGCAGCTAGATGGTGCAGTGGAGAGAGCACAGGCAGGAGCAGCTAGGTAGTATTGTGGATAGAACACCAGGCCTGAGGTCAGGAAGATTAATTTTCATGAGTTCAAATCTGGCCTCAGACCTTTACTAGCTCTATGACCCTGGGCAAGTCACTTCACCCTGTTTGCCTCAGTTTCCTCATTTGTAAAATGGGCTGAAGAAGGAAATGTCTAAACCACTCCAGCTTTGATGCCAAGAAAACCCAAAATGGAGTCACAGAGTTAGACACGACTGAAACAACTGAACAACAACAACAAACAGGATATTCTCAAAAGAAGAAAAGCCACTATCAACATAAAAAACCCTCCAAATTACTACTATTAACAGAAATTCTTATCAGGGCATCATGAGTGGCTCAGAGGACAGAACTGCAGCCTGGAGTTAGGAAGACCTGAGTTCAAATCCAGCCTCAGATATTTACTAGTTGTGGGACTCTGGGCAGGTCATTAAACTTCTGTCTGCCTCAAGTCCTTCAACTATAAAATAGGGATAATGGTATCTCCCTCCCAGGGTTCTCTTGAGGACCCAGTGCCATGATAACTGCAGAGCATCTGGCACGTAACCAGCACAGTATCAATGTTCATCCTCTTCCTGTTACCACAACATCAAAAGCAAGTCCGAGGTTCCTTCGGGTGCCCCTCAGATTTTGTCCAAGATGACAAAAAGGAAGATCAGGCCCTGCCAAGGATGGGTCCGGCACAGAGAGTTCTGGGTCTGCCTCCATCCAGAGGAAGCTGGCCCCTTGGACTAGCCCCGTGGATGTCCATAGACGTGCACTGTGCTGTCGGGCTGGCTGGTGGCCGGGGCCAGGTGGTGAAAGGCTTCAAATAAATCGCTGTCAGAGGAGTTCTCCTTTTGCACTGGCGGCAACTGGGAGCCACCAAAGCTCCTTGAGGAGAGGAGGGGCAGGGGCAGACCTGAGCTTTAAGAATATTGACTTGGCAGCTCTGAGGAGGGGGAATCGATGAAAAGCAATCAACAAGCATTTATTAAGTGCCTCCCAGAGACAAATGGTTTTCAGGCACTCCACCTCTGCCTTCTGAAGAAGGAATTAAATCTTAAAAACTATTTTTCGGTCCTGAGGGAAGAGAATATTATAGTAACATTAAAATTTCTCATTGAGAGAGCTCATTG
The DNA here is from genome assembly GCF_019393635.1 of Dromiciops gliroides. NCBI lineage: Eukaryota > Metazoa > Chordata > Mammalia > Microbiotheria > Microbiotheriidae > Dromiciops > Dromiciops gliroides. The sequence goes on from NC_057864.1 coordinate 7,338,994, forward strand.
CTTTTTAATATGTCTTTAACCTAGTGATGGGAAATGACAAAATATTTGGAGATGAGGAAAATAACACTGGTCACCAAAAAAAGTCACTGGAAAGAAAAATGAGCTTTCTAAATATTTGTTTTTTTATGCCTTTCAAAGACAGTGTTTTTTTTTTTCTCTCTCTACACTAAAATAGCATTTTATTCTATGTGTATGAGGCTTTATCTTTAAGTTCCTTAAGAGAAATATATTTTAAAAATTAAAAAAAAAACAAGCTGAAGACTAGAGCATTATTGGTAAGTCAGAAATAAGGGGAAGCAAGTGTAGTAAGAAGAAAGCCATATGTGATGTTGTTATTGTTGTTGACATTTCCTCCAACAACAGACAAAGACAAATGGGAAATGTTTTAGAACAAGCGAGGCGACTAAGTTTTTTAAAAATTTACATTTCTACTTTTAAATCTTCACAGGAAAAAATATGCCAGATGTACTTAGGTTTTTAAAGGCATGCTTTTTACTGGAGGCAGAATCGTATGCTAATGACTATGTGCAGGCTCAGAGGCAGGAAAACCTGCATTCAAATGCCATTGAGGATATGGATGACTGGCTGACCCTGGGCAAGTCCCATAAACCCTCAGTGCCTCACAGAGGTCAGCAGTTTCCACTCTGGGAGTCCTTGGGTTTGAGGAAATCACAGAGCCTTCCCATGCCCTCATGCTTGATATGCAGCAGATTCAAAACCTTGAGAGGAAGATTTGGCCCGGATGGGTCTTAGGAAGAGATCTGGAGATGCATTTGGAATGAATCTAGGAATCAAAGGCATCAGTTCACTGATAATATCATACTCCTAACGACCTCAGGGAGACTTTAAAGACCATCCAGCTCAGGTGGTCTTATCCTTTTTGTGAATGGCAGACCCCTTTGCCACACTGGCAAATCCTGTAGACCTCTTCTCAAAATAAGGTTTTGTAATAATTGATGGAAATACTAAATTTCTGTTAGAGGTTCATAAATATAAAGATGATTTTTAAAATCCTATTGAGAGATTTAGAGTCTGTGGCCTCTGGATTAAGAAATCTGATCTATACAAACCCCCTCATTTTGGGAACAAGGAAACTCAGGCTCAAATGTCCATGGGATCCTTGGATCTCGGGCGAGAGCTGGAGGGGACCTCAGAAGCCATCTAGTTCAATTCCTTATTTTACAGATGAGGAAAGTAAAGCCAAAGGAAGTGATCCGTCCAAGGTCACCCATGTTGTGATCACTAGAAGGGAGATTTGATCCCAGGTGTTCTGAGTCCTTAGTCCATTTTAGCATACTGCTTCCAAACTAATATAAATACTAACCCTGATATAATGGTGTAAAGTTGTACAAAGCACTTAGGGAGTCTGTCAGTAAAAAAGCATTTATTAAACACTCACTGTGTATCAGCCATTATACTACATATTTTACACACATCATTTCACTTGATGTAACAGTCCTTTGAAGATGTGAGTTGGAATTATTTTCCCAATTTTACAGAGAAGGAAATGGGCTTGAAGAGGTTAAATGACTTTACCCGTGTCACATAATCAGGTAGGATTTGAAATGAGGACTTTCCTAAGCTAGTAGCCCCTCAACAGAGCTCAGGTCTTATGATTACTGGTCCCTTTGCCCAGTGGGTATTCTAATGCTTGGCATCTTGATTGCAAAGCTTGGTCAGTTGCCACTTAAAACATATGTGTTTCATGTTGCTCTGATATTAGGATGGGTATACATATGTGAACATGCATACATATATGTATATATGTGTATGTATAGCCTACATGTGAATAAACAGGCCATGCTACTTGCTTTGTATATTTTTTCAGGATATCTGAGTAATACTTTCTTCCCTATAGTCAAATATTTCAGCTAAATGATTTTTAAAATAGACTTTTCTTCACAAAATTGTTTCTAGGGTAAGATGAAATATGAGATATTTCAGCACCCAAAGCATTATTTTAAGAACATTATAAACCACTGGAAATAGGAATAGTACCAGCTGACCACATATCTTTCTGACTCTAGAAAAGCAGGTAAGAGGCAAAATATACTCTATATCAATGGAATAAGAAGTTTCCCACTATTGCTTTCTCCTGTCTTCTCCCATATTCTATTTTTTATTATTATGTCTTTTGGCCCAGGCCTTGAAGTGATCTCATGGTAAGTGCAGGAAAATGGATGAAAAGAAAAATGGTTGAACAAAAAAAATGGCTTGGTCCAAATGGAATTCATCCATTAACACCTACATCTTTGAAAGATTTTCCTGACAATCCATAGCTCTACTTTTCCTTCTTCCTCTTGCCTGCATCAATACCCACTGTTGATCCACAGTTCACACTTATCAGTCAAATGATGACAAGAAGAACCTCTAAAGACTCATTCAGAGATGTGGGTCAGACGAAGGGTAGATCTTCCTTAGTCCAACAAAACTTTGAGTCATCTGCTCAGGATCACAGATAACATCTGCGTAGTTTGGGATCGATCCCAAGATATCCATTATGAATTCTTCACCAAATCAAAGTTCATTTGCCATCCCTAACTCCTCTGGTTGGAATAACCTAAGGGAGCCCCATCATTTCTTTTTGCAAATCTCTACACACTCCAGAATGTCACAACATTGCTGTCAGTGAAAAAGGTTAAACTAACTGGAGACACCCAAGGTTTTTCACAGACTCTTGGTTCCTTCTGCCTATTCAAGTCAGTGCCACTAGGTGGGACTCATTCTTATTATAAAAGTAAAATCTGTGCTTTTACGTGTCCTATGTCAGAAAAATGAAATCAGAATGTTTTTTTTTAAAGGTGACTATTAATAAAATTCCTATCAAACTATCATGAGTGGAAGGAAGGAAGAAAGGAAGGAAGGAAGGAAGGAAGGAAGGAAGGAAGGAAGGAAGGAAGGAAGGAAGGAAGGAAGGAAGGAAGGAAGGAAGGAAGGAAGGAAGGAGGGAATAAAGAAGGAAGGATGGATGGATAGATGGATATATAGCTAAGATTTTGAGATCTCATTTGAAGCAAAATTTAAAGGAACACACCATCTAGGCACCTTCACTCACCATATGTTGTTGTTGTTGTTCAGTCATTCCCAACTCTCTATGACCCCATTGGGGGTTTTCTTGGCAGAGATTCTGGAGTGGTTTGCCATTTCCTTCTCCAGCTCATTTTTCAGATAAGTAATTGGGGCAATCAGGGCTAAGTGACTTGTCCAGTAAGTATCTAAGGCCAAATTTGAGATCAGGATGATGAATCTTATTGACTTCAGGCCCGGCACTCTGCACCATGGCGCCACCAGGCAGGCCCAGAATATGGTTCACTTAAATGAGGAAGTTGGATTAGATAATCCACACAGTTTCTTCTAATTCTCCTGTTCTGTACCTTGTGAAGTTTCTTCTTGTCACTATTTGATAATCAAAGTGGCAGACTCATATTTTCTACTTATAATCATATCAGAGTTCTCATTTCAACTTTCAGTCTCTTTCATCTCTATTTGGTACCATTCATTGTGTTTGCCTGTGGCTTGTCATTTCATGATGCAGACAGGGCATTAGCTGTTTGTAAGAATAATATTGATATTGAAACTTGTAGTCTCTATATTTATGGTATTTAAGTCATCATTTAATTTAAAACACATGCATTAATCACCTACACATATGCTAGGTGCTACGTTGGAAGTTAATGATGGACAAAAGTAAATTAACCCCTGCTTCAGTTTACAGGGAGAGTTTATGGGGTTAGCAACAAAGATGTATGAGATCACATATGAAATATATACCAAAGAAATGCACGGTAAAAACTGGAAGGCAAGATCTGACTGACTGGGGGGTCAGGATAGACCCCCCATGTTGAAAGTTATACTTGAGCTTTTCTTATTGAAAGGAGAAGCACTGTACTCAGACCTCTTTTGGGGAAGAGGGTCAATGATATAACTCTTTTCAAACTAATTATTTCTAAACACGAGGGATCCTTTATTTTTCCCTCCCTCCCTTCCTTCTATTCTGTACCTTGTGAAGTTTCTTCTTGTCACTATTTGACAATCCTTCCTTCCTTCCCTCCTTCCTTTTTTCCTTCCTTCCTTATCACATTAATGATTAGAAGCCTACCTTCAGACCTTTGGTATAACTTTATTTTCTTTTTTCTTTTTTTTTTTTGTGAGGCAATTGGGGTTAAGTGACCTGCCCAAAGTCACACAGCTAGTAAGTGTTAAGTGTCTGAGGCCAGATTTGAATTCAGGTACTCCTGAATCCAGGGCCGGTGCTCTATCCACTGCGCCATCTAGCTAGCTGCCCCGGAACTTTATTTTCTTACTCTGCAATGCAATATGATTTGTCTTAGTTATCTTTTTGTTCTTTATATATACACTGCACATTAGACTGTAAGATCCTTGAGGACAGGGACCACGTGGTCAATAAACTTTGCATATTTCCAGTGCCTACCCTAGTGTGCTGAACTGGGACTCCGTGTAATAATGTATCAAAGACCCAGTTGTCTCCTGATCATTAGTGGTCACTGTTACTAAGAATAATCAGTAGGAGAATGCTCTCTTTGCTTTCTCTAAATGAGATTATTTCAGGGAGGGTACAGGAATGCTGTTGGGTGGAGCTCTTAAGTAGTAACATAGGTTATTACTGGGGGGAGGGTGGTTGCTTTTAGTCATTAAGTAAGCAAAGTATAAGGAGGCCTGTGTTTGCTGCAGAAATGACAGAATGTTATACCACAGCAGACACTCAAAAGGAGCCAAGAGCTCTAAGGAATTCCGAAGGACTATGGATGAAGGGGCTTCATGCAGCACTTTTTTCCTGCCCTGAAGAACAGCTTTTTCCACTCAGTCAAGCTAGTCCTTGAATCAGTCATGAAGTAAACTTCTGTGAGGATATCTCTGGCTTATATCAAGGAGTGGAGAAATGCTGATAACTCCATTCTTGCCGTTTTAGTGGGAAGAAAATTTTTGCTTCCCTCACCCAAGGTCCCTCAGGAGTCAGAGACCCACAGTGATTGTCCTGTGGTTATACAGACCTTCCATTCACTTTCTGAGACAACAGCAGAAGCCTGGCTGTACGTAGTTCCCCTCAAGCCATTGTGCATGGGTTCCAATAAGAGCCATCTTAACAGTCTTTAAACAGTTTTGACCTTCAACCTGGAGGTTGCATAGTCTAGGCTTATTTCCTTTTTACATCTGAGAAAATTTAGGCACAAGAAGTTGGGATTTGTCCTGGGCCACATGGCTAGAAAGGATCCTAGCTGGGCCTCAGACCCATGTCACCCAAGCACCAAACAGTAATTTCAAAGTCAGGAGGAGCCTCAAGATGCAGTCAGTCCAAAGCAACCCTGAACATGACTTCTTTCCACCACCCGCCTGAGAGGTGCTCATCTAGCTGTTGCTCTAAGGCCTTCCAAACTGCAAAGAGCATGGAGATTCAATTATTATCCATGGGACCTTGGACAAGTCAATCAATGAACAAATACTCACCAAGCACATTTTATGTGCCAGGCGCTGTTGCAAGTACCAGGGATACCAATAAAAATGAAAAAAAGTCTCTCTCTCTCTCTTTCTCTCTCTCTCTCTCTCTCTCTCTCTCTCTCTCTCTCTCTCTCTCTCTCTCTCTCTCTCTCTCTCTCTCTCTCTTTAAGGGGCTCCCATTCCCAGGATACCAGAACAAGAACTAGAAGCATCTTCTGAGGCCTTCACATGCAAGCTCCTGTCTTGCAGATGAGCCAACTGAAGTAGAGACATTGAACAGCATGCCCAATGTCACGCAGCTAAGAAGTGTCTGACAAAAGATAGGAAACCAGGTATTCTTATCTCCAGACATAGCACTCTAGCCACCAAGCCATCTAGTGGCTGTCATAACTGGGAAGACAATTAGTACAAGATAAATGGAAGGTAACTCCCGCTGCATGAGTTAAAAGACATTATCACAGTCAAGGAATTGGCTATGAAAGTTCATATTAAGGCAGCCAGAAGGTTGAGTGTGGGAGCAAGGGTCCTAAAGAATCAACCTAAAAAGACAGGCTGGGGGGCAGCTAGATGGCGTAGTGGATAGAGCACCGGCCCTGGAGTCAGGAGTACCTGAGTTCAAATCTGGCTTCAGACACTTAACACTTGCTAGCTGTTTGACCCTGGGCAAGTCACTTAACCCCAATTGCCTCACTAAAAAAAAAAAAAAAAAAGACAGGCTGGAGCTAAAGAGGGAAGAACTTTCAATGTAATAGAGAAGAGGAGAGACAGACAGACACAGAGAGAGAGAGAGAGAGTGAATTTGTGTGTGTGTGTGTGTGTGTGTGTGCACGCACGCATGTGCGTGTGTGCACATCTGTGTATGTGGCCACAGAGGTAAATCGGGAGCGACTGATGCTTCTGGAGCACTGGAGTAACATAGCCAAATCTTTGCTTTAGAAATGCCCCTTGGGTATCCCTGGTGAAGAGACAATGGGAATGGAGAGACTTGACACAAAGAGAACAGTTAGGGGACGTTCTTAGCAGTCCAGGCAAGAGGGGAAAACATCCTAAACTTGGGTGCTTTGTATGTGAAAGATGGAGGGGGAGTGGAAAAGACGTGGCAATTGGCCAAATATCCTGAATGGGAGGGGGTGAGGTTGGGGTTGAGTAAGCGTGAAGATGAATGTAGTAAAGCAGTGTGAGCACCCTCCTTCAAAGGTGGTATTTGAAGTGAGCATTGAGGATTCCCTGCCAAGAGGCAGAGCTGAGGAGGAAAAGGACTGTACCCATTTCCAGCATATATTAGGTGCCTACTGCTCTGTGCCAAGCTCTATGCTAGGCACAGGAATGAAAACAAAATTCAAATAGTCCTTGATCTTAAAGAGATAACAACCTATAGAGAGTAGATTTCAGGTAACAACATGCGCCCATATAATCAGAAACAAAAATATACCAAATAAATTCAAGGTGATATCTAGTCTTCAAAAAGTCTTCCTGTCTGCTTGGATTTTTGTAGTGTTGTTATTGATGTAGTCCCCTGGCCATATGTAACTACTTCAAGGATTCTGTGTCTGAAAAGATAACTTGAGTTCTCCTTCCCCTCAGAGAAAAAACACATTTTTTTTTATCTTTAAAATGAGATAATTCAATGGCTGGATACCAAAGCTAATGTGCAAATATGCCCATGGGTTGGTGATATCCCAATTTTGGATAAACCTTTTAATAGATTTAATAGATTAACCCATTCATTACTGCCCATCATGAGTGAGTGAACTTCTTCTATGACCTCCTGAATGGTCATCACATAGGGTCTAGCCAGTGTGATGGGTGACATCTCAAAACTCGAAACTCACCCCTTCCCCAAATAAGAGGTCTTTAAGCAGAAACTGATGTGTTTTTGTTCATTATGGGAATTCCTTTAGACCATGGCTTGGGTTTCATGAACCCTGAGGGACTTTTTACCTCACAAATTCTATAACTATAAATTCCTTTGCTCTTCTTAAGATTGCATGGACTATAATAGAAAAAGCAAGATGCCCATTGGTTGTCTCTCACTATTTCTACATCAGTAAATCAAGAAACATTGACAGAGAATTCAGGTGGTTCAGTGACTAAAACCCTTAGAAAAGCCAAGTGACAATCCCTGCTGTAACATTTATTGTCTCTGTGACTTTGACCAAAGCCACTTCACCTCAGTTTCCTCATCTATAAAATGAGGAGATTGAACTAGATGTATTCTGTCGTCACTTTATACTCTGTCTCTATTATTCCTAGATCTTATTAAGTACTTGCAAAGATCCAGGCCCTGGGCTAGACTGGGGTGGGGGGTGGGGGGGAGCCAAGAAAAAGTAAAACAGTCTTGTTCTAAAGGAATTTATATTCTAATTGGGGATGTAATGAGTATATAAACTGGTGTTTGACTGAGGACTGCTGGCATGGCTGGGACCCATCTCTTTACACTCTAAGGTTTCTTTACTGGCACCCTTTACTCTGAATCTTCTTCAGTTCTCATTTGTGATGGCTACTCATGGCAGTCATGAGGATGAAGATGGCGATGATGGTGATGAAGATGAAAACAGCAACCGACATTTAGATTAGACCTTAATGTCTTCAGAACACTTCTGACATACATGATCTCACTATAACCTCACACGAATTCCACTGGAAAGACACTCTACAAATTATGAGGTGGATAGATGGTACAGGGACTCAGGAATGGAACTTGGAGTGAGGACAATGTAAGCTCCAAGCCCACCTCAGGTGCTTACTAGCTACATGATCCTGGACAAGTCACTTCTCTCAGCCTCAGATTCCTCAACTGAAAAATGAGGATAATAAAAGGACTTACAATGTTGTTTTGATGATCAAATGAGATAACATACAGAGCAAATTACAAACCTTAAAGGATTGTATAAACATTAGCCAACGGAGAAAGCAGGATCTCCAGTTTGTTTCTTACTCTTACCACATTAATCAATGAAAATCATTGATAGGGTGGTTCAGTTATTGTCATTGTTTTCATCATCAACATCATCTTCTTCTTCATCATCATCATCATCCCTTCCCCCATGCTTCACAGGTGATGAAACTAAGACCCAGAAAAAGAAAGTTGCTATTCAATGGTAACAACACCAGCAAGGGTCAGAGGAGGATTTGAACCCAGGTTGCTGCAGATTTTTTAAGTATAGCAAATATTGAATGGACCTAGATCTTTTGCTGGGGAAAAGCTTGAGAAATCTGTGCTATAGCCCAGTGATTCCAATGAAAAAATTCTTCTATGATTTCTACTTGTCCATTCTCCCAACTAATAATGAATGGAAGCTTCTACATGAAGGAGATGATCCTACACTTTTATGATTCAGCTTGCAACAATACAAGTAGGATGATGAATACAGCTTCAGCAGCAGGCTGGGTTCTGGAAGGCATGTTTACCCAGTACTGATATGCCACCATGCAAGCCAACTTGTACCTTACAATTCACCCGTTTAAGCATGCAGTTACAGGGACCGTGAATATCCTCAGGTAATTTGCCATTGACCTTGTGATGATGGCACAGATCTTGAGTTTTGCTGCCGAGGGAGTGGTGAGGATTACTTAATGTCAGGGGATGTGAAAGGCTATGACAGCTCTTCTGATTTATTCAGTCAGATTTTGACTGACATGTCCTCTCCCAGATAACTGCTTCTCGTAGAATCTACATGTGAGGACCACTGAGGGAACCCTGAGCAGCCTGAGCAGACAGATATCATGTGTCTGATCTATAGACACTGGAGAATAAGGATTCCTTATGACTCACTGACACTTTGGGAAGAATTCTTGGCCTACGTGTTGGGGAAAGGCATAATTTTATAAGCTTCTCCTTTCATCCCTATAAATACTGGCCCAGTCTTGTTGGCAAAGGCCAATTATTGAGCAATTTAAACAAAAATGATTTATGCTTTTGTCTTGAGTTCCCAGGCACTGGAAATTAATAGATGAAAATAAAAAATCAGTCTACCAACATTTATTAAGCACTTACTATGTACCAGGCTCTGTGATAAATAATGTGGTTACAAAGAAAGACAAAAATGTATGATCCCTGATTTAACATTCTTATGGGGGAGAGAAACAAAGAACTGTGTATATATGCATGGGGGGAGTAGCTAGGTGGCACAGTGGATAGAGCACTGGACCTAGAGTCAAGAGGACTGAGTTCAAATCTCACCTCAGAAACTTACTAGATGTGTGATCCTGTGAAAGTCACTTAACCCCAGTTGCCTTAAAGAAACATCCAGGGCCATCTCTATTTGTCCTGATATATATCTTGACACTGGACCCAGATGGCTCTGGAGGAGAGAGTGAGAAATTGGTGTCCTTGCATAGCCCTCCCTCATTTAAATCCAATTCACTGAAAGTCATGACATGACCCCAACGTCATGCTCCTCTATGAGAATGAAGGACAAACAACAACAACGATGTTTATATGAGATACAGTGAAAATGGAAGGTAATCTCAGGGAGAAGGCACTAGCAGCAGGAGGGAAGGAGAGAATAGGGAAGGTCTCTGCAGAAAATCAGATATGATTTGACACCAGAGAATAGTTCCAGTCCTTAGTTTCTTCTCCAGGATTCAGTAACATTCCTTCTTACTTTACATCTGTGATCCTTGCGATTTGTGGTCCCTAATGGAGCTTGCACTCTACTGGGGAAATGAAACGTATCTAGATAAACAAAAACTGAATGATAAAAGGAAGGAGAGAACACTACAGATGGGAAGATGGTGGCAGCCCATTTTAGAGGTGGCACCTGACCTGGTCTGCATCTTGGACAAAGCTCAGGATTCTTACAGGTAGAGATGCTTTGGCAGCACATTCCCCAAATAGAGCACAGCCTGCACAAAGACATGGAGGGAGGCAGGAGATAGGAAATCAGTAGCTGGACAGTTTGGCTGGAACTCAAGATGCTTGCATGGAAGTCACAGGAAATGTTCTATTGACAGGCGTCACGTAGAAGTCGAGAGGGGCAGCCAGGTGGCATAGTGGATAGAGCACTGTCCCTGGATTCAGGAGGATCTGAGTTCAAATCCGACCTCAGACACTTAACACTTACTAGCTGTGTGACCCTGGGCAAGTCACTTAACCCCAATTGCCTCACAAAAAAAAAAAAGAAGTGGGGAGAATATGACCTTGAAAACCCTGGATCCAAAGAATCTCAGTTCAAATTCCAACTCCTGCATTTTCTAGCTGTGACCCTGGTCAAATCATGTAACCCCTCTAAGCTTCAGTTTACTCATCAGAAAAATCAGGGAATTGGGCTAAATCACTTTAAGGTACCCTTCATCTCCAAGTCTATGATCCTATAATCTCCTATCTGTAAAGGTAAGAAGAGGATTTTAAATAGGATGCTAAAGAGTTCTGTTCTTATCTGAGAGGCAGTGAGATTACTGGCTGGAGATCAGACCTCTGTTTCAGGGTGATGTGTTTGGTCATGGTGTGCAGGACTGGTTGGAGAGGGCAGACCAACTGGGAGACTATATCAATAATTCATACAAGCGATGATAAAGGCTCAGATTGTGATAGTGATCTCCAGAGAGCATGAACGTGGACCAACAATAGAAATGTAGATGTAGAATCAACATAATTTGGAAACTGTTTGGATAAAAGGGTGAGAGTGAGGAAAGAAGGTGACTTTGAGGTTGTAAACCCAGATGACAGTAAAAGCAAGGTACACTCTGCTCAAATAGGGGAATCTAGAGGCAGTATGGGTTTGAGACACAAGTGGTGAGGTCTGTTTGGTACATGTTGGATGGGATATGGTATGCCAATTGCTACTTGATGGAAATGTCAAACAAGCAAAGTGAGACCAGAGCCCAGCAGAGAAATGAGGACTGGAAGGAGACATTCTATAAATCTTCATTTTGGTTCAGCCAGTGGGCTTTGTGTTGCTTACATGTCTATAGTATGTTGATCCCACAATAAAGGAAATGTTTGTGGCCTGTTTTGTGTAATGGCTATGTAATTTTATGAAGTAAAAATGGAGGACAGCACCTGCTTTGGAACATGGAGTCTCCTGGAACTGCCTGGTATACTGAGAAGTTTTGAATTATAGATCAAAACAACAATACATATCAGAGATGGGACTTGACCCTAAGTCTTCCTGAATCTCTGACTCTAGACCAACTTTCTATGCACTTAAGTATGCTTCCCTTCTGCATTCATTATCCCCATTTCTCAGAAGAGGAAACTCAAGCCCAGGTTTCTTTGTAAACTCTACATAGAAGGGAATTCAATGAGCAATCACCCAAGACCTCTCCAAAATGCCAACGTTGAGACAAATACTATACCACAGCTCTACAAGAACAGCATCAATGCCTTCTAAAAGGTGTTGATTTCAAATAGGAAATTTAAATTACTAAATAGTGATCAATAATGCTGACGAAAAAATATACTGTGAGTAAATGTGCCAGTTCATTGATTATCTTTGTTACAGATGAAATAGGATAATGGGAGATCTCATATACATTTAGTCTCCAAATGACTTTTGGGAGTGCCATTCTTTATTTTTTCTTGAATAGATGCTGTCTTAGCACATCATAACCCTGGGATTCTGGCCACATGACATCCAAACTTCCTGAGTGCCCCAGAGCAGGTACCATAAACACAGGAAAGCTCAGAGACCAGGAAGAGGGTCATATTAATTTGCTCACCATGAGGGCTTAAGGGAGTTTTTAATTCTGTTCTGGAAACAATTCTAATTAACAGAAATGTTGTGACTAATATAGTAGAGAGTTAATACAGTAGAGTGTAAAGAGGACTGACCTTGAAGTCAGAAGTGTTGACTTAAAGTCCCATCAATAACATTTACTAAATGTATGATTTGAAGAAAGTCATTTCTCCTGACTGGGCTTCAATTTTCTCATTTGTAATATGAGAATTATGACATTTTCATTATTCTTCTGCACATTCAATAAGATAATGGTGGTCTCAGCAACCCTAGCCCTAATATGGTTGTTCTAATTAACAGCACATGGGGGGCGGCTAGGTGGCACAGTGGATAAAGCACCGGCCTTGGATTCAGGAGTACCTGAGTTCAAATCCGGCCTCAGACACTTGACACTTACTAGCTGTGTGACCCCGGGAAGGTCACTTAACCCCCATTGCCCCACAAAAACAAAAAAACAAACAAACAAAAAAACAGCACATGGACAAGGAGCAAGCAGGACCCTCACAGGATAGTCCTCTATTTCATGTCCCCATGTGGTCAAACCACATTCTTGAAGTCGCTGCAAAGACTCAAAATGAGGAAAGCATCCAGAGGAATCTCTTGTCTTCATTTGTTTGTTCTGTTGGGTTGGGTCTGGCCTGGACCAATGATTTCATCACGGGGGACATGAAAGTCCAATGACCCTTGTGGCAGGTCAGTGCAGTGTAACTTAGAGGCTTCAATTATTTCCTGAGTCACTGAGAAGCTCAGTGACTTACCCAAGTCCCACCCTATGTGACCTGAAGCCCATGGAGACTTTCTGAGAGGATCTCAGAAAGAAGACTCAATAAGCATGATCCAACTAGAGCCCACAGAAATGGGAGTTCTCCATGTGCTGGGTTCTGTGTCCTGACCTCAGATACATGATAGAGAGGTTCTGTGGTTAGTTATCTTGAAATGATGTGCATATATCCATAAACTTCAGATGACATCACTCCCCCTGCCCCAAGTACACAGCTGAACTGTGGGTTGACCAGGAATACTGGACAGGTAGCCACTATTGGTCAGGAAGCCTGGGTCTAAGTCCTGAAATATATTGACTGGATCAACCTGGACAAGTCACTTGCCTTTTGGTGACTCCAACCAACATTCTAAGAGAATAAATTTCAGGTGTCACCAATCTGCCTTTGGTGGAGAGTATTCTCACAGTGATCTAATTACAGGCCTGGTGCCCCAACAGGGAAGAGTCCTTAGATGCCAACTGACTGTATCACTGGTTGGTTCATTTTCCAATTTATGGGAGCCAGAACGAGCCAGTATCTTGGTAAGTTGTGACCAAAGGTCATTCTTTCCACATTGCCATTCACTTCCTAGTGTCCTGGCCTTTTCCGCAAGATAGTAGCCAATTCCTGGATTTCGCAGGCTGCTGCTTCCTATGTAATGCCCACTCGGGTCAGGCCTTACACCAGGCACATTATACAAGCACTGCAGAGAAGTTGCTGGCTCCCATAGCAACCTTAGCCATTGAGTGCTTCCTTAGGAGACCGAGGGGCACGCGCACACACGCACATACTCACACATAAGTGCTACCCGTGGCTTTGGAAATGACCGTGAATGACTGACTGCTCCCATCATCCCACAGTACTTATTGCATCGTGCATCGTGCTGAGGAAAATACACAGAGCCTGGCTTCATGTCCAACCAGGGTTTCCATCATCTCTGAGAAACTTAAACATGACTGCCAGTTCTGCAAGCTAAGGTGACCGATGACAGGAGCAGAAGATGCTCAGAAACCATTTTTCCTCCAAGAGAGTGTGTTCAGAACTAGAATTACCCGGGAGTTCATGACCCACCGAGTTCAAGCTTTGCCAAAGAGTTATAAAATATATAATCTTCTAATCATCATTAGGCTTCCCCACTGCTGGCTGTATGTCAGGTGATTAATGCTGATGGAAATTTAATACTTCTCTGGCTAATCTGTCAAAGAACTACAGACAATGCTAGAAACTAACGTTGGTCTTGAGCTTCTGCTGTATTCTGGACTTGTGCCCGTAATAAATGCTCATGGCCTGACTTTCTGACATGTCCATGTAATAACAGCTAATGATTTACAAAGGGCTTCACAAATATCTCATTTGATCCTCACAACAACCCTGGCAGTTAGGTATTGTTATCCACATTTCCAGCTAAGGAAACTGAGGCAGACAGAGAAGTTAAGTGATTTGCCCACGGTCAAACATTTAGCAGGTGTCTGAGGCTGGAATGTAACTCAGTTTTCATGATTCCAAGTGCTGCACTCAATCCACTGTAGCCCCTACCTGTCTTTAGTGTTGGCAATATCCTTTTGTTATCCAAAATGGTGCCACTGGAGAATACATGGAGCACTGAGAAACTGAGTCAATCATTTCATCATTTGTTGAAGCATTTACTCAGCACCAAGCAAACCATATCCCAAACTGTGTTAGATGATACAGACAACTGAAAAGCATCAAGAGACTTGGTGGTTGGATGCAGAACAAGTCCATCTCACACCCTTGCTAGTTGTGCCTCCATTTCCTCATCTGTAAATGATAGGTTGAACCCACTGGCTTCCAGAGTCCCTTGAGGCTCTCAACGCATGACCCTCTGATATTCCTCTGCTTTTATCGGATCACATCTGGAGCCCAGGGGGCAGTTTTTCAGGCTGCATTCCAGGATGGTCATTGATAAGACAATGGACATCAAAAGGAAGGTAAGCAGAGTTATGAGGTTCAATGCCCCATCCTAGGAAGATCCGGTAACAGATGGCAGCCCTCTCTACATATTGGAAGAGCCACCATGGGGAGAGAGATTGGCCCCCCTCTTCTTGGCTCAAGAGAGTACAGAGCTCAAATTGTTATGGAGAAGGTGCAAAGAGGCTTAAGCCAGAAGGAAGAGAGAATATCCCAACAATGAGCACTGCCCCAAAGTGCAAGGGGATATCTTGGTGGGGGGAGTGTCCCCCAACGGGAGGTTTTCAAATAGAGACTCAGTGTCCATGCCGGGGTTGTCTCGGTCAGACATGGGAAGGAAGAACTGGCTTCCATCATCCCTTCCAGTTCAGACATTCTGTGATTCTTGGCCTTGAGAACACATTCTTATTTCAAGGTGGTCTTCCCTAACAGAACGTTATCTTCTTGAGGTCAGGGCCTGTGTTCTTACATTTGTTGTTCACCTAGAACTAACCACTGTGTCTGGAACATAATAAGCCTCGAATTGATATCTGCTGATTGAGATCTTTATAATCTGCCTGGATTAATAAGATATAAACAGGTTCATTTGTTTGTTTAAATTAAATACCATTAAAGACAGTGCACAGAAATTAGTATAATGGGAATCCTAACCAAAGGGACTAAAGATTACCTGTTCTGACTCCCCTCATTTAATACATGAGGGAACTGAGGCACAGAAAGTTTGAGCAACTTGTAAAAGGCCACAAAGGGTAAGCAGCGAAGCTGTGATGGAAGCTCGGCTCTTCTGGCTCAGCATCCAACTGTCTTCCCACTGTCCCAAGACAAGAGGATTTCTAATCATTCTGGTGCCGAGAATGCCCATTCTTCTGTGATCTATGGGAATGCTAATGGTCTGGATATCCATTAACCACTATGTTTTCTTCTGTCCAACATATGTCAGAAATTTTAATTGTTCCAAGGGTCATTAATTGTTGAAAACTTCCCAGATGATCATGACAGAGATAGATAGATGGGGATAGATAATAGATAGGTAGGGATATTTTGTCAATGGACAAAAATAGATGATAGATATAGATAGATTATAGAGATCATAGTTATAGATGATGAAAACAGATAATAGATGAGCAAATGATGGAAAGACAGACAGATGGACAGAGATGGACAGACAGATTTCCTAAATCTTTAGGCTGCCTTATTGCTCAGTCTTCTTGACAGCCTTGACAACTAAATGCTTTGCTCTTCTCTTCTCAACAGAAACCAAGCTCTGGAGATTTTCATTCTTTTATCTCTAGATTCTGCCCAGGACCCTGAGGTCCTAACTGGGAACTAGTACACCTGGTCCATTGTTTCAGGAAGAACCTAGGCACACTTCCTTTCTCCATTGCTCCCCAGATTTCAGTAGTCTTGCCAGATGTCTTGCTTGCCTACTACCCATTCCAAGAGGCACCTGTCTTCACCACCCCACCTTCTGCTATTATTACTTGAAGAGGCAGGACAGTCTCTTTCATTGCTCTACACATTATCTCTGCTTGTGCCTTTCAGTACTAAAGGGCCCTTCCCTGGCCTCTTTGTCTGGTGTTTTCTTCTATTATAATGTAAACTCCTTGAAAGCAAGGACTGGGGGCAGCTAGGTTGCACAGTGGATAGAGCACTGGCCCTGGATTCAGGAGGACCTGAGTTCAAATCTGGCCTCAGACACTTAACAATTACCAGCTGTGTGACCCTAGGTAAGTCGCTTAGCCCCAATTGCCTCACTAAAAAAGAAAAAGAGAAAGAAAGCAGGGACTGGTTTTGAGAGTTAGCATTAAGAAATTTTATAATCTTTAGAAAATATGGCATAATCTTGTGAGAAGCATATAACTTTCTTATTAAAGTCCTCATTTCATTTCTTTTCTAATTCCAATTCCAATTATTAGTGATGGTTCTTGGTGATTGATGGTTATAGTCTATTGGATTTTAGGGAAACGACTTGAAAGGATGTACAATGAGAAAGAACTTCATATAACTAAGAGTCAAGTACCTGTAACCTAGGAATATTTCATAATGTTAAGAAATTGTCTTCATTCTGGTAATCAGTGAGGGGAGGAGGAAGAAGGGGGGAGGAAGAAGAAGTAGAAGAAGGAGGAAGAGGAGGAGGACGAGGAGGAGAAGAAGAAGAAGGAAGAGTGGAAAAAAGAGAGGAGAAAGAGAGAGAAGAGAAAAGGGAGGAAGGGAGGGAGGGAAGGAGAAAGAGAGAGGAGAGAGAGAGACAAGGAGAGAAAGAAAGGGAAAGGGAGAGAAGGAGGTGAAAGTTTACCCAAAAAACAACAACAAAAACAAAAAACTGAAAAAAGAGGTTACAGGAGATTGAGTGAGTGGGGGTTTTCATCTCCCTTGTATCCCTTAGAAGTCTAATGGTACACTTCAGGCCATCCGGTGAGAGTCCTTGGAATATTCCATTTGCCCCCTTGCATGAATCAGTATTTATGCAGTAGAAATGGTGATAACTGAGAAATAAGGCAGCACTCCTCTGAAGGCCAGGCATCACTGGGTCCTCACATTGTCTCTCTGGGCCTCAGTTTCTTTATCTGTAAAATGAGGACGTCGGCCTTGCTGCTCTCTGAACTCCCTTCTCACTGGAGCAGATCTCAGCCCAACCATTTATCCACCTATGAGTGTCCTTTGGACTATCCACCCCTGCAGCTCCCTTGTTGACAAACCAAGCTATAGAGAAATGGAGTTTACTGGAGCCCTTGAGATCTTTGCCATTTTAAGCTGCGTAAAAACCTCTCTGAGCAGCTCACAAAAGGACTGCTGGGTGACTTTGTGGCCTCTTCCCAGGGGCAGGTTAATGTTCTTCCCCAGGAAGCCTAGATTCTATTTCCCGTAAGGAATTACCATCAATCCGCTTGTTGTTCATTTAAGCAGTGTTTGATTCCCCTCCCCCCAGAATCCATAAGGGAGGCTAATTAATGACTTCTGTGCACTGTCTATGATTCTGAATAATATCACACACTAATCCCGAAGGCAGTCGGGGCACTGGAGATTTGGTGGCTTAGGTTCCAGGGTCCTCCTGAATGGATTTAGGAGAATTCATATATTTCACATAGCCTGAGGTTTTCAGAATCTTGGGGCTTGCAAATCTTTGCAGCCTCCACAAATGCATAATCAATGTCTGTCTGTGTCCTGATCAGAGAAGTGACAACTATGAAAAACAGAATACCAATTATTCTATTATCACTCACTGTCTGCTGGCTTCTATTGTCCTTCTCCTGCCTGATTCTTTGCTTTGTGCTCAGGACCTCTTCTACAGGTACATGTAGGGAACCACGGACACCTGAAGGACACCATTAAAGATGAGCTTCTCTGGATGGAAATGTCCTCAGTAAATCCTGACAGAGTAAACTGTAGCTCTAATGTCTGTCCTCCACCCATCTCAGTTACCTCCTCATATGATTCCCACCTACCTTTGGGTCTGGCCCCCTCTCCCCCCAGCCTCATACTCTCATGTTACACTGACATTGCATAGAACATGGGGCTCTAAGAGAGACATCTCATGAGGGCCTGTGGATGCCGGTAAAATGTCACTGCTTCTTTCCCCCATCTCCTTTTGGCCTCCACCCAGGCATATCATTTCAAACTCTCATGGCTTCCTATTACGTACAGGATCACATAGAAAAAACTGGCTCCTTTCTAGCTTTCTGGTTTTCTTCCACCATATTCTCTCTCTTCCACATACTCTGCTATCCCATAGCCTTGCTCCTCCTCATACAACTCAGTCAGTCAATCAATCAACTAGCATTTATTATGCACCTGCTAAGAGCCAAACATTGGGCTGAGTGCTGGGGATAGAAAGGAAACAAAATAACAAAAGGCCTATTCTTGGTCTAATGGGGGAGATAACAAACAAGATATTTACAGATTAAATGGAGACAATAAGATTAAGGATTGAAATGGCTTCTCTAATTTCTGGCTTTTTACAGGTCTTAGCTAATGTTTCACTGTGTGCAAGAAGACTTTCCCCATTCTCTTTAACCATGATGCTTTCTCTCTAAGCTTGTGGCCAATCCATCCTTTCTTTCTCTAGGTTGTAAATTGCAGTTTGTGTGCTAGCCTTCCCCATTAGACTGGGAACTCCCTGAGGCAGGCGTTGTTTTTTTTGTTTGTTTGTTTTATTTTCTTTGTAGCCCCAATGCTTAATGCTTGACATATAGTAGATATCTAATGAATGCTTATTACTGACTTGTTGATTTTCACATGTTGATAGCTATGTTGAAGTAGATATAAATATATTTAGATCTAGCTAGCTAGGTAAATATAGAGACAGATGAAGATAGAGCTCTTTAAGGTTTATAAAACAAGTTATGAACATTAACTTATTTTATCTTCACAAAACCCTGGGAAGGAGGGACCATTAATTATTTCCCCCCATTTTACAGATGAGGAAACTGAGACAGATTCAGCTAAATGATTTGTTCAGGGTCACACAACTAGTAAGTGTCTGAGAAAAAATTAGAACTTGTTTTATTGAGTCCATACCCATCACAGAAAAGGTATCTACTAAGTCCTTGGCTTCACCATTGTGTGTATGCCTGTAGATTGAATCCCTATAGATTGAATCTAATGATTCCTTTTGATTGATTATACAAGAAAAGAGACCTTATCTCCATAGGGATATTTCTAAAATGTGTCTCTGTTTCTCTCAAAGAAGGGAAATCCTCTAGAATTGTATGTAGGATGCATTGTTAATATGCAGAGAGATATACAGTAATGGGTAGAGTCTATAAATTAACTTTGACACAATGTTTGACTTTGTTGTACATAGCACATATATAGGTATAGTCTGCAGAGTTTATAGATAAATTCTATAAATACAGATAGTTATAGACAGTTAATAGTCCATTTTCCATAATCTCTAGATTATATTTCTACAGTCACTTGACTTTTCCAGGTCTCATTTTCCTCAACTGTAAAATCACAGGATTGGACTGGATGAGTTACCTATGAGCGAGCCCCCAAGCGCACATCTCTGACCCTCTGACCATCTCATTCTGAGAAGTGTCTGAGGCAGATCCAGACCCTCATCATCCTGGTTCCAAATTTAATCTCTGGTCATTATGGCATGCTACCCCTCTACACATCACAGAATCATGCTCACTTCCCAATTAAAGAGGCAAGGTAATACAGTGGATAGGGTTCAGGCCTTGGAATTATGGAAACCAGGGTTCAAACCCCACCTCATACCCTTGCGGCCCTGGACCAGTCACCTACCCAATCTGAACCTTGCTTTCTTTACCTGGAAAACAAAGAAGGCGCTGGGCTCAATGTCTTTACATGTCCCTTCCAGGCCTCCATCTTTGCTCTTATGAATTCTCTCATCTATGGCTTGCGGCTTAATGGATCCAGAAGGAACCATGGACCCTTCGACTTCCCAACTGCCTTCAATGCTTTCCAACCTATTTGCACAAAGCTCACGTTCCCTACATCGTGTTTGTTCTCTCTTCCCTAAGTGAATTGCCCTGGACCCGTCTCTGTTCATATGAATAACTTTCTAATTTATCTTAATTTCTTAAAACATTTTATCATTGGGCCCAAAGGCCTCCATTCTCCTCACTGTGATGAAAATCATTATTAGCATCAGCTGGACTGAGAACAGCTGGATTTCTTAATAGCAGTGGTGTGAGAGAGGCCCCAGCACCATCCAGCCGCCTTGCATAATTCCACTAATGTAGGTTGCTCCTGACCTGCATGAATCTCCATCATTCCAATTCTGTCTGCTGCTTGCCCAGAGACCAGAAATGGTGCCAAAATGTGTGATGATGACAAATGGGGACTCAGGCAAAGCCATCAGGTCAGTGCATTAACCCTCTGTACTCTCAAAGCCCCAAGCATATGGATCTTCATAAGGAAGTGTGCAGAGAGCACCAATTAACTGCATTTAGAATCCCTCATCAGGAACTCCAAGCAGGAAGATGTGAGGCTGCACACTCTGGTGGGAAGGAATTCCTGACACGTTTCAAATAACTCCAGAAAATTGGAACAACTCTTATTCCAACTTCTCTGGTGCCTTCACTGCAGCAGGAGCCCCACACTGCTCCTGTTAGGTATACAGCAGCATCTACCCTTCCCTCTCTGTTCAATGGAATTCCATGCCCCAAATCAAAATGGAAACCGACTTGCCTTTTTGAAAGTCATTCAATGGCAAGTCCCAAATAGTAGGAAACTGACCCGCCTGCACATTTCCCAAGCTTTCTGGGGGTTTCCATTGGACCCAATAAAAGTCACGTAACTTTGTCATATAGGGCAAAGATACAAACTGGCTTTGGAGACAATGAAAGTGGGGTCAAGCCCCACTTCTGGCTGGTGGAAATGAAGACTTCTGGGAAGTCACTTAATTCTCTGGGTCTTCAGTTTCCTCATTTATCAAATGAGAGGATGGTCTCTGGGTCCTTTCTAATTCTATGTAGATGAACCTATGCTTATGGGGCCAATATAAAGAAACCATCATACTTAGGAGAGGGGTGAATTAGTATATGCATAAAGAGGCAAGGGAGGAAGGAAGGAAGGAGAGAGGGAGAAAAGACACTAAAGATACATAGAAGCAAACAAAAGTAGTTCAGAATGGGGCATAGTGATAACTTTATTATAGTCTTGTTAAATTTATTATCACCTTTTTCACAGAGAGGTTTACAATTTAATATACAATCTTCCTTTTGTTTTTCTTTGCGTGTGTGTATCTGTTGATGACTGTTAAGTCCAGAACACGTGAACAGGAACCCTTGTACTGTCTCCTTCATCAGATTTCCATATACAGTTTTATTTGGGGGGCCTTATTTTATTGGTGATTTTTGGCAGCAATTTACCTAACACTACTTACCCCAAAAGCTTTATCGAAACTTGATTTTTTTTTTTAATAGAGCTAATAAAGCTGTAGTTTCTGAACCTCTTACAGGTCTTCAGAAACATGGGTCTCATTTTTCATGAGCTACATATGTAGATCAGCTATAGCATACTGTCAATGAACAGTGGTTTTCCATCACAGAGGCTGTCAGGAAAGCTGATTTCCTAACAAGGAAGCTGTCAAAGTGTGACAGCTGCCGTCTTTGCAGCCCAAACAATCTGCTCTCTGCTAATGGTGACTGGTGCTCTCCCATTTATTGTACAGTCGTAATGAGCAGGGGCTCAGGAAATACAGCTGGAGTCAATGGATTTACATACCTGGTGATGGGGGTTCTACCCAACCAACAACTATGGGGGAAAATAATGGCTTTCCTGGGAAGTTTTTAAGGCGAATTTCATTTCAGACCTAACTGGCTAATTGGACAAAGATGGCTGGAGGTCGAGAAGGTGCCTTGCCTTCATTTTAACATCAGGAAAAGCCTGATTCACAGACCCGGAGCTGGATGAGACCTTGGAAGCCAGCTGGGCCAGCCCCCTCATTATCTTGATGAGGAAACTGCATCGGGGCGCTGCATTGACCTGCCCTTGGCCAAATAGGGAGCAAGGGTCAGAGGCAGGATTTAAATCCATGAATTCTGACCCAAGTCTGAGTTCTTTCCTCTCTAATACGGGGATCTCCACATTGATAAAAACCAAAGGATTCTGCTTACAACTCAAATGACATTTTTAAAAGATACATGACCACTTCTTAAATTGTTTGACTAATGTTTATTCTGTGGATGAGGAAGGCTGAAACTAGGAATATTATAATAGCTTCACTGAGGGCAATGGCCCTTTGTTGTTGTTATTGAGGTACCAGTAGTGGTGTCAGGGCAGAGCATAAGAGAACACAGTCATGAATTCAGTTGTTGGGGGCAGAGAGGAGTCCAACACAAGTATCACCCCCACCTCATTGGAGTAGATGGACTAATAACTGAGGTGTGCTGCGAAGACCCTTTGGAGGGAGCTATCCTGGAATGTTTGCACGGCCTGATGAAGCCATCTGGCGGAGGACTCAAGGCCAAGCTGCCATATGGAGGAACAATAAACCATTAAGAGACCAGTGCCCTGAAGGGAAGGCCTGTTCAGCCCTTCTTGGTTATGACTCTGCTCCCCGTGTGAGTTGTCATGTGCCAGTCAGTCAAGTGCCTGGTATGTGATGTTCTGGTAGTCACCTCCTCTCAGCCTTGGAGGAAGGATACTTGGGTTTGCTGCTGGCTCAACAACTTACTTACCTATCTGACCCTGCTTAAATCGTGCCT
Organism: Dromiciops gliroides; assembly: GCF_019393635.1. Lineage (NCBI taxonomy): Eukaryota > Metazoa > Chordata > Mammalia > Microbiotheria > Microbiotheriidae > Dromiciops > Dromiciops gliroides. The sequence goes on from NC_057864.1 coordinate 7,362,001, forward strand.
TCTCTTTGAAGTTCCATTTCCTTATTCACAAAATAGAAACAGTAACACTTTGCCCTACCTGCCTAACGGGGCTTGTTGTAAGGAAAGTACTTCATACGCTCTCATAGGATATGGAAATGTGAGTTGCTGTCTTCCTTCACCATTTGCTTAATTACATTCAGTCCCTATGCTGCAATCTCATAATTATTTGGTACTAAAATTTGACAAGGGTACTTGTTTTAAAACTAAGTGTTGGTATTTAGATAGACGATATAGATACAGATAGACACAGACAGATATAGACATATGGACTGTTTCACTTTTTCATTACCCATTTATTCTAATATATTTCTCTAGAAAGTCATCCCTTATAGAAAAAAAGAAGAGGGATATTAACCAGATCACCCACCAAGCCTCATATATGCGAAGTTATACACGCACATGGCCCCAGTTTTACAAAGTAGAGAGGCTTACTCCTTTTATTTCTTTGTGGTTAAACTTGGTCATTATAATTTCACAGTATTAACTTTCAATTATGTTTTTGTTCTTTCCCTATAAATGGCTGTAGTCTTGATGGATTTTGTTTCCCTGGTTCTGCATACTTTACTTTGAGTGAGTTAATAGAAGCCTTTCCATATTTCTCTGTATTTGTCATATTCAGCATTTCAGGAAGTGCAGCGATACCCCCCACACACATTCATGTACCACAACTGTTTCGCATTTCTCTGATGGATGGTCATCTATTTTCTTTCTGATTCTTTGCTCTCAGAAAGTGTTGTTTCACCCCAACATTATTTGGTTATTTGTCTATCTCCTTGTAACCTGGTACTAAATGTATAAGTATACTGTTTTACTTTACAAGGGAGTATTACTCAAATGTTCTGAAGATGTTTTACAGTAAGATTGATATCGGTCAGTGGGCTCATTCTATTTTTGAGATAGATGCATAATGTGATCCATCTCTTTTATTGAGTTAGAAGAAGAATTCAGTACATTAACTGTGAACAGTAAAATGACCTCTTAGGCCCATTCTTCTTCTAAACCCTATGACGATCAGAACCCGTAAAAACACAAACTAATAGATATATTAAAAAGGTGGTGGTGGTGGTTGTTCGGTCATGTCAGACTCTTCATGACATGAAGATACTGGAGTGGTTTGCCATTTCCTTCTCCAGCTCACTTTATAGATGAGGAAACTGAGGTATAAACATAGTGAAATGACTTCCCCCGGGTAACACAACTGGTAAGTGTTTGAGGCCAGATTTGAACTCAGGTCTGCCTAACTCTGGGCCCAGTGCCATATGCACTATGGAGCCCCCTAACTGCCCACAAGGAGTCTGCCATCTAGACAGACTGATCCCTCAAACCTCACTCATGGGTCTAGAACATCCTTTCCCTTAATAGTTAACAAGTCCAACAAAGCCACGGTCCTACAAGAGATGGCTTCTATTGTGTTTTTTTGTTTTGTTTTGGGGTTTTTTTTGTGGGGCATTGAGGGTTAAGTGACTTGCCCAAGGTCACACAGCTAGTAAGTGTCAAGTGTCTGAGTCTGAATTTGAACTCAGATCCTCCTGAATCCAGAGCCAGTGCTTTATCCACTGCACCACCTAGCTAGCCCTGAGATGTCTTCTATTCAAGGGCATCATGGCCTTAGGGGCTGACAGCCAACCTTGGAGTCTGACCCTGGCTTCCCTTTGAAGCCGGCCCTTCTGGCTCTGTGACCTTCTCAGAGCCCCAGGCCTTGTTCTGGATACCTCTGACAGCCGTGACCCAAAGGAAGCCTCACATTTCACGGTGCTTCAAGGCTTCTGAAGCACTGTAAGCTCATCATCCCATCTGATCCTCACAAAAACCCCGCGGTTGTTCTTCTCCCCATTTCATGGATGGAGAAGCGGAATCTCAGGAAACTTGAATGACGGAGTTGAGGCCGAGCTCTTTGCTAAGCATCCTCCCAGAGGCAGCCCTTCCCGGGGCCAGACCGCGCGGGTCATCTTCAATCCCTTCTTCCGCCCCCCCCCCCCACTCCCCTCCAGGATGCACTGCAGTAAGGCTGCGCAGATCGCTCCGAAAGAACATGGCCAAGACCGTGTGACCTCTAGTGCAGAGGCTGAGGGACGGTGCAAGGAGCCTAGGCCCGGTAATCCTGCGAGGGAAGGGGCTCAGGCATCCCCACCCCCTTCCTCTCTGACAGATGAGAAAACGGAATCCCAGGAGAGTTAGGTGACTCCGAGGTCCCAGGGAGCCATCAGAGGGCTGAGGCTCCGGGCTCGAATTCTGCTTCGATATTCATGACCTCTTTGTCCTTAGTCCTTTGTAGCCCTGGTCTCTAGCACGAGAGGCTTAGAATGCAATGTTTCTGAGGGCCCTTAGGACTCCGGATCTCAGCACTTGAAATGGAATGGAGAAGCATTTACTGAACACTGACTGTGTAAAACAGACAGTGTGAAGTGCTGGGTCTGCAGACAGAAAGGCAACTAAGTCCTAATGTTCCTGATTCCCAAGGTTCTAATCTGGCAAGAAAACACGGAACTGATGGCAAGTCCTCCGCTACCCTGAGATGCATGATAGGGATCTTGGCCCTTTGTGGTGAGAAAGGCTAGAGCAGCCCAGCAGGGTTTGGCTGAGGATCTTGGCACGAGTGCCAAGTCAGAGCCCCCGAAGGTGTTTGAGAGGAGATTCGCCACAGACCGCAGAGCGGAGACTTGCCAAGAAGGAAAGGGATCGCATTTATTAGGTGCCTACTGTGTGCCAGTGCCAGACTCGCGCTTTCTGGCATAAGTGACCACCAAAGGCATGTTAGAACTTCCCTGCTAATGCCGTCCCAGGGCTGTAGCCCTTGGACTCCAGTTTTGTGTGTAGACCCTGTACTTTCTGGTTCCGCGGCAGTATTATATGATAGAGACACGGACCTGGTGATAGGAAGACCTGGGGTTTGATTTCTGCCTCTGACACCTTCTGACTCCCTAGCCTGGACAGGCCACAGCCTCTGGGAGTTCCTGGCATCTCTCTCAAAGGTTCTCAGTGGCAGAGCAGGTGACGACCTGCACACGCAGAGGGTGTTTCCCTATTCCGGAGTTCCCAATATCAATGAAGCTCCAGCTCCTCTCCCCCTGGGGTGCCACCCCCACCCATGCACATAATGTGCTCCTTTGAGCACATTCCCAGATTAACTCATTCACTTGCATGAGATCCCTGGAGTAACTAAGCTGCTCCCTCCTTTTGGAAAGTAGAGTTTCCAATGCGGATGTGACCAGAAGAATAAAAACTGGGTCACATATAGGAAAGGGACCCAGGATTAATATGGGAAGTTGTGCCCTTTGTGAAGCCTGGTGGCTGGAGTGGGGCAGGGCTGGCTGTGATGATAGCTGGGGATGAAGGAGGGGGTGAAAGGAGCTGGGGCTGGGGGCAGGGGGAGGGCTCACTCCCTCCTTCCAGGGTCATGATGGATTTTCACTTCCTCTTCCCCTTCCCTCAGCCCTCCTCCCATGCATCATCCAGTCACTGCAAATGAAATTAGTGCTCGCATGCTTCCCGCCTGTGGCCCTCAGGTGCATTCATGAAATACGGCCCGGTGCTATCGCACTGCATTACCTGGCAGGTCGCAGATGCCCCAGGCCCAAACAAAAGTGAGCAATGATGGCAGACTCTGCTCCTTGCCCCCCTTCTTGCCGGCAGTGCAGTATTTGTTTGCAGGAAGGTCTTAATAAACCTGGTGTCCCAAAACAATCTCCACTCTTTATTCCCAAGCTCCGTAAGCAACCATTTTTAAGCTTAAATGGAGAAAAAGAAGAAGAAACAGCCCCCATTTTCAGCACTCTCCTCTTTGCCAGAGGGTGGGAGCAGCAGCCAGCTGAGAAGCCAGAGACACACTGCAGGGGTCTTACTCATAGCCATTCACTTTCCAGTGATGACGGGGAAATGTCCCATAATCGCTCTCGATCTGCTAGTGGAAAATCAAGGGAAATGGGCTCTCTCATTTGACAGAGGTGGGGGGAGGGAAGGACACAGGCTTTGTTTCCTCCTCCTGCAAACCCATTCTGCACATCTGTTTCTCCTCAGATAGAAACAAGCTTCCTTCCAAGCAAAGGCTTGTATTGGGCCATTTACTCATCCTCTACGCTGACCAGTTGCATGGGCATTAGTCTGGGGCCAGGGAGAGAGGCCCTGGCTTCCCAGGGATCCCTGGGTGCTTGCCCCATAAGCAGATTTAAGTCCAATGCTGCAGTGTAGGTTTGAGGTGCAAAATTATCTCCCCAATCCCAGTGATTAATCATTTACCATGAAAAGGGAGTTTTACTAACTGGACTAGAGCAGCCAGGAGCCACGGAGTGGGCTTTCTTGCTTGGCCTAGATTTGACCCACAGTGTGGTCCTGGTCAGGATCCCACAGTTCAAGAAATGTGTGGTGAGCTCAAAAGGGTGAGAGGGTCTGGTGAGGAAGCTCCCATCATACACTGCACCTCCAAACTGCCTCCTTGTAATGCTTGTGAAACACTTTGCACTGTGGAAATAGCAGCTGCTTATGTTGAATCAGCCCGAGTCCAAGGCCCATAGGTTTAGAGCCAGACCAGACCTCAGAACACCTCTCATAGGATGGCCTCAATTGGCAGAGGAAGAAAATGAGGTTCTGGCAAATGTTAGCATCTTTGCTCAGATCACATGGGTAGCACTACCAGAGGCAAGATCTGAATTGTAGGTTCCAGGTGTTTTAGTGTCCAGTTACTTCCATGGCACAGGGCTTCCCCCTAAGGATCAACCATTTGACCACGCTCTCCTAGTAGGGAAAGAGTTAAAGAAGCTACAATGAAAGCAGCTGGTTTTATCTCTATGTGTACACATACATACATACAAACACATACATACATAGACACATACATACATATATATGTATGTATACACACTTTTTTTTTCAAAAAGTCTTAGTGAGACAGTTTGGGGATGATTTCTGTGTGTGTGTGTGTGTGTGTGTGTGTGTGTGTATTTATCTCTTGAAGCCCCCCTCCAATTAATCTGTGGTATTTATCAAGCAAATCTTTTGTGAGGAGCATGAATTGATCTTAATAAATACATAAGTAAGACATTTCAATCATTGTGCTTCTACCACTAACACTGCTGGGCATGTTTTTCTTCAGAAAATGGTAAAAAGGAATAAAAGGTATAATGGTTTGATCAGAGTTTATGTAACATTGATCATTGCATAGACATGCAGAAGTTTTCAAACTTTTTCTAGAAGCAATTACAATTTTCAGCCCGTCTCAAGATTTAAAGATTCTTTGCTTCTAGGCTAATTGTGTTTTTCTCAGGTAAGATATTTGAAACTGATTCAGTGATAGTAGCTGAAATATCGACTTTAGAAAATGTACCATCTTCCCATCCCCAGCTTATACACTGAAAGCTTTATTTTCAACTAAATTTGGTTCCATCCCCCCACTAACAGGGGCCTTTCCAGCTGATAATACAAGCTAAGATTCATAAAAGACTTCACATTTTGAAAAGCATTCTACATATGTTATCTCCGGACTGCCCCCTACACTTATTAGTACTCCCCTCAAACATTCTTTTGAGCTTACTCTGAAGTGTGTGTATATGTGTGCATGCATATGTGTGTATTTGTATATGTGTATGTGTTTTTTTGTGATCAATATAACCAGAAGCTTCTTAAGAGAGGAAGGGAATAAGCATTTATTTAGTGTCTCCTATTTGCCAAGCACTGTGCTAAGTGCTTTATACATATTATCTCATGTTATCTTCACCACAGCCCTGGGAAATATGTTTATCTCCATGTTACAGTTGCAAAGGGGCTTAAGGAAATAGCTATGGTCACGCAGCTATTAAGTGACTGAGGCTGGATTTGAATTCAGGTCTTCCTGACTCCAGGCCCAGCACTCTGTGCACTCTGGTGCCCCATAGCTGCCTCAAGGACTGTTTTGCTTGTGTCTACATATGTAGTACTGAGCAGATTGACTGGCACACAGTGGGTATTCAATGAAAATGTCTTAAATTCAATTAAATGATGTGAAGTTACCAAGTAATGGACAATGAACTTTTATTCTTTTACCCTATTTAACAAATGGGTCGGATTTCTCATTTAGAACTGTCACTTATGTACAATCCATTAGCAAGAGTTTACCAAGTTCACACATCAATCAATCAGGCAATCATTAAGCATTTATTGGGTGCCTACTATGTGCCAGTTACTTTACTAGGTACTGGTGATAGGAAAGGAGAGGAGAGGACAGGAGAGGAGAGGGGAGGAGAGGAGAGGAAAGGAAAGGAAAGGAAAGGAAAGGAAAATGACTCCAATGTTCACACCACATTCCAGTACTTTGGAAAACAGAATCCCAATATGTGAACTGGGCTGCTATGAAGGAACAACTATCACTTGCTGCAATTAGCTACCAATTAGGAATAAGGGAACAGTCTGTGTTTTCCTCAAATCTAGAACTCTCTTCATCAATACAAATTGTTCAGGCCAATGACTTAGTAGATAAGTTAATCAATTAGTACAATCCATGCTCACGTTCAGGAGTAACATTCCTAGAAAATAGAGTGAAATTCAAAAAAATGTGAATCTTGATTCATTGAATTTATGGTCAATGGAGGTTAGTCTTCTGTGTCTATCCAAAGCTATCCTCTTTTGCTGTAGATTGCTGACGATACATTTTTATGTGTCCATTGCATCCCAGGTCATGGCCAATCATCCTTCTTTTGTCTTGCCACTGGACTTCAATGACTCTGGAAGAGAAAGTGACACTGACAACTTTGCATATCACACAGAAATCAAAACACCAAGTCACTGATCCTCTTTAAAAACAAAGGACAAACAGAACAACAGAATAAAATATTAATTCTGATAATATACACTTTGCTTAACACAATTACCATGAAATAACCCATAAAATTCAATATACAAAATAAAATTGGTAACATGCAAAACATTTTGCCTAGAATTCTGTGACTCTTTGTGCTTACATCTCAATTGTTAAAAACCATTGATTTCAAACAATATTCCCTCTTCATAACCCATGAAATCTCCATACCATAAATATCTTACTCCTTTTTTGTGGATATAATTAATCCTCCATTCATTAACATGAAACTCATAGCAACAGAAGGTACAGACATTCTTGACTCCATGTTTAACTGACACTTTTATTTTTTCACTAAGCTCCATCACTGGCTTTGCACACTTAGTGCTTAGAGTCCAAAGGACTCCTACTATGGGGGGGGCATGCATAATTACAGCACAAAACTTGAGTTTTAAAGGCAAACAAAGAAAATATGCAACAAATGCAAGGGGAGCTTTTTTCAAAGGATGAACAAGACCAGTGAAGGCCCCAGTATATAAGACGGCAGAGGTTTTGTCTTATCCAGACTGTTTATCTGTCCACCCCCAATTTGGACACCTGAAGGAGGAATTTATTTATATACATGGTGATTTACGTACTGTCTCTCCCATTAGGATATAAACTCCTTGAGGGCAGGAACTTTTTAGTGTTTAAATCCCATCATACAGTTACTGGTTCATAGTCTTCACTTAATAAATGTTTGTTGACTGAAAAAATCTCTGACTGAATACTAAAGCATAGAGCACTGACTCTGAAGTTGGGAGAACCTGAGTTCAAATATCACCTCAGACACTTACTGCCTGGGTGACTCTGGGTAAGTCACTTAACCCCAATTGCCTCAAACACCTGGGAGCATCTCCTGATCTTTCATCTATCTATCTATCTATCTATCTATCTATCTATCTATCTATCTATCTATCTATCTATCTATCTATCTATCTATCCATCCATCCATCCATCCATCCATCCATCCATCCATCCATCCATCCATCCATCCATCCATCCATCCATCCATCCATCCATCCATCCATCCATCCATCCATCCATCCATCCATCCATCCATCCATGTATCTATCTATCTTGCCACTGGTCCAACATGGCTCTAGAGGAGAGAGTTAGGTTGGGGACTTTGCTTTTACATCCCTGCCTCACTTAAATCCAATTCACTGCAAATCATGAAGGACAAACAACAACAACAATAACTTGAAATGAATTCAAATTTTAAAAAATGAAAAGAAAAATACCTTTGCTAGTCAGAGATCTTAATAGGCAAAAGGCCAGGAAACTTAAAAAAATAACTAATCATTTAAACAAGAAACTAAGTGACCCAAACCTGTAACAGTCAAATGGAAAAGTTTACATTTATTCTTGTATTTCTATGTATGACATTACAGCATATTAAAAAACTACATTAAAGCACTGGATAATTTTTAAAGAAGATGTGAATTGAGCCATATAGATTAGGAGCTCAGTAAAAATAATTAAAAATAATTAGATACCTGTGTTAACTTCAGGCCAAAACATTTTATCAATTCACACAATTAATCCTGGGTTTGTTTGTGTTTTTTGTTGGTGGTGGTGGTGGTGGTGCTGGTGGTGGTATTGTGTGGAGAAAACAATTAGTTAATTGACTAACCTTTTTTGCCTTTCAACTAATTGTTGTGGGCATACAAACACAGACAATAAGAGCATCATGGAAAGCATTTTATTGGGAAGGTGCAATATTTAAGAAATAAATATTGGCTTAATTCAAAACTTAAATCAAAGCTATCTTTTGCCATGTGACAAATGCTCTAAATCATTATTGATTAGAGAAATGCATATTAAAACAACTCTGAGGTACCAGCTCACACCTATCAGATTGGCTAATATGACAAAAAAGGAAAATAATAAATGTTGGAGAAGCTGTGGAAAAATTGGAACACTAATGCATTGTTGGTGGAGCTGTGAACTGATCCAACCCTTTTGGAGAGCAATTTAGAATTAAACCCAAAGGGCTATAAAGATGTGCATACCCTTTGACCCAGCACTACCACTTTTGGGTATTTTTCCCAAAGAGATCATAAAAAAGGGAAAAGGGCCCACATGTACAAAAATATTTATAGCTGCTCTTTTTGTGGTGGCAAGGAATTGGAAATTGAGGGGTTGCCCATCAAATGGGGAATGGCTGAACAAGTTGTGGTATATAAATGTAATGGAATACTATTGTGTTGTAAGAAAAAATGAGCAGGGGGCAGCTAGGTGGCGAAGTGGATAGAGCATTAGCCCTGGATTCAGGAGGACCTGAGTTCGGAGCTAGCCTCAGACACTTGACACTTACTAGCTGTGTGACCCTGGGCAAGTCACTTAACCCCCATTGCCCACAAAAAAAAAAAAAAAAAGAAAAAGAAACAATGAGCAGGCAGATTTCAGAGAAACCTGGAAGTATTTACATGAAATGATGCCGAGTGAAATGAGCACAACCAGGAGAACATTGTACACAATATCAACAACACTGTGTTTTGATCAACTGTGATAGACTTGATTCTTCTCGGCAATACAATGGTCCAAGATAGTTCCAAAGGACTCATGATGGAAAATGCTCTCCAAATCCAGAAGAAGAAAAAAAAAGAACCGTGGAATCTAGATGCAGATCGAACCATACTATTTCTATTTTTTTGGTTGTTTTTTTGAGGTTTTTCCTTTTTGCTCTGATTCCTCTTACACAGCATGACTAAGGCAAAAATACATTTAACGTGATTATACATATATAACCTATATTAGATTGCTGGCTGTCTTGGGGAGGGGGAAGGGAGAAAAATTTGAAACTAGAAATCTAATAAAAAAATGTTGAAAACTATCTCTGCATGTAATTGGAAAATAATCAAATACTGTTATAAAGTTAAAATAAACTTGAATTCAATCATTCAAATATTTATTGAGGCTTACTAACTGCAAAACTTACAAACTGCAAGGCCCTGGGCACAGATATTAAGTGGAATATGAGTCAAAGAAAAGCAGCTTGGTAATAGGGTGGGAAAAACCCTGCACTTAGAGTCAGAAAACCTCATTTTGAGTTCCAGCTATGGGGCTTAGACAATACCATGAAACTGGAGAAGTAAATTGTCATTTTCCTCAAAGATTAAAATAGAGCAATTATAAGGAGTTATTTGGCCTAAATATATGCCAACAAATTTTAAAATTTAAGTGAATATTTACAAAAACATAAATTGCCTAGATTAGCAGAAGAACAAATAGGATATTGTAATAGACATATTTTAGAAAAAGAAATTGAAAAAAGTACAAATGAGTTTTCTAAGAGAAAATCACCAAGGATCAGATGGGTTTACAAGTAAATTCTATCAAACATTTAAAGATCAACTAATTCCAATAAATTATATATAATTGGTATAAAATAAAGGATTCTATAAAACTCCTTTTATAAAAGAAATATTATACAGATACCTAAAACAGGAAGAGTAAAAGCAGAAAAAGAAAATAATAGACCAATTCCATTAATGAATATGGATGCAAAAACCCTAAATAAAATACTAGCTAAAAGATTAAAACAATATATTACAAAGATTATACATTATGATCTATAAAGTGAGATTAATACCAGGAATTCAAGGATGGGTTTAACATAAAGAAAATGATTAACATAACTGATTGCATCAATAATAAAAATTTTAAAACCATATGATTATATTAATAGTTGCAAAAATTCAACACTCATTTTTTTATTAAAATCACTTGCAAGTATTGGTATAAATGGATTTTTCTTTAAGTTGATAAAATAATTTATGTGAAACCATCAGCAAGCATTATTTGTTATCGGGATAAACAAGAAATCTTCCTAGTAAGATCAGGTGTGAGACAAGGATGCCCTCTGTCACCAATATCATTCAATATTGTACTGGAAATCCTAGCAATAGCAATAACAGAAGAAAAAGAAATAGAAGGAATGAGAATATGGAATGAAGTAAGAAAGCCATCTCTTTTTGCAAGTGATATGATGATATACTTGGAAAATACCAGACAGCAAAAAAGTTAGTTGAACCAATTAATGACTTTAGAAAAGTAGCAGGTTATAAAGGTTATAAAGTAAATCCACATAAATACTCAGCATTCCTATAGGTCACTAACAAAGCTCTGCAAGAAGAGATAGTAAAAAATACCCTATTTAAAATAACTAGACAGTATAAATACCTGGGAGAAAAACTGCCAAAAAAGCCCAGGAACTATATCAACAAATTTATAAAAAATGTTTTATACAAATAAAATCAGATTAAAATAAATAAAGAGGTATTAATTGTTCATGGGCAGGCAGAGCCAATATAATAAAAGTGACAATTTTACTCAAATTGAATTATATATCCAATTAAATTACCAAGCATTTTTTATTGTTTTTTTTTTACTGAAATAGAAAAAAATAACAAAATTCAATTGGAAGAATGTCAAAGGAAATAATGAAAAAAAAATATGTAAAGGAAGGAGGTTTAGCAGTACCAGATCTTAAACTGTTTTTTAAGGTAGTGATTATCAAAACTCTTTGGTTTTTGCTGTGTAACGATTGGAATGACGCCACCTGCTGGATACTTACTGTAGAAGAGTTCTGCCCATGAAGCGAAGGTCTTTGAGGGCAAGACCAGGAGTCTTTTCTTTGGCGGGAGGAAGTGACGCGGACTAGTGGGAGGAGGAAGGAAGAGACTGGCGCTGACTCTGGGGCTCTTTCCTGAGGACGCTGGCGGAGAAGGGAGCTAGAAATGTGCTCTCCCTTTAATAGATAGGAATCTAGGCCTTTCTCTCTCTCTTTACCAAATTCTTATTCTCCTTAATAAATGCTTAAAAGTCTAACTCTTGCTATAAAGCTTGTAATTGATTGGCGACCACTCATTAGATATTTTAGACAGTTTAGCTAGAATTTTAGCCCTTAACAGCTGGAATAGACTTTAAAGGTATATATGTAATATGTGTACACACACATATATAGGCATGCTTATATTTAAGACCATTTGTCATGTCTATTGCCTCTGTGTGTGTTTTGTGAAGTTGGTACAATGAAAAAAAGTTCATTGTGGCTCCCCAGTAGATGGTCACTTATGGGGAGGTATCTCTAAGGAAACATTTACCTCCCATTTTTCATGAGAGCTTTGTCCTTGAAATACCCTTTGGATCTATGTGGACAAATGCTCAGAAGAGAAGAAGGCTTGAGGCCCTCAATTAAAAATGGTTTGGAGACAGACACTTTCTTTGCATGGAATTTTCGAGGCCGTGTAAAAATCTATTCAAAACCAAGAAGCACGTCTAGGGCTGACCAGCCTAACAGCTCTTGCCCCTTGCAACTATGTCTGATTTTTCCCATTGACATCCTCTGTCATGCTCAAGAAAGGTCTGGTCACTTCTTGTTCTCAAAAATGAATATAAATTTTCACAAGAAAAATTAAGAGACATGAAGGATTCTGAGAGCATAGGGCCTCATAAAATATTACATGATCAGAAAATGTATCTGTAGTAGTTTTATTTCCAAGTATATAAACAGTCTAACCAAGAATCAATTCCTACATTTTGGAGATATGTGCCATGCTAATGTGGGGAACATTTCTTTTTGATGAAGGCAGAAACATGAGGAAATGCTTACAAACCTGAAGAATTGAAAGGAACATTTCTGTAACTTTCGGCCTCCGATGTAAAGAACCTGACATCTCAATGATGCCGATAAGAATATTTATATTAGGAAGGAGAGAAGCTCTAAAGAAGCTGCTATTTAGTTTCTGAGTGAAGTGAACCTTAGCATGCCTGGAAACTTATAAATAAATCAAGAAAAAGTTAAATAATCTTAACTTTAAAATATGGAAGAGAATTTGGCTATCAGAAGCATGAGGAAACCCCAAATAACATTTGATGGAAATTGGCAGCCAAGGAGCAGACACTTCACTTTGACATTTGAAATAAATTCCACCCAAATGTTTGCTTAATCAAACAATGTGGTTAATCACCAAGGTGAAATTGAAAGTTACCAACACTGAATGCTGGTGTAAAAGTTAATAAATTCAGTTCATAATCATTATGCCCAGGCTAGTTATAATAATTTACTGTCCACACCAAATCTTTATAAGCATTGTAATTAAATATAAAATGCACATTAGAATGATAATGAGTAATTAGGGCAACATAACTAATATGCATAAAAGTCCCAGAGCTCATTAAAATGTTCAAAGGCAAAACCTGTTCTACCTGGCACGTTGGCATATTTTGTGGAGCTGGGAGAATGCCAGGGTGTTCTGTGCATTGTTTTGCCGTTTTTTCTGATTTTTATGAATTATGCATTTTTAAAATACCAGAAATATTTGGTTCCATGGACAAATCTGGGTTCATTTCCATTGGGAATGCTGTATCTTTATCGAGTAAGGACAACAACAACAGTACTAACATTAGTTATGCTTATTATTATGATTACCACAACAATACGTAACAGCAAAGGGACTGGATATCTGATGTCACTGATTGAGGGAACTCTGGGAGGAGGGAAGTACATCTACCAGTGCAGGTTGGCATCTTCGCTCCAACTTTCTAGGCTGGAGAGTTGCCTAGAAGACTGAGTCTAAGTTGGCTAGGATCACATGATGAGGATAGCTAAAGCCTAGGCTTGAACTGAGCTCTGCGAAGGCCTGTTCTCAATTCCCTGAAGGACCTACTAGCAACAAGAATTCGTTTAAAGAATTCTTTTTTTCTTTTTTTTAAAGTTTGCCAAGCTCTGTCCTTCAAACCACCTGCTGAAGTGCCTTTATCCCATGTTACAGATAAGAAAACTGGGGCTCCTAAATTTAGGTGGCTTACCTGGGATCACATGGCCAGTAATTAATCAGGGAATACTTGGAACCTTGTTCAGACGTAACTTGGTCCGACATTCTAAGCCCCAGGAGTCCAGGTACAGGTCTACTTTTGTCTTTATATCCCTGTCCTTAGCATTGTACCTGGAGTATAGTGGGGACAGTAATAACTGTTTTGTGACTGAATGATCAATTAACTGATCATTATGCCAGGAGAAAGAAGAGTCAACCATCTCCCCTAGGCCACTGAAGGGGCACAGTCCACTGTCAGCTGTAAACAAATTGTGGCCATAGGCAATGTGAATTAAAGCCTAGAAGCATGTCCTGGGCTGACCAGTGCCAACTGCTCCTCCCCCTCACAGCCATGGCCAGTCCTGGCCATTGGTGGCTCTCTCAAGAGCAGACGTCATGGGCGAGCTGGCACCATACTCACATGGGCATCCTTCAGCCACCAAAGGAAATGGTAATAGAAGGCAAGAGGCAGGCTTTATTAAGGCTCTCCTTGGCTTGGGGCTGGATCTTTCTGAGCATCTGAACACTTCAGTTGCCTCTAATTTGCATGACGGGTAGACACACACTAGATATTTTTCCTTTAGTTTGTATTCATATCTTGTGCTTTGCTCATACAGGGAATAAAATTATTAGGACCCATAAATATGTACAGTGTCACCCTAATAATAGAGATTTCTAGCCAAATAAAGTATGCTTATTCACTAAATAAACAAATCTATTTTTTAGATGAAAATACAATTCCATAAGACTGGAGTGAATATCTTTGGAACAGAAACTTTATACTTTAATTTAAATTACAAAATGTATTCATCCCTTTCCTCTGTTTATATTCATGTCCCCAAGCATGGTTAAAGTCTCTTATTGATGCTAAAAGAGGATGAATGCATGGGGAAAGAGATCTTTTTAATACTTGCTGATACAGGTACACTGCACTTGTGTACTTAGACACATAATGTATAGCATCCACCATAGAAACTCACATATCTGCATAACCAATGAATTTTTTTCAATAGTCAACAAATTTGCACTCAGTATTTATTCTGTGCAACACTCTGTAAGTACACACACACAGGGGAAAATGCAAAAATAAATGAACAGCATTTGCCTTTAAGGAGCTGACACTATTATCGGGGATATGGTGAAATGCACACTTTGATGGTGGTATGTGCTGGGGGAGGGGAGACTGGGCCTATGATTTCTTTGGAGCAGGGACCACCTAATGAGGAAATCCTTGTACTAATTCAGATTGCGAACTGTTCTGTCACTTAAAAGTCTGAGAGCTCTGTCTGGGACCTTCAGAGTTAAAGTGACTTGTCCAGGGTCACACAGCCAGTAGGTATCAGTGGCAAAATTTGAACCCATGACTTTGTGATGCCAGTTTGCTATCCACTATGGCACTATTGCAATTTATGGACTGCAGAAAGAGCCTTGCACTGAGCTTCCCACCCTTGAAACTCTCTATACTTCAGTACAACCTCCACGTAGCTGCTGAGTTATTTTCTTTTCTTTTTTGTCTATTGTTCACTTTATAATCCTTAACAGGAAACAAAAGGAATTAGAAAGAGTATTGTATAAGAAACTGTCAGCTCAAGGGCCAGCTAGGTGGCACAGTGGATAGAGCACCGGTCCTGAATTCAGGAGGACCTCGGTTCAAATCCAGCCTCAGACAATTTGACACATACTAGCTGTGTGATCCTGGTCAAGTCACTTAACCCTCACTGCCCCGCAAAAAAAGAAAAAAGAAAATGTCACCTGTATTCCTTTAAAAAGGATATGTCAAGAAATAGAAATGTACAATGTGTGTGTCTATATGTCTGTGTAAACTCCTCCACACCGAGATGTACATGCACATCTATCTGAAGACTCAAGATCTCTGATCAATCCATGCCGTATCTCCTTTTGC
This sequence comes from Dromiciops gliroides, assembly GCF_019393635.1. Lineage (NCBI taxonomy): Eukaryota > Metazoa > Chordata > Mammalia > Microbiotheria > Microbiotheriidae > Dromiciops > Dromiciops gliroides. Next base: position 7,377,554 of record NC_057864.1, read on the forward strand.
CATAATTGCTTGCCTGTTGTTCTCCCCATTTGACTGGTAATTCCTGGAGAGAGTAGATAGCCTTGTATGCCCAGCACTTAGCACACTGCCTGGCATACAAGAAATACTTAAATGCTAGTTGACTGCCAGGGGGTCAAAGGGATGCTTCCTAGTCAGTTTTTGAAGTCATGGTCGACTACCGCAGCTACTGCTATGGACAGGTCCTGATATGTTTTGAAACTTTATGCTAAATATCATGGGAGAACATATTCATCCATCCATCCATTCGTTCACGGTGATTATCACTAGGGTCGCCTTTTATAATTATGCTTTTGGCTTAGTTGGTCTACAGCTTGGATTCGTGCCATTAAACTCAAAGGGGGCTCTTTGACAATCCGAAGTCTGGAATCTCCTCTTCAACATTATTTTGGATGGCATTGTTATTGTCCTTGACTTTGTTATCAGGCGGAATTTCTGGAGTTTAAGTGAAGGGTTCAGTGACTTTGAGTTCATTATATTTTCCTTTTCCTTTTCCTTTTCCTTTTCTTCCCTTCAGTTATTATTTCATCTCATCTAGTTTCAAGAATAAAGTTACTTTTTACGATTGCCCTGAGTTCCATGATTTGGAATATAACAATAACAAAATTTATTTTTAAATAGTCTGACAACCTTAAGGTACATTTCCAATGTCTTTATGTTACAGTGCTGTTACATGACTAAATCCTTCATATCTTCAGTCCATTTATCTGTGCTCAAGGTTTGTCTACTTTAAAAATCCAAGTCATTTACCCTAAGCATTTTAGAAGGGGAGTATGTTTTTTCAAGTTCTTCTTGTAGTACCAGAACAGACCCCCCTCCCCCCCACACACACTGTTCTTCATGTTCAATTGATCACTAGCTTCAGTTAGAACCAACATGCAACCCTATTTCTCCGACTCTTGGGAGAAGTTGTATTACACTTTGTAGACTGCTAACCCAGACAATTATGTTCATAGAGCCCTATTTTTCAAAATTGGAAGGTTCCTGCCAGGTATTTATACCTGTATAAGCTCTCAGAGCATGCAAAGTCCATGTTGTACACATGGCAATATATGTCCATTACATTTATATACATTCACTGGCAGCCCCCTACTTTTTGATTATTTCTTCCATATAATAGGTGGCTTGAGGAGATGGTGGTGGTGGTGGTGGTGGTGGTGGTGGTGGTGATGGTGATAAAACCATATTACTTTATAGTTGAAAAGGACCTTATTGATATCATAGATAGACAGACAACAAACACAGATAAATATATAGATAGCTTAATCCCTTTATCCTTTCATTTTTCAGATATGCAGTCTGTGATTCTGAAACACATCCCTGTTAGAATTTTTACTAGGATTTGAGGCATCAAGGGTAGGATTTTAATAGGTGGAGACCAGAAAAGTAGACCATGCAGGAAAGGGGAGCAAATTGAAGTGATGAAGAAGGCGTGACACTATTTAAATTCATGGTATTATTAGTGTAATGCTAGTTTGATACATGACTTCACAACTAAAGTGGCATTACTACATGAAAGACATTATGGGGACCGGCTCCTGAAAGACTGGAGGCCCGAGGCACTCATGGATTGTGTGGTGCCCTACCACATGGTTAGGAACTGTCTTTTGCATTGGCTACATGTAAATATCTTCATTGTTGTAACTACCCAAGGTAGGACAGTTATGACTTTACCTTCAGGCAGGAATGCAGGAAAAGCCCTGACTATGCTCAGGTAGGTAGAGTCTCAAAAACAAAGACAGTTCCAGTTATGCAGTCAGTAGAAAAAAGGCTGCTCCCAACCCCATGGTAGATCAATGCAGAATGTTCATTCATGTTCTAGTCCTCCAGTCTCCTGAAAGCAGGTCCCTCAGCATCATCCACATGAGTGACACCATTGGATGATAACCGGGCTCGTGCAAACTCCCATTATACTAGTAACATCACTAATTTGATATTACTGAGTTTGAACTGATTCTAATTTAGTGTCAAGAAACACAGGGGCATTGAAGAGAAGAACAAACACTCATAGCTCAGAAAGAGTCATCAAAAATGAAAGACTTCCTGAGACAAAACAGAAAACCATTCGGAGAAGTAGATACCGGCATGGAAATTTGAGAAGACCAATTTGATCATTTCTTATTGTATGAAGAGGAAGAAAATATCACCATAACTGGTTTTGGGAGATAATGAAGTGGGGAGTTGGAAATAAATCAGGGAGTGAGACTTTAATGTTCACAAAATCACAGAATTAGAGCTGGAAGGAACTTCAGAGATGGTCCAGTCCAATCTCCTCATTATAGTGGTAAGACTCAGGAAGAATATATGAGTTGCTTAGGGTCATATAGGTTGTGTCAGTTCATACAAATCCTCCCATGTGTCTACAAATTCTTTCTATTTGTCATTTCTTACTGCACAATAACACTGTATCACATTTCTATGCCAAAGTTTAATCAACTATTCCACTATTAATGGGGACACAAATAATTTTGAGTTCAAGATCAGAGGAATTCTCCACATCAGCTTTTTAGTTTCTTGAAAATACCACTTCTCCATGATCATCAAAGGAGTAGAAGATTGGTTGTGCTCTATACTTGTGGGAAGTTTCAAACCACAGTATCCACAAGAACTGGATACCAGGATGGTCATTCAAATTTATATCTTTTGCCCTCATCATTGCTCTGCTAAAAGGAAGTTAAAGAAAATGAAAGGATGCATTTTCTTTCTTCTTTATTGGCATTTTGCTGAGTCAGCTCTTATATTGTTTCTGTGCCAAGAGATTCTGAGTGAAGAATTAGATGAATGAAACCAAAAAAAAAATCAATAAATTCCAACTTTCCTTTGCTCAGATTGGGTGACTTTTGTAAAATGGAATGCCCCAAACTGAACACTACACTAGATATGATCTGATCAGCACAGAGAATACAGACTGTTGTCTCCTTATTTCTAGAAGCTCTGCCTCTAGAAAGGATAAAATATTTTTGGCTCAGTTCAATTCAACAATCATTTAGTCCCTGCTCAATACAAGGAGCCATACTATTTGTGGGGATGAAAATGTTTCTGCCTTTAAGGAACTTACATTCTATTGGGAGATGACAGTAATAGTTACTCTAGGATGCTCAGGTTAGCTCTCCAGGTTGGAAGAAGGGACATATGGGAATGGGATGCATTTACCTCAATAAATAGGACTCAGATTCCTGGATGATGATGATGGGCTACATCTTCTGCTTTTTTTTTTTTTTTCATTTTCTTTGCTAGACTGGGAAAAGTCCTGTCCTAGCTCTGTCTCTCATTAGTTGGAGGCCACTGTTCTAACTCTTACTGAAGAGCTAGGAAATATATCTAGAAACATCAGGAAAGGACTGGCTCATATGGAATCTCTTATATGTCAGCCAAACCGTTTTATTTCTTGACCTTATAAGAGACTGTTTTTACCATGAGGAAAGACTTCTTGCCCATTCCCCTACCAAATCCTTTAAGAAAGGTGACAGTTGTTTTCTGCAAAGATCTTGGTCTAAGGGTGTGCCTTTGGAAAGATTACGGCTCAGGGGCAGCTAGGTGGTGCAGTGGATAAAGCATCAGCCCTAGATTCAGGAGGACCTGAGTTCAAATCCAGCCTCAGACACTTGACACTAAGTAGCTGTGTGACCCTGGGCAAGTCACTTAACCCCCATTGCCCTGCAAAAAAACAAACAAACAAAAAAAAGAAGTCAGTGGGACAAGGAGAGCTTGCCCAGGGTCATACAGCTATTTAGTGTCAAGTGTCTGAGGCTGGATTTGAACTCAGGTCCTCCTGAATCCAGGGCTGGTGCTTTATCCACTATACCACCTAGCTGCCCCCCCCCCTGAATTCTTTAAGGCATAAAATTTGGACAGCAGCTCTCTTCCTCTCGTTCTTCCTCTTCCTCCCCCTCTCCTCCATCTCCATCTCCCTATCCCTCCCCCCTCTCCCTCTCAATCTCCCTTCCTCTCCCTCCAGTTTTATATCTTCTAATTCTTTATTACTTAGGCTGATAAGATGTTATGATCATAGATTTAGAACTTAAAGGGTTCCATCTTTTCTTTTAATGTTTCTCTTGACTTCATCTCTTTCCCCAATATTTCCCTTCTCTCCCTAACCCCTCAAATCATTCTTTGTCACATTTTAATAAAGAAAAAAGATTAAATAAATGTGATAGATACCCCAATCAAATATGATATAGTATGTTCAGTGTTTCATGAAGCAGGCACTGTGGAGCACTTGTAGCTTAGTCAACCATAGACACCAAGGTCACCCACTGCAACCTGGGAAATCACCAGTCATCTTGACTTCTGTCTTGCCACTGGAATTGGATGACTGGAAGAGAGCATGATGCTGACAATTTTGTGTAACTCTGCCTCATTTAAATCCAATTCCCTCACAAGTCATCAACCCTGATGTCACTGGTCTTCTTTGAAATGAAGAATGGGCAACAACAAAAAGTTTCATGACCAAGCTTGCTCACCACAATTGCATACTCTTCAGTTTCAATTTGTTGAATGGTGATGGTGTTCATTTCATTTATGTCATTACAGTCTTTGTGTGGGGCAGCTAGCTGGCTCAGTGGATAGAGTGGGTAGAGATAGCTGCAGAGTCAGAAGGACCTGGGTTCAAATGCTGTCTCAGAAAATTACTGGGTGTATGACCCAGGGCAAGTCATTTAATCATGTTCGCCTTAATTCCTCAACTTTAAAATGAACTGAAGAAGGAAATGGCACACCACTCTAGTATGTTTGTCAAGAAAATCCTGCCAAATGGGGTCAATGGAGAATTGGACATGACTGAAATGACTGAGCAACAAGTTTTTGTGTATATTGTTTTTTTCTTTTTTTTCTTTCTTTTTTTTTTTTTTTTTTGGTGAGGCAATTGGAGTTAAGTTACTTAAGTGTCTGAGGCTGGATTTGAACTCAGGTCCTCCTGACTCCAGGGCTAGTGCTCTATCCACTGACACCACCTAGCTGCACCATGTGTATGTTGTTTTAATGGTTCTCCTTACATCATTTTGCATCAGATCATATAAGTCTTACCATGACTTTCTGTATATCTTTCTTATGGTGCATTAATATTCTATGCTATCAATGTACCCTGATGTGTTTAGCCATTCCCCAGTCAATGGGTAGCTATTATGTTGCCTATTCTTTGTTACTATAAAAAGAACTTTCTATAAATATTTCAGAGTATTCTCTTTGACCTCCCAGGGGTAGATGTCTAGCATCAGACTTTAGTTTTTCAAATGATAGAAAAAGAAAGCTGTCCACTCTCTACTCATCTATTCTACTTCCTTTCTCTATTCTTTTGTTTTCTCTTACCTGGCAAAGGCATGAAAGATATGATTGTGGTGTATAAATGTCACAGTCCTGGTGCCTAATGGGGGAAAATCTGTGAAAAAGTAGGGATTCCATATAGAATTAAAACCCTGAGTATGTGGGAGTGTGTTGCTTCAAAAAAAATGGAAATATAGAAACTATGGCAGACACATGTTTATTTCTTCACTAGGGAATTAAGTGCTGAGAATCTGGGGATCTTTTATCTCTAAGTCATTTTTACTCTCATCTTGCCAGATGATCAGCATAACCTTATTGGCATTTTTTAGGGATTAAAACTAAACTATCACATTATACATTTTACATTTGTCTCTACTATCCTATTGAATTCTTCCCTTTCTCTTGAAGCATTCTCCAGGATTGGAATAAAATTCTTCAGTGGGTATTCATGGATTTCATCAATTAAGTCTTTGTATTTTTTTTAACTAACTGAGAAATAACAAAGATTTAAAAAAATATTTATTTGGAAAACTGTTGAAAGCTATAGAGCTCCCCTGAAGTAAATAACCTATTCAGTCACCAAGAAATCTGATCTGATGGTTTTTGCAGAGACAGGGCAGAAGCCAGCACAGCCCAGAGCTTTGCTGATGCCTTAAGACAGATCCCTAGGGGAAACAGACCCCGAGGCCAAGAGAAATAAGTGAAGTGAGGAGAAATCCCTGCAATCCTGTACACATCTCCAGCTAGCTAGGCTTTTATTTCTGTCCTCCTTAAAATATTTTATCCCATGTATATAACATGTATGTGGGTAGGGTTATATGCATGTGTTTATATATGTATGTTTGTATATTCATGCATGCCTCTCTCTATATGTATATGCAGAGAAAAGGAGAAGGAGAGGATGAAGCACAGAAAGACAGACAGAAAATAAGAGAAATGGAAAGAGGAAGAGAAGGAGAGATGAAGAGGGAGAGAGGAAGAAGGGGGGGGAGAGACAGAGGAATGCCTATGAATAGTCATAGGAAATGGACCTGTGATTTTACTGGTATAGCTTCCTTCCAGGTGGGAAAACTCTCTCCACTAATACAGATATTGCCATGCTCTATAATATTCTAACCTTATAGAGATACCTGGAGTATCGAGAGGTTCAGTGACTTGCTCAGGGTCACACAGCCAGTCTGTGTCAGAGATAGGACATGAAGCTGGGCATTCCTGGCTTCAAGAACAATTTTCCATCCACTCTGCCAAGCACTTGCACTCTCTCTCTCTCTCTCTCTCTCTCTCTCTCTCTCTCTCTCTCTCTCTCTCTCTCTCTCTCTGTATGCACATAGTGTGTGCGTATGTCTCATGTTGCCTCTATCTGTATATTTTGTATGAGACATGTATACTATATATGTATTAGGTGTGTAAACATCCTCCTGTATATGCACAGAATCTAAAATCCCATGTATGTGCCTGAGCTCTTCTTTGTACTAAAAACCTCTTTCTCTTATGATCTTTGTGAATATCCTACAACAAGACCATAGGCCCAGTGGGAGCTTGATCAATACCAGTTGACTTATTCACACAATATACCATTAGTAATATTTTCTCCCCATGAGAGAATATATCAAGAATAATTCTAATGGCCTAAAAGGTAATCTACAAAAAGGCATTTGAAATATTCTAACATTTGGGGAACTTAGTAAAACAAATAGTTCTTACCTCAGGAAATTGGTAACAACTTCAATATGTGAAGAATTAATTCATGTGCTTATGGATTTTTAAGTGTTTGCACTGAAGGGCAATTTCACTTACAAAACTGTACGTGGGCAGCATGGTGATGCTTTCAATGGAGCAGGGTTGCTTTTGGATAGACACGGCTCCATAACCCTCAAAAACGGAGGCTTGCTGGAATTTCACAGGCTCTGTCTGTTGAATAAAAGTCAATCAAATGAAGGCTGAATTTCAGCATGACTGACAAGAGTGGAGAGATCAGATCGCAAATTGTTTCTTCAGAAACAAGTTTTCTGGGGATAGCTTAGAAAACAGTGGACCATTTAATTCTTATTGATACAGTTGGTGGCCCAATAAATCCCAAACATATTTTCCAGTGGATGCATCACTGGATTGGGCATTTGTGAACTACAAGGGGATCAACCGTTACAGAGTCACAGTTGGAAGAGGTCCCAGTCACCTTCTAGTCTAACTCATACACCCAAGGGAATTGTTATTAGAACCTACCCAAGCAATGGTTTTCTAGGTTCTACTCAAAGACCCCCAAGGAGGGGAGCCCACCATCTATGGAGGTTGCCTGTTAGAGAGGAACCACCACCTCTTGAGGCTGCTGTTCTCTGCTCCTTCTCTGTCCATTCTATCAAGCTGTTCGAAAGTCTCTCCTGACTTCAAGCCTAAATTCAGTTTCTCTGCAGCTTCTACTTAGGGCTCCTCATTCTGCCCTTTGAGAATAACCAGACCAAGTCTGCTCCATCCTTCACATGACAAACATCAGATCCTTGAAGATAACTATCACATTCCCATTGTATCTTCTCTTCTCTGGGCCATGTTTGGCCTTTGAATCATGGCTTTGCTAATTGCTCTCCATGGGAAAGAGACTGTGTGGTTTCGTGGAGAGAGCACTGGACTTGGGATCAGGAAGATGCAGGTTTGAATTAGACTTGAGCTGTTCAACTCTGGAAATGTCCTGTAATCTCTTTTGGCCTGAATTTCCTCATTCTAAGAAAAAAACAGGGGGAGGCTAATATTTAATGACTCCTGAGTTCCCCTGAGGACCTGCATGCAAATCACTTATGCTACCTGGATCTCAATTTACTAATCTGTAAAATGCAAAGATTAGACTGTTGTTCAGTCATTTAGTCATATGCCACTCTTCCTGGCCCCATTTGAAATTTTATCAGCAGATACTGAAGTACTTTGCTTTGTCCTTCTCCAGCTCATTTTATAGATATGAAACAGGCAAACAAGATTGTGACTTGCCTAGCCTCAGACAGTTAAGTAACTATCTGAGGCTAGATTTGAACTCAAGTCTTCTGACTCCAGGGCTGATGTTCAATTCACTGCACCACCTTGCTGCCCCTGAAATTTACAGATGCCTCTAAATCTGCAACGTTATAAAATCACACCTTATGATTTCATTTCAGGCAATCAGGGTATATTTGGCCCTTTCAAAGACCAAGGAACCTTAAAACTAAACAGGAGCTTGGAAGTCATCTAATCTAATTCCCAATTTAAGGGGGAAAAAAGGAAACCATACCCCAGAGAGGGTATGCAACTTTGCCAAAAGTGACACAGCTAAGAAGAGGCAAGTCTCCAGTCTAGTTCTTGCCTCAAAGTCCAAACGCTGGCTCTCTTATTTGAATTGATGGAAATGTTTTGTTTTTAATTCTCAATTGATGTATTTTTATAGTAACATTGTATAATTAATTTTCATTGGAGAATTCTAGATATGTCTAAGTATGGATACATTTCATTTCAAAGAGCTGACTTTGGCTGGAGAAGGCTCATGTGTGAACAAATACAACTTTTTGGAGATAATTATAAATGTGTGTGTGCATATATGTGCATGTCCATGTGTTTGCATCGGTGTATATGTATATATACAACCTTTCCTTCTCATACTGGGTCCTTAACTACTGCTATCAAAATAACCAAATCTCTTGATCCTTAAAAAACTAAAATGAAATGAATCCAATTAAATCAAATACCTCCCTATACCCTGCCATTCTCTTAGGCCATCATTCTACATGTCTTACGTCCTACATCCTCCCTTTCTCAGCTAAATTCCTGGGTTGGGGGGAAGCCACCTAATATTGGGGCCTCCACGTCTGCTCATAAATCCTTGACAATATGGCTTCAAAGTTAATCTCTTAAAAGATTCTGATCTCTCCCAAGTGGCCAGTGATCTCTTCCTTGCCAAACCTGAAGGTTCTATCAGCGTCCTCATCTTTCTTTACCTTTCTCTCTACTCTCTGGTTTTCAGGACACTACTGTCCTTGGGTTCTCCTCACTGACCACTCCTTTTCAGTCTTCTTTGCTGGATCATCATCTATACCATCTCCCACCTCCAAATTGTGGCTATTTCCCAAATCTCTGTCCTGGTTGCTTTCCTTTGTGGTGCCCCTTCCTTGGTGATCTCCATAGTTTCCATGGGACTAATAGGAGAATTCCATATACAAAAGGAGATAAGAAAGCAGGAGGAGGGGAGAGCAAGGAGAACAGGGGGTATGTAGGGTGGGGAGTTCTTGTTCTATGGAACTGAAATCAAGCAGAATGGCAGAAGCTGAGTGGATGACTATATCTGACCCCTTCCCTCCACTCACACAATGCACCTACCACCTTCCTTCATCCTTTCAGCATCCCTCACCTAAATTACTGAAACAAATTCCTGGTTGGGCTCCCTTCCATCAGTCATATCCATGCTTCAAGCAGATGCTAATGATTTGTGTTCATCAAAGGCTTAACCATATCACTCCCCTAATCAATAAACTCCATTGGTTCCCTCTTGTTTTTAGGGTAAAATCCAACATTTTCTTCATCCCAGCCATTAAAAAATTCAACCTCATCACAACCTATCTTTTCAGCCTCATTGTGTATCAACTACTTCCTATCTTTTGTCACAATATCCAAGTGGCCTTCGCAGGTGATGCTCCATTTCCCATCTCCTCACTACCTGTTTGCCTCAATCTTGTAGAATCCCACTTCTTTCAAGAACCAACTCGAGCTCCATCTTCTACATGCAGCCCTCCCTGAATCTCCTTTCCCAAACTACTAATGTTCTCCCTTTAATAACTAACTTATACTTATTTGTATTCATTCTCTCTATATTTATTCAACATTGAATTGAATAAGGAAAGTAGCAGAGAGTGTGGGGCTTTGAGACAGGGGAGAAATGCCAGTTTCAAATCCTGTCACACCATTTACTAGCTATGGGGCTGTTAAAGGCTAAAATTCTAGCTAAACTGTCTAAAATCTAATGAGTGATCTCCAATAAATTATAAACTTTAGCAAGAGTTAGACTTTTAAGCATTTATTACGGAGAATAAGAATTTGGTAAAGAGAGAGAAAGGCCTACATTCATCTATCTGTTAAAGGGAGAGCACATTTCTAGCTCCCCTCTCCACCAGAGTCCCCAGGAAAGAAACAGTCAGAGGGCCAGGCTCCCCTCTTCTTCCTCCCACTCACAAACATCACTTCCTGACGCCAAAGAAAAGACGCATGGTCTTGCCCTTAAAGTCCTTCACCTCATGGGCGGAGCTCTTCTACAGTAAGTCTCCAGCAGGTGGCATCATTCCAATCATTACAGGGCCATGTCTCCTCTATCTGCCTCACACATTTCCCTACAGCCAGTCTTTTTGGGGAGGGAGCCTGGCGTGGTACAGAAACATAGACTCGAATTCAAACACTGCTTTGCCACTTCTATCTGTTTGACTTTATGCAAATCTTTTCACTCCTCGAGACTTAAGTCTTCTCATCTGTAAAAATGTGTAGTTTTACCAGACAACCTCCCCAGTCCCTGCAGATCTGAATCTATGATCTAAATCCTCTTTTGCTTCTAGGAGCAGACCTGAATGTCAGACTGTTTTCTCTTGTTTCATCACACCACTGAACACAGCAGGAGTTTAGCCCACTTGGTTTAGCCCATTGTCATTTCAAATACTAAAAAGTTGAACAAGTCCTTTAAGGTCAAATTTACAAGTAAATTTCCAGTACTTGATTGCTTTTTATCCAAAAAACAGAATGACATTTAAGTTTCTGATTAATTTAATTGGCTTGCATCAACCAGAGATCTCTTCTTGACCCCATCACACAAGGAGCTTCCACAATACTCTGTCTTTCTAACACATACTCAGAGGTTCAGGCGTGCCAGGCATGCTCAGTCACCATGGTTGAACCCAATTCTCTCCCGTCAAGGGCAATGAGAAGCCAAGTAGGAGGCCTACTACTTGTGCATATCAAAAGAGATTAACTTGATTAACAACATTACAGAAGGCAGTTGGGTGGAAGGAATTCCGGGAGATCAGAGAGCAATGATGAAAGACTGTTTTAATCAACTTGTACCCTGGTGGGGGTTAATGAAGCAGGAAGACCAGCAGACCAGTTTCTACTCCTTTAACTTAAGATTCACCGTGGCTCCCAATTCTTAAAACAAGAATGAATCTATGATATGCTAATCACTTCTAAAAGTTCATGAATAGAATTCTGGAGGCAGTTTTGGAGTAGTGGAGAAAGTGCTGACCTTGTCATTAAAAAGACTTAATTCTGTCTTTCGCACTTACTTGCTTTCTATCAATAGACACAGTCACAGAAAGTCTATGAGCCTCAGTTTCTTCAGTTGTAAAATAGGTACATAATACCCATTGTGCATTGTTGCTGTGGGATTCAAATGCTGTATCAAAGCTCAAGATCTCTTCTTTGTTGAAGAGACTTTGAATATTACTTGTCATCACCAGTAGTGGTAGTCGTTGTAGTAGTAGTAGTAGTAGTAGTAGTAGTAGTAGTAGTAGTAGTAGTAGTAGTAGTAGTAGTAGTTGTTGTTGCTGTTGTTAAAGGGAAGATTGAAATTATTCAACAACTCCTTAAAACCTCAACCTCCCCTTTAAAATTTGTTCTGTAGTTCATTGTGAAAAATACAGCCAAATATTTGGAAAATAAATAATGTCACTCAACAGAGCTTTAGAGTTTGGCTTTTTTAGCAGCTTGACTTCATACATTTGGCAGGTCCCCAAATTGGGTGCTTTGAGATAGCACTTCAATATGTCTCTAAGGGAGAAATTAATCCACAGTACATAATTCTTTTATTTTCCCCTATAATTGAGCATGTGCCCCTTTCCAAGAGATATATGCAGCTACCTCCTGCCCCCTCCATCTTGAGTGGGGCCAGCATGTTTTCCCACCCAGTCCCCAAAAGCAAAGAGTTCATTAAATTATTAACATCATCTCAAAGTTCTGAGTTCCAAATCTACTTCTATCTCTGTAAGAGATACCCTTCCCTATGGCAAGATGTCTTCTGGGGGTACCTTCAGCTCCAGATCCATGATGATGTGAAAAGTCAGCCATCCAATCAATTAACAACATTTATTAAGCACCTTCTATGTGCCAAGAATTTTCCTAGGTCTCAAGAATACAAAGACAATGAATTAAACAATCCCCACTCATAAGGAGCTTACATCCTACCAGGGGAAACAACAGATACACATAAATCTATACTGCATAAATACCAACTAAAAACTACAAATACATAAAGGCAGTTAAATACAAGAGAGTCTAAGAGGATGAGTACTCACAGTTAGAGGTGGGGAACCCTCAGGAAAGCTTTCATCAGAAGATGCTGTCCAAAGGGACATGTCTTAAGTGACCAGAATTAGCCAAGGCCATCTGGCATAATAGATAAAGAAAGGGTGCACGCTGGAGTCAGGAAAACAGGCTGAAGTCATATGTTGGACACTTGGGACCTTGGGCAACCACAGAGTGTCCCCTGAAAACGTTCTGAAACTTTTATAGATATGAATTTTTCATCCTTTTATGTCCAATTCCTAGCACAGTGCTGCGTACATCATAAGTGCTTAATAATTCATTGTCAAGTTGTTTCATTTGCATTAGTAGAGGTTTCCCAACTGAGAAGCGTCTGTGCTAAAGAAATTATCAAGTGCTAGATACTAAGAAGTGTGTGTTTTAGTACTTAGAATAGCGTATATTCTGGGCAGGGATGATTATAAGCACCCTTTCCAAACCAAGTAAGTTGCACTTTTTTTCAAAATAACTTTTTGCTTCAGTTCAGTAAGGGGAGTATTTTCTTTCCCAAGCCCCTCCCCACTGGGCTCTCTGCCTGATTCATGGGACCAAAGTATAGCCACCTGGAATAAAGTCTTCAAACACAATTATGTAAAATCACAAGCTACTAGAAGGAAGGCTCAAAGAAGCTGTCTCCCAGGCAGCAGATTTGCGACATCCTAATAAAGGGGTTTTTTGTTAGTTCGCCTTGGCCATCAGGGGAAGATGAGGCCTCTTTGCTAGGAAAGCTGGTGGAGGGTCCTCAGAGGCATTCATTCTCAGCTCCCAGGACTTTATATTGAGGACCAAAAGAGTGGAGGAAGGTCTTTCTGGGTACTGTCAAGGAGCAAAAAAACCCTGCATCTGGATGGAGCTCGCTGGGTGCCAAGTTGCAAAGGCTCTGTAGCTAACACCTGCAGAGCCTGGAGTTTTGGCTGAAGAACCCTTAATTATCTCCATCCTGAAATGACTGGCTTAACAATGAAAGGAAATAATCCCACTGAGCAAACAAAAAAAAGAAGGATCCTCTTTTATGAACAGCTAATCACACAGGTGTTAAATACCTCTCATTGACCCTTTCATTGCTGGCTCAGTCCAACATCTGTTTTGTTATCTTTGGTACATCTGCCTAATAATATTCTGATGAAATCAACAGCATTGTCCCCATGAAATTACCTTAGTTCTACATCACATAAAGCTCACATCTCACCTGTCTTGGGGCAGTCAAATTGCAGCTTTGAGCATCCTGCAATGTGGTCTAAAAGATATCACTGACCTCCTGAGTTGATGGGGCTTGACCAGTCAAATTCTCTACTGCTCTAGTGCTATTAATGGAAGGGTTATGTGAGCAGGAAGAGAAGAAAAATAGCATTTGGAAATGGAAGGCAGATTGGGAGCTGAAAGGGCCATGATTTTATAGATGAAGAAACTGAGACAGAAAGAGGTTAAATAACTTGTCAAGGGTCACATGGCTAATATGTGTCTGGGGTAAGATTTGACTCCAAATCCAACATCCTATATGCTGGACCACCTGGTCGATTTTGCAAAAATGCCCATAATGAATCCAACTACATCACTGTAGGCTGGGTTAGTGTCTGAATGACTACGTTTTGACTATAAATAATTTTGGAAGAAAACGAGTGGGTTCCCAGAGAATCTTAGTTTAACATATTTTATTAATTATCGGTGTCCTTGGCAGGGGATGTTTTGACTAATAGAAATGTGTAATATATCATATCATATACGTATGTGTGTGTAAAATACGTATACATGTATATTATGTACATGTATTATATATAAATATATATACATATCAAATATCATAAAATATGTAATAGACAGATAGAATTGTGTAACTATATAACACAATTTGATTAGTCTATGACATATATTAACTATATGAATGTGTATTTCTATTATTCTATAGCCTATACGTATTTAACTACTTCAGCTTAAGTTTATTTTAGCCAGGTACAGGTTCTATCTATAGGATACTAAATAATTGAACGTAGATACACCTACATCACAAAACAATTGATCAAATTTACCAAGGTTTGATTATCTTAGTAACTACACTAAATCATATGCCAATATAGTGATGGACCCATGATCTCATTCCAAAGATACCATCAGTTCGTCAATCTATTAACAGATAAGCATGTATTAAATGCCTCCTATATGCTAGATGTTTCTAAGTAGTGCATTCCAGATGGCAACCCATCCCTACCATCTCAACCTGCAGGATCCATGCCTCTTTGTCTCCATAAACATTTCACTCAATGGGAATCCTCCTCTGTATGTCTTTTTCAACAGGGATAGTTGAACACAATGAGTAAAGGGCAAGTTCTGTCCCTGTGGGATAAAGGGTTTGATTCCATCTTTCTTTAACTTAACCTTGATATTATGATGGCTTCCCTGGGCAGAGACCAGTGCCAATTGAATGATAGTCTTGACTCCTTTTGCAGACTTCTGCAGACACCTCCATGGCACTGGAGCAGGTCAAGAATAGGGCCCAGGACTCACTTCCTGGAAAAAGTACATAGAAGAGTCACTTTGGAATTGCAACCCTTCCAAATGTCCATATCCATGAAACCAAAGCTATATTGCTAGGCCTCCATTAGCTGCTGGCACCTTCCCATCCCATCAAGGACACAGTCTCAGGAAGCACAAGGGGACAGACCCGTTGAGCATCATGGGCCTGCTGTGGGCTGTGCACAACCTGTCTCACAACAGCCGGGTCCTGGGATGTCTGGGTCATTCCAGTTCAGGTGTGAGGGGCCAGAGGCTACTCCTCCAGCGAGAGGCATACAGTGTTTTTCCTTCCTCACTCAAACACAGACAGGCAGAAAAGACATGAAAGCTCACTTTGGTCAGTTATTATTGCTTTTGGTAAGATATCCCAGTTCTATCTCAGTGGCCCCTCAAAAGCTGTCTCTTCACCATGGGGTTAGTGTAGGAGAGAGAACCACTCTCCCAATCACTACCCACATGGGTAATGCACGTGCTCCTGAAGACTGATGTGGCCAAGAGCCTCCTCCATGGCTGTTACCCGAACCAACTATCTGTTCTGACTCCATATTGATTTTGTTCTTTGCACGTCCCTTACATGTGACAACAGCACTGATGTCCATCTGATGCCCCCAGGCGTCAGATTGGGGCTGTTTCAGTTCTTGTTAGGGTCCAGCATCTAATTTTATTCAGATTTGCAGCTGAAACCTTCTTTATGTGGAATCCTGGAATCCCCTTTTCAGAAAGGGAGTTTCAGGAGCTCAGGGATAGTTTTCCTTTTCTATGGGTGTCCCTATTGCTTATCAGTGACTTGTATGGTTGAGTATGTAATCCCTCTTTCATCATTTCATTAATTCATTCACTCCTTGGTTCATTCCTTCATAAGGTGCTTGGATTAGCTTTCCATTTCAGAGCAGCATATCTGCTTTTGTCAATTTCATGGTTTTATTTTGTAACGAGTCATGGCACTCTTGACAATATGAAGTAATTAAACTAACCAGGTTATCAATAGAAACTTGGAATGGATCTTTCGTTGCAAGTGGTTATTGCATCTTCAATAACAGCTAGAAATCATAAAAAAGTCATAGCCTCTTTGTGGGATTGGGACAAAGATATGTGAAACAGAGAGATTATCCTTCTGGAATTCATGGGACTTTAAAATCTAAGAAGAATTGAAATTGAAGGTCACCCAGAGAATAAAGAATGTGAGCATACAGAAAGACAGGATAAAGAAGAAATTACAAACAAGGAAGCATGGAAAGGATAGAATCACGCAGCTAACTAGTCAATCACTCAATAAGCATTAAGCTCCTCATATTTACCAGGCATTGGGTAGTCAAAGAAAAGTAAGGAAATCCTCCCCATTAGCTTACTTCTATTCAAGATAGCATGGGAGACTCTGGAAAGATGACTAGATCTGGCACCAGAGGACCTGGGTTCAAATCCCCTCCCATTGCCTGTGTGATTTTGAACATGTGACAATATCCTGTGGCCCAAGTTTTCACATTTAACTAAGGAGAAGATTTTACTAAGTGGTTTTTGATATCCATCCCAGCTTTAAATATGTTATGATCTTTTCTCTGCTTCTATAAACAAAGTATTCAATAAGAAAATAAGGGTGCTCTGGACAGTGAGGCATCGCCAAAGGACAGCCCCCAGCGCCATTGGAATCTTCATAATGTCAAGAGAAGGCAAGGATAGTTTGAAGGATGCCTGGTGGGAAATTCACAGGGAAGAAAGGATAGGAGTTGTCTGGGCAATGATAGATCAGTTGCCATCTGTGTCACTGGAGAGAATACTAATATTAATGAAATCCTAAATCCATTAGAGTATTTGAATGATTGAAAGAAAGAGAATACATGTGCACAGTCTGTTCCTAGGTCTTGTGTGTATATAGCAACAGCAAAATAATATCAAGATAATTGTTGTGGGAAAATAGTTTTAATTATGTGTAGGTATTTGGGGCTTTGTATTCGGGGCTATGTTTTAGTGAATTTTAGGAACACATGCAACATTTTAAATAGAAAATGCAAAAGCAATTTCTTATTTGTTTTAATCCTACTATTTTTTTTTATTCTTAACCCTTTTAGATCTGCAATTCTGCATTATGTTTCACTTTGTTCTACAGAGGAACTTAATTACACACACACACACACACACACACACACACACACACACACGCCCTTTCAGACTCCCCCCCCCCTCCCCTCAGCAACAATTCAAACCCCTACTGTGGAGAAAAGAAATATAAAAGAAGCATAGAGGTAGTATAATTTAGGAGCAAAGTACCAACCTCCATAGAATCTGATGAACCATCAACAATCTGCTTTACAATAAAGGCCACATCCTGTTGCAAGAACGCTTGTGCTGCTCTTAAGTTTCTCTTCACATTTTCTACATATAGAAGGAGCATTATACCCCATGGTGTTTTATGACTTCCCAAAGACATACTAAAGAGATCCAGAGCACTTGGCTATTTTTAGATCCCTAACTGAGGAAGTCCTTTGCCTAAGGAGGATAATCCCCTCGAGTGTCGACCTCCGCCTTGTTTTATGAGTGGTGTTCGCAATGTTCTCACATTTTTAGAATCACATTTTTTCCTAAGAAGAAAGACACATTATAAAGTGTTTGTCTGGTCCACTCCTCGAACCCTCTCCTCCCTGCCACCCCCCCGCCCCCATCTCACTTCTCCAAAGGGAGAGGAAAATAGATTACCTTCACACTGCACTCCCAGGAAACATCTATTTGCTGTTCAACTTGAAAAATGCAGCTGAAAATGACTGGTTTTGTATTAGCAACATAAAACACAGAAAATGTGATGTATTAGCCCATCAGGAATAAGATTACTTTGAATATAGAGAGAATAGAAATATATGTGTGTGATATTTCTGCAGTTGATTTTGTTGCTTACAAATACTTTTTTTCCCCCCCCAGTTGCTCCCACAATCCAGGAAATTAAATCCGGCACAGTGGCCCCTGGACGCAGTGGATTGATAAGATGTGAAGGTGCCGGTGTGCCCCCTCCAGCCTTTGAGTGGTACAAAGGAGAGAAAAAGTAAGGACTTGGGAGTTTTGCTTGAGATCTGAGAACATTGAGTTGATTTGTTTGCGTTTATGAGACACTAAGTAGTTTCTTCAATTGGCATGAATGTCTCTTGGAGGCAGGTCGGTGTGCTCCCCCTCGCGCCGTCAGCCCCGACACCCCCCCCCCCCCGCCCCCCGCCACCGGTCCCATAGTGCTAGGCTAAGGAACCAATTATAGTAGAGAGAAAAAGGCCAGTTTGGTTTCTGGGGCAGAGGAAACGATTGGCAAATTCTAATTCCATTTCTGAACCTACACTCCTATACTCGCAGGCATGTTGGTTTCTCCATCTGGGCATCTCTGTCTCTATTGCTCTCTGTGTTTTTCTCTCTGTCTCTCTTGCTCCCCCTGTGATTTCACTGCATAGTTACCTTCTACTTAATAACATCCTCCTAACAATTCAGATTATCGTCAGTTCTCCAGTTTCTGAAATCATTGCTGGGCAAGACTCAGATTAAGTGAGTCCAGAAGGAGGTTTGAACCCAAGTCTTTCTTATTCCAAATGAATCTATCTCCCATAACATACTACAATATAAAGCAATCAATTGTTCTGTCATTTCACAACTATTTGTAAAGTGCCTACTCTCTGGCAATTTGCTGTTGATATAAATATTAATATTACTGGTGGTGGTGGTACTACTATTACTACTACTACTACAAAGCATTTATTAAGCACCTAATCCTTGCTCTCATAGAGCTTAAGCTATAATATGGGAAATTAATAAATATATGTGTATGTAGAATAAATATAAAGAAAATAAATATGAACAGATTCAAAGTAGGTCCATATAGTTAAATTAGGAGGAAGCTCTAAACTGAGAGCCTCAGGAAAATTATAAAAGGGGATTCTTCAAATAAAACAATCCATAAAACAAACAAAACAAAATGAGCCTTGAAAGAAGCCAGGGATTCTACAAGGTAGTAGTGAGCAGTGAGTGCCTTCCAGTAAGGGGGAACAGTCTATTCAAAGGCTGAGGTTGGAGCAGCAAGCAAAGGGAAGATTAAATAGACTAATATAACTGGAACAACATAAAGTGAAAAAGTGGATAGAATATGAGACATGGTACTGTCCTTATTATCAATCCCAAGAGGCCATCTTCTCTATCCTTCTTCCAAGAATGATACACAACCCCACCTTCCCCCAAGGTGAATCAACATATTCCTGAAGATTCAGAGATACCATTACTCTTCTGCCTCACTGAGTCACACCCTCCTCTCTCTGATTCCTAGGAAATTGAGGAAAATTGTGAGAGCAAAGGGAAGAGTCATGATTTGCAACAAGAACAAAAGTATTTTGGCAGCATGAAAGTGTTCATTAGCAGGAACTCTTTAGTACTACTTTACTTAAATCTACCTCTTTCAATAATCCTGAATGTTTTCTCTTCTCCTTCCCCACTTTTTCTCTCTTCTCCTTTTTATATTGTGACCCCAGTGGATGTATGTCTTATGCTGGAGGGTGCCAGTGACCAGGAATAGCCAACGCCTTCCTTTGCTCCCTCACTTCCTCTCTGAAAATGTAATAAGTTACGCCCTGTTACAAGGAAAAGTTTTAAGCCAAGGTGCAATACAATATCCTCTCATGTTCAGTAGAAGTAGGCTTCTACAACTTTGGCATTTTTATAGTAAATAAAAATTTAAGAATAGAACCATAGTTGCTCAGAGTCTCCATTTCGAAAGGAGTGGTTTGATTCCTGCCTGCATTTAAATTTGCACTGATTTCTATGTGACCCCTGACCTTTGAGGGGATGGAAGCAAAAATCCAGGTTACTAGAATTATTTGATTGAAGAATGAAGCAAAATTTGCCCCAGTGTCATTTAGGATAGGCACTTGGAGAGGAGGCTGGGGGGAAGAACAGACTTTTTCTTGGTACTCCCCACAGTCCTTGAAAATGTGAAAACCAGTGGTGACTTTAGCCCAAGACTTCTACTTCCAAATGGCTATGAGCTCAGTGCCTTTCTCAGTATCATTTTCCTTTGACATGTTCAGTCCTCCATTTCAATAATCCCTCTGTCTCTGGCCCTTCTTTCCAATCCTTCCTAGCTCATCTCTTAAGGTTGCCATTACTTCTTCTTTGCTTCCAGACCCTGAAACCCTAAGTTCCAAATTGATCTTCTATTTTATATCAAAACTACAGGGCATGACTGAATCTCCCCAGCCAAGAGCAATCTATTTCCTTTATGTCCTCATTTCGCTTCATTCAATGGATTTTAGGATTTCTAAATCAATCACACACTTTTTGCACCTAGTATAAAGTCTTTGATTGACACATTGATTCAATGGAGTGGTCACATTTAGTTCATATGTCTGATTGACTGATTCAATCTCAAAGCCTAGAATTCTATAATAATGAAGTAGGAGTATGGTACACCTCTTACACTTGCTGAGCAAATCAAGCCAAGTCCACATTCTTTTTAGAATTTCATAGTTGAAGACTATCTACTCAACCTCTCCATGAAAAAGAAGCCCACGACAACATGACTAACCTTGGACAAATGGACTTTTTTTTTAAATGGTGCCTTTAATAAAGGCATGGATGGCATGTTTATAAAATTTTGGGGTAGCATAAAGTTGGAAAGAAAAGTTAACATATTGGAAAACTGAGTGAGGAGCAAAGAATCTTTTTCTTTTTCTTTTTTAATTTTTAAATTTAATTTTATTATTTTCCAGTTACATATTACATATAAGGATAGTTTTCAACATTTATTTACACTGGATTTTTAGTTTCAAATTTTTCTTTTCTCCCCCTCCTTCCCTCCCTCCTCCCCAAGACAGAAAGCAGTCTGATATAGTTTATATATGTACAGTCACATCAAACATATTTCTACATTAGTCATCTTGTGAAAGAAGAATCAGAGCATAAAGGAAAAACCTCAAACAAGAAAGAAAAAAAAACAGTCCAAAAGGAGAAACAGTATGATTCAATCTGCATTCATAATTTGCAGTTCTTTTTCCTGGATCTTGAGAATATTTTCTATCACAAGTTCTTTGAAACTGTTTTGGATTGTTGCACTGCTGAGAAGAGCCAAGTCTATCCCCATTGTTCATCACACCATTTTGCTGTTACTGTGTACAGTGTTCTCCTGGCTTGAGGAGCAAAGAATCTTGACAACTCCCTGGAGCCCTTCACTGGAGTCATCCTTTCCAATCTGACATCTAAACATTAATGTCACTTCTGAGTTGGCCATTCAGCCAATTCCAAATCCATTCCATTTCCATATTTTCCACAAGAATAACAAGAAACAATCTATCACCTTGCTAAAATCTGGTGAAGTCTAGCTATAATATTGCTAGGGTAGCTAGGTGGTGCAGTGGATTGTGCTGGCCCTAGAGTCAGGAACACTCATCTTTATGAGCTCAAAGCAGGCCTCCAACACTTCCTAGCTGTGTTACCCCAGGCAGGTCACTTAACCCTGTTTGCCTCAGGTCCTGCACTGTTAAATGAGCTGGAGAAGGAAATGGCAAACCACTCCAGGGTTTTTGCCAAGAAAACCCCAAAATGGGGTCAGAAAGAGTTGGATATGACCAAAAAAATACTGAATAACAGCAATAATATTTTTCTGAGCAACAGGTGTAGTAACTGTGTTTAAAAAAAGAAAAAAGAAATAACTGTCTGACATGATTTGTTCCTGATGAAGCAATAAATCAATAAGCATTTATAAAAATAATTCTAGTTCTTTGCCATTTACAACTCCTTATCTAGTAGTTCATTAACCATGAATTTAATAAAACACTCTGGAATTGTAGTGAAGTTCACAGGCCTAGAGTTTGCAGATTCTATTCTCTTTGGTTCTTTGAAAATCAAGACAGGTGTCCTTCTCCAAACCTGCCATGTTTTTCCCAATCATCAATATCCCCAGTGGTAGCTCAATGATTTCATCTACCCATTCTTTCAGCAAACAAGGATGTAGTTCATCTGGTCTAGGCAACTTGAATTCATTTGCCTCTTATCAATTTCCTCCCAAATATATCAAATCAGACAATATTTGTAAAGTGCTTAGCACAGTAGTATAATCACTTAGTAATGTTTGTTCCTGTTGGATGACTTTCCTTTTGGCCTGTCTGACCAGCTACTGCCAACAAGGCAGGAAAAAGCCAAAAACAGAATTACTGTGGCTTATTCACTCAGAGTGAGTCACACTCTACCAGTGGTTGGCATACACATATGACTCTCACTATTAGGCTAATAATATTTACATATTACATGAGACAACAAAAGGAAAAAGAATCACCACTCATTACAGCAGAGCTGGCTATACAAAGAAAAAAGGGTAAGTTAAAGCATTAGTTACAGGAGATAGAAAGAATGTGTCGTTATTAGGACAGCTAGTAGCACTAAATCAAAGGGGAATATATAGAGAAGACTCTGTCCTTGGGCTTACAAAATCCTTCTTTTGGAGAAATTAAATCTTAGTTGCAATTAGGGGAGGAATGAAGACATAGAAGGAACTCAGTCATTCATTGTAAACTGGTCCCTTGGTACATGCAGGAGTCAGATCTGGCAAAACTAGAAAATACAAAATTAAACGGAATTTGTTATGTCAATTCTATACCACACTTGAAACTTTCTCTTACCCAAGGGTCTGTCTCCTTATCCTGGACATCAAGTCCCTATTAATTATTTTTGTTCAGTCCTTTTCTATTACAAAGGTAATTCTTTATTGCCAAAGATGCCCAGATCATTGTTTTTTGTTTTTGTTTTTTGTTTGGTTGGTTTTTGTTTGGTTGGTTTTCGTATGAATCATCTCCAGTAACCACAAGGCCTCTCTTCTGCATAGTAACTGGCAGCTTGTAGATAAACATCCTGAAATTGCAGCTTGATTTATTTTTCCCCCAAAAGTATTTCTTTATACATATCTCCCTTGAAGCTCATCTATAAGATTTTTCCTACTCACCCAGCCTCCTAAGATTCCTTTGCAATAATCTGTCAGCTTGGTATCTTAACACCCAGAGGAGTTTTGAGAATTGTGTTTAAATTTACTCTTCTCTTTCCAAAAGTAATTGGTGTTTGTTTAGGAAAATCATTTTTGTGGTAATTATAATTCTAAGGGAAAATGTTGATTGAGCCTTCTTTCTTGGGCCTGAAATGCAAACATCCTTGTGAAATGAAAGTCTTCTCTTAAGCAATTATCATTGCAAAGAGAAGTGAGAATTTATACACAATTCAGGATTTTCTCTTCCTTTCTTTTTCCCCCTTTCTTAACATTAGCAGCTTCACCTTTGCCTTAAGACTAGATGAGCTGGGCCAACTTGTGTCATAGGAAAGGTGGGAAAAGATTCCTGAGAGAGTCTGGAATATTCTAATAAAGGGCATCTGGGTAGCTGATGGTTATCTTTAGTGAGGATTTTTACATTTTTTCCCAATTTTCAAATATTTATTTTATTTCTGTTATTCCCCCCAAGGAGGGGGGAGGGAGGGAACCCTTGTACCAAATGTACTCTTTAGTACTAATTTGACAAGATTATGTGTTAAAAGGAAATTTTTTTGTTCAGTCTTTTGCCCTGATGAATGGGGTTCCCCCAACACACTAATTAATCCTACCCAGAAAACAAGCCAGACTGGAAACACAAGAGGTCACTACATAAATTTTAATAATTCTCCCATTTGGTTCTAACCACAGAGATATGGTGGAATACCACATTTGATTTTACAGAACTCCTCTATGCTCAACAGCATCATCCTAATCTCTGTTGCTTGTGCCAAATCAATCTGAGTAAGCATTAGTGGTTATAAACTGGGGGATTTAAACTTAACAACAGGAAACAAGTATACTGTGGCCATGAGGATCACAAATAATAATCTCATGTTTCCTTCAATATCACCTCTAGTATCCCTTAAGAAGACAAACCTTATTAAACAGGCTCTATAGGCAAACTAAATCATTTTACAGATTAAACCACTCGGGGAATCACCAGGTACTAATTTGAGAAGGGAGAATAACATATCCCCAAGGTCACCAAGAAAGCTTAGCATAAATACCCAAATCAATGCAGTAATGATCACCAATATTAAAATAGCATCAGTTCTTCTTGGAACCTGGTAACCTACTCCCAATGTTCATTTAAGCAGCACATTTCATCTTGAGTCTCAGATGTCTGATAGAGTCCTCTAGTTCCTGGAAATATCTTCCCTTGCACATTCCACAATAGGCCTCCTCAGGGCAGCTCTGGAGGGCTTCCTCCTAGAAGATCTGCTTCTCTGATTCTAAGTCACTTTATTTCTAGAAGATGCAGCTAAGTTCTCCTAGTGATAAGACTGCATAATGATCTGATTGGCTTTCCAGTAGTTAGTTCATGTAGCAAGAATTAACTCAAACCCCATGGATCTCACCCTATTAACAATAGAGCTATAAGAAGAACAACAAAGCAAGAACCCATAGTTCACCTGAGTTGTCTGAGAATTTCAGTTTTTACATACCCCTTGCTACTTCTATCTTTACCCAAACTTACTATGTACAATGTCATCCACGGGCATTAAAGTTGGGGGCTTGAACAATATAGTCTGCTCTTATCTGAGAGGAACATGTTCTACTAGTCCCTCTCAATTGCAACTGCCAGCTCAGCAGGAAAAGTCAGGGAATGGTGGGGAGGAGGAGAAGCCCCCAGGACCTGAACAATGAGGAGAGCATATTCAATTGTCTCAGTGGGCAGCAAGATGGTACAGTAGAGAGGAGTCAGGAAGACCTGAGTTCAAATCTGGATTCAGATACTTACTTAGCTGTGTCACCCTGGGCAAGTCACTTATCCCTGTTTGCCTCAGTTTCCTCATTTGCAAAATAAGCTGGAGAAAGAAATGGCAAAACCACTCCAGTATCTTCACCAAGAAAACCCCAAATGAGATCATGAAGAAATAGACATGGTTGAAATGATAGAACAGCAAAATGAATATGTCAGTTACTATGGTACCTATGTCATAAGGTGATTGAGAGGCTCAAATGAGATAATGTAAGGTGGATGCTTTGAAAACTTTACAATGCTATATACACATCAGCACTCAAGAGTCAAGCTCCCTGGCCTATTGTCTGAGTACTAAACAAAAGTCCAGGGCAGCTATATGCCACAGTGCATAGAACACTAGCCCTGAAATTAGGAGGACCTGAGTTTAAATCTCATCCCAGGTACTTACTAGCTGTGTGACCCCGGGCAAGTCACTTAACCCCAATTTCCTTAAACATCTATGGCCATCTCCAGTCATCCTGATGTATATCTTGCCCCTAGACTCAGATGGTTCTGGAGGAGAGAGTGAGGCTGGTGACTTTGCATAGCCCTCCCTCACTTAAATCTAATTCAGTGCAAGTCATGACATCACCACAATGTCTTAGTTCTCTTCTGAACAAAGGAGAAACAACAAACAAAAATACAACCCTCCAAGGCTTACATTTAAGGCTTTCTACAATAATCATTTCCAGAATATTTTTTGTTTGTTTGTTTGTTTTTCCCAGCTTTATTGATGCTATTCAGTTACTATCTATTCAAGTCAAATTGGATTCTGTTCCATGCTGACAGCTAGGTGGCCTAGTGTTAGACCTGTAGGCAGGAAAATCTGAGTTTGAATCCTGCCTCAGACACTTGGCAATGTGGCTGTAAACAAACCACTTAAAGTCTCCCTGCATTTCTCATCTCTAAAGTGTTATAATAATAACACCAACCTCCTAGATTTGTTGTGAGGATCAAATGATATACATACATATATGTGTATACATGCACATATATACTTACATATATTATTTATACTTACATGTGCGTGTGTGTGTGTGTGTGTGTGTGTGTGTGTGTGTGTGTGTATATCTTTGCAAACCTTAAAGCACTACATGAAGGCTAGCTACCATTACTGTTGTTGCTTGGCCTCTCTAGTCTGGCTTGCCCTTTTGAATGGACTCCACCCTAAGCTCCATGTGTCTGAATCTCTGCCTTATTCAGGTTTAGCTCAAGGCTATCTTCTCTCTCCAGTTTTACCTGAGCCCCAAATTGAAAGTGGTCCCTGTGCCCACTTTGTGCCTTTTCCTTTGCTCATCTTCCATCTCCTTTGCCTTTGTATTTGTGTCTATCCTCCCTTTAGATCATGAGAGACCAGAAAAGGGGGGGGGGGGGCTGTTCCCTGTCTGTCCTTTGAATGTCAGTGTCGAAGTTAGTAGCATGTTCTCAAGAAAGGGCACGTCAGTGTATCTTAACTCAGTGATTGCTTGCTGATGTCTCCTTAACTAGACTGAAGTAACTAAGGGTTAGAGGCTTCCCCAGTGGCAGGAGCTGCCTTCTAGGATTCCCCACCACTAGACATTTTCAGCATATGGATTTTATAATGGGAATTGCTGAATTGAGGAGGACATTTGACTAGATTAAGTGTTAGGTTCCTTCTAAAGCTAAGATTCTAGGATTCTAGAAAGACAAAATAACCAAATAATTCTCTTGGGGAGGATAACAATGCTCATTTTATAACATACTAGCATATCAGAGTAGCTTTCAGCAAATCCAATCTTTTACAATACAAAATGGCAACCTGCTGCAAGAGAACCGACAATTTCCTTAGAGAATTGGGCTTTCAAATATAAACTAACTTGTACTATGCTATGCTGATGTCTGAATCACTATTGTAAAGATGTAGGGTTTCTCTTTCTGTGGAAAAAAATGTAATCACCAACCTGGTTTTGGAGCCTGCCTGCCTGCTTGGATTTCAGTGTCTTTCTAGACATCTAAGCCTGGGGCCCAGGAAGATGCAACTTCTGATTACTGGTGATGAATAGAACTGCTCCCAGCTTTGAAAACAATGCTTTCCTTGCTCTGCCTGGTTTTGGGCAAAGGGCCAATTATCACAATGCTTTGTGCTCTGTTTTAATGAAGAATTGTTCTCCCTGCATCTATCTCCCTCTCATCTCTCCTACTGTCTCTCTTTTATTCTCTCTCTCTCCTCTCATGGCTCCTATCCCCCCTTCCTCTTGCTCCTTCCTTACCCTTTTTATCACCCTCGTCCCCTCATCTTTTACTTTACCCTCCCCCCATAGTCAACTTACCTCTCTATAATGAGAGATGCCATAAATGTGGAAAGATCTACTGAAAATGAATAAATTAAAAACCCTAATGGAATTGTCTTGTACCTGAGGGAAAAAAAGATCAAAAGCATGTATACTCTATACCAGCCTCATACACACACACACTGTACCCCCTGAGAAGTGATGGGGATCTTAATGTTTAAATGAGTTTTTTAAAGCAATATATTTCAATTTGACTCTGAATTTGTTTACATCAATATTTATTCTCCAAAGAAAATGTTCTCCAAGCACAGTTCCTCTCCTTGGGACCCTCTTAGGTGTCCAATGCCAAGGATATCCATCATATTCTAATCAGTCAACCAGCATTGATTAAGTGCCTAGCTACTGTGTGCCCAGGTCTGTGTTAAATGCCATGGATGTTGAGACAAAAGGAGGATGTCCTTTTCCTGCGAAGAGCTGGTTTTACGAGTTGCTGTGGCCAAAGAAATGCATCAGTGGCTAGCTAGCCATCTTGTGCTGAGTCTTTCCAACCTTAGTGAGGCTAGCACTTGCACAAGAGCCCACAGGTACCATCTGGTCGCTAAGCGATGTCGTGGGAGATCGGCCAGTAGCTGATCTATGTCTCTGGTTACAGAAACTTTGAAAACCAGCTAGGAAGCGTCCGTGTTCAGAATCTCCAAGGGCACGTGCTGGGTGAGCATTTCCATTGGTCCTTCCCTTTTTCCTTAGGGCCTGGTCTGTGGAGACCTGTGCTATGAAGTTGTGATGGTGTCCACAATGTGAATACCTACACTGCTAAAATCAAGGTTGTTTGAAAGAATAGACGCATGTGAGCGCGCTCGCCTGAAGGGTGCTTGAGGCTCAGCCAGGAGTTATGGGTTTCACTTGTGTGGCTGAATCAGGCAAAAACCTAATTGTACCTTAGGGGAGGGGTAACCCCCAACCAGTGATTTCTTGGCTCTCTTGGGTGTAGAGAAATACATTCTTACAGCATCGCCTAGCTACTATATATATGACAGAGACCAAACTCTAAACCAGGCCTTCTTGGGTTTGGAGATAGCTCTATCTCGTGTGTGATGATGCTTGTGTCTATAATGTTATAGATGAAACATCTATGAAGATCAGGGATATTAGGTTACTTGCCTATGTAGCTATAGGACAGCTAGGGGGTGCAATAGTGCATAGAGTACCAGCCCTGGAGTCAGGAAGACTCATTGTCCTGAGTTCAAATCTGGCCTCAGACACTTAGTAGCTGTGTGACCCTGAGCAAGTCACTTCACCGTGTTTGCCCGTTTCCTCCTCTAAAACAGGAATTGGAGAAGGAAATGACAAACTTCTATAGTATCTTTGCCAAGAAAATCCCAAACAGGGTCACAAAGATTTGGACACAACTGAAAAATGACTGAACAACATATAGCTGTTAAGTGTCCAAGACAGGATTTGACTCAAAGTACTCTGTCTGTAATTCAGTCCCTGAGTTCTCCTCCCAGACCCATCTATATAGGTCTCAAAACTTTATAAAGCAGTTTATCCATATTATTCCAATTGATTCTGACAGGCCCACTATAGGAATATTGATAAGCATATACAGTTTTCAAGGCGTTTCACATGTTACTTCACTTGATCCCTTTTTCATAATGTTTTTATTGATGTATTTTGTTTATACATGATAAATATTTACATATGAGCTTAAGTCCTTGAGAAGTCTTTTATTGCAACACAGAATAACTTAGCAGCACCTCGGCTGGAAAGAAATGTAGCACTCTGCATCCAGAGCATTCCCGTCACTCAGATTAAAAAAAAAATGAACAGAAACCTAATTTCCATCCATCCCTCTCTCTCTCTCTCTGTCTCTCTGTCTCTCTCTCTGTCTCTCTGTCTCTGTCTCTGTCTCTGTCTCTGTCTCTCCATATATACATATATCACTGGCTGTATAAAATAATGTGTCTCATTTTGTACCCAAGATCTGTCATATCTCTGACATGGGGTAGGTAGTATGTTTCAACACCAATCCTCTAAAATAATGGAATTAATCCGTTCTAAATGCTAGTACTTAACAGTTTTCAGATTTGTTTGCCTTTACATTGCTGTTGCTACTTTCTAAATAACTTTCTTCATCTGCTCATTCATTAGATCCTCATAACAGCTTTCTGAGTTAAGATTCCATTTTTACATATTTATGTTATTTTTTTTTTAAATTTTACAAATGAGGATATTGGTAAAATTAAAGTGACTTGCCCAGGGTCACACACTTAGTTATTGTGTGTAAGGCTAGATTGGAACTTGGGAAGATGAGTCTTCCTTGCTCTAGGCCCAGTGCTCTATGCATCATTGCACCATCTAACTGCCCCAGGGGATCCATTACCTCTTGATGTAGTCCATTCCCCATTGAATATCTCCTAGTAATGGGGAGTGTGTTTTGGCTGTTTGTTTCCTTGAGGGTTTTTTTTGGTTTGGTTTGGTTTGGTTTGGTTTTTGTGTGTGTGTGTGTGTGTGTGTGTGTGTGTGTGTGTGTGTGTGTGTGTGTGTGCAGGGCAATGAGGGTTAAGTGACTTGCCCAGGGTCACACAGCTAGTAAGTGTCAAGTGTCTGAGGCCGGATTTGAATGCAGGCCCTCCTGAATCCAGGGCAGGTGCTTTATCCACTGTGTCACCTAGCCGCCCCTGAGGGGTTTTTAAAAAAAAATTTATTTTTCATATGAAATCAGGCCTAATTTTACTTCTTGCCAACTCTTCCCTAGTGCTCCTTTTTCGTCTTCTCTCTGGAGCAAAACAGAACAAATCTGATTCCTTCTTGTACATGCTAGTCCTCCCAACATTTCAGGAGAACAAAGTGTCATTAATCTGGAGCTGGAAGGAATCTCAGACATTCCAGTCCTAGCCTCTCATTGTACCGGGAGATTGAGTCATGTGGCCAGTCACACAATTGAGCCTCAGAAGCAGGTCTTGAACAGAGGTGGTCAGATTCTAGAACGGGATGGTCCTTTGCCTGGGGTCTGTGGACAAAATTCAGGGGCTCCATGAATTTGGCATAGAAAAAAATACATTTTTTGTTTGTACTAAGTGTTATTTAGCATTTCCTTCAGTTATTATTGTGAGCAACAAAGCGTCCTTCAGAGAAGGGGCCCATGAGCTTTCTCGGACTGCCAGAGGGAGCCAGCACCAAGAGGTCCAGAACCCCTGCTGAAGACAGCTTTTATTTCCCCCCATGATCCTGGTCGTCTCGCTGTAGCCTCCAAACAATGTGAGATGAAGCCTTTAGCTAGCCTGCATGCCCTCTGCTGGACTCTCTCCAGATTGTCACCATCCAGTTCCAAAGGAGATGCCCAGAAGCAAGCACAATCCTCTAGCCGTAGTCTGACCAGGGATGTCTCATTGGACTTGGAGGCTGCTTCTCAAACCACTGGAACACACTACCCTTCATTTGCACAAATTCAAGCTTCATGTCATGTGTCCACATAAATAGAAAGTCAATGTTTGAAATTAGGCATGGTAGAGATTGGGCAGCTAGCACCAGGCCTGGAGTCAGGAAGACCGAAGTTTAAATTTAGCCTTAGAACCTTACTAGCTGTGTGACCCTGGGCAAGTCACTCTACCCGCTTTGCCTCAGTTTCCTCATCTTTAAATGAGCTGGGGAAGAAAACGGCAAATCACTTTAGCATCTTTGCCAAGAAAACACAAAAATGGGGTCACAGAGAATAGGATGTGACTGACACACCAAAGTAACAGTAGTAGAGGTCAGTTTGCAAAAACAAATAATAACTCTTTAAATCAAGTTAAGGCAAAAAGAGGTAAAAATTGGAACCCAAAACTTTAAATAAAAATGTTTATTAAATGTGCAAAAAATAATACATAGATGAATGAATGAATGAATGAATGAATGAATGAATGAAGTTAAAAGGAGTGTCTCCACCTGAACTGTTGTTTTCATTGCTTGAGAGGGACAGAAAAGCATCTGAAGAGCCAACTTCAAAGTCAAGGGGATCTGGGTTCAAATCTTGCCTCTGTCACATGTAGGCTATATGGCCCTGAGTAATAATACAGTTAATCTTTCAGTGTTTTTTCACTGTCCCAGACCTAGTGGAGGAGAGACCGACCACCATTGGTGTATGGAGTCTCCTCACCAGAGGGTTCCCTAGACCAAAGAAACCAGAGGTCCAGACTCAATCCCCAATCCAACCCAACCTCCCTTCTACGGTCAAAGTGATCTTCCTGATGCAGCTCAGCCCTCTACTCCATAAACTCCAGCGGCCCCCACCTGCCTCCAGAAGAAAAGAGGAAATCCCCTCTTTGGCCTTTGAAGCCCTTAATAACTTGGCCCCTTCCTAACTTCCTAGTCTTCTTACTCCTTTCTTCTCTCTGCGCCATCTGATCCAGTGGCACTAGCCTCTCAGCTCTTCCTTGCATCAGACCTTCCACCTGCCAACTTCTGGCCTTTTTTTCTAGCTGTCCCCCAGCCTGGCATCTTCTCCTTCCTCATCTCTGACTCCAAGCTTCCTCAGTTTCCCTTAGTTCAAGCCCCACCTTCTGCAAGAGACCTCTCCCAGTCCTCCTTAGTCCTCCCCTCTGAGAAGAGCCTCAGTTTGTCCTGTATATGATTCATTTGTACAGAGTTGTTGGCATATTTCTCGCCCCTTACACCATGAGCTCCTCAGGACCAGGAACTGATTTTTGCTTTTGTTGGTATCCCCAGCATTTATTACAGGGCCTGGGATGTATCAGGAGCTTCAGAAATGTGAGTTGACTCACTCCCCCTGACCCTTTGTTTCAGAGGGAGGAGATGAACTTGAGAAATTACTCTCACATCGAGCCTACATCATCACCAGTGTCCCCATTGCTCTCTTTTCTCTACTTCTGTCATTCATCCAGCTCTGCTTTTATTCATTCTATAAACATTTAGTGCAAGTCTCCTATGGATGAGACATTGTACTAAACACCATGGGACAGGATGATAAATAGAGAGATCTCTGTGCTCGAGGATCTTATGATCAACAAGGGAAGACAAGATATGACCACAAATCATTCTAACACATGAATTGGTTGACATTTTGGTAGGGATGAATAGATGAATTTATTGGATTAAAACTCTTTCATTCCACTGAGGGTACCTGGCAGGGAGCAAGACCTAAAGTAAATAGGAACCAGAGTGAAGCCCTTAACCATTTCAAAGGCCCTGCCACAACAGTCTGGTAAAGTCTATGGGAACCTTTTCAGAATAATGATTTTAAATGAAGAAA
Source organism: Dromiciops gliroides (assembly GCF_019393635.1). Taxonomy (NCBI): domain Eukaryota; kingdom Metazoa; phylum Chordata; class Mammalia; order Microbiotheria; family Microbiotheriidae; genus Dromiciops; species Dromiciops gliroides. Next base: position 7,409,914 of record NC_057864.1, read on the forward strand.
AATAATGATAATTATTAGGATAACCAACATTTACATGGCATTTCAAAGTTTGCAAAACTTTGAAAATGCTATTCTCACAACAACCAGGGGAGAAATGTACTATTACCCCCATTTTATAAATAAGGGAACAGAGACTGAGGAGGTGGGTTGTTGTCCTTTGTTTTCAAAGAGGACCAAAATGATGTCACAATGTAGGAGTCAAGGTACAGTGTGTCTGACCATGGCTGATCAGATCGATATGAGCTCAGAAGGCTCTACCACAGGTCAGGCACAAGTAATCCACATGAACATTTGGAGTGGAGATGTCTCTGAATTTGTATATCTCACATTTCTTTTGAGCTGCTGCAATTCTACTTTGCTCATGGAACTTAGTTCCTTCTCTGATGAGGGCACACAATGCCAGGTGGTCCTGTGCCAGTGTCTACCATGTCACACTGAGGAGGTTAAATGACTTTTCAAGGGTCCTAGAGCTAGTATGATTCTGAGGTTCGATTTGAATTCAGGCTTTCCTGACTCCAGATCCATCAATCTATATGCTATACAACCTTGCTGTCTACAAAGGAAACGAATTATACTGAAATCTATTTGTTTTTTAAGTTCATGGGAACCAAGTTTAGTAATCCTACAGTGGAGGGAAATCATAATTGGAAGGGAAAGAGAAGAGAAAATTCCATAGCCCATGGGATTGTATAGTTTTATGGCTCTAAAGTTAGAAACCATTAAAAAAAAAACAAGATCTGAATGAGATCATTGACTGCTTATGGGAAAGAGCAGAAGAAATGACAGGCACCAGAGTCAGGATCCAGCCTGGATCATCTTCTTTTTCAACAATCTTCTTTTTCTAGTACAGGTATTATTAAATGATTTTTTAGACTCTTTTCAGATAGGCATTTTTCCCCTCAAAACTTTCTTTAAAACCATTTAATATGGGGGCAGCTAGGTGACTCAGTGGATAAAGCACTGGCCCTGGATTCAGGAGGACCTGAGTTCAAATCTGGCCTCAAACATTGACACTTATTAGCTGTATGACCCTGGGCAAGTCACTTAATCCTCATTGCCCCAGAAAAAAAGAAAAAAAAGAAAAAAAATTAACATTTTATTTTTCCTAATTATATATAAAAGCAATTTTTAATATTAATTTTTTTAAAATTGAGTTCTGAATTCTCTTCCTTTCTCCCTTCTCCCCTTATTGAGAAGGTGAGCAAATTGATATAGGTTATACATGTGCCATCAAGCAAAATATATTTCCATATTAGTCATGTTTTAAAAGAAAACTCAGACCATAAGAATCCCCAGAAAAACAAAATAAAACAAAGCAAAACAACAACAACAAACCGACCAAGTAAAATAAAGTTAAAAAATTATGGAATTATAAGGAATTATTTTCTTCAGTTAGCTTTTTACCTTCTTCATTTGTCGAATTATTTTTAAAAATAGTCTTTTCAAGGGGCAGGTAGGTGTTGCAGTGGATAAAGCACTGGACCTGGATTCAGGAGTACCTGAGTTCAAATCCGGCCTCAGACACTTAATACTTACTAGCTGTGTGACCCTAGGCAAGTCACTTAACCCCAATTGCCTCACCGGAAAAAAAAAAAAAAAAAAAGGTCTTCACTGAATTTTTGCACATCTTTTTTTTTTCCATTTGTCCAATTCGGGTTTTTAAGGAGTTCTCTTTAATGAAGTTTTGTGCCTCTCTTACTATTTTGGATATTTTATTTCTTATGGTGTTATTTTGTGACTCCTGTTATTTTATGACTATTGAATCTTTTTTTTTTGTTATTTTCTTGCATCACTGTCATTTCTTTTCCATTTTTAAAAAATTTATTTCTCTTATTTGGTTTTAAAAATCATTCTTGACCTCCTCCTAGAATTCTATTTCAGCCTGAGACCAAGACACATTTTCCTTTGATCCTTTTCATTTGGACAATCTTGTCTCCTGAGTTTCTGTTTTATTCTTCTCTGTCACCATTAGTAACTTTCTATGGTCAGGTTCTTTTTTGGTTTTTAGTCATTTTCTTGACTTTTAACTTTAAGTTAAAGTTGACCTCTTCTTCTGGGGTTGAAGAGGCACTGTCCCAAGCTTCAGGTTTTTCATGGCAGAGATAGTGCTGGGGATCTGTAATTTTTTCAGTTATTCCAAGGTACTATGATCTAAGGAGAGGTGTATCCACTGTTCCCCTGGCCTGTTCTTTGGTATATGAATGATCACAAGCACTCTTTTCCACCTTAGTATTGTGTTCAGGCTTCCCACTCCAGGTAGTGCTCCTCTTTCCCTTGGAATTGTGACCTGGAATTCAGTACAGGCAATGCAACAAAGTCCTGCTCCAAGTGGCAGCAAAGGGTCCTCCTTACTCTCCTTCTGACTAGTTGTCTAACCCTCTTACCATCTTTGGGCTGAAGGCTCTGAAAGAGTCTGCTGCCAATTCAGTCACCACCATAGCCTATGCTAGACTGAGTTCCACTCTCACCCCAGGGAAACAAATATTTCTTGCTGATCTTCTAAGTTCTCTTGGGCTGGGAAATTGTCTCACCAACGTCCTTTGACTGATTCTGCCCCTACAAAATTCATTTTTAAGCATTATTTGTAAAGAATTAATTGTTATTTGAGGTTTTTATGCCTCATCACACACTGGCCTGGGGCTCTGCAAACTGCATGGTGCTCCAGCCACTGGTTGTATCCGTTGCCAGGGCTCTGGCACCTCATGTCATCACCACCTGAAGATGCCTACATGGGCCTGGCAAAATTATAATGATTGGAAGCCTAGTGAAGGCAGTCATGTGACTGTCAGAGCGGCCATCCCATTGGCTGGGGCTGTGTCGGGGTTTCTAGGTTTGGGGGAGGAGAATTGGGCATTCTAGGTGGAAGCTGGAAAGTGACAGGCCTTCTGCTGCATATTTTCAGCTGATTCCTGGGTGGTGGTATTTTTTCAGGTATTATAATTTCCCTTTCCCCATTTTATTTCCTTTCCCTTGATCCTACTGATCCTGTTTGTGTTGTTGTTGTTTTTAAGTTTGTTCTTGTTAAAATAAATCTTGTTCTGTTTTGAGGGAGGCTGCTGGTCTCCTTTCTTGCCCCAATATTGCGGCAAGCCTCTTAGCTAGCACTCCCCAATTAAAAATTGGTCCCCACAGTTTTAACATAGTTTAGAATGGAATTTGGAACAGCCTAGGTGAGTTGTGCTTTTACTCTGTCATCTTAGTTCTCCTCCACATTATAAAACAATTTTAAGTAAGAACTTTCTTTTAATTAAATTTTCTTATACAAAATGACAAATATGGTAATGTTTTACATAATCATACATGTATAACCCATATCTGATTGTTTGCTACCTCAGGGAGGGGAAGGGGAGAAAGGGAAAGAAGACTAAAAATTAGAACCCCAACTATAAATAAAAATGTTTATTATTTAAAAAAAAGAACTATGTTCTTCATCCTCTTAGGTATAATACACCATAAATAAATACAAGTAGAGAAAAGTAAAATAGTTACTGCTCTCAAGAAGCTAATATTCTCTTGGTAAGAAATAATGTTTACATGTAGAAGTAAACTAGGTATAGATATGTGTGTATCTGTTGCATATATATTATTATTTTTCATTTATATATGCAATATAAATTGTTGTTTTTCATTTATTCAGTCATGTTTGACTATTCTTGACATCATGGACCATAGGATAACAAGCCCTTCTGTCCTCCATTATCTCCCAAAATCTGTCTAAGTTCAAGTTTCTTGCTTCCATGGCACAGTCCATCTCATCCTCTGTCCTCCCCTTCTCCTTTTTCCTTCAATCTTTTTCAGTGTCATTTTCCAATAATTCCCATGTTCTCATTATGTGGCCAAAGTATTTAAGCTTCAGCTTTAGTATTCCACCTTACAGTGAACAGACTGAATTAATTTCTTTAAGTATGGATCAATTTGATCTCCTTGGGGTGCGAGGGATTCTCGAAAGTCTTCTCTAGCACCACAATTCCAAAGCATCAATTCTGTAGCATGCTGTAAAATCTCACAGCCACAGATAGGTAGATAGGTAGGTAGATCAAAAGAGAGAAAGAAAGAAAGAAAGAAAGAAAGAAAGAAAGAAAGAAAGAAAGAAAGAAAGAAAGAAAGAAAGAAAGAAAGAAAGAAAGAAAGAAAGAAAGAAAGAAAGAAAGAAAGAAAGAGAAAGAAAGAAAGAAAGAAAGAAAGAAAGAAAGAGAAAGACAGACAGACAGACAATAGACCAGTAGATATAGACATATACACATGCATAAATATACATACACACATTTATGTGTGTGTATTATACATACATATATACATACATATAATATATACATTAGAAACTAATTTTGAGGAAGCATTAGCAGCTGGGGAAATAAAGAAATGTTTCACATATTAGGTCCCACTTGATCCAAGCTATAAAAGAAGCCTAGGATTTTAAGAGACAAAGGTGTGGAAGGAGAGAGCCAGAACAGACAAGGGCACAGAGCAGGGAAATGGAATACTGTGTACACTGAAGAGCAACGAGGTCACAGACTGCCATGGAATAATGTGTGATAAGACCAGGATGATGGAGAAACAGAACATTAATAGACTGCCTTTAATTAACCATTTCCTGAACATTAATAAGCATCTCCTATGTGCCTGAGCATTTCATGAGGCAAGAAACTTACAATGAAGCAGAAGAGAAGAAACGTATGGAAATAATTAAAACCTGGAAAGAGCATAAAAGCAAAGACAGAAGTGCAAACAAATGACTTTAGCACACATGCCCTGCTTACGTTCAGTGAACATGGCACATGGAAAATACCTTAAATATAATCAAGCCAAACATTCCGCCTTTGACCGACAGGGAAACTGAGGCACAGAAAAGAAGTTGGCTTTGCCCAAGGTTGCAGCACTGACAAAGCACACAGTCAGGAGTAAAGCTCAACACCAGATTCTTTCCTCTTGCTTCCCTATCTTTAAGCTATTTTCATCCAGTAGAGAAAATCACTAGAGCTGAGCTATTATAAGGATTATTTAACTCAACATACAATAGGTGCTTTTTTTTCTCCTACAGTTTTAGGATGATCTTAGGCTGGATTCTCTTACAGACTGAACTTTCCTTTGTTTCCCCATTTAAGTCATTTAAAAATTAACTTGAACATAACCTCTTTTAAATAGTTACGTAGTAATTTCCCCACAGAAACCTAAGAAAATGTCTCAACAAAGGCACACAGGTTGGCCTAATATTCTACTGAAGGTTTCATCTATAGGTTTGGTTTAAAAAAAAACAGATAGGAAAAAGTCATTTTACAGAGCTTTATTTCACTCAAATAAAGAGGGATCTGACTACTCTGCTAACTCCTGAGATAGAGTCAGGGGGTAAAATAAAAGGAGGATAGATGAGAAAACAGTAGTGAAATCTTCTGTTCACTAGGCATGTTATTCATCAGGCATGACATGCTCCTGTATGCTATGTGCTCCTTGAAGGCAGTGATTGTATCATTTTCATCTCTTCATTCTCAAGACTGAACATAGCATAGGTAAGGGATATGTATTTTATTCACTGTATATCCTTGTCCGATGGAAACTTTCAGAAGTGACTTCATGGTGTTTTTAGTGCTGTCTCTTAATTATTCAGGAGCATAGCCACTATCCTTTTCACAGACTCAAAGAATTCTTGAGATGGAGGGCACCATGGAAGACTTCTAATCCTACCAAAAACCATAAGAGACTCCACTAATACCTGAGAAGCTTGAAGACCTCCAAAGAAGGAGAAATCATTACTTCCCATGGCAGCCCATTTATTTATTCCAAAACTTCTTCAATCTTCAAGTCTAATTATTGACTCATAACATTCTTTCACATACTTGAATCTGTTTATCATGTACTCCCTGAGTGTCCTCTTCTCCAGTCAAAATAGAACACTTCCTTCACCCTGTCCTCATATGGCATACATTGTGGACCTGTCATCATCCCAATCTCTCCCCTGCAAACTCTCCAGTTTGTTCATGTACTTCCTAAATATGTCTCCCAGAACTGAAAATCATGATCCAGGTGTGATCTGCAAAAGTTGTAGGCAGCTCAGTGGTATAATGGTTAGAGAACTTGACTTGAAATTAAGAATATGTGCATTTACATATATTCTTCTTCAGATATTTAGTACCTCTATAACTATGGACAAGTCATTTACCTTTCAGCCTGAGTTTCTCTCTCTGTGGCCCTTCACAGGGCCATTGTAAAAAAATACATATAGGTAGACACATAAACAGACAGATTGTCAATGGCTAGCTAGATAGGTAGAAAGGAATGTAAATAACTAATTTGATAGCTATATTTCCAAGCTTTGGAAACTTTAAAATATTATGTGAATATGTTATCATTATTCTTGTTATATTTAGTGAAAATTATCCTGGAATTATTCCTGAAAACTATACCTCTCGAGGCAAACTAATATTGCATTAGTGTGTCACACACAGTCCCCTACAACTTCCAAATTTGGGGGGTGGGGGAGGAGGAAGAATCCAAAATTTCAATAAGAACACACCAACAAAAATATCTATACTCTACCTCCTCAAAGTATGACATCATGGGCCTCCCTTTAAATTATTATACCATGGGCTCTATTATAGTGTGATTCTCATGGTTGGTCCCACAGATGTTATGTCGACAAAATGGAGCCCATTGGAATGTCCTGCGATGATGCACTCTGTTAAAATCCTGGACAGGTTAATTTTAGACTAGCTGGATACCAGAAATAGTCCTGAAGGTTACAGATCCCACCTGCCCCAGGCCAGGTTGTCAGGGGTACCTTCCTCTAGATTTTCAAGCATAGGATTAAAAAGGGGATGTTTTCTATGCAAAGAAGCCCTTCCTGAGCAAGCTGGCCCAAAGGTCCCTAATCTAAGAATATTAATTTCATTAAAATTGATAAAGCAAACAAGACATACATTTCAAATAGCCTAATAAAGTCTGAAATCATTAAAGTGTTCTAATATATTATAATAACATTAATTTATTCAAATGTGAGACTAAAGATAGATACCCCTTGGGGCTAAGACAGTGATGCATGATAGTCTTGAGTCTGTTTCTAGGAATAATCTCAGGAATAAAATGTTATCATATTGTTTTAGAGCCTGAAGTCCCAAGTAACAGAGTAAACTACAGGTTGCTATAGCAGCACAATCATATAATTCCCATTCCTCTCTTGTTTTTAACTGTTCCTCCTTCTCCTCCTCCCTTTTTTCCAGGCTGCACATCTGTGAGAAGTCTAAATGAGTTTGATAACTTGCATGTAATTGACACTGCCTTTGGTGAATCGTGAAATTGTCAAGCTATGATCTCTTTCAGTCCATTTTCTAGACTCTTGTTTTGAAAATAATTTCCTGCCTGTTCAATATTTAATAATCTTTTTTTTTCTTCTGGCATCTGAGAGGGATTATATTTGGACAGTCTGAGAAACAGGCTATGTTATTGAGCAAGTATGAAACAGTTAACCAAACCCCATATATATACATCATTGGGAGCTGTCCATTGCTGCTCGGGTATTCTGTGACCTTAGGAAGGGACTAGAAATTGATGCTGATGGGGAACAGGGAGTTTTCATCTCTTTATGTCTCCTACCTCAGGGCAGCCAAGCAGCCTTTGCAGCTGCTTCCCTTTGAAATCGAAGGCTGCTGAGACAAAAGGCACAATTGTTCTAAAAAGCCCAGCCAAGAAGAAGCAAATTGTTGATAAGCCTTTGGCCAGAGGGAGTTTGGGAAAGCTAATTTGATCGCCATCTTTTCTATTAGTGTTATTATTATTCCCATTTGGCTTCCCTGGGCCCCCTTCCCGGACTCTCCAGCCTTGACTAGATTATCATGGTATGTGCCACAAAACCCCACTTGGATGTTCATATTTTTGGATAATTTAATAGATCCACCCACACATTGGGGTTTGGCTTCTGATCTCTCTTACTCTGCAGACTCCTGGTGTCTAACCTGAGTGGAAATCACTTCTTTGCCACACAGAATATCTGACACTTCCTTTAAAGCACAGTCAGTCAACAAGCATTTATTAAAAGCCTATTATAAGCCAGAAATTTTGCTAAGTATTGAGGATACCAAAAAAAGGCAAAAACAACCCCTGGTCTCATATAGTCAAGTAGGCAAGAACATCTAGCTCCTAAGTTTAGTCACTCATGAGCATTTACTAAGTACCTGCTGTGGGCCAAACACTGAGATAAGTATTGAAATACCAAGAAAAGCAAAAGACAGCCCTTGCCTCAAGGAGCTCAGTCTAGAGGGGGAATCAAAATGCAAACAACTACATATAAACTCTACCTCTCTGTGTATGTGTATGTGTGTATACATATATATGTAGGTAACAAATTGAAGATAATCAGTAGAGGAAAAAGACTCTATTAAGAGGGATCAGGAGAGACTTTCTACAGAAGGTAGGATTTTAACTTAGACAAAGGTAGCCAGGGAAGTTGGGAGGCAGGGATATCCATAAGAACATGGAAAGCCGACTGAAAAGGGATGTTATTAGCAAGTGAAGGAACTAGGATTAGGGTTAAAGTCGAAATGATGGTTAGGGTGAGACTCATAGCCCCAACCTTACACCTTAAAATATGATGCATAGCCCTGAACATGGTATCCTATAGCTGTGAGCTGCCCAGAGTGGAGACAAACAGAACTGATTCTGTAACCCAACCCTAGAATCTTTGCCCGTGTTCATGTTTCAATGTAATCTGTGATTTTATTACATTTTGGTCTTCCATATCATACTGCTGGTTCATATTGAGTTTGTAGTCCATTGAAGCTCCCAGATCTTTTTTTCAAGTTCCATCTGGACATTTACCCCCCTCCATCTTTTTCTTGTGGTTTTGTTTTTCCCTATTCAAGTGTACTATTTATGTGTATCTATCCAATGCCTTCTTATTAGATTTTGCCTAATGGTCTGTCCTGTCAATAACTCTTGTATTTTATATCTACCATACAATAGCTTAACTGTTTCTCTTAGCTCTGTGTCATTGCCTTTCTCCAAATCACTGATAGAAATGACAAAGAGCTTAGGCTGAAGATCATACTCAGGGCTTCCACTGCCAAGTTAGCCTTGAATTCTTAATGAATACTCTTTGTGTCTGATCATTGAACCAGGTTGATATTCACCCAAGTATTCTTTCTTCAAACCCGCAGGTCCCTATATTTTCCACTAAATAGCTTGAGAGATTTTTATCAAATGTTTTGCTAAAACCCTAGGTAAATTATATGAACATCATTCCCAAGATGTAACTTAGTTAGTAACCCTGTATAAAAAGCAAATAAATAAGCTTAATCTGCAATGACCTGTTCTTCAGAAGTTCAGTTCAATTCAAGCCAAGAAAAATGTATTACATGTTAGTATTAACAACAGTCATAATGGTCAGTCATTTTTCAAGCATGTCTGACTCTCAGTGACCCCATTTGGGGTCTTCTTGGCAGAGATACTGGAGTGATTTGACACTTCTTCCTCCAGCTCATTTTACAGATGAGGAAACTGAGGCAAACAGGGTTAAGTGACTTGCCCAGGGTCACACAGCTCCAGCCCTGGCTCTATGCACTGTGCTATTTGGCTGCCCCAATAATAATTCCAGTGAACATTTATTTGAGCACCTACTATGTGCCAGGCACTATGCTAAGTACTTTATATTCATGATCTCATTGATCCTCACAACAACCCTAGAAGACAAGTGTCTATTACTATCCCCATTTTATAGTCGAGGAAACTGTATAAAGCTAGAGGATGGCATAACCTGTACACAAATAACTCACTTTATACAAAGTGAGTTATACACTTTATACAAAGCACTGATGACTATGGTCATTACAAGGGCCTTGTGGAGGAAGTGGCATCTAAGCCTTGTCTTCCAGGAAATAAGGGATTCTAGGAGGTTAAAAGGAGAAGGAAGGAGCAGCTAGGGGGCACAGTGGATAAAGCACTCACTGGCCCTGGATTCATGAAGACTTGAGTTCAAATCTAGCCTCAGACACTTGTCACTTACTAGCTGTGTGACCCTGGGCAAGTCACTTAACCCTCATTTCCCCACAAAAATAAACTAAAGGAAGGAAGAGAGGATCCTGGGTCTGAGAGAAAACTTAGGTAAAGACACAGAGACAACGGCTGCCTTATGGAATATGGGAAACACAAAGCAGACCATTCTGGCTGCACTAGGTAGCATCAGAACAGGCCTGGATATGAAATGAGTGGAAGGGGAGTCAGGGAGGCCCTTACAAGAGAGAAAGATTCTCTATGTTGTCCTGGAGCCAGTATCCCTACTGGCTTTCTGGGACCAACCACTGTTTCATGTTCTCTTCAACAAGATCTACTAAAATTTTGCCGGAATTGAGAAAAACTTAGTTTGCAGATTTCATTCTCTTCCCATTTTTGTCCATCATGGGGGGAAAATCACTGTTCTTCCAGTCTTGAGCTGTCACATTCTCTACATTGTACAAATAACATGAACAGTAGGCCTGAAATCATATCCACCAGCTAGTTCAGTACATAAAGACTGAATTTAGTTTGGCCAGAAGACTCAGACCAATTAAGGACAGCTAGGTGCTCTCTTACTGCCTCCCTTTTTATCTTGGATACTATGGCCCAATCACCTCCTTTGTTCTGTCTTTTCTAGTCCAAAGATCATCCTCATTTGCAGAGAAAACAGAAGGAAAATAATAGTCGAATAGCTTTGTCTTCCCTCAATGACCCATTATTGTCTTACCCTCTCCCTCTGGTCCCTCACACCCCAGGAGTCATTTTCCTTCACTGATGAGGGTGTTTGCTGGAATTTCTTAAATTGAGTTGGTGTGCCTTAGCTCCCTTTGTATCCTAACATTGCCATGCAGAATTAGCAGTGGAAGGATTACACTGTGAGAATGAATGGAAGTTGGCAGGCTGGATGTGGGTGGTGCAGGAGAAGGGGAGTGGGAGAGAGCCTGGAACTCTGATAATTCTTTCCAGCTTCCTAATGAATCCCAGTGGAGCAAGCTGTCAGCCACTTGAGCCCTGGAGCACGCAGCCACAGCAGTAAGAGGGGATCAGTTCAGTAAATACAAATTGATGCAATGTATGCTGAACCAGGGCCCTGTTTCATAGTTCTCTAATGACGAAATTCAAGGAAATTCCTATTCATGTTGCATTAGGTGACCTTTGAGATTCTATCTAGTTTTGCAATTCTTTGGACCATAGAAAAGCTCTAGATGGGAGCCACTGGGAGGTTAGGGAGTGAAGGAAAACAGGCAGATAGTGTGGGCAAGCAAGGTTAAAGACTAGCAGGATATGAGCAGCAGTTGGTCATCTGCCCATTGATCCGGGAACTCTCCAAGGGAAGATGCTTTTCTGATGCCTCTAGATCAGGATTCAAGTTCCCACATTTCAGGAGAATTTATTGGCCCTCTTGGCTGCAGCATCCCACCAGCCCGGGGAATCTGTGCTCTTCTCGGGGAGATCCAGCTTACTAGGGAGGGAAATGGTACAAACACCTTTCCTACCTGGATTACCTCAAAGGAGGAATTTCAAGATGTCATGTATTGTTTCAATAAGGATGCATCGTATCTCCTAGGGGCAGTTAGGTGGCACAGTGGATGGAGCACTGGTACTGAAGTTGGGAGGGTCTGAGTCCAAAGCTCACCTGAGACATTTACTATCTGTGTTTCCCTAGCCAAGTCACTTAACCTCAATCACCTTAAACATCTGGGGTCTTCCCCAGTCATCCTGATATATATCTTGCTATTGGAACAAGATGGCTCTTGAAGAGACAGTGAGGCCCTGCACAGCCCTCCCTCACTTAAATCCAATTCACTGCAAGTCATGACATCACTCCAATGTCATGGTCCTCTTTAAGAAGGAAGGACAGGGGGTAGCTAGGTGGTGCAGTGGATAGAGCACTGGCTCTGGAGTCAGGAGGACCTGAATTCAAATCTGGCCTCAGACACTTAACACTTACTAGCTGTGTGACCCTGGGCAAGTCACTTAACCCCAATTGCCTCACTAAATAAAAAAAAAGAAGAAGGAAGGACAAACAATACCAACAACAATGTTATCCCATATTAACTAGAGGCTGACCATGAACTTATTTGTCCATGCTTTGTAACCATATGCATGTATGTGTGTATGTATGTACATGCATGCATATTTATACACAGGGGTGTATGTACATTATGCTCGCCACTAGTGTATAAGCCTCCAGAAGCCAGGAACTGTTTCTTTTTCATCTTGGCATCTCTAGCACTTTGTATAGGACTTGACACTCATTTTGTGGATGCTTAATGAATACTTGCTGATCAACTGATTGGTTATTCATATGATGAATGAATGAATGAATGAATGAGTGAATGAATGAATGAATGAAAAAGCATTTACACAGTGGCAATGTGCCAAGCTCTGTGCTAAGCCCTGGGAATAGTAATTAAAAATAAAAAATGTGAAGCAGCCCCTGCTTGCTATGAGGTAAGAGTAATTAGGAGAGACAACATAGAAGAGTTTCAGTGGAGGCAGAAGGAAAGACCTAGAAAATCCAAGTGTACAATGTCAGTCCAATGGAAGTACCCAGAGGGGCAGAAGGTACATTAAATAAGCAAGTCAAATTTTAGTTGGGAGGGGAGTAGGGGGCAGGGCAGGGGAGTATTCGGGTTTAAATCCCAAGTCTTAACCTGGATGTCTGTGGGCAGATTTCAGGAGATCCATGGAGTTCTATGGTAGAAAAATACATCATTTCTTTCACTAACCTCTAACTGAAATTCAGCATCTCCTTCAATTATTTAAAAGCTCTGTGATGAGAAGGGGTCCAAAGGGTTCCACTCTACCCCTAATTGGATTAAAACCCCTTGGTTTGGGAGAGGGGTACATATCCCTTTGTCACACCTGAAGAATTAGAATTGTTGTTTCCCATCTGTTGGGATAGAGGATAGAGGGCAGGTGGATAGATCTTGAAATCAGGAAAACCTGGGGTATAGGCCTGCCTCTGATACCATGAACTATGTGACCATGGGCAGCCATAGGTGACTCAATTAGTCTGTTAGTGCCCCCAAGTGACTTTCTGAGGCAGTAAGTTCCCTCTGGGTGACAATCCTGGAGGCTGTGGGAGTTTCCACAGTAGAATTTTAACCCAAATGAAATCATAGATTTCAACATGCCTGCTGCCCCACCCTCCTCCTAAGGAATTTGACAAAGGACTTTTTTTTTCTTTAAAATTAAAAAAAAGGATAAACAATGTTAAAAACACATCGGTATATTCTAATGGAGAAGAGTTATACCATGGCACCTTTTGTTGGAACCTCATTCCTGAATCCCAGCCCTGTCACTTATTACCTATGTGACCTTGGAAGGGACACTTCTATATTTAGGCCTCAATTGTCTCATTTGTAAAACAAGGAAATGACTTCTAAGGTCCCTTTAAATGCTCAATCTATAATTCTCTGACAAAGAATTCTCAATCACTAAAGAGGTTGGGATGCCTTCAGGCATGTGGGGGAATGTGAGAATGCCTTTTTATTTCCTCCCCTTCTCTGGAGAATTTTCCCCCAGAGACTGGCCCACCCTGCTAGAGACCCTGCTTAATTTCTTCTGCCAGTGAAGACTTGGCCTTGGAGGTAGAGGCACAATGTGGTTCTCTCTCCAGGGAGCACCAGCCCTCCAGAGAATGTATCTGTGATATACAGACAGGCAGAATTGATTTGGGCTGTAACTATAAAGCTTCTAGTGAAGTGAAACTGTCATCTTTTATGCAGCAACATAAACTGATTAGTCGAAAATAAAGTCATTAATGGGATGCAGAAAGATATCCAATAATCACTATGGAAATGTAGTGCTAATGACAATAGATTTGCACTTGGAGGTAGAAAGGGAAAAGGCACGAGGCTTCCTCTCCATGTTTCATGTCTGACTTTCTTGAAGCTGAGCGAGAGATCATTCAGATTATGGCTAGGGTTAAAGTCGGTTCAATGTTTATTCAAGCCAAGGTTTTATTAATAAAATTAAAGTTTAGTTGGAGCCCAGATGAGCCTAAATTCTGCTCTTATGTGACATGTAAGTAATTTCCAGTGTAATCAAGCATGGATGCCTATTTTAATCTTGCACTTAAGAACAGTATATTTTATTTTAGATTAGATGCGAGCCATGTTACACAATGCAATGGAGTTCAAAATGAATTCTCGAAGGAATGCCCTTTATTAGCATGTTTGGTACTTTAAAAATAAAACTACAATACTAAACCTTGGAAAAGTTACAAAAGAAGAAAAAATTAACATACAGTAGTATCATATAGGCTGTGAGTTTCAAGAGCTGACTCTGGTGAGCACCTTCAAAATGGAATATTACCTCTCTAGAGGACCTTATGTTGTAATGAGGAAGACAACATACATCATGGGATCACCAATTCAGAATGTGGAAGGAAGAACATTTAACTTAAACCTTCCCATTTTACAGATGAAGAGGATGAGGCTCAAAGAGGTTAAGTCACTTCCTTTGGGTCACACAAACTAGGTCTTCTTGATTCTAAGCCCAGTATACTATCCACTATAGCACACAGAATAAATAAACATTCATATATGCACTTGCATAAATAATTCCAAAATAAAAGCAACATAACTTTTGGGAAAGACACTAATTCAGTGATTTAAAGTAATATTATCGCCAACTTTCAAATAAGGAGACTGAATTTCAGTTTTCCTTGTTCAGTTGTGTCTGATTCTTTGTTGACCCCATTTGGAGTTTTCTTGGCAGAAATACTGGAGTGCTTTACCATTTCCTTCCCCAGCTCATTTTACAAATGAGGAAACTGAGATAGTTAAGTAACTTTCCCAGGGTCACACAGCTAGTGTCTGAGGCCAGATTTGAACTCAGGTCTTTGTGACTTCAGGCCCAGCTCTCTATCCACTGTATCACCTAGTTTTAGTTATTCTATGATTGTAGTTACTAAGTGCTGGAGGTAGGAGTTGATCTCAGATCTCCTGACTTCTAGTTCAACTCTCTTTCCCTTATTGCCGCCTCCGCCTCCGCTTCCGCCTCCGCCATCTTCATCATCATCATCATCATTTTACAAGTCCCTGATTTAAAGATTTAATGAGCTCTTCTAGGTGCTGTGAAGGAGACAAAAAAAGACCTCAGGGCCCTTGCTTTCATGGGACTCACAGTCTAGGTAGAAGTAGAAGGCTAGCAGACATGAAAAAGAAAATAATGCCAAGCGGTATAATGAGTGGCCCATCCATGGTCCTACTTCAAGAGTCTTGACTTTGTGTGCTATCACAATTTGGGGAGGGGAAAGATCAGTGCACTTATGGGGAGAGTACTAAGGAGGAAGAAAGGGCTTAAGCTGGGCCCTCCAAGAAAACATAGGATTGAAATGGAAATAGAAATGGGGAAAGAATATCCCCAGGTAGTAAACACAGTATGACTAAGGGTGAGGAAGCAAAAATTATAAGGAGTCAAATCATAAAACAATGTATTTAGAGCTGTAATGGCCCTTAGAGTTCTTCCACTAGCATTAGTTTGAGATCCATTCTCACAAGCAAGATGAGCGCCCGTGTTGTTTGTTTTTGTTTTGTTTTTGTTTTTGTTTTATTGTGAGGCAATGGAGGTTAAGTGACTTGCCCAGGGTCACACAGCTAGTAAGTGTCAAGTGTCTGAGGCTGCATTTGAACTCAGGTACTCCTGAATCCAGGGCCAGTGCTTTATCCACTGTGCCACCTAGCTGCCCCAGCCCCCTTGTTTTTATGGACAAGAAAATGGAGGATCCAAGAAGCTAATGGGACCAAAGTCACATGGGCAGCAAAGAGTAGAGCCAAGATGCAAACCAGGGCAAAGCAGAGAATGAGAGATCTTCATAGCTGGCAAGGACCCCAACAAGCATCCAGCCCACATCACACCTGAGTCAGATTCCCTCCTGAACATAGCTGAAAACTGGTCACTGAAACCTCTCTCAGCTGAAGAAGCCCATGATATCTCTGGAGGCTCCAGTAGTCGGATGTGCCTGATTGACAAGCTTTGGTCTTATCTAGGCTGATTTAGTTTTTGGTACTACTTTCTGACATAATCCACAGTGTGGATTCTCTACCTCAACCATCATCTCCCCACTCCTCCCTACCAGAAATGTGGCTCCTCCTCTGTCCCCTGATCTGACAGGTCTATTTTGCCTTCTCTAACCAGGGCCACTTGCCCTACAGCTGTGTAGTTACCCCAACCCATTTATGGCTTCCCTTTATTTGTTGTCTTTCCCGATTACAATCTGCACTCCTCGAGGGCGGGAACTGTGATGATTGTTTCCACCTGTATCCCTAGTAGCACCTTGTTGTGTCCTTTAGTTATTTCAGGCTCCTCATGTCCCCATTTGCAGTTTTCCCGGCAAAGATACTAGAGCAGTTTGCCATTTCCTTCTTAAAGCACAGTGACTAGTCATGATTAACACTTAATAAATACTAGCCCTTACCTCTATTTAGCTCATGTACTAAATAATTCATAATATCCTATTGTTTTGTGTTGAGGATGGTAAGGAGAGTGGTCTTCCTCTATGGGAGGTTTATGTTCTTGTTAATTACTTCATATTTATCCTTTATATAGTTTGATTTGTTTAGATTTGTTTGCATGTTGTCTCCCCCATTAGATTGCAAACTCCTTAAAGGCAGCAACTTTCTTTTGCCTCCTTTGTTGTCCTGATTGCTTAGCACACACAGTGCCTGGGACATGCTAGGGACTTGATAAATGTGGGTTGATTGATTGATTGATTGATCAATGCAATGGGAAACAGACCAATAGCTATAGCGTTATCACAGAGTGATCAACCTAAAGCTCGAAGGGACTTTGCAGGTCATTTAGTTCAACCCTCTCATTTTACAGAAGAAAAAACGGAGGCCCATGGAGTTATATAATAAAAAGGGATTTTAGCCCAAGTCTTGTGAAAAAAATCAATGGAAGCCCTTGAATGCCATGTAAATTGGGGCTTGGACATAATTGGTGGGGGAGCTATTGTGGGTTCTTGACAAGTGCAGTAATACCATATATGTGAGACATTTTGGGTGTGGGCTTTTGGTGGGAGATGTGAGAAGGGGAAGCCTGGCACATGGTAGGAACTTGATAAATGTTTGTTTCCTCATATGAAATGTCTAACCGGATTTGTAGAAAGAACAGATTTTAGAGACAGTTAGACACATCCCTTCATTACCAAAGGTCACATGGGTAGAATGAGGAAGGATTCAAACCCTGGGACTCCAAATATTGGGCTTTTGACATGATCATATTGTCTTAAATATGAACAGCCCAAGGATGTCATTTACGATTGGGATTAGAGATTGTGTTCACCCTGGCCAATCCCAGAGTGACCTCACTCCATGGGAAATTATAACTTAAACTTTACTCTCTTTTTTCTACTGACTTCAGTGGAACATACATAATTTTCACTGGTGCTCAGCTTTCTTCACAGCAAAATAAGGCTACAGTGAGACACGAGACTATCTGAGCAGAACTTGTTTCAAATACTATTACACAGCTATGACTCTATTTACTCTCCCCATCTATAAAGGTAGTAAGGTGGTCATTGACTACAATGCTGGGCCTGGGGGTCAGGAAGACATGATTTCAAGTCTGGTCTCAGATACTGACTAGCCCTGTGACCTCTGTTTGCCTTGGTTTCTCCATCTGTAAAATTGGGATAGTAATAACACCCACCTCCCAGGGTTGTGAGGAATAAATGAGGTAGTATTTGTAAAGCTTTTAGCATAGTGCCTGGCACACAGTAGGTACCTTAAAAATTCTTATTCCTTCCTTCCCGTCACTTCTCATCGGTAATTATAGTGAAAACTCAATAATAATGTCTTTGTGCCTTGCTAACACTGTGCTCAAGACTTGGCTGTGCATATATGTTGGAGCTTCCCAGTAACTCCTTAAGGATAGGGCCTATTCTCTCCTTTGTTTTCATCAAAAGGACAATGCTTTGTAGGTAGTAGACATTTAAATAGATGTTTGTGAAATCGAATTGAATTTAAATGGATTAAATTGATGGACTATTATTATGTTACCATAGCAACACCATCCTAGCAAAGTGTAAATTGTACATAAAATGCAGATTGATCTAGAGTTTGCTTTTGTCTTCCAGGCTCTTCAATGGTCAACAAGGAATCCTCATTCAAAACTTTAGTACAAGATCCATCCTCACTGTCACCAACGTTACCCAGGAGCACTTTGGGAACTATACGTGTGTGGCTGCCAATAAGCTGGGCACGACCAACGCTAGCTTGCCTCTTAACCGTAAGTAACAGAAACGTGCCATCTGTGCCTTTTTAGATGGTTAAATTTATCTATTTTCATAGTGGAGGGACAAAGCATGAAGACTCAATGCTGGTCCGTCACGAGCCTCCTATTCGGGGTACATGATTTAGGGATCATATTTTTGCACATAGCTATTCTTGCCCAAGAAGTAGCTGGGCTATGAGGAGTGTGATTCCTGTAGAGCCGGGATGTTGATATTTAGGAAAATGTTTGCCTGCTTACTTAGGAAGGAAAAAGATGGCAATGAAGTCACAACCAAAATCTACTTTCAGATTGAATGTGGCTAGTACGACGTTTGTTTCTGATCCTCTACAGGACTGTGAAACTTAGATTAGTGTGCATGGGATTTTCTGCTAGTTGTTTTCTTTCAGAGTTAGCTGGGAATATTCTATATTTAACACATGGTACAAGCAGCGAGGCATAAGACAGCTGCTCCTGGACCAAGCATAGACTTTGTGTGGAAACCCCTCATTGAGCCTATTTAGGGAAACAAAAGCCAAATGTTATTAATATGTTACCAGCACCAATATTTAAAATCTCAAATGAATATTTTCTGAGCATTGGAAATAAGCAAAGAAGAATAAACAGAAGGGGCAATCCATGAAGGTTTAGGATTGATTTGGAAAGCTTTTGCTCAAAGTTGCTTCTCAATATGATGTCACAGCCATAAAATAGAACTGACTTAGAGATTGACTTTTTCTCCAAAGGCTTGAAAGGCATTTTTGGAAAAGCGTCTTTCATGTCCTAGACTAATCAGGAGCCATGTTTGTCTTCCTTGATGAGGATACATATTGTCTTGATTTTCTTTTGGGGGGAGTCAGTTTTATGGTCCGTATGCTCATCACAGCTGTAAATGAGGAAAACAGTCTTGTTAAGCAGAGAGGAAGAGGTGGGATCCACTAAATTCCTCCTACTTAAGGTCAGAATAATACAAAACATCACATGACTTCTGCATATTGAATTGTCATAATTTCTGAACCTCTGATTTCAAAGCACTGGATGGGCCCCAGTAGCTTAGGCCTATGAAAATTTTTCATATGGCTCTGCCTCCGGTGCTAAGTGAAAGGTTTCATGATTTAAAGTGCTCATCAAGTATTGGCTAATCTTTCTTATTACCACACTCAGAAGAAAGGCAGCATGGCATAGTGGATAGAGTCAGACCTTGAAATTAGGAAGACCTGAATTCACATCCTACTTCTGACTCATACTGTTGGGTGATCCAGGGAAAGTCACTTAACTTCTCAGGCCCTGGGGAACTCTCTAAGATTATGAAAAATGAACAAGATGCTGATATGCATAGGTGGAGGGAGTTTTTACAATGACAGTTCTCCACGCTGAAAAAATCAGAGGCCCAGATCTACCCTAAAAGTAACTCTGAAAGAGCTAGGATTTGGTTTTTGTCCCTATAGCCCATTAAAAATTGGCTTCTCTTTGCTTCTTCACTGGGTGGAGTACAGAACTTATTTTATATAAGTATTGATTGTACAAATCACCTAATATTGGAAAGCAACCGGTCTCAACTTAAAATATGTATGAACACTATGTGGAAACAAATAATTAATATTTTAAGATAAATGGATCAGAAAGATAAGTAATGGAATTTTTAAGATATTGGATCATCTGAAATTTCAAATCACTATTTCTAATAAAAGAGTAGGATTAAGTAGTATGAATTGGTGACAAAGATCATGACATGAACCTCATTCTGATTTCTTTTTAAACCACTAGCATTTTAACATTAGTATCAGGGAGTAATACACTGAGGAAGACTACTAGGAGAAAATAGGTGGCTTTTAATTTATTTTTTCTCTTTCTCCTTTGAGTGGCTACACTTGGCTAGATATCAATATGCCAGCCTAGTTTCTTTATTTCACTAGAAATTATAGAAATCTCAAATGTTGACTCCTCGATGCTGCTGTCCCCCATACATTACCTTTCCTATAATGTGTGTGTGTGTGTGTGTGTGTGTGTGTGTGTGTGTGTGTGTGTTTCTGTGACTTCTGGACAGGTAGGTTAAACAATTATAGAACTACAAATCCATCAAAATGATGGAAAATGGGAACTTGCGATGTGCAATATGCTCACAGTTTTCTTGAAAGATCAGTAATTAGCTGCTTCAGCGTGGCTGTCTGGAAGTAGATTCTCTGCAGAGAGCACAATAGTCCCTTTCTTGGATTCCATCATTTGTACCACAATATGCTTTCTGCTGCTATCAAGACAGGGAAAGCCTTATTGAGTGTCTCTAAGAGGAAAACTCTAGAAATCATTGAAATGGGAATGAGTAAGAAAGAGGAGAGGTATTGTATTGTGGGAGGCAAGGCTTGCTACGAAAATGGATAAAAAGAGGAGGCTCAAATCATGTCAATCCAACAAATATTTAGTAAATGTGCATTTGGTGCCAGATGACGTTAGTTCAAATCCCAAATCTGATATTCATCACCTATGTGACCATTTGTGTTCCATGAAAAGTTAGAGACCTAGGGCAAGTGAAATACCCAGATAGAGTTCCTGACTCAAAATAATTGCTAAATAACTGCCCCTTGAGTGACTGATTGATTCTTTGCAGGCCTTCATTTTCAGTTTTGACAGGTCACATCAGTGGCGATGACAAGTCAACTCAATAGACATTTATTGATTAAGCACTTCCTCTGGGAAGGACACGATGATAGGCACTTGGAATACAAAGACAAATACAAATACTAGGTGAACTGAAATTGAATGCTATCCTTAAAAATCTCAGTCTAAGTGCCAGTGGCTTAACTCCAGAAGCCAGATCAGAAAACTTTAGTTGAAAAGCCACCCAAAGGATAACAGGGGCAAGTTTGCTGTCCTAGAAAATGCTTCTGCCTGAAACTCATCATCATCCATTCCTCTACTCATCACCTATTGCCTAATGGCCAATGTTTGCTCTAACTTGTCTTAGAGTACCTTCTCCTGTCCCCATCTAAATGTGTAGGGCAATGAGGTCAGTTACCACCAAGATTTTGACAAATATTGCTACTGACACCTCATCATATATCTGTGCCTTGTAGACCCAACGAGGCTCTAAAGTCCTTGAGTGCAGGTACCATGTCTTCTATTTCCTGACATCTTCTGCACATAGCCTTGTTTTTGGACCTGGGTTATTGGCACAGTAAAGACCCAATAAATATTAGGTGACTAACAATAGTTTTCTAAGCATTTCGGCCCCAGAGAGCTGATTCCCTTTTGGGCTATTGCAAAAACAACATCCAAGTCAGATGCTCTGCCTCAAGTCTTTCCCTACTTCATTCTTTCCTTCCAGTGGCTGTCAAAGTGATTTTCTTGAAGCATATGTGCTCAATATAATATGGCAGTTCTTTCTTATTTCCAGGATCAAATATAAAGTTTGGAATTGATCACTCTTGGTAGACTTGGAAGCTTTTTTAGCATGTAAAATTAATAATTCTTAATGGCCTGAGTCCATCCTCTCTTTCCAGGCTTGGAGCACATTACTTCCCAACATGCAGTCTACAATCTGGCCAAGGACTCCTTGCTTAGACGCTCCTGCCTAACTCTCAGAATCCCTGACGTCCTCTGGCTCAGGTGCCACCACCCACATACAGGAGATCCTTCCTAGTCCTTCTGACTACAAGTACCTTCCCCTGCCCTCAAAGGATACCTTCCCTCTGTTCTGTATTTATCCTGTATGTGCCATCTCCCACATTAGAATGTAAGTTTCTTGAGGCAAGGACTATCTTTGCTTTTTCTTTGTATTCCTAGGTTTAGCACAAACCCTGGCAAACATCAAGTGCTCAATAAAAGCAAACCAACTATGATGAAAAAAATATCACAGCATATTTTTTAAAATTCCTAGCCTAACCTTTGCCCCAAAGACACTCCTTATTGATCCCCAGACCCAATTGTATCATCTTTCAACTTCCATTTCATCCGGAATCTGGATGACAGGATAATAAGCTGGCTTTCAAGATGTAGTCACATCTGACATGCCAAAAAAAAGGTCAAGGTTTACCATTTGCTCTAAGTTCCTGTTGTAACCCAGCCATGCATCCCATTCTCATAGGATTGTTGACTCTTTACACTCAAATTGAACCATGGGTATAATGCAGCTTAGGTACAGAATTTTACTTTGCTATTTTCCCTGCACCCTGACTCAGATATAAAGATATCAAACTAAGAGGTCATGAGATCCTATGGTTGTGTGCCATCTCTCAACCTCTCTGGCTGCAGGTAGGAAACAGGTATACAGTGATTCCTACCAGCCAGAGTATTGGCTTGTAGTCAAGAAAAACTGGGATCTAATCCTGCCTCATACACTTTCCAGCTGTGTGACCTTGGCTAAATGACTGAACCTCTCTGGGCTGCCACTCTGTCATTTGTAAAATGAGGCTAAGGATAACTCTATCACCGGGCTATTGTGCAGATCCAATGTGTACACAGAGCACTATGTGAAACTTAAAGCGCTATGCAAATGACTCCTATTGTTATTACCTTGGCAACCTGGAATAGATCATTGAGGTTCAACTCCTTAAAAGGTGTGCCAGCCTGTGAAGGGCATGGATGACTGAGGAGATTTGCTCCTAACCCTCAAGACCCTTGCTCTTCAGTTAGGTGGGACCCCACCCAACTGGGAAACCCAATTCTAGTTTAAAGTATAAATAGAATCCAGTCTGGTCAAGCCTTTGCCCAGGGGAAGAACCCCCTTTCCTTGATACCCTCCGTTAGGGTTGAGGGCAACCCAGCTCATGAAGGAGAAAACTTGTTGCAAAGGTCCAGATGGAAATGGCTTCCCCTGGCCAGATACCTTGTGGTTGCACAATAAGGTCATGACCAAGTTATATTCTTAGTAGGAGGAGCTGAAGACTTTTAGCCCGCCTCCTCATTAAATGTCTACCAATCAAGGTTGATTTCCACTGGGCTGGGGAATTCTTTTTCAGAAGGGATTTAAGGTGTTTCAGGGTCTCCCTTGGCATCTTTGGTTTGGAGGAAAAAATGCTGACATCAATTTACTGATTGCTGGCTAGCCTGATCAATAAATTGATTATTAATTACCCAGGAACTATTTCTCAGGGTTTTCATTCATCATATCATTTAAATCCCATGAGTCTCAGTCTCCTCACCCATAATATGAGTAGATTGGACCAGACAACCTCTAAACCCAGAGACATTTCTAAATTCCTAGTTTTACAAGGGAGCTGGCTTCCTGCTTTCAGGTTGGATCTTACTCTCAACATAAATCTGCCAAAATGCCACATCTTCCTAAAACAAACACCAAGCAAGCAAAGAAATAAAAAAGATAACCCAGGTACCCTAACTCACCCAGAGGTGAAGTACAGTGGCCACTCCTAGGCCTACCGTCAGAAGCTTTGACCTGTTCCATGATTGAGCTGGGCTGCTTTGCCCTCTCTTAGGAAAATGGTGGCCTCTGAGGGGCTGCCATATTGGTCCCAGACTTCTGCAGACACCTTATTTTGTTTAGCCTGACTGCAGCTCAGAACTTGGCACCTCCAGCCACCCAGGAACCATGTGCAGACTTCCCAGCAGAAGGGACAATAGGGGGCACCACCTGCTCTTGCTCCTTTCCTAAAAAGCTATAGAGAGGTGATAGATTGTCTACTGATGTCTCTAGTGAAATTTATCTGGACCTCTGACTTTAACTATACAACTTCCTGATCCTCTTTCTAGGCAACGAAGCATGTCACCACCTTTGTGGGTTTCTGCAAAGCACCAGGCTAAGCAGCGTTATGGGGTCAGATGCCTCATTTCTCTCTGTAACCCATCTCCAATGGTCCGGTGGTCCAAAGTCCCACTTTCATTGACTATTTGATTTCTGGCTCCTACCTTTGCTAGGACCCAGAAATAGTCTTGTATGCTTTGGATTGAGGGCTGAGGTATCTCCAACCAACACCTTCCAGATCCAGCTGAGTGACAGACTCTTGTTCAGAAGAAGACTAAATTAAGGTGGCAATGATGCTATGAGCCAAGGCCCTGCCCCCGGAGTGAAGGCCACTATTTCTCAGACCAATGGAAAGTGACATTTTTCTGTGGCTGTGCAGTAGTGAGGGCCATTTCTGATGAAGTCAAACCATGACAGCCTCTTTAGGAAGATGGAGAGGCCCCAGGCTCAGAGGTCATTCCAGTCCCATCTCAGGTACTCACTGTGCATGCAGTCTTGGGCAGGTGACTTCCCTTCTCTTGGCCTCACTTTCTTTTCTGTAAAATGAAGGGATGGGCCTAGTTTACCTCCCAGTTTCCCTTAAAATCTAGCTCTGTATTCGTAGAACTTAGGGGAAGGAAACCCTGATTTTAAACCTCAGCTGCCTTGTGGCTATGCCCACATATGGGAAAGGCTTCGGGAGTTAACCCCAAGGAAAAATCAGGAGTCAGAGTCCCTTAGGCAGTTGGATGTTGGACATCACATCCCTCTGGCAACTCCTGCGGCGGCACTGGTGCCAAACTGTATTGGCTCTGCCTCTCCTTTGGATCCACCAACGTCGCGGAGAGGGAAAACCTGCTGCATGGGCAACAGCTTGTTTTCCATATTGATCCGCCCAGGCCAGCGCCCTGGAGAGGACACTCCAGCTACTCCTCATGGGGTAGATACAACACGGGATGCAGCAGTTACCGGATATAAGTCACTCAGGAGCTGCGGCTCCCGTATTGGACAGCACAGCCACACTGTGGCCTGTGGCTCTTCAAGGCGCTGATCCATAGTCGTCCGCGACTGGTGGAGGCCTACTACCACTACTACTACCACTACTACTACCACTACTACTACTACTACTACCACAACCACCACTACCACCACAACCACCACTACCACTACTACTACTATTCCTAAAACCTTCATCCAAACTCCAAGGCTTTCCAGATTAATTGCCCATGGATAATGTGAACTTTGTGGCAGCCTGAAACAGAGGAGGAGAGGACATTTGGGGAAGTCCAAGAAATGCTTTCTAGACATTCTATTTGAAATAAAAGTGGAGAGGCCCCAATTCTGCAGAACAATGCCAGGAAGCAAGGGCCTTTAAGTAAATTAATAATGGGTAACAACTTACTAATAATTATTCATGCCAGAATCCCTCCTAGAATATAAAAAAATGAGGATTTTAGGTGTGTAAATGTGTGTTTGTTGTGTTTGCATGCACGTGTTGTGTGTGATGTGTGTTGTATATGGGGTGGATGTGTTGTATGTGGTATGGTGTGTGAAACATTTGGTGTGTGTGTGTGCAGTGCATGTGTATGGTGTGTGATGTGTGTGGTATGTGGGGTGGATGTGTTGTATGTGGTGTGGTGTGTGTGCATGCAGTGCATGTGTGTGCTGTGCCTGTGCACAATGCATGTGTGATGTGTGATGTGTGTGGTATGTGGGGTGGATGTGTTGTATGTGGTATGGTGTGTGTGAAGCATGTGGTATGTGTGCATACAGTGCACGTATGGCGTGTGAAACATGTGGTGTGTGTGCGTGCAGTGCATGTGTATGGTGTGTGATGTGTGTGGTATGTTGGGTGGATGTGTTGTATGTGGTGTGGTGTGTGTACATGCAGTGTGTGTGTGTGTGCTGTGCCTGTGCACAGTACACATGGGGGGTGGGGGTGCATTACCCCTTCTCCCATCTCTCTGCCATGCCTCCTGCCTCCCAGCTGCCACGCTGGCTGCCTGCTGCCAGCCCGTCTTTGGGAGCACACACCCGACGGTCCCATCCTGCCATCTATGGGCCTGGCAGACCCAGTGCTCTCCTTTAGAGTACAGGTTTTCCCTCCCACTGCATCTCGTCCATTAGAAAAGCACAGACTGTGTGAATCCCTTTGGAATTTCCCCAAGAGAAAAACAAAGCATTTGTTTCTATGGTCACCCCCCTCAAGGCTTCCTAGCCAAAGAAGTAGGTAGGCAGGAGAGTCAGTGGTGGGAGCCATGGCTGCCTCCATTCCCAGTGAAATCCTCCCCGGAGGCTTCTGGGTCCCTCAAACAGCCTTCTGTGAAGCAGATTTATGGAGGCCCAGAGGCCAGATGGACCAGACACACCGTCCTGCTGTGCAGGACGAGGAAGAGGGTGAGGATGCTGCTGGCATGTCCGCAGCGCTGGCTACCTTTTAGAGGCGGGGCACCGTGGTGGCAGGGCCAGTGCTTGTGCAGAGGGCTCTGCCCGCTCCACACCCACACTTCCCTACGAAGGACACCAGATGCTTGGCTTAGATGGCCCCACTGTCCTTTCTAGCTCCACGTCTAGGATCCAATGATGTTACTTAACCTCACTCTGCAACAGGCCATAGCAGGCCACGGTGAGCACAGAAGTGTCTGGGACCCAGTCTAGCTGCCTCACCTTTGGAACAAAGGGGTTGGGCGAGGAGCTTCTGAAGTGCCTTCGGGCTCTTACTCTAAGATATGGGGAGCCCAGAGCTTCAAGGCAGAGAACCAGAGCTCGGGTCTCCGTTCTGCCAAATATGAGCTGTGTGAACCTGGATGAGTCCCTGACTCTCTCTGAGCCTCAGTTTCCCGGTTTGTAAATTGAGAGGTTGCACTAGGTGGCTTTTATGGTGCCTTCAAGTTCTAAATCTACAAAGGGCCCAGCATATACATGCAAACCCCTGAGGATCAAAGGAAGTATATAGATCCATCGGGTTTTTTTCAGGTAATGGATCACAAGCCATGTTTTAGGGGTGATTTTGCTCCCCCTCCCCTACACCCACATTGTTTTTAAAGGCAGTGAGACTTATTAGCTGGGGAAGAGTCAAAGGGCTGCCAAGAATCTTTTCTCCTTCCTGACCCAGGCTGAGGTGGCGGCCCATTTCTAAATGCTTCATCCAATTGCGGTCCAGATGAGAGTGATCCTTTCACATTGGTGAGCGCTCTAGGTCGAACAGGAGCACGTTTGCAAACTACCTTTTAATTTGGGAAGTACCTCCCATTTCCTAGGGGAAAAAGTAGGTCAGTGGCCATGGTCCAAAAAAGGCCAACCGGTGCAGCCCCTAAAGACAGCCAGAGTGTCAACCACATGGCCGGGCCTCCCTGTACATATTCCCTGCCCTGTGCACCTGAATGACACTCTGGGCTGACTTGCCCAAGAAGGACCCAGCTGTGCCATTGCAAGAAAGATTGCAGCTCCCACCTGTGTCCAACAGCTCTGCATGCAGTTAGTGATGGCCTGGGCCCTTGGCTCCTTTGGTCTATGCTATCAAACCCAGGATTCATGTGAAAGAAGGCATTCAGTGCATGCGTGAACCAGACTTCTGTTAGACATTGAGCTCCCCTCCTGTAACTTGAAAGACTCTGGTCTTTAAATGCTGGAGAAAATAGCAATCAATTTTGTCTCAGGGATTCAGGACGACCCAGCAGAGGCCTGCTGGCAGCTGGCTCCTTCATACTCAGGGCTTTGGGAGGCTAATGACAAGCCTCTCCTGGTTGGGCCATTTAGTCATTCCCAGGGCTGGACATTTCAGAATTAGCCTGCAGAAGAGCAGCCAAGCAAAGCAGGGACTGGAAGGGGTGCCATTCACCACCCCCCCAGTGGAAGGTGGCGATGCTTGGTTCTCAGAGTCCATGCCAAGCCTTCCTATGGGGAGGGGAAAAGAGCCCACTGCACAGGGCTATTCTGAAGATCATAAGTAATAAGGTATAGCAAGTATTTTGCAAACTTTAAAGCCTAATATTAACATGAATATTATTATTAATGAATAATAATAATTAGTAGTAATTGTGATGTATTTGTGGGCCAGCTGGGTAGCACAGTGGATAGAGCACTAGGCCTGGAGTCATGAAGACTTGAGTTCAAAATAGGTTTAGATACTTACTAGCTGTGTGACCCTGGGCAAGTCACTTCACTCTGCACTGCCCCAGGAAACTGTCTAAGACTATAGGTTGTGGACCAGTTCCCAACCAACATTCCTAGAGGGAGCTCTGAATACCGGTGAAAGCCAAGGTTCTCTTGAAAGGACAACAAACACATCTTTGAGACAGGTGCCTGTTAAGAGATAATTTGGCAGCTACAGATCCACAGTCAGAGAGAGAGAGAGAGAGAGAGAGAGAGAGAGAGAGAGAGAGAGAGAGAGAGAGAGAGAGAGAAATAAAGAGAAAGTGTCATTGCTACATTTTTATGGGCTCCACTGGAAATGTGGCAGATATTTCTGTGCTGTGAAGAATCAGGGTGGCTTGGGAGGAATTGAAAGGATTTAAAAATGTTGCTGTGATTAGGCTGTGCCACCTTATTGTCAGATCATCAATCTAGAGCTAGAAAGGCCGTCAGAAGGCATCGAGTCCAGCCATCTCGTTTTTCTTATGAAGGAGCTTGGGCCTAGTCTGGTGAGGTGACTTGGCCAAGGTCAAACTATTCAAAAGTGGCAAGAGCTAACATTGATAAGATCATGGACTTAGACTTAGAAGGAAACTTACAAGCTATCTTGTTGACCCTCTCTAATCCCTCCCAGAATTTTAGAGATGAGTAAATGGGGGTTCAGAGAGGGTCAAAGTCATCCAGGTTCTAAAAAGCAAGAGCCAGGACTTGAACCCATGTTCTCAGGTTCTGAGTCCTTTCTCCCATGACACCATGACACTGTGTAAATACTAACTCAGGTATTATTGAATGAATGGTTATTAAAAGCATTTTTACTTACCTCTCAACTAAGTAGAAATTCTCCAGGTACAACCCCCACTCCCCACACTCTGTGCCTTTTGTCATTGAACTCCAAATTATTTTTATATTGACAGAAAAATTGTTTTTTAATGTGTTTGCCTCTGTGGTGAGTTTCCATAAAGTTTAGCTCAATAACACTGCTGGCCTAATCATTTTGTCATCTTGAAAAAGAAATGTATTCTCTGGGGAAATTTCCTTTATGTTCACAGTTTCAATTCTGTTGGACCAATAACTGATGAAAACCACTAGAGTAGACCTTTTTGTTGTGTTATTTTATTTCACAAGACTCTAACCCCACAACAAATTGGATTAGAATCTAAAGGGGAAATGCATTTGTGTGTGTGTGCATGTGTGTATGTATATGTGTGTGTCTGTGCATGTGTATGTGTTTGTGTGTCTGGCTACCAACACTTGTAAAAATTAAAACATGCTACTCATTCAAGATTAATTGAACAATCAATCTGACATTCATTAAGCTCCTCTGCTCTAGGCAGAGACAAAAAGATAAAAATAGAGGTGTTCTAGTCCTTAAGGAACCTATGATCTACTGAGGGGTTAGAAAGGTAAACAGATCTTCCTCTACCCCAAGGTCATTATTTAGGTGAGGAGAACATTTCCCACTTACTTCTTTAGTAAATATCCAACCAACCTAGCAGGTAAGCTTGTGAATAGTGCCATCCCAATTTTTCCTAAGACATATCTAATGGACACTGTCTTTCTGTGTGTGGGAGGGGGAAAGGGATCCTCCTTATCTCTTAGGACTAGGCATAGGGTAAGGTGTTGGGAACTGTGGGAAAAGCTAAGCTGGAAGGGGTCTCAAGGAGCATCTAATCCAATCCCCTCCTTTTGCAAATGAGAAAATTGAGACCCAGAGAGGGTGTGTCTTCCCCAAGATCACACCAGTAGAAAGAAACAAAGACAGGGATTCAGAAGGATTCAGTCTGAAATCCAATTGAAAGGCATGGCATAGAATCACAGCTTGGGCGCTGGAAGGACTCGAGAAACCTCAACCTCAGCCTTTTCAAGTGACAAAACTGAGTCTAAGAGAACTGAAGAGACTCGCCCAAATCCATCACGCTTTCCCTGAGCTCTGACTCATCTCTGTGCCTGGCTCAATATTGGGCTATTCCTTTCTTTGAAAAATGGAAATGTGACCACTAATATATTCTGCATGGGGATATGTGAGAACTAAATGATGATTATGAAGTGCTGAGGAGCACATTATTAAACTCCCTATTTCTCCCCAGTCAGTATAAAGAATAATTAGAAGAATAATCCACAAAGGGAAAAAAAATGAGGTAAAAGAACATTTTTTTTTTGCCTTTACCTTCCTGATTCTTCCTATAAAACACAAAAATACATTTCCAAAAAAGGTGACAAAATTAACTGTGAAAGCACTGGTACTCATTGAACCTCACTTTCTTTAAAGCAAAGTAAATTTAGTTTTTGAAATTTTGAAGCAATTGGGGAAGTGTATGAAAATGTGTTATTTAATTAACGCTATTTAATGCGTTAATTCAGTGGGCTGGTCTACATGACTTATAAATAGAATCCAAGTAGAATTTGCAACAGAAGTAAAACTGAACCAGTTGAAAGCATGCATGCCCTCCAGGGGGAGCTGTTGTTCAGGGTAGTAATTGTGTTCCCAATGAATTCTTGAGTGTTCTCTACCTTTCAGGGAAACTGTGGAAGGCAATATATTAAGGGGACCCAAATTGGAATCCCCATTGTGCAGCTAAATCTGGACAAGTCGGGGGACTATGAGATCATAGAATTAGATCTAGAAGAGACCTCACCGGTCATCTATTCTTACCCCTATCATTGCATAGAATAAGGAGTCAGGCAATGGACTTTCCCAAGATCACACAGAAAAAAAGAAGGAGGATTATATTTCAAACCCACATCTTCTGACTTCAGTATTTAATCTTTCTAGACCTCAGTATTCTCATCTGGAAAGCCAAACAGTTGAATTTGATCATATCTGGTCTCTTTCATGTCTAAAAATCAATGATGCTTCAGAGCAGCTCAGTGGCACAGTGTATCAGGAAGATACCTCTTCATGAGTTCAAATTTGGCTTTAGGTACTTACGAGCTGTGTGACCCTGGGCAAGTCAGTTCACCATGTTTTCTTCAGTTTTCTCATCTGTAAAATGAGCTGGAGCAGGAAATGGCAAACCACTCCACTATCTCTGCCAAGAAAATTCCAAAGGAGGTCACAAAGAGTCGGACACAATTGAAACTACTGAACAACAACAAATGGTGCTTCACTGATTCCAGAATAATTTTGGAGCAGTCATGCTGAGGTCTAGTTGAATGATATGATTTTATCGGTATGTAAGTTTCATGAGGGCTGGAACTATTTTCATTTTTGTCTTTATGGTCATTCAGTGAGTTAACAAATAAGAATTAAGTACTTACTATGAGCTAGGCATCATTAATATAAAAGAAGGAAAAAAATAACTGCGTGTGGATGTGTGCCTGCATATCAAGGCTTATAAAGATTCCAACGCATTACTCATTCAAGGCTCATAAGCAAAATATTTCTTAAGTGCCTACTATGTGCTATCCCCTGGCCTTAGCACAGTGCCTGATACGTGATAAACATTTATTGACTTGAGATGTGCTAGAAGTTGGCAACTTTTGTCTTTATTCTTTTGAAAAAAAATTAGATTTAGATATAGATATAGATATAGATATAGATATAGATATAGATATAGATATAGATATAGATATAGATATAGATATAGATATAGATATAGATATAGATATAGATATTGTGATGTTTAAAATCTAAATTGTGGTCGCCTTAAATCAGAAGCTTCAGCTCCAGTCTAGCCTATTGTTGGGTTCTTAGCCTATGGTTGGGTTCTTCCTGAAGTCCTCCTCCACAAGCCTGCTTTAATCAGGAACCCCTTTTTTTTTTTTTTGCAAGCTGTTTGTGGAAGCTTTTTTATACATCTAGAACAGAGGCGGTCCTTACACACTGCTTCAAGGTGATTGGTTGGCATCATCCAAATCCATTGTCTTTGAAGGTATTCTCAAGTTGAGTTCACAGTCTAGTTTCTGAGAACAATACCTTCTTAAGGGCTAGCCAGGTGTGATTACAATCCAATTAACTTGAAGTAGGCTTAATTAGCAGTCAATCACTCTCACTTGATTCAATCAATATAGATTAATCTCCAGGTGGGTCTTTGAGGATCTGCTAAATCCCATTATTTCATCACACTATATATAGATATATATCATGGGGAAAATGGGGTAAGGGGTAAGGGATAGGGGTTTGGGATAGGGCATAGGGGTTTGGGGTCTTTAGGAAATCTTCTTTAAAGAATTACACCCTCTTGCACACAAAAGCAATTAGAATAAGAATAATCTATTTAGGGCAGGAAGGAAGGGAAGGGAAACCATGAAAGAAAGGCTTTGGACTTTGCATGGGGAGAAAGGCATGGCACAGAGAGAGAGGCTCTGAGATACCAATCTCCTTGAACAGGAGACAGGCAGGTACTTTTATAGAGGACTGATGGGGGTGACCATCTGACTGTGGAAAGTTCCCTTAGTGTGGGAGGACCATCTCCCACTGGTGGTGGCTGGAGGAGTTGGCTGAGGGGTGGCTGTGGATCTCTTAAGCCATCTCTCTCCTCAGGACACAAAGGCAGCAGCCACACCTGAACTTATCTCCCTAGGGTTGAGGGAGACTAGAATGAAGCATGGAGGTCCTGAAGCTAGCTCAGTCAGATCTGGTTCCACTTATCTCTTTAGCTGTGTCTGTCCTTTGGATTAGTTTCTCAAGGAGAAGGTTCTTCTATGTGCCCCTGAGAACTTCTGGGATGCCCTGGGCCCATAACATACATACATACATACATATATACATATATATATATATGTATATATATATATGTATATATATATATATATATAGTTGACTTAGCAAAGCAAGAATTGTGGGACTGAAGTTTGAATTTGGCCTCCAGTTTAACTTTGAAAACTCTTTAAAAAGTGAGACTTTTCAAACTTTTACTAACAACAAATGTTATGGAATTTCCCTACAGCACCAACAAGTGCTCTTCAGCCTCTGTAAGTAAACTCTTTATTGTCTTTTCAATGGAAACATATGCATGATAGGGTGTGTGTGTGTGTGTGTGTGTGTGTGTGCACACATGTGTGTGTTTGAAAATAGCCATCTAATTAGTGCATTTATCGCTGCCTAATTAAGAAGGCAGATCATAACACTTATCAAAGATGTTTTAGGTCAATTAACAAATTCATGGGTATTTGCAAATTTTTCTAAAAGGAAATTCAAAGTAATTTTTTTATAGGGCAAGCCTGATATAATGACTTTCCCTACAAAGAAAATAAAATGCGGCAGTAACTGTCAGGAAAATACAGTCCTTCTGTTTGGAATTTGTGTTTAGACCTATATCTAAATATGTATTTTCTCCAAAGATCATCACAACTACCTTGGTGCACTGTGGTCTGATGGAAATAATGTGGTCACCAAAATAGGGATGAAACCTGTAATAATGGAATTTGAGTAAATACCTCTTTAGAAATGACTTTTGTGAGTTAAGGATGTGTGACAACTCCACAGGCTCAACTCAGCTGGAGAAAGATGCATTGAAAGCCTTCATCCCAGAAGCAAGCACACTACCCATGTGTGGCCTGACCATCTTTACCAACCCTGCTATACTACTTGGTTTCCTAATTCAGTGTGACCTCTATCCTGCTAACATTCATCATGCCTGCAGTCCTAGACAGGATGCATCCACCATGCCAAGAAAGACTCTGAGTCTGCTGCCAAGCCCAACAAGAATATCCCCCCTTCTCTTTATTCTGTGTCTGTGCCCCTTGGCTTCCACATTCTTGACTTACTCTTGCTTTCCCCCCACCCCCACCCCAGTCTCAAATCTCCCGAATGGACATCTTTCACCTGGGACTGATTCTTCCATTCTGAACTATGTCCTTCCCTTTCTTTGGACTTTCCTTTTCTGAGGCAGTACCCACATTTTCTTTGATATCTTCCAATTGAGGGGAAAAGCAAAGGGAGCAGACCCACTGGCCTTTGAATACCCCCATGTGATAGCTTCTGAAAGCTTCATTACAGAAAATGTAATAAAAACTCAGCCTCCCCCAAATTGATTTAGTTGCAGCTCAAGGGCCAACCCTTGACCAGAGCACCCTTTTACAAGGCTTTGATTCTTCCTGCAATTGAATTACTCAGGCAAGGCCGAATGCCCATGGCTGGGGCTGGGCTCTCACACTCCAGGGCAAATGGGCCAGCCGGGAAACCACTGAGCTGCTTTTGAAATTTGCAATATTCTCTCATAATAGCTGACACAGGCATGGGGAGAGCAGCCTCTCACCCCATTGGCAATGGAGATTTTAGCATTGAAGTCAGGGCCTGGGGGAACTTTTTTTTTTTTAACCTGTTTGAGAAAACTTTTCTCATTTTGGAATTTCAACTATGACTTAAAAAGACATGTTACATTCCCTCAAACGTGCCTTTTAGGGAGAAATGATATTTGATGAAGGGAAAACAAGACAATAGCAAAATGAGGACACATCTTAAAGTCAAGGTGTCATTATAATGGGGGAAAGTCACTGAAGTCAAATGCCACACTGGACATCTAGAGCCATATGTAGCTAGCTAGACAGACATATAGACACTGAAATGCTGAAGCCAACTCAAGTCACATTGAGAAAGCTGATTGTGAGATTTTTTGTTTGTTTTTTTAGTGAGGCGATTGGGGTTAAGTGACTTGCCCAGGGTCACACAGCTAGTAAGTGTCAAGTCTCTGAGGTGGGATTTGAACTCAGGTACTCCTGACTCCAGGGCCAGTGCTCTATCCACTGGGCCACCTAGCTGCCCCAATTGTGAGATTTTTAGTGTAAGAATTTCATGCCTCAGAAATCAGCAAGTGCAACAGATCAGTGACCCCCTCCATTGTTTTGTTGATTGTTTGATGGAGAAAATGATAATAGTGAAGATTAGGCTTAAAATTGTGTCCTATGTACTTATTTTTTTGAGAGCCAATTGTTAAACATTTATCAGCATGTTCCAGGATAGATAGAAAAATAGATGAGAGAAAGAAAGGAAAGTAGATAAACATAGATATATACTATACTTATATAATATATAATACACACACACACACACATATATATATATACACACACTACATGCATACATGCTTGCATGCATACATACATACAATTGTATCCTCATGGGACAGCACAGCATAATGAATAGAGAGTCAACTTTGAAGTACAAAAAAGACCAGGGTTCAAGTCTTCCCTTTCACATATACTGGTTTCATCATCCTGGGCAAGTGACTAAAATTGTCCATGCCCCAAGCAAGTCTCTAAGGTGATAATTACCTATGAATATTGCTGATCAGTGTCAGCTAAGGAAGATTTCTATCTGAGGAGTTTCCTACACTGATGGTTTTTGAGGTCTTGACAACAAAGTACATGGCCATACTTATATCCACACACCAACACATAGAGCTATATATATGTAAAGTAAATGATAAATAAATACATAAATATATATATATATATATATAGTACATGTATATATGTATGTATGTGTATATAAGCCTAGTACTGGACTCTTAGTCCTTTGTCCCAGCTAAGCTCAGTGAGATCCATCACCAAAAAGTTGATTATTGGTCAGCACCACTTTGAGATCACTATAATTACTAAAGATCCAATCCTGAGATGAAGAGGGTCCTCTCTCAGTGGAGAAATTCATCATGAAGATGAAAATGGTAGATCCATTTTGTGTTTCGGTTATTTAGTATTTTCTCCATCCTCTTAGACTAAACTGCTATGTTGAGATAGCCATCTTGCAAATACATGGCATGCTTAGTCTTAAGATTTCTCCTCTACACATTTACTCCCACCACTCTCCATGTCTGAAATAAATTAGATTTTGCCTCTTTTTGTGTTTCCAGTGCTTAGCACAGTACCTCACATGTAGCAAAACCTTATTAAATATTTTTGACTGACTGACTGAAATACTTTCATGTTTCCCTTGCCTTTTTCTAAAAGTACAAGGGCAAACGTCACTTTCTCTCTGATGACACTTCAGGTCTCTGTATCCAAAGTTATCTTTGCTTCCTTTGGCTACATGTCACAACTTGTACCCCTCTTGACGATATCGATAATTCTACAGATATGGGAAATGATAGGAATTTTTCCCCCAACAGTGCCATTTGTGATGCAAAGGAACTTTCTCTCCCAAAGTACCCCTTGTCCATGTTCTTCTACATCCCCATCCAATGGAGGGGATGGGACACACAGTGTACAGGAGGCTTTCTTTTAGAAGCGTCTTGTTTATTCCTTTAAATCTCATTCTACATTTTAAAATTTGTAGAATGTGGCATATTTGTATATATTACATCTATCCCTATTTGACTAGAAGTCCAATGAAGGTGAGCACAATCTCATGATTATCTTGGTAACTCCCCCAGCAACTCACACTTTTTTTTTTCTCATACTAAATGCTATATTTTTTAAGAAAACCCCAAATGAGGTCACAGATTATCAGAAAAACTGAAATGACTCAACAACATCAAAAATGCTAATAAATGGGTTTTAAATGAATGGGTATTTCACATTGAGATTCATGTAGCACTTTCCTCACCACAAATCTATAAGGTGGGAAATATAAATACTATTATCCCCTTTTTACTGCTGAGGAAACTAAGCCTCAGAGAAGTAAACAACATGCCCAAAGTCCCAGAGCTAGTAAATCTCAGGACTGAGATTTAAACCTAGTTAGGTCTGAGCCCGGGACAATTATTATTCCTGATAAATAGGCTACTTCTCAAGAATAAGAAAGCTAGGGCAGTGGATTCCTAGCCATCTGCTTAAAAAGGGGGTGTTGCAAGGGCATATATATGTATCTTAACAGATTTCCCCCATTGGAAATCGTTCCAGTAACCACTTTAGTATGAATGAATTATTTGCCCAATGCTGCTCTCTCAAAGAACTTGGAATTTGGCTGGAGAGACCTATTTATAGCACTTCAACTAGTCTGCTGAATTAAACTCAGTTGAAGAAATTTGTAGGTATTCTCTTTATATTTATTCTGCACATACTTATCCTTGGTGTCTTCCCTCATAAAAATGAAAAAGTACTTTGAGAGTAGGGATTATTAAATATTTTTCTCTGTATCCTTGACAGCTAATAATACCAAGTACATGAAAAATGATTAATGAATATCTATTGACATAAATCTATAAAAT
Source organism: Dromiciops gliroides (assembly GCF_019393635.1). Classification (NCBI taxonomy): domain Eukaryota; kingdom Metazoa; phylum Chordata; class Mammalia; order Microbiotheria; family Microbiotheriidae; genus Dromiciops; species Dromiciops gliroides. The sequence goes on from NC_057864.1 coordinate 7,447,018, forward strand.
GATTTAAATCAATGGGCAACTAGGTGGTATAGTGGATAGAGCAATGGCCCTGGAGTCAGGAGGATCGGAGTTCAAATCCAGCCTCAAACACTTCACATTTAATAATTGTATGACCCTGGGCAAGTTGCTTAATGCTAATTGCCTCAAATTTCTGGGGCCATCTCCAGTCATCCTGATGTATATCTTGCCATTGGATCCAGGTGGCTCTGGAAGAGAGAGTGAGGTTATTGACTTTGCACAGCCCTCCCTCACTCAAACCCAATTCACTGCAAATCATGAGATTACCTCCCAATGTCATGGTCCTCTTTAAGAATAAAAGACAACAATAACAACATTGATATAAATCACTACTGAATTCTGGGGTAAGAAATATAATTGTAGCAGATCAGAGAGTCCAGAAGTAACTTCTGGAAAAAGAACTTGAGGAGCATGTCCAACAAGGACATAGTTTCACATACTTCAAAAGAAAATATTGATATCAATGACAATTTAAAAATCTTCCATGATCACCATGATGTGAGTGCTTCCTCCAGGGGTGTAATAGCCAGTCTTAACATAGTGCCTGGAACAAAGTAGGTATTCAATAAATTTTAAATATTTGATCACTTGATTGCCAGGTGTCCATATCTGCCTATCCTATGGGAAGGGTGTGGGGAGCGGGAAGAAGAGAGGAAGGAAAAAATGGCAGGGGGGAAGGAAAGAGGGAAAGAAAGAAGGAAGGAAGGAGAAAGGGAAGGAGAAAAAGAAGGAGAGAAGGAAGACAGTATGGAAGGAAAGAAATAAAGAAAGCAGGAAATTAGAAAGGAAAGAGGAGGGAGGATGAAAAGAAACAAGGAAAGAAGGAAGGAAGGAAGGACGGAATTGAGGGAGGGAGGAAAGGAAGGCAGGAAGGAAGGCAAGAAGAAAAGAAAGAAAGCAGCAATTTAGAAAGGAAGAAGGGAAGGAAGGAAGGAAGGAAGTTATAAGCAAAAATTACTTATGAACCAAGTGCTATGTGAGGTCTAAGATGACAGGGGACTTTTGTCATTTAGCTAAAAATTGTAATTTCAGTGTTAAAACCACAATTTATTCAAAATGATATCTGCATCCATACCCTGAGAGCATCACCTCTCACGTCCTCTATATCGCAAAAGCAAATTAGACAGTGAACCCAGAAGAGCCACTTGTCTCTTTCATTAGCAGCAGAATTAAAAATGCATTTCTCGATTGTTAAACAAACCAAGAAAGAAAAAAAAAAAGACTCTCTCTTCACCGAATAAACATTAATTAGCTTTTTCATAAAATCATCTAGTCTAAAAGACAAGATCTCAAGGGATTTCATAAGGCCCTGCAAGGAAAAGATCCAAGTAGATCTTTCTGTACAATGTTCATGCTTCATTGCAAGCCCCAATGCACATCCTCCTAACCTAGTCTCATATGTTTTTAACTCTTTCTATAATAAATAGAGATTTCTAAATGATTGGAGGTTTGAGGCTTTTAAAGAGCCCGCAAAGGGAGTTGTCATTAATGTCTGCATGTATTATGTCACATAGATTTTAAGTTCAAAGTGGGATCATAGAATCATAGATTTGGAGCTCAAAGGAAACTTAGAGTGCAATCTCGGACAACTCACTTATTTAACACTGGAGAAGACAGAAGTCCCAAGAGATAGGTGACTTCTCCAAGACTAAATGGATAGCAGGCAACTGTGCTAGGATTGGAACCCAGGGCCTCTAACTCTAAATACAAACTTTTCTCTACTGGGACATGGCATGACGCATTATTAAGGGAATGTAGTTTCCAAAATCACTCTCAAAATGATTCACAAATCTGTCTTTACTTCTACAAGTCCTAGAATGAAAACTTTTGAATATATAAGTATTTGTTTTCTTTAAATCTTACAACAATGTTACCTCACACTTTATGTAAAGAACACTAGCTGGACAAGAATTTTAGAATGACTCTTAGGCCCAAACCCATTTCTGCATCCATAGATGAGACTGGTAAGAACCAAAACTATGAGAGAATATAAAAATAATGGAGTTTTGGGACCCCCAGAGGCCCCCACTGAGAGAGCCTGGCCTGACTTTTCTTAAGGCCAGCCCAGAGCCAGGAGGTTACCTCACTCAAAACCATGCCCACCTGAAAGCCTTGTTCCTGCCAGAGGATCTCTTCTCTGGGCTTTGACATCAACACAACTGCTTCGAACCACCCTCAAATCCAGTGAACCAATAGATTTGAATGATGCCAGCCAATGAGCTTTAAGCAGTGTGTAAGGGCGGGCTCTGCCCTTTCCCTCAGAGAGCTTACCCTCGCTTATTGCTCTCTTGGGCCCGAGAACTTGGTGAGAGCAGACCCAGCCCTCCCCGCTTCCCCCGCTTCCCCCGCTTCCCCCGCTTCCCCCGCTTCCCCCGCTTCCCCCGCTTCCCCCGCTTCCCCCGCTTCCCCCGCTTCCCCCGCTTCCCCCGCTTCCCCCGCTTCCCCCGCTTCCCCCGCTCCCCCCGCTCCCCCCGCTCCCCCCGCTTCTCCCCGCTTCTCCCCGCTCCCCCCGCTCCCCCCGCTCCCCCCGCTCCCCCCGCTCCCCCCGCTCCCCCCGCTCCCCCCGCTCCCCCCGCTCCCCCCGCTTCCCCCGCTTCCCCCCGCTTCCCCCCGCTTCCCCCCGCTTCCCCCGCTTCCCCCCGCTTCCCCCCGCTTCCCCCCGCTTCCCCCCGCTTCCCCCCGCTTCTTTTTCCTAGCTGGGCTTTCCTGTCTTTCAGAGCCGTGTACACTTTCTTTACTGATATTTAATATGCTTTAATAAATGCTTAATGCCCCAAACTGGGGCAGTAGCCTCTAATTTCTAAGTAACAAATATATGATAAATTCCAGCTAAATTCCCTAACACCTGGGACAATTATAGGGAGACCACACATAGTTTTACTGGCCACAACTCCATTTGCCATCATGTTGATGAACCAGTACAGGAAGCCATATTGAATCTATTTCACCTTTAGGGATTACTCAGAATAAAGTGAGCAGACAGTAAGACGCTCTCTTGGATGACTTATTTAGACCCAAATATACTATTCTGTACATTAAACCCTCTTTTGGATGGGATGACTTCAGGCTCAGCAGTCTGGTAAAGATATAAGATATGTCTGAATGTAACCAGCCAGCAAGCGTTCATTAAGGGACTAGTATGTTGAAGGAGTAGGGTTAAGTGCCAGAGATACAAAGAGCAAAGAAAAGCAGACTCTGCCCACAAGGCTTGTGCTTCCTTAGTGGAGATGGCATGTCCAAATACAGGCTTTGTGCTACATGGATACAAGGGAAGGGGTGGGGCTTGGAGGGCATTGGGGGTGAGAGGAAACAATAGTTAGGAAAGTCTCATGGAAGAGATGATGCTCAAGCTGAGTGTTGAAGGAAACTTGAGGTGAGTGAAAAGGTAGAGCTGATGAAGGAGTCAATTCCAGGCAGAGGGAATAGCCAAAGGCACAGATACAGGAGTGATGTGCGTGAGAAACAAGGAGGCCACATGGACTCATCCACACAATACATGTGGAAAGAGGCTGGTAAGGCAGGGAAGAGGTCAGTGGTGAAATGCTTTAATGCCAAGGGAGGGGTGGGTTTTTTTTTCTTTCTTTCTCCTAGAGGCAATAGGGAGCCAGTAAAGGTTACTGAGCAGAAAAATAACATAGAGCAAAGAATTCCAGAATCTTTGAACTGGCAAGGACTGTTGATATTATCTAGTCCCAACTGTGATGTTTAAAATCTAAATTGTGGTCACCTTAAATCAGAAGCTTCAGCTCCAGTCTAGCCTAGAGTTCCAGCCTGGTTGGGTTCTTCCTGAAGTCCTCCTCCACAAGCCTGCTTTAATCAGGAACACCCTTCTGCAAGCTGTTTGTGGAAGCTTTTTTATACATCTGGAACAGAGGCGGTCCTTACACCCTGCTTCAAGGTGATTGGTTGCCGTCATCCAAATCCATTGTCTTTGAAGGTGTTCTCAAGTTGAGTTCACAGTCTAGTTTCTGAGAACAATACCTTCTTAAGAGCTATCCAGGTGTGATTACAATCCAGTTAACTTGAAGTAGGCTTAATCAGCAGTCAATCACTCTCACTTGATTCAATCAGTATAGATTAATTTCCAGGTGGGTGTTTGAGTATCTGCTAAATCCCATCACACACCAATAGCTGAATGAAAATCCCTGCCACCCCCACCCTCACTACTCCCCTCTGACCTCTACAACAAATGTTCTTTAAGCCAACGCTGAAAGAGCTCTAGGGAGTGGGAATCCAATCATATTAGTAGGCGGAGCTTATAAGTATATCTGCATTGATTTAGAGCTCGAAGTACTTTGGAGGCAAACTAAGCAGTGAGGTGGCATGGGGGATGGAATGTCGGAGCTAGAGTCAGGAAGATCTGAGTGCAAACACTGCCTCAGACACTTACTAGCTGTCTGTTATTGGGCAAGTCACATCCTCTGTCTGCCTCATTTGTGTCGTCTCTGGAATGTGCACTGTATTAGCCCCTACCTCAAAGGGCTGTTGTAAGCATCAATGAGTTAACATGAAAAGCCTTTGAAACCATGGAATACTATCAAGATGCTAGCAATTTTCATGGGCTAAATTGTTCTTAATCAAATCTAACCTCTTCATTTTTTAGATGAAGAAAAGAAGGTCCAGAGAAGTAAGGGAGCTTGCCAAAAGTCACAAGGAGACAGCCTGGACTAGTAGCCTGAGAGCTGGCTTCTAAGTCAAGAGCACCAGGGTTCAAGCCTTACTTCTTTTTTAAAATTTTTATTTATTTTTATTTTTTATTTATTTACTTTTGGGGGCGGAGCAACTGGGGTTAAGTGACTTGCCCAGGGTCACACAGCTAGTAAGTGTTAAGTGTCTGAGATCGGATTTGAACTCAGGTTCCCCTGACTCCAAGGCCGGTGCTCTATCCTCAAGCCTTACTTCTTATGCATCCTTGACTCTGTGACCCTGAGCAAGTCATTTAACTCCTCTTTCAATGCCCTAGAAAAGGAGTAGGAACATATAGTGGGAACTGTGCTAACTAGGGCCAGGGAATTTGGGACCAGATCCTGTCGTTACTGCTTACTATATGGATAACCTTAGTCAAGTCATTGGGTCTTGTCTCTTCCTCTGTAGAATTTGGCTGTTAGTGAAAATTGTGGCTCTTGATTCATGATTACAAGTGGAAGGCTCAGCAGAATTTGGGGAGGTAGGTGGTTCAGGTCAGATTGCTCTCATTTTCACAATGAAAAATGAAAGTTCAGCAGTAGATATGTGGAAATGCACATGGACCACATAATGATGGTGGTGGTGGTGGTGGTGATGATGAAGAAAATGGGGTGATTTTTCATTTTATTTGGTTGCATTCACTAGGGAAGTTTTAGCCATAACTACAACCAAATGATTTTTCTTTGAAAATGTGTAACAGTAAAATCTAGTTAATGCATTCAGGTACAGGTATCCAACATAGTCTGTGCTATGTGCCTTGAACAGGAAAAGAGCATGCACTATGTTGGATGTACCCACATTCACCTCATGCACAGAATCTTATTCAGGCAGCAATGAGGATGAAGTAGTCTCAGTTAGAATAGAGCCTGACATTTTAGCTGCTTATTTGTCTTCTTCCTTGAGAGCAATCAGAATTTCCCAGAATCCCCACAGCCCACATTTCAGCCTTTGTTTGGACTTGCCACAGGTCTGCAGGCCTAATGGGCACTTTCAGGAGTTGTGATGAAGTATATAGGATGAAGATCAGGAAGGTCACAAGTACTTAGATGGCTTGTTAGAGTTTTAAACTCTAATGAGGACCTGGCTGTGGAGCCAACATAAAAGCCCATTTTCACCTAGATACTTACTGGCATTGTAATAAAAGAGCCAAATGGAGCATTTAAAAAAAATCCAAAATTAATTAGAAAAAAAGAAAAGCATGATATTATAACCTACACCTGGTGTAATTCCTGTGTTTGACACCTCACATTAAGTTTAAAATCTTGGCAAGGGGTAGGGAAGAAGGGAATTAGCACCCATGACAAAATAGAAATTTTGAGTTTTGTTGCCATTTTTTCCTAGACACCCTCCATATTCCAGTTAGTTTTATGACACACAATGCACTGTTAAAGTCCCTGTATTTGGTTCTGAACTTTGCCATGGTTTCCCATCATAAATGTTTGATCAACTGGTCTTGAGTCCCTGCCACGTGAACATTCATTGAAGGAATTAGGGATCTTTAGCCCAAACAACAGAACACTTAGTGGGGTTGGAACAGCTGTCTCCAAGTATTTGAAGGGCTGATGTGCAGAAGAGGAATTGGATCAGCTTTCCTTGGCCCAGAGAAGAGCCAGGACCCATGGATGGAACACAAAAATTCTTAACAAGAATAGCTGTCCAGAAATGGGATGTGCTTCACCAGCAGGCAAGGTGGTGAGTCCCCCCTAAGCAGAGGTCTTCAAGCAATGGCTGTATGCCCACTTGTCAGGGAAGATGGAAAAAGAGAGCTTGTTAAATTGTCAGATGAGCTGCTTTCCAAGGTCCTTCCTGAGTGTGGTTCTATGATTCTCATTCTTTGGTTTTGTGAAGAGCTAAGCAGTGCTTATGGGGAAATACAACAAATGGGCTGCATTTGCCACAAGGATGCCTGTTTAGTGTGTGTCCCTCCGGGCTTTGGTGCAATTACTATCCTGGTTTATACAATCCTGAGTTCCAAATGAGAAGTTGCATTTACATTGAAATTCCTCACCAGTGTAAATGGAAGAGATCTTTCCTGATTCTCCCAATTATTAGCATTTCCTCCTTCTTGAATTACTCTGATTTCCTTTTTTTAATCTTTGCACATCATTTGTGTTTCTTTCCTTGTGCTCTTTGTACCCTCCCAGTAGAACATAAACTCTGTGGGAACAGCTGAGTTCATGTTTCTCTTTGTATGGGCCAAATAAATGCCTGTGGAGTTTCACTTTCTTAATGAGCATGTCCAAGGCAGCATGATAAAGTGACTAGAAAGTTGGTAGAGTCATATTTTACTTCTGACCTAGAAGGATTGTGTGACCTTGGGCAAGTCACTAAATCTTTTTGTTCTCTAGACAGCTCTCTAAAACCCTAAATGAAAGGAACAACACCAAATGCATTCATAAACAGTGAGATGGGACAGTTACTAGAGGGGCAGGCTTGGAATCAGGAATCCCTGATTTTAATTCTTGCCTCAAAACTTAACTAGCTCTCTGGCTCTGGGCATGTCACTTAACTGCTCAGTTTCAATTTCCTGGACTATAAAATGGTAATAGTAGTAACAGCTTCAGGAACTGTTGTGAGGCTCAAATGAAAGAGGATATGCAAAGCACTTTGCAAACCATCAAGCACTTTAATGTTATTCTTGTCAATGTCATTGTTATTGATTTTCTTCACCTGTGAGTTGAGTTCCCATGGCAATGAAATTACTGATCCAGTCCCTATCTAGCCTGCTCTGGTCTCCATCCCTAGCTAGGAGTCAAAGTAAAAATCATAGCAATATTTTTGCATTTTTTTATCATTGATTGGCCTGTCCATATAAGGAACTGGTGAGAGAATCAAGATGTAGAATACATAGACAGAGAGGATCTTGAAGATCATCTGGTTCAACTCTTTTATTTTATAGAAGAGGAACTCAAGACTCAGGGAAAGGAAATGACTGGCTCAAAGTCACATGGGTAATAAAGTAGTAGAGTTGAGATCTTTGGAAATTAGAAGGTGAAACTCCCAGCATATGCTATAATTCACCTACTATTATATTTAGGCCAAGTTTTCTACTTGAACTTGGAAGTTGGTGCACCATGGGGCAGTTTTCCTTAGGGAAAAATCCATTTGCTTAAACATTAACTGGAGGAAGATATTTTTTTAATAATTAGGTGATATATGAAGAAAGAAACACACACACACACACAGAGGGAGGGAGGGAGGGAGAGAGAGAGAGAGAGAGAGAGAGAGAGAGAGAGAGAGAGAGAGAGAGAGAGAGAAAGAAAGAAAGAAAGAAAGAAAGAAAGAAAGAAATGGAGATGTTATGGGGCCCAGAACACCCCAGAAGTTCTCTGGGGCACATCAAAGAATCTTCTCCTTGAGAAACTAAATCAGAGGACAGATAGCCTAGAGAGATAAGTGGAACCAGTTTGGACTGAGCTAGCTCCTGGACCCCCACCCTTCATTCTAGTCTCCCTCAACCCTGGGGAGATAAGATTAGGTGTTGCTGTTTCTTTTGTGTTCTGAGGAGATGGCTTGAAAGATCCGCAGCCACCCCTCACCCAACTCCTCCAGTCACCACCAGTGGGGAATGGTCCTCCCTCACTAAAGGAACTTTCCACTGTGAGATGGTCACCCCATCAGTCCCCTATAAAAGTACCTGCCAGTCTCCTGCTCAAGGAGACTGATATATCAATGCCACATGCTTTGTGCCATGCCTCTCTCCCCATGAAAAGTCCAAGGATTTCTTTCATGGTTTCCCTTCCCCTCCCTTCCCTTGCCCCTAAATAAACTACCATCTTATTCTAACTGCTTTTGTGTGCAAGAGGGTGTAATTCTTTAAAGAGGAATTCCTAAGGACCCCAACCCCTACACCAAACCCCATACCCCATTCTCCCATGACAGAGATTCACATCACACATCCACTAATGGATTTTAAGGTCCAACAGAGCAGGAGCCATGTATACTCATCTGTGTATTTTCTCCCTTCCTCTGCTCATATACAATGCACTATGCCTATATAAAATTACCAGTGCAGAATTTCAGATTTCTGTAAGCAAGGACCAGAGGTTCAGAGATGTTTTGTAACTTGCCTTGGATCACACAGCTTCTAAGTTTCAGATGGAGAAGTCAAAAAGCATTTAGGTCACTATGTTAAGCTGACTCTCATCCCTGATACCCACCTTGCCTAGGATATTAGGGTGATTATGAATATACATTTAAATGATGTATATTAAGTCCTCTGCAAATATGAAATACTGTTTAAATATAAGCTTTCTTCTTCTTCTTATGTGTGTGTGGTGGTAATGGGAAGGAGACTTAACTCTTCTCCCAAGGATTAAAAGCTGAAGTGGAGAAGGGAAAGAAATAAGCATTTTGTAAGCACCTTTTATATATGCCTAGCACTGTGCTAAGCACTTTACAAGCATTATCTTGTTTGATGCTCAGAACAACCCTAGGAAGAAGGTGCTACAGTTAGCCCCATTTTACAGTTGAGTAAACCGAGGCAGGCAGAGCTGAAGGGACTTACCCAAGATCACACTGCTTGGAAGTATCTGAGGTTGGATCTGAACTCAAGTCTTGCTGATCCCAGGTCCAGTATCCTATTCACTGTACCTCCTAGCTGCTATGAGGCAAAGGTGAATTTTCTTGAAACTAAGTATAGTCTGAAGAGGAAACACAGTGCTCCTGTTCCCCTCTGCTCAGGAATGTATTCCTCTGCAAGAAAAGAATAGGCCTGGATGCTCTGTTCTTTTATAGACAGATAAATGCAATGGTTTGCCTAAGGCAGGAAAGGGAAGATCAGTGGTCCAGGCAGAGCTGGACTGCCAAGAGACCCCCTTCTTTTTTTACTACAGAATGTGAAGTAAGAGGGCTTGATGAAAGAAAGCAATTTCATTTTATGAATCTCTTTGCCTGTATATTGCAGTCTCTTCGGACATTTTTTTTTATTTTTTAGTGAACTGAACCACAGCAGGAAATTGATGATAATATGTAGTCCAGAGTCATTCGGATTCATAGCAGGATTGTGAATTTCTGAGTGGCTACATCAAATGAGAAACAAAGACCAATCGCATGGTTCCCTTGAATTTGGTGCCTCATGTCTAGAAACTAGCAAAGCAGTGAAACATAAACACCCCTTACCAGGAAATGCCAGCAACTAGTCCAAGAGCATGGAGACAATGAAAGCCAAATGCAGGTAACCACGTGTGGCAGGCACTTATCAATACCAGTATTATTTCTATCTTCCACTCAGAACAGAGTTCTTAACACAGTCTTTTCTAAAGTCATTTTGCTAATATTCCGATAGCAACAGTTGCACTGTAAACTAGATTAAAGAAGCTTTGGGGGAAACACATGAAGATCTGCACCATTTAGCCAATTTTATTTTATCACCAGTGTCTCTTTTGGTCTATGATGAAAGAGAACAAGCCCAGAGAGGATCTCTGTGGGGACACCCTGATCTAGATCAAATCTAAACATTCTCTTCCTTTTCTTTGCTGCTTCCCCCTCTATTCATACGCAACCAATCTCAGCAGCTTCTTTTGGACTTTTCATGATGGTCCAAATACAAACCCTCTCTCTACACAATATTTCAATATGATTGCATCCAACTGTATCAACGTCAATGCACCAGGTATTTAAAATATGGTAAGCTGATCATTTAGAGACAATGAAAAAGCAATTATCGATGGGGACTTTGCTTTTTAGGCATAAAGTGAAGCTCTAAAGCTTTATCTTCATTCTAGTTTATTTTTGTCCCATCTTCTCTATAGGGTTTGTGATCTGTTCCTAAAACTTTTTACCTGTTTCCTTCTTCTGGCCAGGTGGTCTGCTGTCTACAACCTCTGTTTTTACTCTATTAATCTTCCCCCAAGACTTTCCCATCTGTCCTGGATGTTTCTTTTGCTCTGTTGTTGTTGTTTGTCCTTCACTCTCAAAGAGGTGATATCGTGACTCACAGTGAATTGGATTTAAGTAAGGGAGGGTTGTGCAAAGTCACCAACCTCACTCTCTCCTCCAGGGTCATTTGGTTCCAGTGGCCAGATATATTCCAGGATGATTGATGATAACCTCAGATGTTTGAGGTGATTGGGGTTAAGTGACTTGCCCAGGGTCCCACAGGTAGTAAATAAATGCCTGAGATCAGATTTGAACTCAGGTCCTCCCAATTTCAGGGCCAGTGCTCTATCCATCATGCCACCTAGATGCCGCCTTTCCTCTATGATTGGTAACTAGGAAGAGTACTTTTATATGGTGGAAGACACAATATTTCACAGATTCTCCCAGCCCCTCTTTGCAACAATGTATCTAAAATTTTCTCACATTATTATAATATATACAATAGGATAGACAACCAACTATGCTGGACTCAGGAGGCAGAATGAGATGTATTTGTGGACACAAACAGGTGGAGACTTTGTTTTCCTTGACTGTATTATAGGGATTTTAAAATTTTTGGTTTTCTTTTCTAGTGAGTAGGGTGCTAGGAAGGAGAGAATATGGATTTCTGTCAATTAAACAATAATAAAAGAAAATTGTCCAGATATCTGCAGGAATAAAGAAAAGTGCAAGAACAACTATTTAGAAATGAACTTCAATTAAATTCAACAAGCAATTATTAAGCTCTTATTAAGTTCCAGGAACTGTATTAAACATTGGAAATACAAAATCAATCTGTCAATTACCATTATTAAGTACTTACTATATGCAAAACAAACCAATCACTACTACCAGGAAGCTTACCTTTTACTGATGGAAGGGGAAGGTGATAAGGGAGGGCAGAGCATAAAAAAATGTACTGAGTTAAGTAAATGCAAATGAACATATATATATATATATATATATAGAGAGAGAGAGAGAGAGAGAGAGATTAAATTGTGATTTTGAGAAAAAAGAATGGTAATAAAGTGCTGTAAATTGGATGTATTTCAGTGGAAGAGACTGTGATCCTTCCATGAAATATTTTAAATTTCTATTTGTTTTTTTTAAATCTTGGCTTGCAATTTCATCAATATAAGTAAATCCTACAGATGAACAACATCTCCATAACTTAGAGTCTTAGAGATGTCATTTAATTGACTTGTCCCTGGTCATGTAGCCAATATGTGTCAGTGGCAGCACTTGCACCCAGGTCTTTTTGGCTCCAAAGCCATAACTATGTCCACTATGCCACAAGTGTAGGGAGTATATTCTAAGTAAGAATATGCATCCTAAAGAAGTACATACTTTCTCTGCAGAACTTAAGTTTGAAGTCTTTTCTCTGACTGTCACAACCTGAACAAAAGTCATCTGCATGCTGTGTCCAGGAAGAGTGACTCCAGTGGATGTATTCATGACAAGTGCCACCACCACCACCCTGAGGTCTCAGGGCTTAGGGCACAATATAATTCTGCCCTTCCATTTGCCCACCACTGTCACTGATGAAGATTCAATTCTAAAACATCAATGGAAATTGTCTTCCACGCAGCCAGGACATCAGTGTCATGGGAATAGTAATGTTTTTTTGCTTATTTTAGACTACTTCATGATGAGTGGGGGAGTGAAAGAGGAGGGAAGAGGAAAGGAGAGACAGACAGAAAGAGAGACAAATGTCAAAGCTAACATAGTTGTTCCTGATGCAAGATTCTTAATTTCTTCTTCTTTTCTACCTCTCCAAATGAGAACAAAAGGCTCAGCCATCATTTGCAAACCTTTCTCATCTTTTCAGCATATAATAGAAAATCATTTCCTCTCCATCCATATTATTGGAGCAGATTTTAAATTATCCACTTAACCTGAGTTTGTAATTAAAATTACCTGGGCAGTTAGAACATGATTCTCCAAATGTGCTCCGTGGGAGTCCTCTGATCTATACTCATGGATTCCAGGTGCACAGCAACACAAAGAGGGGAAGAGGAGGGAAATCCATCCTGCGTAGGGGATGAGACTTGCAATGGCTATTCCACCACCAGCTTGGGGACAAGAGTGGGAGTTCTGTCTGGGAAATGAAGGGGCTTTCAATGACAAGATGAAAGCAAATCTTTCTCTCTGGCCTTCCTCTGAGTGGGGGCCTTTCTCTACTTGGCTGATGAGTCTGTTCTAAGAACCGGAGAGACTCCTAGCCTGAAAATCTCTTTAGCCAAATAATTTAACAGAGAGAGGTGTGGGGAGGAACTATCCCTGGATATGGAGACAGAAGCTCATCACTGGGGAATGAGAAGGGTTGGAAGGGGGAGGCACTTTGGTAGTGATGATTAAGAGCTTACAGAGTTGAGCAGATGCTTAGAGGCTGCACTCCCCTGTTAGAGGGACTCTGCCCCCAAGAAAGCATCTTCTTCAGTTTCTTCAATGAGCATGCTGATTTTTACCAAATCATAAAACCTGAGCGTTGGAAAGATGTTCAGCAGCCCTCTAACCCAACCTGTACATGGCAGGAATGCCCGTAACCACACACCCAACAAGTGATTGTCTAGCATCTGCTTGAAGGCTTTGGAAGAGAGGGAGCCTACCGCCTCTCAATTGTGAGAGAAAGTAAACCCAATTTGGACCATTGAAATTACCTCCTAATTGAGTATCCCTGACTCATGTCTCTCCTCAAGACAAGCTTCATCCCCTCTGCAAAAGTAATGTTTCTAAACAGAGGTCTGACCATGGCCCTGTCTGACTCAAGAAGCATCATCGATTCTTTCTAGAATCAAATACAAACTTCTTTGTTTAGCGAGAAAATCCTTCACAATATGGTTCAGTTTTTCTGTTGTTGAGTCTTTTCAGTTGTATCTGATTCTCTATGACCCCTTTTGGGGCTTTCTCGGCCCACTGGATTGGTTGGTCATTTCCTTCTGCAGCTCATTTTATGGGTGAGGAAACTGAGGCAAACAGGGTTAAGTGACTTTCCTGGCATCACACAGATAGTGTCTAAGGCCAGATTTGAAGTCACTGAATGTGTTTCTATCTTCATTTTATAGTCAAATGAACACATTATTCCCCTTCATATGTTTGAGAACTTGGATATATCCCTTAACTTACCTGTTAAGTAAAGGGACTGGATGATCCTTGACAATTTAATTCATATCTCTCGATCCCTAGCACCTGGTGTTGGGCCTTGTTCACTTAATTTACTTGATGGGTATTTGTTGACTTCAGTTGGACTCTAAATCCAATGATTCTGGATGAATACTGGACCTAGAGTCAGGAGAGATCTGGGCTTAAATCTGACTTCCAACCCTCTGGAGCTTTAAAACCCTAGGCAAGACACAGCCTCTTTGAACATCTTAGAAGCCCTTGCAGCACTAAATCAAAGATACCTCCTATAGGGATGTGACTTTAGGCAAGTCATTTCCCCTTGGTTGGTGTTTCAGTATACTTATATAGAAAATGAGGAGAAGAGTGGGCTAAATGATCTCTCCAGACCCTACCAGTTCTATATCTCTGATCCTATTATCTATAAAATGGAGATGTTAATAATATCTGCAGTATCTACCTCCTAAGGTGGTTGTGAGAATGGAATGAGATAATGTATGTAAAATACTCAATAAATCCTACAATCCTATATAAATGCCAGGCATTATTATTCTCCTTAACACGTAGTTTTGCCTTCACATAAACTAACAGCTGAGCTAATTCAAAAAAATGACCTCTGAAGGAGGATGTATAATTGCTTGGAGTCAAAAGCAGAGCTAATCATATGTTTTTTTAAACCCTGGCAAAAATGCTATTTAATAGTCTTCTACATCTCCATGATTCATGAACATTATATTTATGCATATTCATGAAAGAAATAGCTAAAAAGAATACTTTGTCACTTTTTTTCCCTTTTTGATGTAAGCAGAACAGTTTCTGAAATGACACCTAAGCCATCTGTTCCCTCTGAAAAATTGAATCCTTGATTCAATAGGCCAGATTCAACTCTCCCTGTCCAGAGGTCTCAAATCCCACCCCTAATCTCTCTAGATATTTGCCCAGTGGAGGCTACAGAGTTCACATTACCTAGGAAGGAAGGAAGGAAGGAAGGAAGGAAGGAAGGAAGGAAGGAAGGAAGGAAGGAAGGAAGGAAGGAAGGAAGGAAGGAAGGAAGGAAGGAAGGAAGGAAGGAAGGAAGGAAGGAAGGAAGGGAGGGAGGGAGGGAGGGAGGAAGGGAGGGAGGGAGGGAGGGAGGGAGGGAAGGAAGAGGATGGAAAAGAAGAAAGGAGAGAGGGAGGACAAAAAGGAAGGAATGAAGGAAGAAAGGAGGAAAGTAAGGACAGAAAAGAGGGAAAGAGGGAGAGGAGGAGAGAAGAAGGAAAAAAGCAATTATACAAAGTTTACAAAGGTAGTGCAATATCATAGAGTTAATGGGCAAAGTCCTAGATTAAGAACCAGAAGATTTGGGTTTGAATCCCGATTTTCTTGCTGCCTCTATGTCTTTGGGGCTAGATTACATGATTCCTACATTTCCTTCTGCATCTATGGATGGAAATAAAGAGTCTAATCCATACCCAAAGAGAAGCCTCAATATGATATCCTTGAGAAGTGGACACCCACCTATGCTTGAAAGCTTCTTTGATTTTCATATACAACACTCTGGAAGTTGGACAGGAAGAAATATCAAATATACTGACTGTAGAATCAACATTGTTGGCACAATTGACTTTACTTGAAGGCATTAGCTTAGTTATTTGGATAAGAACCTGGAAAGAGAGCATGACCTAGTGGATAGAATTCTGTCTTCAGAGTTGGGCAAGTTATTTAACCTCTCTGGTTTTCTGTTTCTGCATATGTTAAACAAGGAGGTTGAAGCAAGTGCTCTTTGAGATCCCTCCCAGCTCTAACTCTGTAGACCTGTGATATTAGGACTTGGATTGAACTCCTGTCTAAAATACGAGCTGTGTCACCAAAGACAATGTATTCAAACTTTCAGTACCTTGTTTTCCTCATCTGTAACACAAGGCTAAATCATACTGGCTGTACCAAATGGAGTTGTTAGAAGGGAGGTAGGTATTTTGCAAATTGTTTTACAAATGTGAATTATCATTATGGCTATATACATATATATTCATATGCATATATAGATACATCTATGCATAAATACACATATATACTGATAATACTTATAACAGAAGCTGTTCCAGAGATCATGAGCTTGTCATGCATAATTCGACAAGACTGTCTCATGCAATGAATTGCAATTGGCTGGCTGTCTTCTATCCACTCTCTCCTTCCCATTTTCTCCAGGTACCACAGACCTGCCCACTCCTTCTATGGTGTCCTTTTGAAAACTTACTTTATAATGAATGCATTTCCTCCTTTTTGACCTCTTCCGGTATTGTTTTTGCATTCCCCTGGCCCCCTTTTCCCAATTCTCCCTCTCCTTGACTCCTTTCCAGTCTTTGACACTGTAGATCCCTCTTTCTCCTCCATACTTTCTTCTCTCCAGGTTTTCTGCACTCTTTCTTGGTTCTCCTACCAATCTGCCTGTTCTTTCTCCATTTCTTTTACTGAATAATCCTCCAGATCCTTCCCTCTCACTGTAGTTGTCCTGCAGGGTTCTAACCTGAGCCCTCTTCTCTTCTCCCTCTTCATTACTTTATTTGGTGATCTCATCAGCTTCCATGGATTTAATGGCCATCTCTATACTGATGATTCTCACATTTACTTTTCCTAATCTCTTGACTGACTTCCAATTTCACATTCCCAACACCTTTCAGACATCTCGAACTGCATGTCTCTTACACATCTTAAAGTCAATATGTTGAAAACAGAATTCATTTTGTTTGTCCCTAAACCATATCTCCCTTCTATTTTTCCTATTACTGTAGAGGCTACCACCATCCTCTCAAGTCTCTCAGGATTAAATCCTAGGAGTCATCCTGGATTCCTCACTACCTCTCACCATCCCTATCTATATCTATGTCAAGGCCTGTTGATTTCACATTTAGCACATCCTTCAAATACACCCCCCTTTTGTCTTCTGATACTGTGACCACTCCAGTTTAGGCCCTCATCACCTTGGTCTTGGATCATTGCAAAAGCTCTGCCCACCTCAAGTCCATCCCACTCTAATCCAGCCTCCAACTAGTCATGAAAGTGATTTTACTATACAGAAGTCCAATCATGTCACCTTCCCCCATGACTCAACAAGCTCTAGCAGCTCCTTATTGCTTCTAGGATCATATGCAAAATCCTTTGTTTGGTATTCCAATTCCTTTATGACTGAGCTCACCCCTACCTTTCCAGCCTTCTTTCATCTTCTCCCCAACACAGACTCTTTGATCCATTGACACAGGTCCCCTGGTTGTTTCACAAGCAAGCCATTCCATCTCTTAGCTCTGGGTATCCTCTTTGACCTTCCCTCATGCCTGGAATGTTCTTTCTCTTTCACTCCAGCTGCTGACCTCCCTGGCTTTCCTTAAACCCCTCCTTCTAAAGGAAGCCTTCACTATTCACCTCTTCTTGATTCCAGTGTCTTCCCTCTGTTAAGTATTTCCTACTTATCCTTTCTATATCCTGCTTTGTGTGTGCTCCTTGAGGGCAGATCTTTTTTGTAACCTTAGCACTTAGCACAGTGCCTGGAATTTGATGGCCATCTCTGTGCTGATAATTCTCAAATCTACCTTTCCTACTCCAGTCTCTTGCCTGACTTAATAAATGTAGTAATGATGACGGGGATGATGAGGCCATCACTTCCAGTCCTCGCTACACTTTTTCTCATACTCTCTGACACACTTCTTTTAGTATGAATATCAGAATACTCCTTGATCTCCATTATCACTTCCAGTTGAATGACCATCATTCAACAAACAACCTTTCTTCCTCTGATTATATACTTGCACATAAGTGTATACGTATAATCATCATCATATCTTCTATAAAGTGATTTAAGATTTGCAAGATGTTTTTTCATTTTATATCCCAGTTTATCATGCAATCCATATCCTACTGGTCATTAAATATCAACCCTTGAAACTGTGTGACTCCTTTCTCAATGAGGACAGTGCCTGGCTGTCAGTCTCGCATGTTACATTACCACCCGCCCTTGTATTAAGGGGATTTCAAAATGGATACCATTGTTCCTTTAAATTCCTGAGCTTCCAAACTTTTAAGTCTCCTCCACTTCCATGACCTATTCCTCCACTTCACCTCAACTACAAATATAGATGTTCATCAACTTGGTCTGTCCATCACCCAGACATATTGTTGTTAGAAATTCAGTCATGTCTGGCTTTTCATGAACCCATGGACCACAGCATGCTGGTCCCTTCTGCCCTCCACCATCTCTCAAAGTCTATCCAAGTTCATGTTTGTGGTCACCCACAGGTGTTCCTCTTCAGTGTTCAAGGATTCCCAAATCCACTTATCTATTAGTAATATTGGGTTTTTCATATCTGACTACTCCCAAGGCCATTCTTTGCTCTTACCATGACCTCTAGTACCTCTACCCTAAAATAATTTCCTAGGCCATCATTCCTGTTCTCACTACTGTGTATACTAATTCTTTTTTTTTTTTTTGGTGAGGCAATTGGGGTTAAGTGACTTGCCCAAGGTCACACAGCTAGTAAATGTCAAGTGTCTGAGGTCGGATTTTGAACTCAGCTCCTCCTGACTCCAGGGCCGGTGCTCTATCCACTGTGCCACCTAGCTGCCCCTGTCTATACTAATTCTAATCACTTTTATGGTGAACTGGTCCAACTCTACCTTGTCTGCTATTTTTGCTCCTTCTCCTACTGGCACCTTTACCTTAACAAACCTTAACTCTTAGATAACTTCTAGCATCTAACTCTTTCAATGCTTCTTTTTTCCGTTAAAGGAAAATGGAGCAAGCTGAGCAAGCACAATGACCATACAAATATATGTTATCTTCTCTCACAGTGGAAACACCATTCTAATCTATATTTAATTTTCAATTTGGGGATTAATAAATCATTGGTCACATATATGTGTATATATGCATAGACACACACACACACACACACACACACACATATATATACATATACCCACACACACCCATACCCATGAAACTTATCTAAAGAATAGACTGCTTTTCTTCATTCTTATAACTCCTTTAACAACTAGAAATATGCCTTGTTCATAGTAGGCACATTGACTCTTTGACAAATGAATAAAATTCTGTAGGTTGATTAAATGAATAAGTGAGTGAGTAAGTGAATGTATCAAATGAGACTGTGAATAAGTCATGATATCTTAGTATGTTACATTTCTTAGAGACTTGCACATTGTCCAATGGAATGTTTGGGGAGAAAAATGCTTATCGCAAATCAAACAATTTCAAATTGTCATAATATTAAGCTTTGCCTAATTAGATGTGGGAGCTAGGGGTGGGGGGATGAAGTAGAGTTTAACTAAAGTCCCTTAAATGATAGTGTGTTTGGCACTGCAATCTATCCTAGCTCCAAGTTCGCAAACTGTAAATGTCTTTTAGAAAACAAACAAACTTTGAAAAATAGTTTCCACATTACACCTCCTTCCGTGCTGCAGAAGAATCAGACATATGCTGAGGTGTTTCCATTCAGCTATTTTGCACATCCACTACTGTGGGACCCAGATTTTGAGAAAGATTTGGCATCCTATATAGTCAAAAATAAGATGTGAAAAAATAGTTTAATTGAACAATTGTGTTACCTTCAAAACAGACCAAGCCTTCCACTTTTCTTGCTACTCTGGAGTACAGCCCTTTGTCATTCTTTTCATTCCCAATATTGTGTGTGTGTGAACGTACATATGAAATCATAAAAAGGGTAAACATCATTTTAAATTATTGTTACAGCCAGGATCTCCATTAGAGATTGTTCCACATTAATGCATTTCTCTTAGAATTTTCTGTATTTAGGAGATAACGTATGTATCAAGATACACATATCATCACAATAAATGCCTCTAGAATTGCTAAGTAAGCCATAGCATTCAGATTGACACAAACGGCCAGGTTCTATTAGTTCTCTCGCCTTTCAGGAAATTTGCTTATATCAACTGACTGAGCCTTGAACACTTCCTTTTTTATTTTCCTCTTAGCAAATTGGGCCTACTTTATGTCTTGAATATCTCCTGACATGGTAATGATCAGGTTGCCTCAGTCAAATAAGGCAGAAAAGTCCTACAGATATTTTACATCGGTTGTGTATTCCGTGCTTCAAGTGATGAAACCCTCAGGGAAATCCCAGGTTTCTCTGAAACACAGAGAAGTCTATGATGCATAAAACTATGATGAAGCTAGGCTCTTGGCATGTATTAGGAAACTGGTCCTAGTTGGTATTAGTGTCATTTATAAAGAAGAGGTCTGGTGACTAGATCATCCTTTGTTAGGCAGACTTGTTACCATGTGTGTATTTATGCGTGTGTGCTGGCATATTCTTATATTATATATTATGTGATATATGTTTAGTATATATGTATGTGTGTCAATTTACATTTGTGAGACGGAGAAGGTCTTGATCTGTGATCTAGGCAACTTTCTAAGATTATACATGACAGAGAAAGCACTGTCCTAGAGTTCTTTAAACTGATTGTTTATCTATTTGAGAGATAATGACAAATAGACACAGACACAAATATGTGTACACACACATATGTATGTATAGAGAGACAGAAAGAAAGACAGACACAGGGACAGAGACAGAGAACCAGTAATTTCTTTGATATAGAAACATCCCAATGAGAAACCTCTATCTACTAATGAAGATTAGCACCTTCTGTTCAACTTGCAACAAGTTTTAGAGAGTTACCTAGGGACCTGAAAGATTAAGTGAATTGGCCAAGAAAGATTTGAGATTTAAACTCATTTTTTCATTTTTTTTGCTTGCTATACACTATAAATCTCTCTCAGGGGGCAGCTAGATGGCACCGTGGTTAAAGCACCGGCCCTGAATTCAGGAGTACCTGAGTTCAAATCCGGCCTCAGACACTTGACACTTAATAGCTGTGTGACCCTGGGCAAGTCACTTAACCCCCATTGCCTACAAAAAAAAATATCTCTCTCTCTCTCTCTCTCTCTCTCTCTCTCTCTCTCTCTCTCTCTCTCTCTTTCCCCCCTTCTCTCCCACACACATATATACACACATGCATGTATGTGCAGATATATGAATAAATACACATATACATATATACCAAAATTAAGACCTTCCATTATGCTTCTACCTGGATTGTTCCTGTTGAAAATCATGGCAGGACTTGTGAAGAATCAGAGAGAGTTGAGAAGGGCAGTTAAGTTGTGCTCTATCCCACTGTGAGGGCCCATGAAAAATGATGAGAGCACCTATTCAAGTGGCCATGTATTTCCATCTTTCAAGAATCCATCATTTCATCCACATGGCTATTCTTTTGATCATCCCACATGATAAGCCTTTTGGCATTTTGGGATTGTCATGACTATAAATGCCCTGCCTATAGTGACCAGTCACCATGACATAGTTAAGCTGGTCCTTAGAGGGCAGATGTAGCATTTCATGCTGGTGTTGCATTTTAACTAAATCTTCCTAATTTTTTCTAGGAAGGATAAGAGTTTTTATATTTTATGATAATCTTTGGGAACCCAGGGTTTCACAGACCAGATCTCAAACTATGAATCATCACCACCATTTGCTACCATTTTTCTAAAACAGGACATTTGATTAATGAAACAATCTAGCTAAACAAGACACAGAAGCCACCATCAAACAGCTTAGAGTTTGGTAAAGCAAAATTCATAATTAAAGTAAAGATTTCCAATTGAATGATAAATTACAGAGAAATCTAGGAAGCCGCTTGCTGGGATATAAGGTTAGACCAAGGCTGTAAATTTCTATGTCTATATTTATGTCATCTGTATTTATATCCATATATAGATATAGATATGCATACATACACATATACGTAATTATGTATACATGCCTACATAAGCATATGTGTATGTATATAGAAATATGTGTTATATGTTCATACATATATACATACATATATTATATCACAATACATTCTAAATGCAACCTAAGTTAAATATAAGAAATCACATCATAAAATAAAATTAAGAGGAAATGGAAAGCAATACCATGAACATTCTTAACTGAATAATGAATTATGGTAAGCATTGAAAATAAATGGGTAATTTTGATTACATAAAATTAAAAAAAACCTTTTGACTAAGCAAAATCAATGCAGTTAGCATTAAAAGAGAAGCATTTTTTTTTCCAGGGGGGTTAACCTTTGTACCAAGCATCTCTGTTAAAGACTTAAAATCATAAACAAACATTTTCAAAAGTATTTTCCAGGCATTGCAAGAATAAAAATGTTATGAATGGAAAAAAACTACATTCCTAAAGCTTATATTCTCTCAGGGAGACAAAGTATATGCAAATAAGTTTGTAAGGAACAAATATAAAATCAATGCAAAGTAGTTAGGGAGGGAGAACAATATTAGTTGAAAGGATTTTGAAAGGTTTAGTGTAGAAGATTCAGCTTGAACTAGAGAGAGAGAGAGAGAGAAAGAGAGACAGAGACAGAGACAGACAGAGACAGACAGAGAGAGAGAGAGAGAGAGAGAGAGAGAGAGAGAGAGAGAGAGAGAGAGAGATTCAATAATGAACCTCTGAGGAGGATTATGTCTGAAGATCAAAGAGAAGGTAAGTTTGACTAGACCAGGAAGGACAATAATAAACAATAAGCCTAGGAGGGTAGTATGTGGCCAGGTTGTGTTTTGAAAGCCAAACAGAGGAGATTCCAGTTTGTCCTAGAGTGAATAGGGAGCTGTTCAGTTTATTGAGTAGAACAGTGTCAGGGTTGGTTCTGAAAGAAAAATCACTTTGCAGGGGCATGGTCAATGGAGTGTAATGTGAATGGATATGTTGGGGGTATCAATTTGGAGGTCATTTGTTATAATCTAGGCAAAAAAAAGATAAAAGTCCAAACTGAAGTGGTGGTTTTGTGTATGGAGAGAATTTGTCAAATGAAAGAGATATCATAAAAATAGAAAGAGCAAGATTTGGTAAATGACTGGACATGTAAATTAAATGAGATTGAGGAACTGAGGTTAAACCTGAGGTATAACCTGGGAGACAAGAAAGATTGTGATGCCTTCAACAGAAATAGGTAAATTTTGAAGAGGGTTGTGCTAGGAAAGAAAAATAATGACTTCCCCTTTGCATATTTTGAATTTAGATATCTTTGAGGTATCAAAATTATCTATCTATACATTTATATATCAATACATCTATTTATAATGAATGGAAACCATGAATAACTATAATAAATAATACTCCAAACTAATACAAATTTTCAGACTGCAGTTTCATTTCACGTCCATAAAGTGGTTAAAGAAGACAAAAGACAAAAATGATAAATGTTGGTGATATGTGGAAGTACAGGTATGCCAATTCCCTGGGGTTGAAGTGGTGAATTTGTTCAACCAATCTAGAAAAAAAAGTTGTATTACACTTTTTAAAAGTTATGTTAACATAATGCATATATATATACACACAAAATATGTATACCTTATATGTAGATATACCTATGTATACCTATATATACACATATATATCTATATGCATGGGTGCATGCATGAGTGCATACATACGTACATACATAAGTGTGACACATACTCATCAACTTGCTGATGCCATTACTAGTTGTATTTACCCCAAACAGATGAAAAACAAGGGGAAAATATCAGATATTCAATAATCATTTTAAACAAGATTTCTTCAATGAACAAAACCTAATTTATTGTAACAATTATGCATACTTAAATAACAAATTCTTGCATTAAACATGTCAAAAATATGTCTCGATCTTCACCCTGACCTCATCCATTCTCTATGAATAGATGTGTGGCATGCTTTTTCATGGTCCCTCTGGAATAATGTCTGTTCCCTGAGTTAACCATAGTTCTTTCATCTTTCATCTTGTCTTTACAATTTGATAAGCATTTATTGTCACCTTCTTGTAAAGCAATATACTAGAACGGGGAAGGTGGGGATTTACAATTACAAAAACAAAATAGTTCATGCCCTCAAGATCCTTTTATTCTACAGTTGTTTCTAATTTGGGGGGGGGGCAGGGTAATGAGGATTAAGTGACTTGCCCAGGGTCACACAGCTAGTAAGTGTCCAATGTCTGAGGCCGGATTTGAACTCAGGTCCATCTGAATCCAGGGCCAGTGCTTTATCCACTGTACCACCTAGCTGTCCCAAGGTGCTTTCATTCTCACAGGAAGAGTAACATTCATAAAAATAAGGAAATATGCAATATAAACCAAGTAAATGCAAAGTACTTGGGGGCATGATAAGCATTAAGAACAACTGACAAGAGCAAGAAAATCATCATAAAGAAGGTAGCTCTTGAAGTCTGCCTCTTTTTCCCAGTTGTATGACCTTGAGTAAGTAACTTGACCTATATGGGCCTTAAGCAACTTCCCTAGGGCTTCACTACTAAGAAATAGATAAGTTACCACGTTTGTTGATGGAGAAATTTTAGACAAGAACAGTCCCCTGGAAAAATATTCCTCACCTTGAAGTGGGCTAGCTATGTCAGGATACCATGACTGATTATCCCCTAAATAAGGGCTCAAAGTCTCACCATTGATTCAGGGATTGTCATTTCTATGCGGTTAAGCACACTACCTCTTCTGCCAGAAGTTTTGAGAGAATATTGGAATTGTTTGATTTTTCTTTCATGTTCCAGTTTAAAAATAAGGCTGCACTAAATTAACCAAGGAGAAAAAGTATTCTTATTCTAAAACAGGAAATATTTGACCAATAACCATCTTTACTACATTTGTTTGGCAATTGAATGTCCACCCAACCCCTTTTAGCAGCTCAAACATTTTAAGATTATACAATGTGAAATTAATTCAACAATTATTGATTAATTATCTATTATATGTAAGATACAGTGATAGGTTCTGGGGATACCAAGGCATACCCAAAATAGCATGTGCCTTCAAGGATTTGACATTCTAGGGAAGAATAAACCTAAGTCAAACTTAAAGTCAAAGAAAAACCATTTATGTAACAGCCAACAATATCATTTTCCCTTTTTCTCCTGTCTAATATGCCTTGAAGGCATAGGGATAGAAGCTAAACAACCAAAAATTATTTTCATTAATTCTTAAATGTATTCATTAAAATTCTGAATCCTCATTTAGGATGCTGAGTTATTTATTGCGATACAGAGACTTTTCTGCAAGTCTAATTTACTATTAAATCTTACTTTTTAATGTTTAGTGATGAAGTCATGTAATATTAACATAAAGAAATATGCCAGATAGAAGTTAGTATCTAATTGAATATAATTATTAATAGAAAGACAAACAAGCCAAAAGTCATATAGGTCATTTTCAAACCCACAAGTCAGTTAGGGGGAGGAAAATAGTTGAATTTTGTCAAGTAAACAGTATTTTGAAAACAACCAATTTGCTAATCAATAGCTAAAATTGCGCCATTTTCCAACCAGATTGGTTTGCCTCTAGTGAAACAAATCAACTATGGATGAACAGATGTGATTTGTCCTCTTTGTTTAATTCCTGGAAAAAAGGAGGGGGGTGGAGGCAAACATGTTATTTCAGGTGAGTTAAGACTCAATGGTGAATTAAAAACATCTCCAGTGTCCCATTCCATCTAAACCTTTTCATCTAAAAGGTTTATCTTTGAGTCCTATTAGTTTTTTTTTTCCTCTCTCCCACTTATGACACATTCAGATAGCATCTGGCCTACTTCCACAGCTGAAAAGAGCTTCATTAAAACTAAATGCATTAACATATAAGCCACAAACTGGTAGAGATGAAATTGCCTTAAATAACTATGAAGGAAGTAGGTGTAAATGAAAACAGTTATAAGTTGGAAATTAATTCAGGCATTAATACTTTGATACCAGATGGATTTTAGGCAAGGGAATTAATTACACATTCTGAAATGCTCACAGTAGCCCCATTACTTAGTGGTAAGAATGAATCTCTAGTAAAGCAGAGTGGAGGGACACTGGCCAGTTAATATGTCACCTTGAAAGGATTCCATGTTTTACTTCCTTGGGCTATAGGGCATATTCTATGGGAAAATATATGGGAGTGAATATTCTTGAAGTATTTTGTTCTCTATGAAAATAAGTCAATAACATGAGTTAAAAATGTATTGAGTGGGGAAAAAATAGGAATGCATCAAAGAAATCTATTGTGAACATATATAAATATCCGTGCTGTGAAACATTAAGAATAGAAAGGTCATACATGGCCACGCTATTTAGGTCAAATGCAGTAAAAACATCTTTTCCTGATGATGCTAATTCATTCTGCTGTGGGCTTTTTTTTTTCTTTAGCTGCTTAACTCTCTAGAGAATAAGCTATTAATCAGAAGACATTTTTCCTTACTCCTACACAAAACATCCTTTAAAAACAGTATTTAAAGATACAGAACCTTTTATGATTACTTTATTATGGACATGATTTAGGTAGTATTTCCATAATGTGAAAATATATATGAAGGATTTTGCTTGTTTGTTTTGTTTTAAAGCTATACATGACCTTACGGATCAGCTGGCCTAACTCTCTAGTTAAAAATGAGAAAACTGAGGGACAGAAATGTTAAGTGATTTGGCTAAAGTCATTAAAGTCATTAGTAAATGAACTAGGATCAGAACCCAAGACATCACACCCCAAGTTCTTTTCATATGGATATTTTTCCCATGAGTTTGTGCTTTCTACAAATCTACACAGGGTATATGTGTATGTGTGTGAATGTGTTCAATTTTAAGATTCAACTCTAAATATAATCACTTAAAAGATATGTTTCTAGAATACTCTACCTTGTCTTTGGTTGGTATAATTAAAGTACCAAAGAAGTAAGGGTTGGTTTAATTTGTTTCTTGTGATCTTCTTCATTAAAATCTGACCACTGTTCAGAAACTTGCATTTTCTATGTTTTAAAAAGGAGAAAATCACCCAGAAAAATCATTGTCTACATTGTGTAGCTGCCATTCTGATCATTATGGTTTTGTTGTCGTCATTAATGAGCAATTACTCAGTAGCAGGGACGGTGCTGGGCAGTGAGGATACACAAAGAAGGTGAAAGAATGGTCCCTTCCCTCAATGAGCTGCCACTCTAAAGGAAGAGTCAATGGCACAGACAACCACATACATTCAAGATGGATACATGTAAATGGATACAGTGGAAACAGAGGGTAATCTCAGGGACAAAGCAGTAGCAGAAAGAGGTGGGGTGACAGCTGAAAAGGCCTTTTATAGAATATGGGATTGGAAGTGAGTTTTGAAGGAAATTGTATCATGGAATTAAGAGGACTTATACATAGAATTTATCGAATTGCACATCTGTGCCTATAAATCAGAGAGCACCGAATGGTAGCAGAGTGAATAGTAGTATTGCCAATAATACCAATCCTGCAGAGGATGAACTCACATCCTCGCATGGAAGCAATTCTTTTGTCCACCCAGGCCATTGCCCTCAGAAAATCACATTAAATAAGAGTGATTTGTTCTAAGATAATTTTGTCTGAATATTATCAAAAATGAAGAGAATTAGATTATGACAGTGTCAATGATGATGTTCATAATCATGAAGAATGATTTTCCATAGGACTTAATGTTTGACAAAGCACTGTACACATGTGATTGCCCTTGACCCTCACAACAACTCTCTAAGGCAGCTTCTTGGGGCATTTTTATTCATCTTTTTCAGGTGAAGAGACCAAAGTTTAAAGAATTTGAATGACATGCCCAAGGTCACAGAGATAGTACCTTTCACAGGTAGAATTTGAACCCAGGTCTGACTTTCTTCAAAACCAGCACATGATACAATCACAGTATTACTATGCTGTTATGAAGCCTGTGGTATTGGCTTTCTGTGTTGAAATGAGAGAATACTAGATACATGATACCTATGAGGATCAGATGCTCAGATTCCCTAGTAGCTTTCTGATTCAAGAAGAGAAGGGGCATTTGAATGAGTCTATGAGGCACATACCTCCTGTGGGAGTCTATATGCTCAGATTTTTGGTTCTTAATATACAGTTCTCACAACTCAACATCACCATAGGCATGCCTGAACTTAATCATAAGGAAAATTGGAAATCTATTTCTAGTGTGATTTTAGGTGGCATAAAATGGCACTTGTCTCCCAACACCTTTGGGATTAATTAATCATAGGATTAAATGGTGTTTGTAGGATTGAATGGGAGTGTTACAAAAGCAAGCAGTGGGGCAGCTAGGTGGCACAGTGGATAAAGTACTGTCCCTGGATTCAGGAGGACCTGAGTTCAAATCCAGCCTCAGACACTTGACCCTTACTAGTTGTATGATTCTGGGCAGGTCACTTAACCCCCATTGCCCTGCAAAAAAAAAAAAGCAAGCAGTGATGGAAGGTTTGTCAAAAATGGCATATTCAGGGGCAGCTAGGTGGTGCAGTGGATAAAGTACTGTCCCTGGATTCAGGAGGACCTGAGTTCAAATCCAGCCTCAGACATTTGACCATTACTAGCTGTGTGACCCTGGGCAAGTCACTTAACCCTCATTGCCCTGCCAAAAAAAATGGCACATTCATGCCAAAGACATTGTCAAGCAAACACACAATGAGCATTTTTTAGCATTAATTTTTTTTCAAAAGAGACAACCACATCCATAGCACATTGTATTTCAATCTGTGTGACCTTGGGTGAGTCACTTAACCTCTGGGCCCTCAGTTTCCTCATCTATAAAACGAAGACCTTAGACTATATGGTCTCTGATATCCCTTCTCTCTCTGGTTCTATGATCCTGTGGACATTTGAGGACTGTTATGAGGGTGGAATAGAATGGTCTCGATGCCTCCAGGCTGAGGTCACACTTTCTTTAGATTGTCTCATTTGGGCCTCACAGCAAC
Organism: Dromiciops gliroides; assembly: GCF_019393635.1. Classification (NCBI taxonomy): domain Eukaryota; kingdom Metazoa; phylum Chordata; class Mammalia; order Microbiotheria; family Microbiotheriidae; genus Dromiciops; species Dromiciops gliroides. The sequence goes on from NC_057864.1 coordinate 7,475,511, forward strand.
TCTGAATGATAGCTATTGTAACCCCCATTTTACAGATGAGGAAACTGAGGTTCAGATAGATTGAATAATATGTTCATGGTCATTTGGCTAGAAAATCCCAGAGGCAGGATTTTCCCAGGTCTTCCTGAAGTCAGGTCCATTGTGGTTTCTCCTAGGCCAAACCATGTCTCTAATAATCAGCAAAGTCTTCCTTTGAACATGGGAATGATCCCAAACTAGCTCTAGAATAGACAGCGTCACCCTCCCACAGTCATCTGGAGCTACTAGCTCCTGAATTTGCTTAATTTCTTATACATTGACAAAAAGGTGGCTTTTCCAATGGAGCTCATGTTCTTCCTCTGTAAGAAGTCCCAAATAATATATATTTGAAAACAACTAGTAGCTGATGTAAGCACCAGATGGCTGTACTGTGGAATCAAGGGAGCTGCTTTTAGCTTCCCCCCACTCCCCGAGGCTCTAAAAACCGCCTTCTTGGGGATCCTTGCGGTGTTGTCGTTTATTTCTGAAGTGACAATAGAAGTGGGAGCTTCAAGAGGGAACATGTACCAGGCTGTGGGCATCATTTCCCAGCCTGCTTTGCATATAAGATGAAACACTGCCATCACCAGCATCAACAACATCTTGATACTCATTTGGAACATCAAGGATATCCAGGAATGCAGGACATCTTTGGAACAGTAATGAGAAGCTCCAGTTCAATGTGGGGTGCAAGCCTGGAAGCTGAAAAGGATGCCTTCTGTTGTCCTAATGTTCAGGCCTGACCACAGCACTTCCATCATTGTCCAGTGCCTCTGACATATGAGAGAAACTCCTCACTTCAGCATCTAGAACCCTTCCCATGGTCGCTCAAACCTATTGGAACAGGTGAATTTCACTCCACTTCTCCTCCCATTCTTTGCTTTTCTGTCACAATGGGCAACTTGCTGTCTCCTGGTCTCCCCACCTCTTGGCCTTGAACAAGGTACCCCCCAACTATATTGTGATCTTTCCTCCTCTCTGGTTCCCAGAAGCCCTAAGCTTCCTGTGAGATGCAACTTAAGCATGACTTCCTACAAAAGGCCTCTCCCCATCCTTCTGATTCCTTAAGGTTACCCAGCCCTGAAATCTCATTGTAGTTGTACCTAAAGCAGTGGATCAAGAAACAGCCTTAGAGCCAGAAACACCTGGGTTCAAGTCCTGCCTTAGCACATATTGGCTGTTGGAGTCAGCCTCTTGGCACTCCAGACAAGTCATTAAGATATTAAGGTGAAGAGAAGTTTTCAACTTGCATCAATACAGAGTTCCCTGTAAGGAGAGAGAGAGACACAGAGACACAGAGACAGAGAGACAGAGAGATAGTCAGAGACAGAAAGAGACACAGAGAGACAAAGACAGAAACAGAGAGAGAGACAGAGAGAGACAGAGACAGAGAGACAGAGAGAGAGTCAGAGACAGAAAGAGACACAGAGAGACAAAGACAGAAACAGAGAGAGAGACAGAGAGAGACAGAGACAGAGAGACAGAGAGAGAGTCAGAGACAGAAAGAGACACAGAGAGACAAAGACAGAAACAGAGAGAGAGACAGAGAGAGACAGAGACAGAGAAAACATGTTGATCTTTCTTTGTAGATATTTTCCATATACCAATAGTAAAGCGTAAGTACCTTAGGGGCAAAAACTTATTGGTTTTTTTTTTTGTTACCTAGTGTTTAGGGCCTGAAATATAAAATGTGCTTGATAAATGTTAGTTAAATTGAATTGAATTCATTAATTTAACAGAACATTATTTGAAATTTGACTCTGACTTCGATTTTGAACTTTGGAAAATATTTAATGAAAAAATATCTTGATCCCTCCATTGTCTATGTACAGAAACTGGTGTTTTCCTATAATCTCCTCCTATTCTGTCTAGCAGGTTTTGAGTTCGAGAAGACAGATGAGAATGGAAGGGTAATGCACATGTAAGATCAAGACTTAAGGCAGCCAGGTGATGAAGTGGATAGGGTGCTGGGTCTGGAGTCAGGAAGACCTGAGTCCAAATCATGCCTCAGTCACTGACCCCGGGAAAGTCATTTAACTTCCATCTGTCTCTGTTTCCTCCATTGTAAAACAATGATCATACACCACCTCGATCACAGAGTTGTTCATAGGATTAAATAATAATTATCAAGTGCTTAGTGCAGTACATGGCACATAATTGGGACTTAATAAATAAAATGATGGCTTCCTTCCTTCCTATATCAGGTTACCTTCTTCATAGAGTTGTTGTGAGGATCAAATCAGACAATATATGGAAAGTATCTTGTAAAGCTTAGAAAGCACTTATGTCCACAACAGCCATCATTGGTCAGAAGTGAGAAGTTCTTGGTTCATCCTTCTCATTGGCAAAGCTGTCTTGCAGATTTGTGAAAGTTCACAGAAATTGGATATGACTTCATTATTGTTAGACCCTGGTCAGAATGACTTCCTCTGGAATAGGAAAGACATGTGAATAGAGTATGAGTGGCAGAAGCAACAGATGCCTTTTCCAGTCCAGTAACTTTATTAAATTACAAAATACATGTGCTCTCATTCCCATTTAATTGCCCCCAAAGAAGTTATCTCCAGTCCATTGTCTGTCTCTTTTCAAAGGATAAAAGAATGAAGGTTCTTGACACCAAAGGAAGCAGTGTAAGGGGAAAGAAAATGTGGTCCAAGAAACTTTAAAAAAGTAGAAGAATAATTACCATAGGTCAAAGGTCCTCAATCTGAGTAGGTCCACTGGAAATAGCACTGTCTAAAGTCAGATGTTCTGGTTTCAAATCCTGCCTCAGGTTCTTACTATTGGTATAAATTTGGGCAAGTCAAATTGCTTTGCCCAGTTTTATTTTCTTTAACTTGTGAGACTAGATTCCTCTGACTTCTTATGTAGATCTAGATCTATCTAGATCTACAACGTCCCCTAATTGTCTAGAGACCAAAAATAAGCAAAGTCCAAAAATAGTGACTGTCTGAGACATATTTGTGGAAGACTAAGACCGAGTCCTGTAACTTCAAACTATGTTTGAGTGTGAGTAATATGATTTTTATCTATTTATAACATTTCCTACCCACGTGGAATTCAGTGTTGCCAAGTCTAATTTGATCATTTTACAATTGAGGAAGGTAAAGTTTAGAGAAGAGAGTTGAACTGTTCAATCTCACACGGGTGACAAGGAGGAGCCTGGATTTGCAGGAAGGCTTTGGGGGCCAAATGCAGGGTTTTCTAGCCTAGCGATCCAGAGCCCCCCCCCCCCCCCGCCCCCGACTCCTTGCTGCCCAACAGGCTCATTACCAATATGGCACATCTTCAAAGAAGAAATGGAACACTTGGCCATAAGTATATGTACGCAGCCATGGGCATGCAGAGACCAATCAAAGAGGAAGTATTTATTAAGTTGCTGTAATAGGCCAAACCTTTGTATTAGGTCCTGAAGATGCAGAGACAGAAATGAAACTGTCCTCTCAAGGAGCGTAGGTTTTAAAGGCGGAGAAAAGATCTACATGTATAAGTAAATAGATATGTGTGTATGTGTGTATGTATGTACATGCACATGTGTGTTATGCATGACACATATATTATTTTATATATGGGGCAACTAGATGGTACAGTGGGTAGAGTGCCAGCCATGGAGTCAAGGAGGATGTGAGTAAAACTCCAGCCTCAGGTACTTCCAAGCTATGTGATGTTGGGCAAGTCACCTAACCTTGTTCGTCTGAGTTTCCTCATATGTAAAATGAGTTGGAGAAAGAAATGGCACACCACTCTAGCATCTTTGTCAAGAAAACCCCAAGTAGGGGCATGAAGAGTTGGACATGGCTGAAAAACAGCTGAACGGTAACAACTAGTAGAAGAAAAGTAGAAGCAAAGCCTTTGGCTGCCCAAAGGATTAAGTATCAGAGGTGGGGACTTAAGGTCACAGAGTACGGCAGCCTCCAGCTAATGCATTGCCCAGTTAATAAGGCTTGCTAGGCAAACAGAGGCCTTTAGAAAGAATAAAGGAAAATCAGTTTTTAACATGAATAAACTAACTTTTTAGGGACCATTTTTTAAAATGTCATTCAGGGCCTTTACCATAAATAGTTTGTCAAACTTTATACTGTCTACAGTTTGATCAGTTGCAGACTTTCATACATCTCACTGCATATTACCCACCCCACACAGAGTTTTCACACTGAATAACTTGGGAAAATGGTTCTTGCTAAGACACAGAATTGTATGCTTTGTTCATATGAAGTTTCATGTTAGCTGAGTTGGTGTTGGTAGCTCTTAAATTTTGTGGTCGTGAAATGATTGTCCAATTAAGAATCTGATCTCTATTTTATATAACTAATGAGCAGGTATGAACAAGTAACTTTTAACATAGAAAAACATGAAATGAAAGCATATCTTACCTGTTTAAAGAGGCAATGTATTCTTACACCTGTGTAATATTAATTATTGATCAGTACCTTCTCTTACATATTAAGACAGGTCCATGTCATCATACCAGTGTTTGGCATTCTAGCAGCCTAAGTAAAGACAAACTGAAATGCTGCAAGACTCACTTCGTGCATATTTGTAATATTCATCAGAAATGTATATTTAATCTATATAACATTTTGAATAAACAAATCCAATTCTAAACATGTAATATGTAATACAATAGTACAATACAATACCATGTCACATATAATAAACATATGTATATATGACACATATATGCATATATAAAAGCATATACATACGTATGTGTATCACATATGATGTGTGTGCGTGCATGTATAGTTGTATATATGTACACATATACACACAAATATATATGTGTGCGTATGTGTATATGTGTGTATGTATATATAAATGTATACATACACACACACACACACACACACACACACACACATATATATATATATAATGGGGTGGACTATATAATAGCTCCCAAGATAGTCCATTTCATTTTGGTTGACTTCTTATTCCTCATTATCTAGATTTTAATTTCCTCTCTGTTCTTGGTCTGTTTTCACTTTATTTATTCCTTGTTTCCATTGATTCACTGGTTGGGGATCATAGAAGGCTTAGAGCTAGCTAGGACCTGAGAGGTCTTCTAGTATAATGATCTGATTTTTTTTTTTTTTTTTTTGGTGAGGCAGTTGGGGTTAAGTGACTTGCCCAGGGTCACACAGCGAGCTAGTAAGTGTCAAGTTTCTGGGCTGGATTTGAACTCAGGTCCTCATCTATCCAGGGCCAGTGCTTTATCCACTGTGCCACCTAGCTGCCCCTATGATCTGATTTTGTAAATGAGGAAACTGAGGCTTCCAAAAGTTAAATGACTTGCCCAAGGTCATACATAAAGGACTAGTGGAACTAAAATTGAAGTTAATTCCTGCAAGGAAGCACCTTTGTCCTTTTATTTGTTTTCTTAGCTTGTTTGTTTGTTTGTTTTGGTGGGGCAATGAGGGTTAAGTGACGTACCCAAGGTCACACAACTAGTAAGTGTCAAGTGTCTCAGGTCCTCCTGCATCCAGGAGACAGCACTTTATCTACTGTGCCACCTACCTGCCCCCATCTTTGTCTTTTTAAAATGTAATTTCTTTATTCTGGGCTATTTACTAACTTTTTAATCCTGAGAATTAGCTCATGTTAAGAAACCAAACATGACACAGACCTAGTCAAAATGGTATTATGCCAAAGACTAGTTTAGTAAATCAAATGGGAAGTTGGGTTTTGGTTTAGTTAATATCACTTTTCTGTTTGTCTTACCCTGATTATGTGTGTGTTTTTATAGATATAGATGATAATAACCCCATTTAAATGGAGTTCCATGGTTTGCAATCCCCATTAAAAAAAATCTACATCTCATTTGAACCTGAGAATAACCCAGTGAAGAAGGTACTAAAGATTTTGTTATGTCCATTTTATAAACAAAGAAACTGAGGCTCAGAGAGGGTGCTCTCCAAGACCTAGTTAATAAGTGCTACTAGGTAATTGTGTGTCTGCTGTTCTAGCACTTATGAAGGAAGGAAATGGCTTTCTTAGGAAGTAGTTTGTCCCCTATTGCTTAAAAGATGTTCTACCACTTTAAACTCCAGCCTGTACAGTCATATGGAGGATTGAAGACTAGCTATTGCCCATAATTTGATCCACAAATCTCCTCTTCCCTTAGACAAAAAGAACTTTCTCCAGAGAAGCTTGGAGGCCATAATGAGGTAGTCCCCAATCAAGAGAGTGGAAGACCTTGATGTCTTGCTTTTGATAATGAGATGTTCTCTAGTGGCTGATAACCGAGTCATTTGAATACAAAGAGCATTGCAGAAATGAATAATCCAGGGGCAGCTAGGTGGTGCAGTGGATAGAGCACCAGACCTAGATTCAGGAGGACCTGAGTTCAAATCCAACCTCAGACACTTAACACTAGCTGTGTGACTCTGGGCAAGTCACTTAACCCCAATTGCATCACAAAAAAACCAAAACAACAACAACAACAACAAAAGAAATGAATAATCTGGTTTCAAAGGCCTCACATTCATAACCAGGACCAGTTTACTCTCCTAAATGTATTGTTTAAAGATTTTTTTTATCCTTCTAAATCACATTCTTTGAGACAAGGAAAAAGGGAATGCTTTCCTCAGAGGAGGGGTGGCCATACAAAGGCATGGCAATGGAAGAAGGAATGTTGCATGGGCAGAAAAATGAGTAGGTTAGTATCTGTATTACAGAGGTAGGGAGGGAAGTCAAATGGAAAGGCAAGAAGATGTAGGATGGGGCCTGGTTGCACAGAGTTTTAAATGACAAATACAGAAAATTTTTCATTCAAAAGGTAATAGCCCACAGGAAGGTGGTGGGCTAGCCATACCAAATATGAAGCTATACTATAAAGTGGCAGTCATCAAAACTATGTGGTACTGGCTAAGAAACAGAGTGGTGGGTCAATGAAATAGGTTAGACACAGGAGACACAGTAGTAAATGACTATAGTAATCTACTGTTTGATAAACCCAATGACTCCCACTTCTGGGATAGGAACTCAGTATTTGACAAAAACTGCTGGGAAAACTGGAAGATAGTATGGCAGAAACTAGGCACAGACCAATATTTTATACTGTACACAAAAATAAGGTCAAAATTGGTACAAGATTTAGACATAAAGGGTGATACAATAGATAAATTAGGAGAAGAAGTAGTTTACCTCTCAGATCTATGGAGAGGAAAACAATTTATGTCCAAACAAGAGATGAAGAATATTATAAAATGCAAGATGGATGACTTTGATTACATTAAATTAAAAAGGTTTTGTACAAACAAAAGCAATGCATCCAAAATTAGAAGGGAGACAGAAAACTGGGAAACAATTTTTACATCCAGTATTTCTAATAAAGGCCACATTTCTGAAATATATAGGGAAGTAAATAAAATTTATTACATAAGAATCCAAGTCATTCTCCAATTGAGAAATGGTCAAAGGATATGAACAGGAAGTTTTCAGATGAAGAAATCAAAGCTATCTTTTGCCATATGAAAAATGCTCTAAATCACTATTGATTAGAGAAATGCAAATTAAAACAACTTTGAGGTACTACCTCACTCCTATCAGATTGGCTAATATGACAAAAAAGGAAAATAATAAATGTTGGAGAAGCTGTGGAAAAATTGGAACACTAATACCTTGTTGATAGAGCTGTGAACTGATTCAACCATTCTGGAGAGCAATTTGGAACTATGCCCAAAGGGCTATGGGACTGTTTATAGCCTTTGACCCAGTGGTACCACTGTTAGGTCTATATCTGAAAGAGATCATAAAAAGGGGAAAAGGACCCACATGTACAAAAATATTTATAGCAGCTCTCTTTGTGGTGGCAAAAAATGGAAGTCAAGGGAATGCCCATCAATTGGGGAATGGCTAAACAAGTTGTGGTATATTAATTCAATGGGATGCTATTGTGCTATAAGAAATGATAAGCAGGAGTTCAGAGAAATCTGGAAGGACTTACATGAACTGATGCTGACTGAGAGGAGCAGAAGCAGGAGAACATTGTACACAGTAACAGCAACATTGTGTGATGAACAATGGGGATAGACTTGGCTCTTCTAAGCAGTGCAATGATCCACAACAATTTCAAAGAACTATGATAGAAAATGTTCTCAACATCCAGAAAAAAGAATTGTGGATTATGAATGCAGATTGAACCAGACTGTTTCTACTTTTGGGCTGGTTTTTTCTCCTTCTTTGAGGTTTTTCCTTTGTGCTCTCATTCTTCTTTCATAAGATGACTAATGCATAAATATGTTTAATGTGATTGCATATATATAATACATATCATATTGTTTTCTGTCTTGGGGAGGAGGGACAGAAGGGGGGGAGAAAAATTTGAAACTAAAAATCCTGTGAAAACATGTTGAAAAGTATACTTATATGTAACCAGGAAATAATAAAATATTTCTACTTAAACAAACAAACAAATAGATAGATAAATGAACAAATAAATAAATAAATGGATAAATAAACAAGCAAACAAATAATTTAATAGATAAATGAATGAATGAATAAACAAATAAATAATTTTTTTTAAAAAAAAGGTAATAGCCACTGGAATTATTTGAGCAAAGGGGATGAGGCAACCAGTTCAGTTAAGTGGAGCATACGGTGAAATGTATAGATCATGGCCATTTTCCAATTCCATCAAATCAGAAACCCAGAGCTCCATGTTTTAATAACTGAATGAGTCGTTTCCTTTACTCTTTGATTATTTGATGGAAATCAAATATAGATGTAGATAATCCTTCAACTGGTGCAAATTCCATGAAGTTTTTGACTATGTTGATTCCATGTCCCTCCATCAATCCTCCATAGAATATTGTCCCAATGTATTGGAGGCCTTCCTTTTTACTAAAAGACATTTTATTGATATATTTTGCTTTTGGTCCAGCTACATTTTCCCTATATCTTCTCCCAACCCCTCCCTTGAGTTGTTTATTTTTTTTTAAATAGTAAACATTTGTATTCATAGTTTTAGGTTCCAATTTTTATCCTTCTTTCCCTCCGTCCCCTCCCACTTCCCTGAGGCATCAATCAGATATGGGTTACACATATATGATTATGTAAAACATTACCATATTTGTCATTTTGTATAAGAAAATTGGATTAAAAGGAAAAAAAATTAAAGGAAATTTAAAATAGCATGCTTCCAAGAGTTCTTTATAACAAAAAATTTAAAAATAGGAAAAAAAGAAAAAGAAAAAAATCAATTAACACAGTGAAGAACATAATTACATGCAAAATAACTGACCCCTGACCCCTGGCCCCTTCCTCACCTCCCATTTCTGAAAAGGATAGAAGAGCTTTTTTCTCATATTGATTCTCCATGGCAAAATCTGAATATTACAATTTCCAGCATTCACTTTTTATTGGTTTGTTGTTGTTGGTAATTTCCTATTTATTCTTTTAGTCATTATATATATATATTTTCCTAATTCTGCTTACTGCACTTTAAATCATCTCACATGTCTATCCATGCTTCTCTTTATTCAACTTTCTCATTCCTTAGAGCACAGAGTGTGTGCATACACACATACATATATGCACATATATACATGTGTATATGTACATATAAATATATTTTTAATTCTTATATCATAATTTATTTAGTAATTCCCAATCAATGAGTAGCCACTTTGTTCCTGATTTTTTACAACCCACCAGGATTTGCTAAATGCCTGTAAACCAACTACCTTCTCCATATTTTATGACTCTGTTTTGTAGTATATTTAGAGAATATAAAGAAAAATATGTTGGAAAGCAACCTTTCACTCACTCAGAAAAATCACGTCATGCACCAAAATGCATCTTGAAGATTTTCTCATAACTCTTTCCAAGAGAACAAGAAATATTGGAATTCTTCTCTCCTAGCTTAGATTCGCATTATAAATATCACAAACTCTATTCAGCATAATGGTCTACTGCCACTATTTCTCTTATTGCAAAAACATCTTTTCGCTCTTTGATGTAGAATTGGCAAATTATCAATGAATGGTGGCTGTGAGGATGTGGGAAGTTTAGGAGTGTGTGTGTGTGTGTGTGTGTGTGTGTGTGTGTGTGTGTGTGTGTGTGTGTGTGTGTGTGTATTGGAGAAAGGAGGGTTGATACTAGTATTTAGACAGTACATTTGACTCAAGGTGGAGAAAGGGATTATATCTTGAATTAGACAAGATTTATACTATAAGGACTCACGTTTCATTTGTTTCAGCTTCAGGAGAGGTATTTTTGTTTTTGTTTTTTTGCCATTATACTAATATTTGAAAGGGTGATATTTGAAAGAGTCTGATCATGCTCTAAATAACAAATCAATTCTGCTGGGCTCCATGAAATGCAATATACTTGTAAATGTGTCCAGAACAATTTCATTCCTTTGAAAAAAAATAAGCTTCCTTGGGATCAGGGCTGTAAAAGAAGTCTTATCTTTGTGGTTTCTTGAAGGCCTCAGAGTACGTGCAGGCTGATTTCGAAATGTGAGCTTTCCCTTTAAAGATTTAAAGACATGTTTACAATTTTTTTCATTAATAGGAAATATACTTTTTGAGAAGATTATAGTAACATTCCTTTTATGAGCAGTTTTTAGGTCTTAGATTTGACAAACATGATTTTGATAAGAACCAAAGTATTTCTATGATAGTGCTGCAATATGTTCTTAAGTTTCTAAATTACTTTCCCATTTCTCATCTCTTTTTGCTTTGTAATAACCTTTGAAACTTTGAGAGAAATATGAGAGCTGTTGTTAAGGGTTTGGAGAGCTATCAGATGAAAGAAGAATTAACCTTATACTGTTTGGCTTCAGAGGATAGACATCAGGAATCATGTGTAGAAATGTCAAAGAGGTAAATGGCTTGATATAAGAGAATACTTATTAATAGTTGCAGTTATTCCCAAGTAAAATAGGCTTCTGCTTGGGTGATAGTAGGTTGGCCATCAGTAATTGTCTTTAAGCAAACACCACATCATCATTTTTCATGTGATATATAAGGGATTCTCGTTCAATTTGGGAGTGAGGGATGGATTTAGGTGTCCCCTCCAATTGGGAAATTTGGTCATATCATGACCCCTGTTTTACAAATTTGGAAAAAGATCCTCCCTCTTGGAGGCCTTTCAGTAGAGCCCAAGAGACCACTGGGGATATTGTCAAAAGGATTCTTTTGGAGATTTTAGTTGGTCAACAGGACCTCTGAGGTCTTGTCTACCTTTGAGGTTTTGAAATTCTCTGTCACTAATAGACTTGTTAAAAGCTGTAGTCAATCAGTCAAGAAACATTTAAGTACCTGCTATTCCCTAAACATGGTAAGTGGGGAAACACAAAGAAATAGAACCTATTCTTAAGGAGTTTGATCTTAAAACAGGGAAAGTAACAAAGACAACATAAGCACATGGAGAATAAACACAAAGGAAATAAAGCACAGAAATGCATCTAGTCTAGTAGTTATCTTGACTCCCCTCACTGTCAACTGTGATCCCCTCCCCCCAATGAACCACATATGCTTCATGATCTGTGGTGTCAGATGTGGCCACATCATGATTTAATAATTATATATCACTCTAGAAATGAACAGATGACTTCTGAAAATACACTTCTTTCACAAAGCCTGCAATATTTGAAATCACTGGGTTTACAAAGTATACTTCCTGGGGGCAGCTAGGTGGTGCAGTGGATAAAGCACTGGCCCTGGATTCAGGAGGACCAGAGTTCAAATATGGCCTCAGACACTTGACACTTACTAGCTGTGTGACCCTGGGCAAGTCACTTAACCCTTATTGCCCCACAAAAGAAAAAGTATACTTCCTCAGTTACCTATTGTATGATAAAACAGAGAGTCCTAGACTTGAACCAGAGGACTTTGGTTCAAATCCTTTCTCTGTCACTAAATCTGTATATGACCTTAGGTAAATCATTTCACTTCTCTGTGGGGTGAGTGCAATTCTGAAGGACAAAAACTCCAGGTAATAAAAATCAACTTATTAAAGAGGCTGGTCAATAATCAATAAAATAATAGTCAATTATTTCTCTTGGTAATCAAAGATGCCAGAGGAGACTCTGAAATACCTTAAATCAGATGTGTTCCTTCTGACAGAGATCTTCCCTGACAAATGAAACTCAACCCTGATTGGGGGCCATTTCATGAGGAGGTAAGCTGAGTCCTTGACCCCTCCCAATCATTTCACCATAGATAAAGGGGGAAGGGTCAGCTGAGAATGTGGCTTGGTAATGAGGTAATCATGGGCACCTTCAACAATAAAGATCTTTCTGGTTTCTTTTTTTTTTCTTCATAAGGCTGATCACCCTAAACTCTAACAAATGGGTGCAATGAAAGAAACTCATTGTTCCAAGGGGAGTACTTAACTGAAATTGGATCCTGTTTAAGCCATAGACAAAAAACAGGTTCCTGGATGGGTGAGACCTAGCCCAGATGCCTTGAGCAGATGCCCTGACAGGAATTGGAATGCATATGACATTCTTTAGCTGAGAAGGGGCTTCTCTTTAAGCTTACCTTTTGCTAGAGAAGGGAATTTTACAAATCATTATTAATGATAAAATGATACAGCATTAAAATTAATTTCTCCCATCTGGACTTCAGTTTCCTCACATATGAAATGACGTAGTGGGAAAAGATAGCTTCTGAAGAGCCTTCATTCTCCAAAGCTAGGGTCCTATTTGCCTATATGTTTTCTGGCCTAGCAAAAATAAGTATTCCCCTTTCTAATTTCTGCATCCAACGTATCTTACACGAGGTTCTCTGGGGTGTCCAACAACACTAACCTTGCATATCCCAAGGCAATGCCCTCTTCATGCTTTTGTGAGAACGACATTGCATCCACTCCACAGTGATGAGAAGCCAGAGCTTTCTGAAGAAACCATAGCAACCAGGAGGATTAATTTCTGCAGCATCTCAAAAACACAATCATCTTATCTCACAACAGCTCAGAAGATAGCTCATGCACATCACTGCTATATAATTCTTTAACGTAAAAATGAAAACAACACAGTAGAAACCTAACACAATCTCCCTGAGTACACAGGTATGGAAGGGGTTGTTTGATACCAGGAGAAGCCAATCTCATAAAGCATAGTCAGAGTTGTAAAATGGTAATTAATGGAGTCAGGAGATGGGACGAAACCATTCAATTGCCCCTTCCCATAATGCACTGTTTCCTGGATACCTTGTTTTAATAGAATTTCCTTCTTTCCTGGCCAAAATCACATTTCCTAAAGGAGTATAATCTTGTTTTGCCCAGCACCTCATTTTTTTCCCAGACAACAAATGAAACTGTCTGTCTTAGTGAACTTCTCCTCACCTCAGCTTTAGCAAAAATTCAACCTGACCCTCACTTAGGCCATTCCCTACTGGTAGTGCAGGAGCCCAGGATGATCTATTCAGACATTAGCCCTGGGATGCTCTCTCTGATTCTTCACATAATGAGACACAGAAGGAGGTAACAGTTGGCCTCTTTATAAGGGATATTTTACCCACTACAAATAATTCCTAAGATGACTAAAAAAAATGACTCAAATCAGATCAACATAAAACAACTATGATCTTAAAAGCTAAGAGATTATTGACTCAACTTCTTTGTTAATAGAGGGATTTTTTGAGAGGGATTTTTTCAGCAAAATTCATCTTTTTTTTTTAATCTCATGGAATTTTATTCTACAAAGCATCATGGAAACATGGGGAGATTTTTTAAAAATACATCAAACACATGTATTTATAGGAAATGCAAGGGCAAATAGAAACATTTATTATTGTGTCGGTCAATCTGCCAGTGAGAAGCAGTGTGGCATAGTGAATGGAGTATTAGACTTGGATTTAGGAATACCTGGGTTCAAATTCCACCTCTACCCTTTAATTAGCTTTGCAATAATTAGCAAATGATTAAATAATAGCTAACATTTATATAGTACTTACTAAGTGCCAGTCACTGTGCTAAGAGTTTACAATTATCTCATTTCATCATTACAACAATCCTGAGAGGTAAGTGTCATTATTATTCCCATGTTACAGATGAGGAAACTAAGGCAAACAGAAGTTATGACTTGCCCAATGTCACACAGCCAATCAATGTCTGAAGCAGGATTTGAACTCATATCTTCCTGACTTCAGTCCCAGAGTTCTGTCTACTGTACCCCCTAGGTGATTTTAATCTATCTGAAACTCAAGCATCTTTCAAAGATTATAAATCATAAATGTATTACAGTTTGCTCTGGTGGAGAAATTTCCCACACTGGGAGTTTCCCTGCCATTTAAGTTACAGCCCCTTGATGTACTAAGATACTTGTCAATGGAAGAGGTAATTGAACTTCTAGGAGAAAAGCCATTCCCATATTCTTTTTCCTTGCTAAAGCCACTCTTAGAAAAGTCTCAAGGTATTTATGTCAGATCAACTCTCTCCCCCAACTCTGGAGGGTGGAGGAGAAGTAGCATTTCAACATGGAAAGAAAGCATTAGAAAAAACTCAACATCTGTAGTGGATATAAGCAATAACGGATTCTCTGGTGTGAATTATCCCCAGTGTATAATATTTGTCAAAATGACTGAAATGAAAAACATTCTTATGGAATGATGCCAAGGAAAATGTATGTCAACCTTATTAGGTTTCATCAATGTTCATCCTCCTGGAAATAAACAAAATTAACAACAAGGGGCAGCAAGATGGCACAGCGGATAAAGCTCTGACTCTGGAGTCAGTAGCACCTGAGTTCAAACACTAACTGTCTGACCCTGGGCAAGTCAATTAACCCTGATTGCCTCAAAAATGTCCAGAGCTATCTCTAGTCATTCTGATCTATATCTTTCCACTGGACCCAGATGGCTCCGGATGAGAAAGTTATGCTGATGATTTTGTACAGCCCTCCTTCATTTAAATCCAATGCACCACAAGTCATGACATTACCTCCTGATGTCATGGTTCTCTTTGAGAATGAAGGACAAACAGCATCTAGATTGGAGAACACCTAAGGACCAAATCCTTTGGATACAACCTCTCTGTTACACCTGAGTTTAGGATGAATGGGACAGTAAAAGATGTGTCCAAAAATGTGAATATAGTTATTTTGATTGGTAGATATATAGTCACATTGACCTTAGGATTCTTTGATGTTGTAAAGAATTGTTAGGGGCAGCTAGGTGGCGCAGTGGATAGAGTACCGGCTCTGGAGTCAGGAGTACCTGAGTTCAAATCTGGCCTCAGACATGTAACACTTACTAGCTGTGTGACCCTGGGCAAGTCACTTAACCCCAGTTGCCTCACTAAAAAAAAAAACAAAGAATTAATTGTTATTTGAGGTTTTTATGCTTCTACGCGCACTGGCCTGGGGCTCTGCAAACTGCATGGTACTCCACCCACTGGTTGTAGCCATTGCCATGGTGTTGGCACCTCACGTCATCACCACTTGCCAACGCCTACATGAGCCTGGCAAAATTATAATGATTGGAAGCCTAGTGAGGGCAGTCATGTGACTGTCAGAGCAGCTAGACAATTGGTTGGGGGCTGTGTGGGGTTTCTGGGAACAGGGAGAATTCGACATTCTAGGTGGAAGGTGGAAGGCAACAGGAGCTCTGCCCTGTATTCTCAGCTGATTCCTGGTTGGTGGTATTTTTTCAGGTTGTATAATTTCCCTCTCCCCATTTTATTTCCTTTCCCTTGATCCTACTGATCCTGTTTGTGTTTTGTTTTTTTTAAGTTCGTTCTTGTTAAAAATAAATCCTGGAGTGGCTAGGTGGCACAGTGGATAGAGCACCGGCCCTGGAGTCAGGAGTACCTGAGTTCAAATCCGGCCTCAGACAGGTAACACTTACTAGCTGTGTGACCCTGGGCAAGTCACTTAACCCCAATTGCCTCACTTAAATAAATAAATAAATAAATAAATAAATAAATAAATAAATAAATAAATAAGCAAACAAACAAACAAACAAATAAATAAATAAATCCTGTTCTGTTTTGAGGGAGACTGCCCGTCTCCTTCCTTGCCCCCATATTGCAGCGAGCCACTTAGCTAACACTCCCCAATTAAAAATTGGTCCCCACAATGTCAAAGGACATTGTGCTTATTTTTTTTCTTTTCATGAATTATCTCAGTATGAATAAAAATTAAGATGCTGGATGAAAAATGTTTTTTAAAGTCAGTCAACAAGCAAGTATTAAATGATTATTAAGTGCAAGGCACTGAGTTAAGCAATGGAGATAACCCCCCCCCAATTAATCAAGAAAGTCATATTCTAATGTAGATTCAATATGTCACTAGGCACATATAAGAACACCAGAAATTAACACAAAATACAAATATTAGGAATTGTTGAGGTCATCCTGCTTAAAAAAAAATAGAACATCATTCAGAATAAAGTAGCATTTTTGTTTTCACCAATATTTTATCTTGTATTCTTATGTAGAGCAAAATCTTCACACTGTATACAGTGGAAATACCTGCCTATTGTACGCAACTCTTGTCCTTGTATTTCCATAAATCCTATAATTAATTGATGGACAAATGATTATTAAGTCCTTACCATGTGCTAGTCACTTTCTTGATACTTGGGATACAAATTAAATTAAAAACAACTTCTGCTCTCAAGGTGTTTACATTTGGATGAGAGAGTCAAAAGGTACTTATGTAAATGTCTACTTAATACATCTAAAGAGACAAAATGCAAATCATTACCAAGTAGATGAATTCAAGGTGCTATGGAGGGAGGCAATTAGCTGCTGTGATGATCAAGAAGGGATTAAGAAGGGAAGTTTTCTTCATGTAGAAAAGAGTTGTTGAGGTTCTTCTTGAAGCTTCCTTCAAAAGAAATTCCAGAAGGTATAGAGGAGGATGGAGCAAAATCCAAGCATTAGAGTCAACCAATGCAAAGGCAATGAATTGGGAGATGGAAAGCCATGAATAATAAATAAAGCATGATTGTAGAGCAACATAAAATGTGCAGTGTACCAAAAATGAATATGCTAATTTGGCTGGATTGCATAGTACCGGAGGCAGAGCAATGTCTAATGAGGCTGAGGCCAGTTTATGAAGCTAAATAGAAGAAGACTTTGGAGTAAAGGGGTGATGTGGCCAGATTCATGACTAAGGAAACTCACTTTGGCAACATTGAATATGGAGAATGTACTAGCAAGGGGTGGGAATTGGTGCAAATGAACTACAATAGGGAGAGACTGGAAGAAGAGAGACACATTAGGAGGTTACGGTAATGAGGTCCTGATCCAAGAAGAGAGCTATGTGGAGAAAGAAGGAATCTGCTATGAAAAAGATTGTGTAGGTAGAAATAGGATTTGGCAACTGATTGGACATGAGATGGAGAGTGAAAAGTCATGGATAATTCAATGTTGCAAACTTGGAAGATCGGGAGATTAGTGGGACCTTCAATAGAAATTGGGAAGAGAGGAGGGAATAGGAGAAAAGATCCTGAGTTTCACTTTAAACATGTGGAGGTAAAAGTGTCTCTGAGGTCCCCAGTGTGAAAAGGCCAATAAGTAATTGGAGCTGAGGGTGAGAAGTACAGGTGAGAGGCTAGGCCCAGATAGTTTTGTAAGTCATGAACATAAGCATGTCAATTAAACCCATGGAAATTGATGTCATCAAGAGAAAGAAAATGTAGAAAGAAATGAGCATTGGGTGGTCTCAAGGGAATATCCATAGTTAGGAAAAATAGTATAGGTGATGAGACATCAAAGAGGAATGAGAAAAAGCAGTTAGATAAGAGAAGAACCATAAAAAACTGGGGAAGAGAGAGTTTCCAGGTGAGTATGGTCTATACTGTCAAATACAGGAAAGAGGTAAAAGTAATTTCAGTTGAGTGGAGTTGGAAGCTAGATTTAAAAAAAAAATAGTTGAAGTGTGCTGTTCAGTCATCTTTCAGTCATATCTGTCTCTTTGGGACCTCATTTGGGGTTTTATTGGCAAAAACAATGGAGTACTTTGCCATTTCCTTCTCCAGCTCATTTTATAGCTGACAACCTGAGGCAAAAAGGGTTAAGTGACATAACCAGGGTCCTGCAGGGTCTTGCTAGTAAGTGTCTGAGACCAGATTTGAACTCATGAAGTCGAGTCTTCCTGACTTCAGGCCTGACATGCTATCCACTGCACCACCTAGCTGCCCCAGTTTAGGTATGAGGGGAATAGAAAAGGCTATGGGCAAGGATAAGCAGATATTTTTCAAAGTTTGAGAAAAGAGATATTTGGATGATAGCTTGAGGGAATGGTGGGACCTTGAAGAGGCTTTCCCTCCCTCTAGACCATCTATCCAACCCATTTGAAACTTTTCTCTGGTTCTTTCAGTATTTCATGGGGACTGGTATTGTCCTTTAGCCATCAGTTTGTATCCCTCAGTCTCCAGAACACAATCACATTGTAAGGAGTGAGCATTCTCAGATCTTGAAGGCTGTGCCTATGAGATATAAGTTCTGATTGGAGAAACATCAGTAACAGAACTGATAGCAGACTCTCTCCAAATTAGTCCAGAAAGAGCCTTCGTTCTCAGAAGATTACCCACTAGAATAACCAGATGATTACTTGGTCTTGGCTATAGAGACCTGTGAAACAAGTTTAACGCATAAAATAGATAAAATTGGATGCTTCTCTTTGTAAGTGAAGAGGGAAAAGCTTTCCTCATTTGTTTCTGTGAAATAGGGTGATAAACATTTCCTTACCCTATCTGAGCTGGTAAGAGGTTTATAGAGAGCTTCCTGATCATTACCCCAATGATTTTTGGAGCCTATAACAAATTTGAGAGTGAAAATGGATCTTCGATATCATCTTATCTGATGCCATTCTTTTCAGTATGAGTAAACAAAGACCAAAAAGGCTAAATGACTTCTCCAAAGTCACACAGCAGATTAATAGCAAAGCCAAGCCATACTGTGAAGTGGATGAGGCACTGAACTTGGAGCCAGGAAGACCTGAGTTCCAGTCCTATCTTTGACACTTTCTGTGTGATGCTGAGCTAGTCATTTACTTCTCTGTGCTTTAGGTTCCTCAACTGCAAGGTAAATGTGCTGAAATTCACGCCCTCCAAGTCTCTTCCAGCTCCCAATTTATGATGTGGTAAAGGCAGGCTTCCTACCTCCCTAAATCATTGTGCTTTCCAATCCATTCTATTGAGGTAAAGAAGCAATGTGATAGATACATTTCTCTGTGATCCAGGAATGGCTTGAAACAGCTTGAACTAGCTCAGGAGAGCCTATTGTTCATTTTTCAATAAGAGCATTCATATTATATGGTAGCAAAAGCTACAAATTAGTTGTTGATTTATCCTTTTGTTGACTGTATGTATAAAAAAGATAGAGAAAATGTTTATTAGTCTTAAAAGTCACATGCACATTTTTAGAGTCGATTGTTAAACATTTACCAGCACATACTTCCTTCTGCTACAGAGACTTGTAAATGTTTCTTTCATTGACATCTTTAATTACTCTTTGAAACCTTTGAATTGTAAAGAATTAATTGTTATTTGAGGTTTTTATGACCCCATATTTTGGCTAGAATTTTTAAAAATACCTCAGCTTGCACACAAGCTCTGCAAACTACATGGTGCTCCACCCACTGGTTGTAGCTGTTGCCATGGCGCTGGCACCTCACATCATCATCACTCACCAATGCCTACATGGGCCTGGCAAAATTATAATGATTGGAAGCCCAATGAGGGCAGTCATGTGACTGTTAGAGCGGCCATCCCATTGGCTGGGGGCTGTGTGTGGTCAGCATGGGGTCTTCTGGGAAGAAGGGAAGTTTTTCATCATTCTAGCTTGAAGCTGGAAGGCGACAGGATGCTGCTGTGTGTTCTCAGCTGATTCCTGGGCGGTGGTGTTATTCAGGTTGTATACTTTCCCTTTCCCCATTTTATTTCCTTTCCCTTAATCCTACTGATCCTGTTTGTGTTGTTGTTGTTGTTGTTAACTTAAAAAACAAACTTAAAAAGTTTGTTCTTGTTAAATAAATCTGGCTCTGTTTTGAGGGAGGCTGTCGGTCTCCTTCCTTGCCCCATTATTGTGGCGAGCCACCTAGCTAACACTCCCCAATTAAAAATTGGTCCCTACAGGACCCACTTTCAGAATAATGTTTTTAATATGGAATTGAAGGGGAAACCATTTGTGTTAAAATATATTTAACGATTTTATATGTGTGTGTGTGTGTGTGTGTGGACTATATATATACAGACATATGGGTGTCAGTAAATATTTATTATTTATATATACATATGTATTTGTTCATGAACTTCCAACTCCTCTCTTTGGTTTGCCTTAAAATATCATTTTTCTCTTATTAATAAGAGATTTATTCAACTCCTCCTTTGCTGAAGAGGATTCTTGTTTGGCTTTTGGTCATGATGCTATGGTTTCATCGTTATTTCAGATCATAGATCTGGAGCTAGAAAAGACACCAGAGATTTTTCCGGATCAACTCCCTCATTTTGCAGATGAGGAAATTGAGGCTCGTGGTTTTAGTCACTTACCTAAACTCACATAGAGAGAGGCTGTATTTGAGTATGTGTGAACCAAATCCAATTCTATGGGGGAAAAACACATAAAAGTTAAATATAAAATGAAGTCCCATAGTGGTTTAAAATGTCAGTATGCATGGTAGATATACTACAATCCTATTCACAGACTTGTCCCTATATTACTTACTCTGCTGAGCTTTCCTTACTAGTCAAGGGAACTTGAAATCTAAGTATTCTTTCTAAGTTTATCTGGGTTGCTTTTTTTTTTTAATTTTTCACCTACAAACAATAAAGAAATCAATTCTGATTAAATTAAGTATATCTAATTTCTCTTATTGAAAGTGGCTGTGAGTGACATCCATTTCTCCATCTGGTTTTTTTGTTTTGTTTTGTTTTGTTTGGGTGAGGCACTTGGGGTTAAGTGACTTGCCCAAGGTCACACAGCTAGTAAGTGTTAAGTGTCTGAGGCCAGATTTGAACTCAGGTACTCCTGACTCCAGGGCCAGTGCTCTATCCACTGCGCCACCTAGCTGCCCCTCTCCATCTGTTTTTGATGCTTCTAAGTAACAGAAAATCATTGCATCTCCTCTTGGGAGGAGCCCTTTTTGCTAATCATAGGCTTCAGTAACTTACCAGGAAAGTACTGGGAGCTGCATCCTAGGAAATGGAAGAAAGGACCTTAGCCTGAATTGCATTGGATCACAGCAACTAGTGTAGGGAGGTTACTTCTAATTTTTAGTAAGGACATAAAAAGTGACGTTTTTATAGCAGTCTAAAGTTTACAAAGCATTTTGTACTCATCTTTTCATTTGATCGTTTCAAGAACCCTGTGAGGTATCCTTATTCTAATTTAAAATCTCAGTAATGTCAGAGAGGTTTAAGTAGTTCCCCTAGGGTCACACCACAAGTAATTGTCAGATGGGTTCTGGGTCTGCTAATCCAGCACTCTATTCCTTATGCCCTACTGCCTCTCAGGGTTATGGTTTTAAGAATCTCAGATTTTGCCCTGGATAAATGTTTCATGTTGTCATTCTGTGGCCATCTCTGGCATCTTCAAAATAAAAGACCCTTCTTATCCATGTTGCATGATTGTTGATTGTCTCATGGGTGTTTGTCTCTTATATGTGATTAATATCCAAAATGTTCTTTCTTTTTTTTCTTTCTTTCCTTTTCCCTTTTTGTAGAAATTATTGAGCCTCCTACCTCTAGTCCAGTCACAAGTCCAGGTCAGTATCCACATACATTCACAAAGTATGTCTGGGTACTTCTCTCCATTTAACAAGACATCCCCATTGCCATAGCAGTAGACAGAATACAATCTAGGGGCCATATTCGGAAGCACCATGAAAATGTCAATTCCCTGTGCTTGTGTGTCTGTTCTTAATGTGCCCTGTTGGGAGGGTTGATGATCTGAGGCTGACATCTCAGACTCTACTCCACAGAGGCTCTGCAGTAAATTCCCCAGCATTGGGCAGCCCAAGCAAGGTGATTAGCTTTTGCAATATCCTTGCAAACCAAGCTAGAGAGAGTTTACTGGTTTTCTGTGCCGCTATTAAAAAACTATTTACTTTGGCCTGATGTTACATTATTGTAAAATCATTATGAAACAGGAAGGCATTTAGTGTTTCTAAAAGGAACAATAGCTGGGGGAAAACCTATACTTCCACTCTTGGCGGGTTATCATGGTGGATATTGGCTCTCTTGAAGCTGTCAAGTCAAAGTACTTATTTCAGTTGTTGTGCTTTATTTTCAGATGCTTTCTAATTCAACCTCAAATACTCACTCTGGAAAGATAGGCTATTGCTATAACAAATTTAGAGTCCTTTTTTAAAAAAACTGTGAATGTGTTGGGGTTTTTTTTGTCCTTATGTGATATAAATAAAAACAAGATAAAAGCTGTTGATATTAGAGACATTTTCGATCTTGTTGTGCTAGGATTTGGCAGTTCATTTTGGTTGTTGGCTATTTAAAGCCAAAAAGTAAAATAAAATAAAAAATGCTGAAGCTATTCAGCTTCAAAAAAGTTCACAAGAATTTCTAGTAACTGCTGAGCCAAGAGTTTGTAAATGTGATTTGCCAAAAAAAAGAGTGGGCAAAACTACCTGGGGGGATCATCCATTCCTAGTGAGAACACCAGATTTTACTTACTGCAAGCTAGGATTTGTGAATTCAATTCAATTAAAAAACCATCTATTAGTCACTATTGCACTGTGGTAGGTTATGGGGACACAAAGACCAAAAGTAAAAAATAAAAACCTCTTCCAACAAAGGGCTTACATTTCAATGAGGGGAGGAGAAAGAGTACTTAATATGCTTACAGATAAATCAATATAAAATATCCACCAAGTAAATGCAAAGCCATTTCAATGGGGCAAGGTGGAGAGAAAAATAAAGGAGATTATTAGGAAAGGCATTGTGCAACTGAACCTAAAAGTGAGCTGGACAATCTAAATGTAAAAGTGAGGAGGGAGAACAAGCTAGGCAATGGGTATATAGTTTTTCAAAAGCAAGGTGGTCAGAGATTGAATGTTACTGTATACAAGAAAATAGCAAATAGGGCAGTTTCTCTGGAAGACAAAGTTTATGAGGGGTATTACTGTGTAGGCAGTCTAGAACTGAAGTATTTAAAATTGAGGTAGAAACTATATTAACTAGAATCAATCAGAAATACTTTTTTAAGAAAGAAAGTGTTTCTACTTTAATTGTGTCACTTGAATCACCCAATTTTATATTGTTTTTAGATTGTATAGATTCGACCTTGAACAAGGCTTCTTAAACCTTTTCCACTGGTGACCCCTTTTCGCCTGAGAAATTTTCATGTGATTCTGAGTATATAGGTATATGGAATACATATACATAACCTTTTAATGTTGCCATTTTTCTACAACCCCTGTATTGCCTCAACCCACAGTTTGAGAAGCTGGAGTCTAGGATTCTGAATTATTTCCAGAACAATTGACTTTAGACTATCCTAGAGCAATCTAAAGGGGGAACTGGGAGCATCATTAAAACCAGTTCCATTTTGAAGATGACACTTTCTCAAGGTCAAATGGGAAATCAATGAAACTAGAAGTCTTGAGCACTAGAGTGTGATTTTTAATCATTAAGACCTACAATTCATTAAGGCCTGTTATTTCTGATTGCTCTGAAGAAGCCTTTGACAAATCAGAGAACTTCTTGACCCCAGTTTCTCTTTGGAAAATAAAGCAAATACATACTTGTAATATACTGAACTCCCTCTTGTAATATTATAGAGATTGAATAATTTGCTTAAAAGTCATCTTAGGCCATTGCCTAAATGTGTTTTTTTTTCTCTTTTAAGTGTGATTTTCAAGTGTATAAGGGTTTGACTTAATTATTATGAGAAATAGATTCAAATGAATTTATATTCACTATAAATTCCAGATGTAAAAAGGGAAGGGAGTTGGCACCTGTTACAGTATGATTTTATTCTATACATAACAGCAGACCCACCTTAAACTAAAGGAAAAGAGGGTCCTTTTTTCAATAGATCCCCTCTTCCAATGGGCTTTTTCATTACTTAGGGGTCCTTCCATTGGAGTTCAAATGAAAAATTCATGATCACCAATTATTCTTTTAGTCCAGACAATAAAGGATCCAGTCTAGAAGTAAAGCAATGGTCAGACAATTGTTTTAAAGGAAGGATCCTCTACTAAATATAATCATTGCTGTTTAGTCATTTTTCAGTTGTGTTCATCTCTTTGTGATCCTATGTGAGGTTTTCTTGGAAAAGATACTAGAGCAGTTTGCTATTTCCTTCTCCAACTTATTTTACAGGTGAGGAAACTGAGGCAAACAGGGATAAGTGTCTAGTCCAGGGTCACATAGATAGTAAGTGTTTGAAGCTGGATTTGAACTCAGGGAGATGAGTCTTCCTGACTCCAGGCTTGGCCCTCTATCTACTGGACCATCTAATGTCCCAGCTACTAAATGACCCTTTGGATATTCTTGCATGTCAAGATTTTAGTTATTTGAAATGATTGCTCATTTTCAGGGTAGGGAGGGGAAAAGAGTTATTTTCTATAGCTTTACCATCAATGTAGTAGATAATCTAGATTCTATGAAAGATTATAATAATTACTTCATTTACTGCCTCTGTGTGAGCAGAAAAAGAGAATACAAAATGTTTCCAGATGGATCTCATAGAGCCTTGCATTGTGGCTGGAGAATTAGAGCAGAGATAAAATGGGTACCTTCATGGAAAGATTGGAAATACCAAAGAGACAGGTGGAACTCTATTCAGATAATTTATGTCCATAAATTCTGAAGAAATGAATACACTGAGTCCATAACTTATATTTTTTATATATTCCTGACAAGTCAGAATCTGTTTCAATTGGCAGGAAGGAAAATTGAATTATTAACATCATTATTCAAAAAAAGG
Source organism: Dromiciops gliroides (assembly GCF_019393635.1). NCBI lineage: Eukaryota > Metazoa > Chordata > Mammalia > Microbiotheria > Microbiotheriidae > Dromiciops > Dromiciops gliroides. The sequence goes on from NC_057864.1 coordinate 7,500,372, forward strand.
CCCATGCAATATAGCAAGTAGAGAGATTAAAAGAAAACTCTGCTTTGATCAGCTCCAGGGACTCAAAGTTTGAAAGGTAAGAGGCATTTTTCAATCTGAATGAAGTGTACAGAGCATTTGAAAATTTAAATCATTGCTATTGCTATTTCTCTTCTCCAATCCTCTCAGTAATGACCACCATATTTGAAAATGACTTCTATCATGCTGATGATACTGGCTAAATCTTATTTTCTTCCCCTCTGCCAAGATAAAAGGTGGATGTCTTTTATTATGCTGCAAATTTCAGTTGATTTTAGTGTCACTATTTGTCCAGTATTAGAAAAGAATGTTCAATAATTTAGGAGAGTTATGAGTTGTGAGAAAAATAGTCCAGTAGTCTCAAATAGAAGTCATTAGCTTTGCCATAGCTTGTCTATTTAAAGTACAAAGTTTCACATATTGTGTAATATTAAGATGATCCCCACCAAAATGACTTTTTTGTTCCTGTGTCAAATTCACTGATTTAGCCTCAAGATTTGAGGGATACAGCCTGATGCAGTAGAAGAGATGCTGATCTAGGAAACAGTATATTGGTTCAAATCCCAGACTTGTTTTGAATCCCCCAATTGCCACTTGTTGCCTATGTGACACTGGGCAAATCCTTCTCTATTCCTCAGTTTCTTCTTCTTTTAAATAGTCATTAAACTGGATTGCCTCTAATGGACCTACCAATTCTTAATCTGGTCCTCTCACTCATCCTACATCTATCTGCACAATAAAAAATCAGTTCTATAACAGTCAAAAGTTCTACTCAGATCAACATGTGTTACAGTCTTTAAAAATACTGATAAATAAACAAAAGCTCCTTTAATTCAACAAGAATTTATTTAGCACCTTCTACGTGCAAGACATTTGATTGGGACTAGGGATACAAAGCCAATAAAACAACAAGAAACAGTCCCAACCCTATAAGGAGCTGGCATTCAGTGGAAGGAAGAAAATATATACTTAGATAAATAGGTGCAAAGTAAATACAAAGTGATAGTGATTTCAAAAAGATGAACAATTATTCAAATCAACAGAAATTTATTGAATGCCTACTAAATGGCAGCTACTGTCCTAGGCATATGGGATACAGAAACAAAATGGGAAACAGTACCTTGCCCTCAAAGAGCTTACATTCTAACTGCCAAGATAGCATGAACATGAATACATGAACAGGAGCACATGAAGCATATTAACAGATACATCTTAGTGGGGGCGGGGATAATTGTAGGAATCAGGAAAAGTCTTAGGTAGAAGGTGTCAGGCAAACTGTGCTTTGAAACACAGATTTGTCTGACTACAAAAAAAAAAAAAAAAAAAGACTTAGAGTACCAGTACTTTGCATTTATCTTCTTTATCCTAGAAGTCATCATTCATTGGTCCATAACAATTGTAATTTGAAAATAATTCAATTGTTAATGCATTCCCTTGTTGTTCAGAGTAAGCAATTCTTCCCTCCATGTGTTTGTAGACAGCTGGAAGCAGGTTTTGGTCTTGTGGACTCTTTCGTTTCAGGAAATGGAATTTCTCAAAGGTCCCAGAAACGGTGTTCGTGATTACAGTTCTTGAGGCTTTAGGAAGCCTTTTGGATTTACAGGACTTGAAAATGAATGGAAGTCTCGACAGAACTAATGTCTCTATTGTAGCTGAGAAAAGTGGGGCGGGGTGGGAGAAAAATAACTAATATGTAAGATTATACTGACAGTTGAAGGACAGTGTTAAGGTGAGAATTATCCAAACATTTTTCAGTTGCGCCTCACTTTACACAAGGAGTGTTTTCCTAAAGCGTTGAACATAAACAGTAATATTGGTGAAATGGACCATAACTAGTCTAACATGTAGTTGAGGAAGGATTTCCTCTCCAATGTATCTGACAGGTGGACATCTTGGCTTCACTTCGCTTCATTCCATGAGGCAGAAGCCATTTGCTCCAGAGTCAACCCTCTTGAAATATACTAGGCAGAGACCATTTAAAGCAAATATTTTATGAATCCTGTTGTCAAGTGAATAAGCCTTGCTGAATCACTCCATTTTGTAAACGCCTATTTTTATTCTTTGGGCGTTCATAAAGTAGAAGGTGCTTGGATTTTGCTTAGCCTGACAAAGTAAACTGAGTTTCTGTCTCTGAAAAAACCTTAAGCAAAAATCACAATGGTGAAATCTCTTGGTGCAGGCATGATCCCATGTCACAGAAAGTTTATGATGATTGTAAACATTTATCTGTGAGCTGAGATATGACATCTGACAAAAAAAACCCCAGCATTTTCATACCATTAATTTGAAGTTTATTTTAAGTTTTGAGGTTTTTTTGGGAAAAAAAAGACTTCAAATAATCAAGCTTTCATTATTCTCTGATTGTGAGATTACAACTGTTTTTGAAAGTTCAGAATGTATTTCAGAATACTAATTAATATGCTCACATATAATGAATTCAGATATTAATTATAATTATTCATAATTAGTTGATTAATTTTCCAGATAAAAGCATAGCAAAAACTATGATGGAATTTGGGATATAATGTTCTTTATTAAAAATGAAAAAAAATTCTCTCTGTTATGCTCCCCAGTATGTATTCAGTCCATGATTTTTCAACACAACTTCTGCTCTGCCTCAAAATTCATGTTTTACTTATTGATTTTAGTAGAGTGGTTATACTAGTTCAGAATATATCACTTCTCCCAACTCAGGACTACAGTGAAGCAATAAGGCATGACTAAAATAGTCAACAGAAAGCAGGAAGATTCAGATTAGTGATTATACTTATTTACTGTCAATCAAAAATCCCCTTTATTGGCACAATCACCACCACCATCACCACCATCATCACCAATACTTATTACATATCTATTTGTTCTGAGTGATGCTTGGTGTATAAAGATTTAGAAAAATAAGTCCCAGTCCTTAGTCCCATGGAAACGATTTGATGCTTATAGTAAGGAATTTCATATGGTATAAGGGTTCCATTTATACTTAAAAATCACATTTCCACATTAGTCATGTTCTGAATGAAGAGTCAGAACAAAAGGGAAAAAGTAGGAGAAAGAAAAAACAAAAAAGTGAAAATACTATGCTCTGAGCTGCATTCAGACTCCATAGTTTATTCTTTGGATGTGGAGAGCATTTTGGAATTGTCTTTGATCATTGTATTGCTTAGAAGGGCTGTCTATCATAGTTGATCATCGCAGAAATGTTGCTGTTACTGTGTACAATGTTCTACTGGTTCTGCTCACTAAACTCAGCATAAATTCATGTAACTCTCTCAGGGTTTCTGTCTGCGCATCATTTCTCTCTCTCTCTTTTTTTGTGCGGCAATAAAGGTTAAGTGACTTGCCCAGGGTCACACAGCTAGTAAGTGTCAAGTGTCTGAGACCAGATTTGACCTCAGGTCTTCCTGAATCCAGGGCCAGTGCTTTATCCACTGCACCATCTAGCTGCCCGTGCTCATCCATTTCGTATAGTACAATAGTATTCCATTACAATCATATACCATAACTTATTCGGCTATTCCCCAATTGATGGGCATCCCCTCAATTTCCAAATCTTTGTCACCATAAAAAGAGCTGCTCTAAATATTTTTGTACATGTGGGTCCTTTCCTCCCTTTTTATGATCTCTTTGGATACAGGCTTAGTGGTGGTATTGCTAAGTCAAAGGGAATGCACAGTTTTATAACCCTTTGGGCATAGTTCCAAATTTTTCTACAGAATGGTTGTATTAGTTCACAACTCCACAAACAATGCATAAGTAATGTAGTTATACTTTGAGGGATTTCTTACTTTGCTGAATCAATATTCGTATCAGGAAAATGTTTGACCTTTGTTCTTTAGCACCTAGATTTTGTCATCATGGTTTATCCATGGTTTATACATTACAAAGCATGAACTCTTTTATGTACCTTTCAAATAAAATCAAGATCTAATGGAAAATAATGGTACCAGTCTATGCCAGATCTTCCTAGCAGCCATTCAAGAGGCAGGCAGTCTCTCAGCTGGTGTGACTCCTCCTTTTGAGACTTCCATGGTCATCCTTCATTGATATTACCTGACATGTTTCCTCTAGATGGCTCCCATTATCATCCATTACTTTCTCTGGTGTTTATTCTGGTACCCTACCAATAGGATGGAATTATTTCCCCCTGTCATGACTTTCTTTGGTGGTTTCTCATTGCAATGCATGGTGTCCTCTTCCTGTAGGTGGAGGGAAGTAGGAGGAAAGGCAGATAGGATTAGACCTCATTTGTCACTTTCTGCCTGAAATGGCCCCATCAAAGGTCAATCTCAGGGCTACAAATGAAGAACTCTTTTACCTTAGTAATAACACCTGACTTTTCTGGGGATTTTGTTGTTAGCACAAGGTGCCAACCTAGGCACCTCACTCTTGACTTCTCATTTATATTACTATAATGCCTGGATGGGTCCTCAGAGAAACATTTTACAAGCCAGGACTACTTTTCCCCTTACAACTACCTGATGAATCTATATCTCCAATATCAGATGGACTCCACAATTGGATAAGCTTTCTTCTCTTACCCTCAATTGGCTTGCCTCTCACAGGCAATAGCTCAATAACTACCCTGCCACCAGCTAGTCTCCACCCACTCACCTAGTTGTCCCTTCAGGCTCTAAAATTTCCTTTGGGTCCCATTTGGTCAGGATCATTGCAGTTACCCATGGCTGCTTCCGTCCACATCCAAGGTAGGGAAATAAAACTGGTAGGATGAAATATGGGTGATAAGGTCAATCATTCCTCCAATGTTGTCATATCCAATGGTAATTTTAAAAAATCTTTTCCTTGTTTGTTTTTGCTCTTTTTACATTGGAGATCATTGGCTATATCCACATTGTGTAGAAACTACATCCACTCTGTCACAAAATCAGCAAATTCGTTGTCTTATAAGAAAGTAAAATGTATTTTAGTGTTATGTAGAGAAATAACCAATTGAGGAAAGTATTCTGTTTAATTAATTTCATCAACACAGATTTATTGGGTAAATTTTAAAAGTAAACACTATGTTATTTTGGTGGGAGAGGAGGTGCTAGCAGCTGGAAAGTCTTCATACAGTTGAATGGGACTGAAGTTACATAGTTATGCTGACTGTCTACAGTCTTCACCACAACAGAGAAGTCATTTCATTTGTCCATAATTGATTTTCTATCTCACTGCCCACTAGAGCTTTTCCAAACCTTCTCTTCTGTCCATGCATTTCTCACGCCATGTTTCCTTCTCAATCTCAGTTGAGAACCCTGCCTCTTGTGGTACTGAGAAAATCCAGGCCATTTGATGTGAGCTCCCTTTTATGTGCTCCTTTTCATCCATTGACATCATCCTTTAGTCTCTCTGAAAATCAGATGGTCCTTCTTCTTGCCACAGCCAATTCATACATGTGCCGGCACATATGAAATTTCTTCTACCCCCTTTGTCTCTTGAATCATTAGTCTATATTCATTCCTTCACTATTGCCTTTACACATTCCTGTCTCCCTAATTCTTAAAAACCCATCACCAACCCCTGCCATCAGCTCACGTTAAAGTCCTATATTTTCTCTACCGTTTAGTCATACTCTTAGATTAATTATACTTGCGACTTCAGTTTACTTTCCCCTCTATTCAATCCTTCTGCCTACCACCTTAATCATTCAACTGAAAATTCACTCTCTGAAGTTATCAATGAGATCTTAATTACCAAAGATAATGATAGTCTTTTTAAACTTCTCTGATGCTTTTGCCACAGTCAACCACCTTCTGCTCAATCACACTTTCTCATCTTTGGGATTTTATGACAATATTCTTTCCTTATTTTCCTACTTGTCTGAACACTCTTGAAACTCTTATACTGCTTCATTGTCCATATCATAGCCCCTAACTATGAGTTTCCCCAAGGCTCTATCCAAAGCTTCCTATTCTTCTCTCTAACTTGTTTTTGGCAAATTTGTTATTGGCTCCCATGGATTTAATTATGATCTCTATTCAAATGCCTTAAATAACCATGAGTCCAGTCCCATTCTCTTCTCTGAACTTCAATCCTGAATTATGGAAGATTTTGGATATTTAGAATTTGATGACCTGTAGGCATCTCAAATTCAACATATAAAAGAGAAGTCATTATATTGTGCCCCAAACTCACATCTCTTTCAAACTTCTGGGTTTTTGTTGTTGTTGTTGTTTTTCTTTTCTTTTGCTTTTTCTTTTTTTTTTGAAGGGAACATCCCCATCCTTCTCATTGTTTAGATTCTTAACCTTGGGGTTTTCCTTGACTGCTCATTCTTTCTCATCCCACACATCCAATCAGTTGCCAAATCTTGACATTTCTACCTTCATAGCACATCTTACATTTGAGTCTTCTCCCTAATCAGACAGTTACCAACTTAGTTCAGGACCTCCTTACTTTTTTCTTACTTTATTGCTATGGCCATCCAATTAGTCTTCCTGCCCCAAGCTTTTCCCTATTCTACTCCTTCCTCCACACTGCTATCAAAGGGATTTTACTTTGGTGCATATCTGACCATGTTCAACCTTCACTCAAAAAGTTCTAGTGGCTTAATATTATCCCTAGAATTTAATAAAAATTCCTCTGTTTAGCTTTTAAAGTCTTTTCACAACCTGGTGCTAACCTATGTATCATTCTAGCCTCATTGTAGCTTACTCCACCTCTTCCATCCTGCAAACCAGTCAACCTGGTATTCTCTCTGCTCTTGAACATGGCACCCCATTGCACATGGCTGGGAATATACTTTATCCTCACCTAGACTTGAGAGGATACCACTATTTCTTCCCAATACAGACTGACATCTTCTTCATAAAGCCTTTCTTGATTATACCCAACTGGGAGAACCCTCTTTCCCTAACTTTCTTTTATTTAATGACTTTGCATTTACTTGTATTTATTCTCTTCTACTTGTTCTGTACATCCACATCCACATGCACCTGTTTGCTCCATTATAATGTGAGCTCTTCATGAATAGGGAGTATTTCATTCATTACATCTGTATCCCCAATGCTAGCACTGTGCCCAGCATGTAGCAGGAACCTCATATATACTTGCTAATTGATTATATACTTCAGCAATAGAAGTGAACTTTGAAGGAAACCAACTAAGCAGTAGAGGTTAGGAAAGAGTAAAGAACATTCCACTCCTAGAGGACAGTCAATACAAAGCAATGGTGACAAGCAATGAAATGTCATTGGTAAGGAGCCTTAAGAAGGTCAATTTGGCTGGGCTGACAATGTCATAAAAGAAGGTAATGTGTTAAGAGCCTGGAAAGGTGGGTTGAAACTAGGTTGTAAAGGTCTTTAAATACTAGACAGATTTGTATATTATTATTTGACTATAGAGGTAACTAAGATCCACCAGCACTTATTAGAACAGATATTGACCTGCTTAGAATTGTCCTTTAGGAGGCAGCCAGGTAGTGCAGTGGATAAAACACCAGCCCTGGATTCAGAAGGAGCTGAGTTCAAATCTGACCTCAGATACTTGTACTTGACACTTACTTTCTGTGTGAGCCTGGGCAAGTCACTTAGCCCTCATTGCCCCACCAAAAAAAAAAAAAAAGATTACTTTATATAAGTAGCAGCAACAGAATTGTCTTTTAAGAATATTGTTCTGGAAGCTGTGTGGAAAGGAGAGACTTGAGGCTGGAACACTAAATAGCAGTCTTTTGAAATAATCCCTAGAAGTGGTGGCCTGAAGGAGAAATTAACTTTTTCAAACAGATAGATTAGACTGCCATAGATAACGACTGCCAAATATACACATACTAGGGACACTGAGATAAATATTTATTAAGCAAACACATAAACTATTGACAAAGCACAAAAGCAAATGGGTACATTTAAAAGCTTTAGGACTGGGGCAGCTAGATGGAGCAGTGGATAGAGTGCTGGCCCTGGAGTCAGGAGTACCTGAATTCAAATCCAGCCTCAGACACATAACACTTACTAGCTGTGTGACCCTGAGCAAGTCACTTAACCCCAATTGCCTCACTAAAAAAAAAAAAAAAAAAAAAAAAAAAAAAAAAAGCTTTAGGACTGGGGATAAAATGAGAATATTCATTTTAATAGATTGGACTATGAAGCAATTCATTAGCCAGGCAAGACTTCACAGATGATAGTCAATTTCTATCCACCTTGAAACTTGCTTTCTTATTTTAGTTCTATATTAGATGCCTTTAGGGTGTTTAAAAATTTGACGGAGAATTAAAAACTGAAATCTGTTATTTGAAATCCAAAGATCTTGGACCTTATTTTCTTTAGTACACTCCAAATTACGAGCATTTATAAAGTACTTACTATGTGCCAGGTATTTTGTTACTCACTGAAGATGAGAACACAATAAATCATCTCCAATCTTATAGAACTTCATGAAATGACTTTTCGGGGGGAAGATGTGCAAATAGATGAGTCATTACAAAATGTACTTGAAGTCAAAATAAAGTATTGCTAACAAAAGGAAAATGCAGATCTCATAAAGGAATTGAAAGGTGAGCACAACACTGAAGGAAGCCACCAATTCTAAGAGACAAAGGTAAATGAGGGCTGTCTCTGGTGTGGAGGACACCCTGAACAGAGATAGTGTATGTGGAAGAGAGACCACAGGCCAACACAGGGCAACCAAAGTTTCTAGTTTCTGGATGAGGTTGAGAAAGATAATCCATAGAAAGAGAATTCTAGCACTTCTAAAAAGTGAGTGTCTGTATATAATGACTGTGAAAATATCTGCCTCATACTCTCCAGAATTAATCAACAACAGAAGACAGAAGCCACAGCTATTCAGGATGTGCTGCTGACCAGATCTCAAGGAAGTGAGTCTGAAGAGGCATTAAGGCAAGCCCTGCCCTCAGCCCCACTTCACACACAAGAGCCTCCAAGAGAATCCTTGTCATGTGCTTATATGCAATGGAGCAGGGAGGTGAACAGGAAGGAAGAATCCCTTAGGAGAATTCTGGGAGGATTCATCCATTTAAATGCAAATAGTCACGGAGCAAGTTTAATTAGTTGTATTGATCATCAATGTGAAGTTTATAATAAATCATTTATTTGAAGAAAGGAATTCTAGGAAGAACATGTTTTTCTCTCTCCCAATAATTTCTAACTCCTTACAAAGAAGATAGGGGAGGAGGGAAGGGTGGATAGGACTTACTTTTTTTTTTTTTTTTGACTATGCCTTGTTATGACAAATCTGTTTCTTTCCAAAGATGGAATAATTCTTTCCTTTCCTGCAATTGTAATAGCCCAGGAAGATAAAAGTATAGTAGATTTAGAGTTTAAAAGACTCTTAAAGCCTGAAGAGTCCAACCCTCTCTATTTTATAGATGAAGAAACAGGAAAGGGAAGTCAAGCAACTTTGTCAAAGTCCCATAGGTAATGTCAGAGATATGACAGGAACTCAGGGCCTCTGACCCTAAATCTGAAGCACCTTCCCTTTAACCACTCAGCTTCGGATACATTTCCTTGTCCTCCTTGTTTTTCTCAAGAAGCTAGTGGACATGTTGAGATTATTATGAATAATTTTGGATATCTCAACAATATTTTTCAATGTAAATTTTTTAGCAAACTGGTTTGTTGTAATAAGAATAAGAAAAAAAACCAAAAAATTATATTTTAATCAGGCATCCTGCTGGCGTGGGGGAGGTATAATGAGCTGAGCTATAGAAATTATTTGATAAACACAAAGGAAATAGGAGTGAGAAAGATCCTACTGTAATAGATAAATTCTCAATTGAGCCCCACCCACCCATGGCCTATATATATATATATTTTATATACATCTGGGATCTATACAGGAAAAGAACCAGCAATATGAGTAAATATGAGTAAAGCTTGAAACATTTAAAGAAATGGTTTTCAGTCTGGTAAGTGATTTAGGCTTTCAATAATATATGTGCTAGATGGCTCCGCTGTTTGGGACATAGGGTTCTGTAAGAGAATTCAAATTGATGGAGAGAAGTTGTTTCTATTTGTTTTGCTCTGTTTTGAAGTTACAATGGTTAGGAATGTTTTCAATTCATTTCAGTTCTGAGTGTGGAATTTCAGCCAGGCTGGCCAATTTCTGCCATGCATATTGAGGGTTAGGAGAGATTTCCAAGTCCTTCTTAAATGATAACAATAAGTATCTGGCTTTCCTATACACATGGTCTGCCCTGGGCTAGGGAACCCTCAGCTTTCAAGTTCAATTCAACAAATAGTTATGAAGGGCCCACTCTATGCAACGTGCCATGCTAGTTAATGAAGATACAAAACCGAAAACTGGCAGAAGCTCAGCACCCAAGAAGCTTATCAAGTTGAATTCAACAGATACATCAATTATTTTATATATAGTGTAGAACAGAACAAGACGATCTGGGGAGGGGGTCTTTGGGAGTGTGGCACCTTAGCTTACATTTCTTTTAAAAGAAAGGTTCCAGCTTATGAGGAAAAGGAAGGAATGTTTTCTATATAAAGGAGAATAATTGAATCAATGTGTAAAGTTTGGTAGGAATTACCAGGATAACTTAGGGAATAGCTGAAAGGCTCATTTTATTGTAGAGAGAATGCATGCATTCTTCTCAAATAATACTGGTAAGGTTGATTGCTGCCCAATTATGGAAGATGTTAAATGCCAGGCTAAGGAATTGTATGTTATTCTCTGTTCAATAGGGAGCCATTAAAGCTTGTTTAAAAAGTGAGAGAAAAGCATAGATTTGTGGTTTGGAAAGTTTGAGTTTTTGGACTCCTTTTGAAAGATATATTAGAGAGAAGGGAAACTATAATAAAAAAACTGCCTTCCAGCTGTATACATTTAATTGTTCCAGAGCAATGATATTAAAAATGCCACCCAGGTTGTTCATAGAATTTTCTTTGTTGAGTAAAGGAAAATTTCACTCTGATCTTGAGGCATTTGGATGAATGAATTTGGCATCTGTAAGTCCAACAACCGAACAGAACTTTAATTTTCATTTGTAAAATAACAATAATAATATTTCTATCGAATATTATAGAATATTTCTATAGAACTAGTGTATCCTAGTGAAGGGACACTTGGGATTGTAATCACGTGGTCCTGGGTTCTAATCTTCCCTCTCTCACTTGCTATCTATATCATCTGGAGCAAATTTATGAACCTCAGGCAACTCACTAAATCTCATCTATTAGTATAGACATGGATTGCAATCGGCTTCAGAGAAAGGAGTTTCTATGCTGCAAGTTCATCACAATGACAGAAATCACAACACTTTCACATATTCATATACTAATGTGCCTCAGGAAATGTTATTTGAATGACTGCAGAATTCAAATGGCCAGTGTGGTGAAGTTAAGGGAAACAAGTGGGTAGATATTATAATTGAAGAAGCACAGGTCAGTCACTCCAGCTCCCTGGGTCTCAGCTTCCTTGTACATAAAATAAGGAAGTTGCAAGAGATGGGCCCTAACTGTGTTTTCACCTCTAGATCCATGTCGCTGTGAACGTATATGCCCAATCTTGAAGTAGGCCATTTCCACCCATTGCTGCAGGACAAGATTTGGGGGGCTTGCCCGCTTCACACTGTGCTGCTTCAGAATCTAACAGGAGGCCAAATTGTACAGGAGGAAGATCATTCAATCTGAAGGATAAAGACTAGAGTCCAAATCCCAGTGCCATATGTTTTGTTCTGTCCCCACCCTCAGGGACAGAACCTGTTGGGTCTCTTTCAAAAGGATTCTAGGACACCTCAAGGTATTTGTGGGTTTTTCTTTTCTCTGCAATTGGCTTAATCTCCCATTGCCTGTATTGTACTCACTTCAGGTGCCCAGTGTTCACCTTTTACAAGAGGAAAAAGTGCTTCAAAGATTACCCAGAACAAAATATAAACATTTCCTCTACCATGTCAGGGGCAACCCCCAACCCCACTCCTGCCCCACCCTGTACCTCCTGTAATGATTGGAATGACGCCACCTACTGGAGACTTGCTGTGGAGAGCTCCACCATGAGGAAAATGCCTCAGAGGCATTGTGGCTTTTCCTTGGCGTCAGGAAATGACATTTGCTCATGGGCACTGTCTATCAAGGCTACCAGCCAATCAAGTTGAGGAGCCTCCTATGGTCTGGGAGGAGACAGGAAGGAGGAAAGGGAGCCTGTGCAGAGAGCGCTGGCCTTTTGGCTTCCGGACTTGATGGTGGTGGCGGCAGAGGACTTCACAGGAAATTTGAGGAAAGATAGGAATGCCAGGCTGTTAGAATTCTGTTCTCAATCTTTTTCTTTCTATTTTCCAATAAACCCTTAAAAACCTAAACTCGTTTTATCAGTGATTTTTAGTCAGTTTCCCCCAAACTGGGGGAACAGATTAGAATCCACATTTAGAATCTTAAATTACACACACCTTGGTCTCTGGTGATGGTGAAATGAGTTTCATAGTTTAGCTCCATTCCCACATAGCATTAATTCCACCAACTTCACATCCAAAGATAGCATAATTTCTGGCTTATGCTGTGCTCCACTCTTCCACCCTTGCTCCTCAGAGCACTGTTGCTGGACTACCTTCAACACCCTAGATTCCTGCAATAATGAATACCCATGCATCTTGATCCAGATCAGAGACTATGCTCCCTGTACCTCGAGTGACAAAGAAAGAACAAAAAGGCTTAAGATCCAGGTCCATTACTGAGGAGCCATGTGACCTTGGGTGTAGAAAGGAAGGGCCCACATGGTTGTCTCTCTGCAAGCCGTCAGTGAAAGAGTCTGGGTGTTCCCTCAAACATGAATTCAGATAAGACACATCTTCCTGATTTTAGACCCTTTTGAAGACAGATCATTCTGGCCACAAAGCCAATGGAAAAAATCTTGCTTCCCACCGAGTTTCAGGCCAAGCAGAAAGAGCTACATAATTCCAGAGATATTCCTGGAAATGGCTCCCTAGTCTATTCCCTTTGGCTGACATGATCTGAGAGAAGTGATGGGATCCACTCATGACTCTCATTCCATGAGCTATGCTTTTGACCTGCTCTGTGATTTAGAGAATGTCACATAAAATCAAGCATCGTGTTTAAAATGAGAAGATTGGACCAAGTGATCTCTAAGAAACCTAGCTGTGCAGTGAAGACCAATGGATTGATTCACTCGGGAAAGCAGGCTTGCACACGACTATGAGAAAGCAGACACTAGGTGGCAGCTCTCTGCCACAGTTCAGGCAACAGAGCCTTAAGAAGCATTATTTCCACCTACTGGCTTAAGTGGGGGATCTTATTTAGGCTGGTTTTCCTTTTCGGGGGTTCAGGCAAAGGTCATTAGACCAGAATCAGATGATCTCAGGGCTGGACACATTTATGTGTAGCCAGCTAGCCTCACCTGGAGCAGGCCGGGAGCTCTCTCCTCCAACCTTTCCTCTGAGCTGTCATCTGCCTTTTGCCTAAATAACTCCAGGGAGTGAAAACCCAGGGCTTATTGTTGCAGTTGGAGAACACAGCTTCATGTCTCAGCTCCACGCTTCCAGGCCCCTCATGCTCGAAATGAGGAAATTCCTCCCTTATACCTCCATTTCCCTTGGTGCTTACAAGACTCAGCTCAAGACTTAGCTTCTGCAGAAGGCCTTGCCCTACCCCCAGCAGCCTCTTAACGCCTTCTCTTTTCAGATCACCTTTCATCTGTTCTGTATATAGTGGCTGTATGCTCAGATATTGATGTGGTTTGTCCCCATTTTGCTAGAATACACTTCTTTAGGTCAGAGACTTTTTTTTTTAACTTTCTCAGATCTTCAGTGCTAAGAACAATGCCTAGTAACAGTAGTCACTCAATATATGTTATGTTGTTCGTCCTCTATTTTTGAAGGAGACCAAATGTGCTAGCATTCCCTCTTGTTAAGGAGGGAATGGATCCTAGTGGCCTTTACAACATGCCACCTACTCTGTGGCATCTAATCAAGTCACATAGTAAATACTTATTGACTGAGCAGTCATAAGCAGCTAAGGGATATAGTGCTGAAATTTTTGACACTGGAAGTCAGAAAGACCTGAGTTTGAGTCCTGCCTCAGACACTTGTCAGCTCTATATGCTTTGGCAAATTACTTGATTTCAGCCTTAATTTCTCTATCAGGAATTGGGTTAATAATAGTACTTATTTTACTGTATTATAAAAAATAAATGGAATATATACTCAAAGTACATTTAAAATATTAAGACACTCTGCAAATGTTAAATATGATTATAATCATTACCCTAGAATTGTATGTCAAAAAGTAGACTAAACGGGCAGCTAGGTGGCACAGTGGATAGAGCACCAGCCCTGGAGTCAGGAGGACCTGAGTTCATATCCGGTCTCAGACACTTAACACTTACTAGCTGTGTGACCCTGGGCAAGTCACTTAACTCCAATTGCCTCACTAAAAAAGAAAAAAAAAGTAGACTAGATTTGGATTCAGAGGACCTGCTTTTTTTTTTAATAATAAACATTTTTATAGTTTTGAGTTTCAAATTTTATCCCTTCCTTCCTTCCCTTCCCCCTCCCCCCCTCCCCCAAGGCAGTAAACAATCAGATATGGGTTATACATGTGCAATTATGTAAAACATTACCATGTTAGTCATTTTGTATAATAAAACTTGAATAAAAGAAAACAGTGCTTCAGTCTATGTTCCATCAATATCAGTTCTTTCTTTGGAGGTGGATAGTATGTTTCATCAATAATCCTTTGGGGGGCAGCTAGGTGGCACCGTGGATAGAGCACTGGCCCTGGATTCAAGAGGACCTGAGTTCAAATTCGACCTCAGACACATATTCTCTTGGTTCTGCTTACTTCACTATAAATCAGTTTCATACAAGTCTTTCCAGGCCTTTCCAAAATCATTCTGCTTGGCATTTCTTAGAGCACAATAACATTCCATCACCATCGCATACCACAGCTTGTTTAGCCATGCTCCAATGGATGAGTGTTCCTTTGATTTTCCAATTCTTAGCCACCATAAAAAGAGCTGCTAGAAATGTTTTTGTACAAATAGGTCTTTCTCTCTTTTGGGGGATGGAGGACCTTCTTTGGATTCCTGCATTCTAACTATGAGATGTTAGACAAGGCATTTAATCTCTTTGAGACTGTTTCCTCCTCTCTAAGAGGAGGGTGGTAGAATAGGTGATCTCTGATGTTCCTTAAGTTCTCAGCCTGGGATTCCATGACCCTTCTCCCTCCTCAGCTTCTATGGAAACATTAGCAGAATTACTGTCTACCTAGAAGAACCTGAGCAGAACCAAGGGAGGCCACTGCCACACTAGCAGGGCCCCAACAGCCTTAAAAAGTAGCTTACCAAATAGGCAGAGGTAATTCTTCCTGAGGGCTTGGACTATTGCAAGAGTAGCAATCTCCGTGACAGCCATTGGTCTCTTTCCCTTCACCCTGGAAAAATGCACAAAGTATAAGAGTTTTGAGAATCCTTCTGGAAAATGTCTACATATCCTTTGGGGTACTCCAAATATGTACCAAACAGCCCTTCAAGCTCAGTTAGATAGAGAAGGGAGTGACAGGAAATTACTAGTGGAGTTTCATGGTGGGGATTGTTTACTTGTTTTAGATTTTTCCTCCTAACAATCTTAGGTTATTATCTGAATTGTTTTCCCCCTCGTCCTACCTAAGCAGGGGGAGGGGGAGGTTGAATTCTTTGATCCCCATCAGCACTTTAAGATTTGCAAAATGCTTTCCATACATTAGCTCGTTTGATTTTCACAACAACCCTGGTTGTTGAAGCCTGCTATTATCCATTTCTGCACATGAGGAAACAGACTGGTAGAGTCTAAGTGACTTCCACAAGATCACATAGATAGTCATTTAAGAAGAATTTAAACCCAGATGTCTCTGACTTTTAGTCCAAGAGGACTTCTAGAGGAAAAAAAATGATTTGATCCTGTGTCTCCCCCCATTCATGTTTATTTGTAAGAGAAATAACAAAGACAGTATCAGGATTATTTTGTCTAGCTTCTGCTGCAGATGGTTCCCAGAAGCATCTGGTTCCTTCCCTTTTCAAATTTCCTTTCACCTATTCAGTCCAGCATCCCAGCCTGAAAATGCAGGCAGCCACCCAACATCCTTCTTCTGGGGGACCTCTCCCGAGAAGCTAAGCACTCCTCTCCAGGTAGTCAAGTTCATTTTGAGACAGATCCAGGGATCAGCAAATTCTTCCTAATATTAACTGAAATCTTCTGCTGGAATGTCTAATGATGAGAACATTTTTTGAGCACTTTAAGGATGACCGAACCAACCAGACCATGATTGTGACCTCTCAAATTATCTTCAAAGTTAATCATACTCAGTTGTTCTCCTGTGTTCTTACTTAGCATTTACTGAACTCACCATTCAGGTTATCACTCAACATCCATCACCCTCAGTTTCCTCATCTATAAAATGAGAGTTAAGTTATATGGCCTCTGATGTCCCTTCTGTAGCTTAAATCTATGATAGTATCCTCCTCTAGACAAAATCCAACTTGTCAAAATCCCTGCCAAAACAGGGCACAGTGTATATATTACATTGTGATTAAAAAACAATAACAACAAAAAACTCTACTGTTGTAGCCAGCTTAAAACTAACACTCATCTTCCTCCCCAACCTCAGTGACCTACTACTAACACACTCACACACACACACACACACACACACACAATTATCATGTACAGCTGTTCACATGCCAATATCACTGCTCTGCCTATCTCAACCTTTGATGCAGCCCATAAATGAGTTCCCTATTCCTACTATCCATGGTGCTGATCATAGAATCTTAAAACTGATTGTTGCATTGGAGGTTATCTAATACAACCCAGAGCTAAAATAATAAACCTCGGGGCAGTAGGTGTTGAAGTGACAGAGCACTGGCCCTGGAATCAGGAGGACCTGAGTGCAAATCCGGCCTCAGACACTTGACACTTAATAGTTGTGTGAGTCTGGGCAAGTCACTTAACCCCATTTGCCTCAATAATAATAATAATAACAATAATAATAATAATAATAATAATAATAATATAACTGTGGAATCTAGATGCAGATTGAACTATACTATTTCTACTTTTTTGTTTTCCTTGTTTTGAGGTTTTTTCCCTTTTGCTCTGATCCTTCTTTCACAGCATGATTAATGCAGAGATATGTTTAGTGTGATTGTACATGAATAACCTATATCAGATTGCTTGGTGTCTTGGGGAGGAGGGAAGGAGGGAGGGGAGAGAAGGGAAGAAGGGAGAAAAATTTGAAACAAGAAATCTTATAAAAGCAAATGTTGAAAGCTATCTCTACATGTAACTAGAAAATAATAATAATAATAAATGTAATGTGAAAAATCAAAATGAAATAAAATAATAAACCTTTTCTACAACATAGTCAAAAATTGCCCACCAGCCTCCACTTTAAAATGTTTAGACATGAGGAACTCACCACCACTCAAGGTCGACTATTCCTCATGAGAAACTGTTAAGTATCTGGTGAAATCTAGAAATATGCATTATGTTTAAAGCATTTTCTTAATCTATACATTTAAAAAGTAAGCTTTTGAAAAAAAAGAAATAAGAACATCTAACATGGCTTGTTCTTAGAGATGCCCCCTTGATTCCTGGTACTCCCTACTGCTTTTATGAACTGATCACAAACAATTCACTTAAAAATCTGCTCCAGATTTTACTTTTCCAGGAGTAAATATTACACTCTCTTGGCTATAATTTCCTGAATCTTTCTTCTCATTTGGGGGAAAATCAGGACATCTGTTAGTCTCTAGTCTTTAAGTTCATCTCCTATTTTCCATGATGCCTCAAAGAGTATTGCCAATAGTGCAACAATCATCAACAACTTGGATACCAATTAAAATAATGGATTAACCTCTGTTCCATTTAATTCCTGTGGCTTGTTTTCCTTATATGCAGCATTCTCAGATCTTTATGTGTTGTTTTCCCCTAAGAACTATTTAGTTTAAGAATATCATAAATAGTTTCTTTCTCAACAGGTGATGTGCAAAACTAGTGTCTCTCTGCTGAGCTTTAATGCTTTCACACACAGTAAACTCAATCAAGGCTCTGCAACACTGAAAGTGTTAGGAAAATACCAAGACAATAAAGCAATCAGCTTATTTTTATCAAATGCAGTCTAGTTACCACATGCAAATCTGTTCTTGTCTTCACTTTTTGGTAATAAAACATTATCTCTAAAATGCTTGCCTGTTGGCATACTTCCAAAGCATTTTGTGGATAAAATTATGGGAAATATTTCTACATTTGATGTTCTGAGCAGAAAACATATTTTATAATCAGGAAAAATCCATATTAGGCAATTGACAGTTCTTTTTTTAAAAGAGACAAAGCTTTGTTCTATGGAGGGTGGGGGAGATATTTCTTTTGTGAAGGAATAATATTGTTTGGGGGTTGACAATAAAGAGTGATAAAGAGACCTTAATTAAGAGGCTGAGTTGCTATTCTCCTGACATGACAGTACAAAATCTGTTTGCATCTAAAATATCAGTTCTTCCAACTCTTTCTTTCACATGTTTCCAATAAATTTACCTTGATTTTAGAACATAATTATTCCATAGGTATTATTATGAGGACTTCTGATTTGGATGCCTTCTTCAAAACTGCCTCATTTGACTGTTTTGTGTATGTACATATGTGTTTAATTCCTTGAAACCTAAAGCAGAATTTGCTGCTACCACAACATTAAAAATGTAAATGTAAAATAAGATGGATGGGTCTTTATGTAAGCAATCAGGTTTGCTCATTGCCTGGTCATTTATATGAGTTCCTTGATAGCTGATATTTGTTTGTTAATCAATGGGTTTGATAAAGAAAGAGTTTGATTGATTGTCTCATTGCAAATGCAGATACTGGTCTCCTGTGAGTAGTTGTATGTTAACAAGAGGCCATTTCTCCTGCTAATACAGTCTCCTACATGCAATACTAAGACAAAGGCATAGATTGGCTAAGTAGATGATTTATTTTACAATACCTAAGCATTAATCTAAAAATCAATAAGTATAAATACTGCTTCAGTTCTAACAAGGCCTTTGAAGCATATAGAGGCTAAACTATTTCTCCTTTTAGTATCCCAAATTATGGGGAAAGAATTACATCAAAATATTTTATTATAACACCTAAGGCTAGCCATTGCCAGGAATTTTACTTTCCTGGTTTGGTGAAAGTAAATCCATACAATTTGCAGCTATAAAAGCCAAAGAGAACCCTATGCTGTAGATCAGGAAAAGTGAACAGAGCCATCTGCCTTCAGTTGGCTCTATCATACACATACCTCAGAGGAACCTGCTCAATCACCCTCTCCGTATCTGCTCAGTACTTTGTACATTTTTGGTGATGAAAAGAGGAATGGATTGACCTGTGGTATCACCAAGGTAGAGCACTTTCTCCATTGATGAAGATTAGCGGCTTGTATGTAACTTAATGTTTAAGAGACTGTTCGGGCTAATGAAAGGCTAAGACCTGTTCTCATCCTCACAGAATCAATCGCATGCAAAGTTAACCTCACTCCAAGGCCACCCCACTGTGCTAGGCTACTTTTTAGCCTTGTGTGTAGTCAGTTATCATGAAATGTTAGTTGAATTAAAAATTTGTTCCAGAGAACTGTACCTTTAAAATAACATGACTGTAAATAGGACACTGTGACCATAACTCTGTGATGATTAATATTTTAGTTTTTCTTTTGCAAAGATTAAAATATTTCCCTTGGACTATACATTTTTAGAAGACAGAAGTCATAAATTATTGAAACTTTCTATCTCTACCCCACCTTAGCTAGCCCAGTGAACATGGTTGGTGTTAGATAAATGTGTTGTTTTATTTATTTTTTCATTTAACAGTGTTATGAGTTACATAGTGATGAACTACAGTCTAAACATTTCCTGTCAGATAACAACAAAAAACCCAACCTTTTTATTTGCCTCTGTCCTTCTTTTACTCCACATTAAAATTCTTTGAAGAATATTAGCATGTGATCACTTGTGAATAGTTCCTTTTCACTCTCATATTTGGTCAGGTCATCCAGAAACAGCTGGCAATCTTCAGAAAAAAAGAAATAAACAAGTCTCATGTGCTTCACAGCTACCCCAAAGATTGAAACAAATTTGGGTTGCTTCCAGAAGTAGGTTTTAAACCTATCCAAACATCAATTTTAGACCTCTCCCTTCTTTGATGTAGTTAAGAACACATACTAGAAAAAAAACACTGAGAGAATTTTTAAATTGTGTTTGGGAGGGATCTCCAAAGCCATCTGTAATTGAGGCAATCTGACCCATAATTGATGAAGAGTCCACTTAATACCAGACCAGACAACTGGTTCTCCAACCTGTGCTTGAAGACCTACCTCTAGTGAAAAAAGCACCTCCTCCCTCCAGATGCCGCCTATTCTACTTTGGGGCAGCACTCATTGTTAGAAGGGGCGAAAACACTTGGTGAATAGAGGGGCAGCTTTGGAACCTGGAAGTCACAGTTCAGTTTCCACTTCAGATATATACTAACCGGGTTACTATGAACAGAATAATTCCCCTCTCATGGACCTGAGAATGCTTAGCAAGCAAGTATCTGTGGAGGGAGTTTGCACAGTGAGAGTTTGATATGCTATTATGTACAGAGAAGCTGCATCTCTGCATCAATGTAGGGGGTTTCCACACGCTATGTGTCAGGTATTGTGTTCAGCTTAATCATAGATCTCTACCAAAAGAAAAAAAGTTAATATCTTTCCTTGCATCTAAAGTCAATTTGCCTCCTTTTTCATTGCTCCCACAATTTGTGGTTTTACCTCTACATGCCGAATAAGACAATGGCATCTCCTCTTCTACATGATCATTTTAGGCAACCAAATATTGGAATATTGGACATCGTGCTGGCACTGGAATCTGGAACACCTGAATGTGAATCATGCCTCAGATTCTTACTAGATCTTCTATCCTGGGCAAGTTGTTTTAACCCCTTCAACCTCAGCCTCCTTAAAGATAAAAATAATAACAATATTGACCTCATTTGATTGTCATGGGTAAAGAGTTTTGTAAACCCTAAAAGGCAATATAAAATTGCCTATTGAAGATATCATCATGTAGGCCCAAGTCATTACTGTGAAGCCTAAGCATTCTTAATTCTTTCAACTCCTCCTCTGATGCCATGATCGAAGTCCCTCCTTCCCTCTCCTAGTTGCACTCCTTTGGGCACTGCCCACGCCAGGTTATAATGGGATGTCTAACAGAGGTGCCATTTCACCATAGTTATATACAGATCTAGAATGAGAAGGCCATTCACATATCATCTAGTCCAACTTCCTTTTTTTATAAATAAGGAAAATGAAGCCCAGGGACCAAAGCTGTTCAGAAAATGATAGTCCAAGATGGCATTCAAACTCAAGTCCCCTGTTTCCAAAGCCCCTTACCTCCTTAATGGGGAGGTAGCTCCTTGTGACAAATGTCTTCTACCAACATAGATCAGCAACTTCTCTACAATTTACAATATTTAGAGAGTTTCTTACTGTGAGTTTAAGTGATATACCAAAGGTCACAGTCAGAATGTGTCATCAAAGGAAGGATTTGAACCCAGGTCTTCCTGGCTCTATGGCTAACACTCTATCCCCTACACTAAGTCCTATATGGAACTGAGCACAGTAAACAAAATACTATCAATGTACTGACCATGGCAGAATATGGTCCCAACCACTATTTCTCTTCTCCATGCAGTTCAACATTATATTAGGTTTCTTGGCCAACCTACTACACTGTTGACCCCAGTGGGGAAAAAGTCAAATGTAATCTGCAGTGCCCTCCAGGTCTTTGCATTGATCTCATCACATCATAGTCAGAAAAGTTCTTCTTCCTGTCAGAGAGAAGAGTTGCCTTTGAAAAGGGACATTGTGTGAGACTGGCTAAATCCAAGGGACAAAAATGGTAGGAGCCAAAAGCCTGGCTGGCATCAGTGCTGTGGGCACCCTCACAACCATTTATACCACATTGATTCCCTATGATGGAGGGAAGACCCAGAGGTCATCTGTAATTAAGGGGAATGCTCTTATGAGGGAGCATGAGGATTCACATTGATTAGTCTTGGCAGCCTCCATAATCAAGGACAAATTAGCTTTGGAAATGACTGGCTGTATCCACTGGATAGAAAGATGGCAGGGAGGCGGGCTGGCAAACAAGAGTAGGTACCAAGACCAAGTGTCTGATCAACAATTACACAATGAACTTGCAAGAAGGCCCATTTCTGGATCTTTTATAGCTATGCTTTCCCCTGCCTGTTTTGGGGGAAGCTGCAGAAATAGGATGGAGGGATGCATACTGTGCACAGTATAATTGTATGCCAGGCTATCAGCAAGGCAGCATGAGCTATTCCCACCCACTTTGGAAATGAAATAAACATCACTTTAGGCAGGATGCACACCTGTGGGAGCTACATTCCCTTTATATCGTTTAGAAAAGCAAAATGCCAACTGTTCTGATGACAGCTGGGTACCAATCAGTTCCAATAATATAGCATGAGTTTTTTCCGTATTGAATCATTGGATTTGAAAAGGCCTTGAGAGGTCATCCACTCTATCCCCCGGCTCTATGGAGGATAAAGGTTAAACCAACGATAAGCATGTTTTGCTTTGAAATACTATTAGATAAAAAAATTGCACGGTGGAAGAATCCTGGATTCCAGATTGAAGTGGGATTTTTAAAGCCTATAGAAAATTCTACAAACCACAATTAGGACAAAGGACATAGAATGTGTCCTCTGATCATTGTGGAGGGAGAGAGACAGTCTGGGATAGTAGGCAAAGACCAGGGACTACTAGTTTCAAGTCACTGCTATGGAAGTTAATGAGGGATGAGGAGAGGAAGAGGTAGGAGAAGGTTGGCTAGGAGCTTCCCCACACCATATTCCCAGTGTGCAAGGCAAGACTGAAGATAAACTCAGTCTAATCTGCCTTCTGCAGCTTCCTATTTTAACCAACTGTTCTTTCTAAGTAGGTGCTTAAAGTCTATTGTTTTTCTGCTCCAAGAGGATTATAAGCACTGTCAGCTCCCTCTAAATGGGTAGGTGTATGTTGCAGTGAAAAAAAAAATCACTCCAATTTAGAGTCCTAGGACCTAGGTTCAAATCTAGACTTTTCTACTTAATACCAGTGTGACCTTGTGCAAATCACTCTCTGGACCATAAATGACTCATCCATAAAATTAAGGCATTGGCCACATATACCTACCATAATCCCTTTGAACTCTGTCTTTTTCATAGAAGATTATGATACTAAAATTTTGTTGTCCTCTATATTTAATATCCTATGGTCTAGGCATGAACTAATGGGGGTGGGGCAAAAATGGAGGTTTGCTAAAATAATCCCAGGTAAATCGATCAAGATCTAACAAAGACCTGGGTAAACATGTTTCTAACCCATGTGAATCAGGAAATAGTCTATAATTCAACAGTCAAAGTACTAGGAGAATGGGTGTTGAGGATGATCCTGAAGCTTCACTACATTAAGAGGGGAGAACATAGATGAATTAAATCTGATGAAATCTATTTTTTTTAATACAACAGAGTTTGTCCTTGTTGGAGACTCAGAACAATGGTGATACTGAATTAATCAGTAAGCATGTGTTATGTTCCTGCTACAAAATAATCGAAAGCAGTCAATCAGCAAGCTTTGATTAAGTGTTTAGTATGTGTCCGGGACTTCACTAAGTGCTGGAGGTATGATGAAAAGGAGAACAAATTACGACTTCCCTTTAATAACCACACACTTTAGTGGAAAAATAATAGTTAGATAAGTCAATATATAGGAAAAACATAGGGAATAACTAAAAGTGATCAGGAGGGCAAAGATTATGCTCCCCATTTCATAGCTGAGGAAATTAAGCCTCAAAGTTCCACAAGTAGCAAGGATGGAAATGAGTTCAAAGGATAATAGTCTTCGAATTGCAAGGGAACTTAGAGATCATAGCAACAGACAAGCACCCATGACCCACCCATTATGTGCCAGGCACTGTGATAAATATTGGAAATATGATGACAACAAAAGAAATCATCCTCACTCTCCAGGAGCAAATATTTTAAAAGGGAAACAAAATTATATATATATCACTATATACATCCTAAAGTAGCTAGGTTGGGAGGAAGTGAGGGAAATATCATTGACAGGAAATCAGGAAAGGCTCCAGCTGTGTCTTGAAAGAAGAGAAGGGTTCTATGAGGCACAGGTGAAGAGATACTGAGTATAGCTAATACAAAAACATAGAAATCTGGTATAGAGTTCTAAGGCACTTTAACTCCAAATTCACCACTTATTTTCATGAGGGAACTGAAACACAGATCAAATGAAAAGTAAATCAAACTGATTAGAACCCAAGATTGACTCCAAAAACAGCACTTTTCCTTCCAAAAAATTTCTCTGATAAGAAATATGCTTTAAATAACTCAACATTATCTTCCTATCAAACCCTAGGGAAAATGGTATTAAGTTAACTTCCAGTCAAGACTACAGAATTTATTTGATATCTATATTTTCAACTTCCTCTACATAAAATATGAGGTATGGTATGAATGTGCCTCACTTTTGTGTATCTTTGCTATGTAGCTTTGAATCATAGAACAATAGAATTTTCACACTATAGAGATATATGTACTATAGAGATTGCTCATCTTCTAAAGAAACTGTGCATTACATATTGGATTTTTTTCCAAAAAAGAACAAGTTCTTAAGCCACTACAATTTAGAGGAATAACAAGCTCATTCTACATTAGGGAATCAGCTACCTTGAAAGTAATTTATTCATCTGATCCCATAAAAGAGATAAAAAACCCTCAGTTTCACAGGGGTTCTCAAATTGTCTTGGGAGAAAGCACATTTGAAAAATAAAATCTGGAGAATTATAATAAATGTTTCTGTTTAAAAAGAGAAATGCTTGTTTCAAGGTACTCACACTGTGAAGTCAGTGTTGGTCTCCATCTCTATATAAAGATGGCATTATTTTAGAACCCTATTTGAACATAACAACATCATAAGGATATTCTTGACTGCTAGCTGAGTAAATGCATCACCTATGATGAGTAAAGTTAGTCTCTTTCTTTAAAGAAAAGAAGCATACACAGCTCATGACCTGGCCATTGATCAGCATTTGCTAGCTTAGTATATGAAAGATAAGCACATGTGAAAAGGATCATCCACTTTGGGGGGATTTCAATTTCACAAAGCTTCCCCCAAGTCTGAAAAGGATGCCCAAATTAAATTACATTGAAGAAATGATACACATTATATTTTGCTTTTTCAGTACAAAAGAGCTGGTGTTTGTAACAGATCTGAAAAAATACATGGATCTCAATTCTTGGTACATTGCTAGTACTGATAGCTCATTGAATTTAATGACCTAATTTTACAGATAAGAAAACTGGGACCCAGAGAAGTTTGTGGTTTTGTTGGTTCTAAGATAGAGAGGAGGAAAGAACTCAGAAACCATCTCATCCAACATTGTTATTTTACATATAATTAAATGAAGGCCTATTAGTTAAGTGATTACACAAGTGGGAAGGGACTGTGGTAGGTTTCAAACTCAGGTCCTACAAGTCAAGTTCATGATTATCTCTACTTCACCACGTAGTTCTGGATAGCACAATTTAGGAAGGACATCAGTTAGCTGGCGAGAGTCTATGGAGGTCAAGAAAAATGACAAAGGACTCCCAGGTCAAACCAGATCTCTTTTTGCAGATGACTAGCACTTCTATAGCTCTCTAAGACTTTGCAATGTCCTTTGCAAAAATTATCTCATCTTATCCTCACAACTTTTTAAAGTATTATTATTATCTCCATTTTGCAGTTGAATAAATTGAGGCAGGCAGTGGTTAAGGGACTTGTGCAGGATTACCTTGCTAGTAAGTGTCATAGGTCATATTTGAACTCTGATTTTTAAAAATGCACGCCATTCCCTCCTTGGGCAACTTTTTGTTTTGTATTGTATTTCCCTTTTGGGAGATGTCCCATTTCCATTTTGAGAATCGATTCACCCTTGAAATGAGGGAACTTAGATCTATTTGGTTCACTTCTATCGAAGAAATGGGCCTACAGGCTGGGGAGGGTGACTTGGTATTTACACGATCCTGCAGAGTAAGGAAAAAGAACTTGCTGTAATTTCTGGTTGGGGCCATTAGGTGATCCCTGAGATGCCCACTGAGTAGCTTTCTCCTACCCTTATTAAGGTCTGGAGGTTATTAGGAAGTCTTCTTTCATTCTTCTAACCGGAAACAGTAAAATGGGACAGACCAGAGAGACTGAGAGAGTAGAGAAAAAATCATCTTAATCACCTATTTGTTAAACTCCATTACTGTCATAATTTGTATTATTTTTCATATTCTTTTTATTTACTTTTCTACATGAATGTTGCATCTCCCAATAGAATGTAAGCTCCCTGAAGCCAGACCATTTATTTTCCCTTCTTTTCCCAAAGACAAACACAGTGCCTAGCACACAGTGAATGCTTATTAATAAATGATTATTGAATTGCAATTATTTTTATCATTTTCTACCTAAATGACTTTAGACAAATCACTTCCTCTCAGTGAGTCTGTTTCCTTTTCTGTAAAATAAGAAGGTTAGACCAGTTGATCTCTAAGGTCCTTTTCAGATCTAAAATTCAAGGTCACAGTGGCACCCTCTGTGACATAAGAGGTAGCCAGAAATGCGGTAACAAAAGTTGCAGGTGGGGAGGGACAGGATCTAGCTTCCAATCTTAGCTTTGCTCATGGCTACCTGGGTGATCTAGGACAAAAAGTATTGCTTCCTTTTCTGTAGAACAAGAGGGATAGAAAGACAGATATCTAAATTCCCCTTCAGTTCTAAATCCTAAGATCTTCTTTTTACTCCCCCGGAGCAGTCCCCCCATTACCCCTCCCCCATCCCAGAATTGCGTAAGGAACTAAATCAAGTCAGGAACAAGCATTTTGATGACACCATAGTTTTTGAATGTTGGTTATTTAAAGCATGTAATTACCCATACTTAGGTAAAATCGGTTCCTACCAAAGCACCCTATTGTCAAAAGCACTCTTTGAAATCAGAATAATGAGATATTTGCATTTATTCAACTCTTGTCAAGTAGATTTCCCATTTGTTTTAGTTCTAAATTGTTAGTTTCAAAAAATATATACAATAGAGGCTTTGGTCTAATTTAATAGTATCTTCCTATAAGGAATAAAATGATACACTTGGAAAAGGTTAATTTAGAAAATAACCTTGTATTAAAAACCTTGTATTATCTTGTATATTAAGTATCTGCATATATATTATATGTGTATATGTGTGTATATATCATATCCTTATCCATGTATGCATATATCTGATAAGAAAATCCTCTTGATCTCCAATATCATAATAAAATACAAAATAAAACCTGAATATATGACAGGATAACCACTCAAAGCTTCAGTCCTTTAATTAAATCTAAGTAGCTATAGAGATTAGCACCTAGGTGAAAATGCAAATCAATTTAATTCATGGATTATTATTAGGCTTCTTCTTTACTTTTGGGAAGCCGATTTAAAAAAAAAAATTGCAACAGTGCTAATGTTCAGACTTTCCAGTAGTTGTGCCAGGATGCAGTGAATTGAGAGCAATGTAGCAAAGCTTCTTTTATAGTTAAATGTGCTTTTTGCTTGCAGCCCTCTGTTTTAAAACAACCCAAATGAACTTGAATGAAGCTTCCTGGGTATACCAAAGGGAAGAATTCGCTCTATAAAATCAACTCAAGCAGAATGCAGCAGCAGCGTTGCTTAGGTGGTCTGATTTTGCATGCGGCCAACTCTGAGAAAGAACCGGACTCATGACAATGTCTGCATTTTATCATCACAGTGATGGGAAAAGTGGACTATAGACATGGACATGGAGCAACAGAGACTATTGTGTTATGTTATTTTAATATAAGTGTGTATGTGTGTGTTCGTGCGTGTGTTTGTGTGTGTGCATGTGTGTTCGATGTGCATGTGTGAGTGTGTGTAAGCATGTTGTCCTCTCTAAGCTTATCTCCTTTATCTCTATAAGAGTGGTCGCCAAAATACAATAAGAAATTGATAATTTTTAAAAATTGGAATGGAGCTGGTCATCCAGTGCCAAAGGTGGGCTGCCAAAAGTGGAAAGAGCCCGTGGCCCTGGAGTCAGAATACATGCATTCAATTCCTACAACCGAAGCTTAGTATCTTTGTGACCTTAGGAAAGTCCCTAGGCTTCAGTCTGCTCATCTTTCAAATGAAGGCTATCTTGGCTGAGATGGCTGCTGAGCTCTGTGTTCCTATGCTGCTATAGGAATGGTAACCAAAGGCAGTGATGATGTACCAGGGGCAATCATAGGAAGTATTGTATTCAGCAAGGATGGGGCTAGGGACTGGAGTTCTTAGGAAGCTCCTCCCACCAAAACTCATAAGCACCATCTCTACAAATGATAGTTTAACACGAGTACTTAACCTGAGCTATGTGAACTTTGCTTTGTTTCTTAGCATATTGATAACTGTATTTCAAGAGTCTTGCTTTCCTTTGTAATCCAGTGCATTTTATTTGATTGATTTCAAAAACACAGTTCTGATCCTTAGGTTTATCAGACTGCATAGGTCTCTTAGAGAGAGACAGACAGACACAGAGAGAGACAGAGAGATAGACACAGAAACAGAATTAATTTTATCATGTCCCCTAGAGCAATGAGGCATCCAGTGACTTGCCCAAGGTCACACAGTAATATATGAACCTTGACTTTCTGCCTCTCAATCCACTGTGCTAAACTACCTTTAAAGTATAACAGCATGAGTGGGATTTGTTACATTTACAAGGAAGGGAGGCAATGTGCTACAGTGGATGGACATGAGGCATTCAAATTCTGTTTCTGAAACATGGCAGCTGTATGACCACGGGCAATTGTCTATGACTACATGATACAGAGGATTTACCAATCTGGATCAGTGTGGAGTGGTGAGAATTTCCACTTTGGGAGTTTGCCACACCAATAAAAAATGTAGTCCTTACCAGATAAAGAAAAGGAATAAAGAACTAAGGCAAACTATGGCCATGTATTGAATTCAGCTAAATAAATAACTTGACATGTCTATTTCCAAACCTTAGTGCATCCATGTCATGATCCATTTGTAGATGAGCATTGCCATTATAAATTTCAGTTCTTTCATGTATTCTCTTCCTAGGCAGTTCTTGTCCATCATTCTCTATCAACACACCCCACAGAGAATTTGCTCAATGAAGAATACCACTTGCACATAATTCCAGAATTTTAGAGATGGACAAGATTTCAGTGGCCATTTTTTTTCCATGAATGGAAAAGGATTCCCTATTGACAATCTTCTGCTTCCCAATAAGTCTTTTATTATTTCACAGGTATTGGTGAATTTCTCAGCTCATTCAGCAGTTTTCCTTCATTTTTAAAAATCTTCAGCCCACCCTTTTACTGGTTATATAGGATCCTGATAAGGTTCTTTGCACCTCATCTTACATGCAAGTAATGAAATCAATAGGCAGTCCTTAAATCAGCATTAAACACTCTGTGTTAGACATTCTACCTAGCATAGGAAATATGAGGAAAAAGAAGAAAAGAAAACTCTCTCTGCTTTCAAGGAGCTGATTCTCTCCTTGCCATTAAGCTTGCACCCTGGAAGTGGAGTGCTTAGCAGATGCATGGGCGGTTCGTCACAGTCTCCTCCCCGAAAGGGTGGTCCTTCAAAAACTGGCGTAGTTCAGTTATCGCTAACCAACTCTTAAAAGCTTTCACTTTTTACCACATCTTTATGGGTAATATGTTACAGTGTAGGACCATAGTTAGTCACTCCCGTGCCCCTTGGGCCAACTGAAATTTTGATTCTTTAGAGAAGAACAGCCCAGGATTTTTAAGCAAATGCCATCACTTTGGAGCATATGAGTCTCGACAAGATGAATCTGTCAGGGAGCAGTTTGGGATCACTGAAAGCAATGTGCATGTTCCTCAACATGATGCAGCCAGATCACTTTCTTCTTCAATTCTGGGCCCAAATCATTGTCCATCTAATAATGAATGTCTTCGATGGATGAACTGATGACCTAAGTCAATGGGTAATTCCAGTTGTGTGTCATAGATAAGCTAGGTAATGTGTAATATTTTATTCAATCAATAGTGCTTGGGATGATATCAAGTAATGTATTTGAAGGCCTGTCCACTGTTCAAATTGATTAATTTTAGCTGTCCATGTAAATAATTTCTATGTATAATTAGGGCAGCAGACAGCCAAATGCAAGTATTAAATTAAATTCAACAGGCATTGCTTAAGCACCTACTGTGTGCCAAAAACTGCTAGAATTTTAGACAAAAAGACAAAAACCAAACAATCCCTGCCCTGATGTAGCTTTCATTATAATGAGGGAAACAGCACATACAATTATAATTGAATAGAGACCATATGCAAAGTACTTTAAGGAAGATATAAGGCTCTAACAACTGGGGATGCAAAGAGGATACAGGATAGGTTTCCTACAGGAGGAAGCAGTTGCTTGGCAAGTGAGGTGGAAGTGAATAAAGGGCATCACAGGCATGGGAGACAGCCTGTGCAAAGGTATAAGGGTAAGAGATAGCTTGGGGCATGTGGAGAAGCACAATTAAAAATCTTTGGCTGGAGCATACTGTGTGAGGAAGGAATGAATGGAGCCTAAAGAGGTGGACTGATGCTTGAGAACAGGACTTTGTGTTGATTCTTCAGGCAATAGGGAGCCACTGAAATTTCTTGAGTAAGGAAATGACATGATCATACCTGTGGTTTAGGAAGATTACTTTTGCAGCTAAGTATATGATGGGGAGAAGTGAGGGGAGACTTGTGAAAGGGAAACTAATTTGGGGGCTATTGAGTCGCAATAATAACAAAAACAACAACAATAATCACTAACATTTATATACCACTTACTATGTGCCAAACTAACAATGACAATAACAACAATGCTGAGAGGTAGGTGCTATTATCATCCTCATTTTATAGATGAGCAAACTTAGGCAAACAGAAGTTGTGACTCGCTGAGGTTCATAGAGGTAATAGGTATCTGAGGCTGGATTTGAACTCAATATTTAAGAAAGTCTACACAATTTTATTAAGTATCTACTGTGATTATAGCACTATGACACACAATGAAGTGGTAACAAAGTTTGAAAATAATTACGATACCAAAAATGAGTACTGTTTATAAAGGTTTTTCTTAATACTTAACAAAACACTAAAACAATCTCTGTCCTCAAGGTATTTACAATCTACTAGGGGAGACAAGATACATATTTAACAGAGCATTCAAAATGTATTGTCAATTGTCCCTTGAATTAAATTATCACCTTAACTTTAATATAGATAAAGGGAAAGTTGGTCTTTGTCTAAGTGATCCCCTCAATTATGTAGTCATGGTAAATCATGGAAAAATTGCGAGTTATAAACTCTAAGAAAGTGTCTTCCACATAAGCCTTTTACAAAGTGTTTCCCATGCTATAAATGGAAAAAGTAATATCATTTCTTCAGAAATAATTGGCTATACCTCTTGTATCCTCTAGTTCTTGGAGGCAGTTTAAGCCAGGAGCATTCATGTGAAATGTGATTTTTCCCACATATATCAGAATTCAGGAGGTGGGGGTTGGAATTCATTTCCTCTCTCTCTACTACCTATTGGCCATGGTATATTTGAGTGGAGTTTCTTGACCATTAGGAGCTGCCACTTTCAACAACTGGAGAATTTTTAAGTTCAAAAGAATTTACTCATGAACCAGTATTCAAGCAAAAGATATAGTTTCCAGACATATATAGAAACAAAACCACAGGGATTTGAGGTAAGATGCAGTTTCATCAAGTATGACCTTGGGCAGCAGAGAAGAGAGCCAAACACTAATTCAAGGGGGATAACTAGACCTGGAAATTGAGTGTAAAGCTACAAAGTTTATTGAGTAGGCAAGTAACATTGTCAAATCTGTACTTTAGAATAGATTTGCCTGTTGTGTTATAAATGTTATATAGTAAAAGAAAAGAGCAAGCTGAGTTCCACAAATGTAAAGAGAGTCACATTTCTGTTCTTTCAAAAAATCATCATAGGTCATGAGTAACCAAGCTAGATTTTACTTTTTAAATCCATGCTGGGGTGTGTATGCTTCACATCATCTTGCACCATCAGCCCCAGAATACAGCTTGAAGGATTGTCTGGGAAAAACTCTGTCATTCATAAATCAATATTATTTACTCTTCACTACCATTCTGGCTCATTATCTTCACTTTGGACCATTTGGGGCAGCTCTCAGAGTCACAGATTTGGCTAATGTTACGGAAATGTGGCAAATAGTGTGGAACAGATCATGGAAACTCTGGGTGCATAGAAGAGACTTGGATTATGAGCTGATAAGTGACTCATGGAATTTGGAATAACAATGTGTAAAAGGCATGAAATTCAGGAACCAAAATATTCAAGGGGGCTGCAGCTTAAAAGAGTTTACAGAGTACAGTATAGTCCGGGATATAGCTCCTGAGCAAAAACAGGCATTATGCTCAGATTGTTTGTCCACTAGACAGTAGTCAGAATAGAGGAATCACCAACCTTTGGTAGAAAGAGAGTGTTGAGAATTTGCTAATGTCCTTCAGGTATTTTAAAGACATTAGTATATCCTGCTATCCCAACAAGATTATAGGATCACAGCTCCAGAGGAGGAAGGGACCTTAGTGGCAATTAAGTCCAATCTACTTATTTTACAAAAGAGCAAACTGGGGTCTAGAGAAGTTAAATAGCTTGCTCAAAGTAGCAAGTGGCAGAGTGGAATTTACATAGGAAATTACATAGGCTTTCATTATGTTGATAGGAGGACCTAGTTGGTCCTGAATGTCCTTCAACAAAAGCCTGGTAAATAAGTGGTAGTGAGTGGCTTAAGGCTCAGGGAGGCCCAGTTATTTCCATGTTCACATTGTTAGTTCCAGAGACAGGATTCATACACAGGTCTTTTATACTTGAAGATCAGCATTCTATCCCTACAACAGCCTGCCACATCTCATCCTAACAATTGTGTTAGGCTTTTATCACTTCTCATGCTACCATACTGAAAAATACTCTATTTAATGCTACACACATAATTCCTTCACTCCCTCCTTCCTTTTTCCTTCCCTCCATCCACTCCTCCTTCATATTTTCTTCCCTTCCTCCCCTGCCCCATCTACTCTTCCTTCCTTCCATCCTTTTTTTTTCTTTCTCTTTCTACTATGAGGATTTTTTCAGTATTATACAATGAAAGAGGAAGGAAGAGAGGGAGGGAAGGTTTTCTCAGCAAGCTTCCCATTTCTGCCTTTTGACCAATGGTTATTTTTTCGTATTACATTATTTCATGTATTACATTATTTAAAAACCAGGGTTTCTTAACCTTTTTTTCAGAATGCACCCCTCTGGCAATTTGATGAAGCTTATTGAACTCTTCTCAGAATAGTGTTTTTAAAGGCATAAAATAAAACAAAACACACAGGATTACAAAGGAAGCCAACTACATTGAAATAGTTTATATGTGTATATATACATGCATGCATACATGTATACACACATGCATACATGAATTTTTAAATTCATGGCCTGAAGGTTAGGAGGCCCTGCTTTAGACAGACACTTCCCAGAAATAAACAGCTAAGAGACCTTGGAAATCATGTACTTGTCTTACTTTAAAAGCAAACAAGCAAATGCAAATCTCTAAAGGAACTAGTAAAACCTCTTGTCAGGTTTGTTTGGTTTTTTTGCCTTCTCCCTTTCTTATATGTGTCATTGATTTGGTTCAGGCTGTCCAATTTGAAGGATGTTTTGCTACAGATTTCTTTTCCTCTTTATTCTTATACAGGTGTGTGTATGGGAGTGGGGGCACCTCACCCTTTAATTCATTGGTACAGGGAAGCCCCAGTGCAGAAACTGCTCACTGATATAGATAAGTACCTCAGCTGAAACTCAACACCATAAACAGTTGCCTGGGACACTGAGAGATTCACATAGTCAGTATATGTCAAAGGCAGAATTTGAAGCCAAGTCTCCAAGTTCAGTTCCCCATCGGTTCTGCCATCCTGCCTCTTACTTCTTTCTTAGGATAACAGCTCTTTAGCTGGAAGGAACCTCAGAGTCCAATCTTTTCACTTTAAAGATAAAGAAACTGATACCCAAGGAGGTTAATTTGTCACTTGCCCAAAGTCCCAGAATCAATAGAAGTGAAGTTTGGATCCCAGGCCCTCTGACTGTATTACCAGTGCCATGCCAGCTGCTTCATTTTTTCCTATATGGGAGAATCCCCTGTTTATGGAAGCTCTGTGAGGCTGGATCCAAGACAGGTCTTTGGATGCCAGTGGATTCAGAAAGCAATGAAGACTAAGAGGAACCCAGGCAGGGCAAGTTCATGTTTTCCCAAATCTCTTGGAGAATTGATACAACTGAATGTCCACTGGAGGGGTTAATGTGCTTGGAAAAAGCAAAGATGCAAAGGGAGGGGCAATTGTTCATTGCTGAAGCTCCAGAGTCTCCTAAGTATTCTTAAGAGCTATTCTGGCAAAGCAGGTACATGTTACTTCTGGAATCCCATTGGTCCTTAGACATTACAAAAATGAGGCACTGGCTCTCAGATATTAAGCTGCTACTCAGAAAATATGTGCAAAGAGAAACCAAGAGTCAACGTGAGGCAGTGAGAAGTGCATTGAACTTGGAGTCACAAGACCTGAGTCTGAATCCCAACTCTGCCACTTCCTACAAGTATTACCTTGGGCATGTCAATGGGCTGGTGGAATACAGTCACAAAGACCTAGATTCGATCCGTATCTCAGATGCTGGCTGACTGTGTGTCACTGGGCAAGTCATTTAATCTCTCTGTACCAGAGTTTCCTCATCTCTAAAATGACAGCATCAGACTTCTATTCTCAAGTGCCTTTCAAATCTCCATCAATGATCATTCATTCTATGACCTCTCTGGGATGCCATTTCTATATCAGTAAAATGAGAGAGAGTAAATAATCTCTAAGGACCTTTTTTACCTTTAAGTCCTAAGAAAATGAAAAGAGATTGAGTGGAATATGTGGGAGAGAGATATTATTTGAGTGGAGCAATGGCAAACCAGGTGGACTTCAAGTGAATTCAATTCAATTCATCATAGATCATCCAATCAGATATTATATTTAGATGCAGAAAAGAAAAACTAGCCCAATCACCACATTTTGCAGGTGAAGAAAATGAGGCTCAATAAATTCAATGCAATACTATTTTCACTTTTTCGTGATTTTGTTTGTTTCTTCTTTCTTGTGTTTTTTTTTCTTTTCTGATGCTTCTCTCACAACATGACTAATGTGGAAATAGCTTTAACATGATTATAATGTATAACCTATATCAGATTGCTTGCTGTTTGGGGGAGAGAAAGGAGGGAGGTAGAAAACAATTTGGAATGCAAAATCTTACAAAAATGAATGTTGAAAACTACCTTTACATATAATTAGAAAAAATAAAACGAAATACTATTTGAAAAGGAAAAAGAAAAAAAATTAATAAATAAAAATAAATTCAATGCAACACTGTTATTCAGCACCTTTGTGTGAGGTGTTATGCAAGCTACTGAGAATATTGAGATAATGATATAACAGCTCCAGTCCTGAAATTACAATGATTTGGTTGAGTAGCAGATAGATAGTAGATAGAGTGGTGGTTCTCAAAGTCAGCAAAACCTAAGTTCCAATGCAGCTTCAGACAATGACAAGCTCTGTGACTTTGGGCAAGCCACACACTTGTCTTTGCCTTAGTTTCCTGAACTATAAAATGGGGTTAATCAAAGCATCTCCATTGCAGGGTTGTTGTGAGGATCAAATGAAATAATATTTTTTAAAGTGCTTAGTAGAATGCCTGGGGTATAGGTACTATATAAATAATAGCTATTAATATTAATTATTATTTTTTATTATTTTTATTATCATTATTTCCTGAACATTTATTAAGTACCTACTGTATGCATAGTAAGATGCTGAGTATTGGAGGCAATAGACAATTTAGAAAAAGCAGAGTCCCTGCCTCATGAAATTTATAACATAACAGTATATTCCAATAATGAAATGCTTGCTGGGATGGAAGAATGCCCTACACCAATGTACAAAAGTACTTATATATTACATATATAACTAAAAGGCTTTTGTAATGCATAGTAAGATCATCAGAGAGATATGACACCATGTGCTATGGGAAGTTCAAGGGGACAGTGGGCATCAAAATAAAGAATAAGAGATACGGGTAGATAGATATAGTATGCAAAGATAATGGAGGACCTTGAATGCCCAGTGAAGTAGTTTGCCCTAAGCCACCCTCCCCTCTCCAGACAAAGACCCTAAAGAATAATAGTTCACACTACTATAATAATTCTTTTTTTTAAAGTGAGGCAATTGGGTTTAAGTGACTTATCCAAGGTCACACAGCTAGTAAGTGTCAAGTGTCTGAGACCAAATTTGAACTCAGGTATTCCTGAATCCAGGGCCAGTGCTTTATCCACTGTGCCACCTAGCTGCCCCTTACTATAATAATTCTTAAAGGATGGCAGAATACTTTTAAAAATTCTTTCATTCAAAATTAGCATTATCCTCATTTTATAGTTAAGAGAATTAAGGATTGGTGAGATGCAGGTCAAAACAATTCTGGGGTACTATCTCATACCTATTGGATTGGGTGATAGGACATCAGAGGAAAATGACAAATGTTGTAGGGGATAGGGAGGAAGTGAGATACTAATGCACTCTATTTTAGTTTTCAACATTTGTTTTTATAAGATTTCTAGTTTCAAATTTTTCTCCCTTCCCCCTCCCCAAGACAGCAAGTAATCTGATATAAATTATATATGTACAATCACATTAACCATATTTCTGCAATAGTCATACTATGAAAGAAGAATCAGAGCAAAAAGGAAAAACGTCAAAAAAGAAAAACAACAATAACAAACAATAGAAATAGTATGGTTAAATCTGCATCTAGATTCCACAGTGGTTTTTTCTGGAGTTGGAGAGCATTTTCCATAATGAGTCCTCTAGAACTATCTTGGACCATTGTATTGCTGAGAAGAATCAGGTCTATCACAGTTGATCAACACATAATGTTGTTGATACTGTTTACAATGTTCTCCTGGTTCTGCTCATCTCACTCAGCATCAGTTCATGTAAGTCCTTTCAGGTTTCTCTGAAATCTGCCTGTACATCATTTCTTAAAGCAAAATAGTGTCCCATTACATTCATATACCACAATCTGTTTAGCCATTCCCCAATTAATGGGCACCCCCTCAATTTCCAATTCCTTAATGCTACAGAAAGAGCAGCTATAAATATTTTGTACATGTGGGTCCTCTTCTCTTTTTTATGATCTCTTTGGGGAAAAGATCTAATAGTTGTATTGCTAGGTCAAAGGGTATATACAGCTTTATAGCCCTTTGGGCTTAATTCCAAACTGCTCTCCAGAATGGTTGGATTGGTTCACAGCTCCACCAACAATGGACACTAATGCACTCTTGACGAAGTTGTAAACTGATTCAAACATTCTGTAGAGCAATTCGGAACTATGGCCAAAGTATTATAATACCATGTATAGGGGGCAGCTAGGTGGCACAGTGGATAAAGCACTGGCCCTGGATTCAGGGGTACCTGAGTTCAAATCCGGCCTCAGACACTTGACACTTACTAGCTGTGTGACCCTGGGCAAGTCACTTAACCTCCATTGCCCTGCCAAAACAAACAAACAAAAAAAAGAATAAAAAAAAAACATGTATACTCTTTGACCTAGTAATACCACTACTAATTTGGTATCCAAAAAGAAATTAAAAACAAAAAGTTGAACTCAAAATTGAGGAGATGCCCATCAGTTGGTGAATGAATAAACAAATTGTGGGATGAAATTATGATGGAACACTATCGTACTGTAAGAAATAAGAAAAACCTGGAAAGATGTACATGAGCTGAAACAAAGTGAAATATACTGTATACAAAGTAACAGCAATATTGTAAGATGATGAGCTCTCAATGACTTAGCTATTATCAACAATACAATGAACCAAGACAACTCTGAAGGACATATGAAAAATGCAGTCCATCTCCAGAGAAAGAACTTACGTTGTCTGAATGCATACTGAAGCATATTTTTTAGTTCCTTTTTCTCAAAATTTTTTCTTTCACAACCTGACTAAAGTGGAAATGTTTTGCATGACTACACATTGAAAGACAGAGAGAGGGAGGGAGGGCGGGAGAGAGAGAGAGAGAGAGAGAGAGAGAGAGAGAGAGAGAGAGAGAGAGAGAGAGAGAGAGAGAGAGAGAGAGGAGAAAATATTGAGGGACTTGGAAAGACTAAATGAATACTACATAGCCATATAGCTAATAATTTCCAAAAGATGAATTACAACTCAGAGCTTCCATGACTCTGGATCCAGGATTTTTCCCACCATGGTGTACTGCCTCTATCTCAGTGGGTAAACAACTGAAACAGAAATGATCACTTTTAATATAAATGGTAAAATAAAAACAAAGAAGCAATAAAAGTGGCTCCTTTGCTAGCATCAGACTTTCCATGTAATGTCTCTAAAGAAGGTTAATCTTTGGCTCAGGAAACAAGGATATTTGTTAGAAAAGATATTATTGTTAGTATTAACTACTGACCTTTCCCATAAAATTGTGCTCAATGGTACACTAATCTTCTGGAGTCTTTATGTAATCTCAACTTTCTTCTAAGATACTTTCCTTTTAATATTTAGCTTTTGCAAAAGGAAAAAGGGGAACCTGAGAGGAAGTGAACTTGTTTGTTCCTAGTCATAAGTAGCATCTCTAGGAGACTTTAAGATTTTCCCAGCATCATATGTGTCTTTTCATTTGACATGAACCAGTATATAAGTATGAATTTGGACAAGTCATCTCACCCTTATGAGCTTTACTTTCTTCATTGATAAAATAATACCCTGATTACAATGACCAATTAGGGCCCTACTAGCTCTGGATTTGTAAACCAAAACAAAAGCTGAAATTATTCAGATAAATCAAGCTAAAACTCAACTATTAAATAGCTGAAAGGGAAAAATCAATCAACAAGCATCCATTAAATGGCCCTATAATCTCATTAATACTGGACATCATGGAAGAGGACTAGATAAGATGGCGGAGGAAAGACATTAAATGCACAGGGCTCCAGATACAATCACCCTCAAAATAGCAATAAAATGACCCTCGAGGCATAATACTGGACATCGTGCCTCTTTTAATTTCCCAAAGATTGCACTAGCTTTATTGGCTTCCATATCATACTATTATATTCAATTAATTAGTTACCAAGTATTTAAGTATCTTCTATGTTTCAGGCACTTGGGCTAGGCAGTGGGGATATATAAAATCCTTAAGCTTGCTTCTCTTCTGAAACCTCTAATAGGTGTTCTCTATTTTCCCAGAAGCCAACAGAGCAACTTGATTACTCCCTCAATTAACTTTGCTTACACATTTGAGCAGAATTGTTGAAATCAGAGAAGATTTTCACAATTTCTGCTAGCCCCTAGCCCAACCTCAGGCTTTTACAGAACCATGTCTTCAGACAGATATTTGCCTAAAGGGATTGAGAGCTGTTTTCTACCTGGGGAGTGATGGCCATAGGAAGCCTATTGCTTCTGTCAGAATAATCACTTACAGTGACATATTATTATCCCACACATGAGCTGTCATTCTTGGTTTGGGAATATGTAGTAACATATCATCTGAAATTATGAAGCTTGATTCCAAGTATGACCAGACAGCAAACCAGTGCTTTGTAGCAGAACACATCCTAAGTTGGACGTCACAAGTATAACATCAACAAACTAGGAGGGCAGCATCTATTACCCACCAAGGAAGAAGGACAATGAATGCAAATGCCCTATCCTACAAGGCCCATGGAGTCAAAATTCTGGTGATCATAACCCCCAACAGAAGAAAATACAGTTGAGAACACAGGACCCTTCACTGCAGGGTATGCCTTTATGGAATTCAAATGGTGGACTGTCGCAGCAATTTTCTGATTCCCTTAGAGAAGGGGAAGAAAATGAGTACATGTGACAAGTCACAGCAGAAAGGCCAAGATTAGAAAAAAACCACAATTTTTTATATTATATAGGTCAAATAGGATGCATGTTTTGTTATTCTTTTTTATCCAAATATGCATAACCAGGCAGGCAGTCACTAAATGAAAGAACCCAAAAAGCCGTGTCCTCCTGAGAGCAGACAAATACTTGAGAAAATTAAATGGTTTATGTCGTCATGGCAATTCATTTTTACAACCAGCACAGGGAACTCCAAGAGACATACTTCATCAGACTGTTTTGACCCTTCATAGTCTGTGCAGTCAAGGGGAGAGTTCCCATTTAAACTTCTTTGATTTAATTCAACTAACTTTGATTAATCCCCTGCTGTTTGCAAGGCACTATGCTAGGTGTTCAAGATATAAATAAGATAACATATGTAGTGTTTTGTAGACCTTAAACAGTGATACAAATGCTAGCTATTATTATTGTTAAAAATAATGCTGGGGCAGCTAGATGGCGCAGTGGATAGAGCACTGGCTCTGGAGTCAGGAGTACCTGAGTTCAAATCCGGCCTCAGACACATAACACTTACTACCCGTGTGACCCTGGGCAAGTCACTTAACCCCAATTGCCTCACTAAAATAATAATAATAATAATAATAATAACAATAATAATAATAATGCATATTCATATGTCACTTCCGAAGATACAACTAAAATCCTCATGCCTTTTGCAGATAGACAAAAACTTATTCCAATGTGCAAATTAATTCATGTTTACATCCTACCAATATTAAATATTTTCCTCAAATTTACTATCAATTCCTCAAGGTCAAGCATACTTGTCTTCCACTATAAATCTTTGTAATGGACCTATATACAATTTCGTTTACTATTAGATAAATGTTTATTTTGTATTATTAGTTAATTTTTACCTCAAGTGGAGTAGTCTTTCCATTACACTGAACACAAGTTGACACACTAGGTTAAAATAAAGGGGAGCCACTGGAATTGATTGAATAGAGGAATGATATGATCAGACGTTTAAGGAATAACTTTGGCAACAGTCTATGGAATGGGCTGTATTGATGAGTGACTTGAGGCTGTTGCAATAATTGTATAGAGATGGGTAGAATGTAATTGATTCAGTGTTGGATATGATGAGTTTGAAATACATCTGAGACATCCAGTTTGAAATGTCCACTGGGAAGTTGGTGAAGATCAGGGGAGAGATGGGCTAGATGAATAGATGTGTAAGTCATCTGCATAGATGGGCACTGGAAATCTAATCAAGTGAATGAGGGGGGTTCTTATGCTGAGGTGAGTGAATTTTTTTAAACAACTTGATTTCGATCTAATTGGCTTCCTTTGTAATTCTATGCATTTTATTTTAGACATTTGAGAACATTATGAGAAACAGGTTTCATCAGATTGCCCAAAAGATCGAAGACATAAAAGATATACAGGGAAAAGAGAAGAGCCACTGGAACTAACCCTTGGGAACACCCACAGTTTGGGGGCTTGATGTAGG
Source organism: Dromiciops gliroides (assembly GCF_019393635.1). Taxonomy (NCBI): domain Eukaryota; kingdom Metazoa; phylum Chordata; class Mammalia; order Microbiotheria; family Microbiotheriidae; genus Dromiciops; species Dromiciops gliroides. The sequence goes on from NC_057864.1 coordinate 7,541,891, forward strand.
GAATGAACCATAGAGTCTTGAGAAGAATTCAGTTAGAAAGGAGGAAAACAGAGTTAAATGCTGTAGATAGATGATAGATGGATGGATGATAGATAGATAGATAGATAGATAGATAGATAGATAGATAGATAGATAGATAGATAGATATGTATATGTGTGTATATAAATATGATGAACAATTTTATTTATAGTTTTGAGTTCCAAATTTTATCCCTCTTTTCCTCACTCCTGTCCCCCTTCCTTGAGGCAGTAAGCAATCAGATATTGGTTATACATGTGCAATTATATAAAACATTATAATATTAGTCACTTTGTATGAGAAAACTTGAATAAAAGAAAGAAAGTGAAAAATAGCATGCTTCAGTCTGTGTTCAATCATGATCTCTTCTTTCTTTGGAGGTGGATAGTATGCTTCATCATTAGTCCTTTGGGATTGTCTTGCATCATCTTATTGCTGAGAATAGTTAAGTCACTCACTGTTCTTCATCAAACAATATTGCTGTCACTGTGCACAACAATCTCTTGGTTCTGCTGACTTAAGTATACATCAGTTCATAAAAGTCTTTCCAGGCCTTTCTGAAATCATCCTGCTCGTCATTTCTTATAGCACAATAATATTCCATCACCATCATATGCCACAGCTTGTTTAGCCATTCCCTAATTGATGGACATTCCTTTGATTTCCAATTCTTAGCCACCACAAAAGAAGCTGCTAGAAATATTTTTGTACAAATAGGTCTTTTTCTCTTTATTGGGTTGTCTTTGGGATATAAACCTAGTAGTCCTATAGCTGGATAAAAGGGTATGCATAGTATGCATATGCCCTATGGGCATAGTTCTAAATTGTTCTCCAGAATGGTTGGATCTTTTCACAACTCCACCAACAGTGGATTAGTGTCCCAGCTTTTCCACATCCCCTCCAACATCCAATATTTTCCTTTGTTGTTAGATTTGCCACTCTGAAAGGTGTGAGGTGATATCTCAGAGTTGTTTTAATTACTGCAGATATAATGAGAAGCATTAAAACTGAGAAAAGATAATCAAACTGGGCATTAAGAGGATCATTGGGAACTTTGGAGGGAATAGTTTTGATTTAATCATGAGATTGGAAGCCAATTTATAAAGAACTGAGGAATGAGAAGGAGGAGGACAAGTAAAGAAAATGACTGTAGACAACTTTTCCTAGGATTTTGAATGAGAAAGGAAAAAAATAAGATGATAGACTAGGCATGGCTAGAATTTTTTTTTTCAAAAACTGAGAGGTGAGGAAGATACTTGGATGTGTTTAAAGGCAGTACAGAAGCAAGCATTAGTAAGAAGAAATGGAAGATTGACAGAAGTGATTATTGAGACTGCATTCTTTTTTTTGAGGGGCAATGGGGGTTAATTAACTTGCCCAGGGTTACACAGCTAGTAAGTGTCAAGTGTCTGAGGCCGAATTTGAACTCAGGTCCTCCTGAATCCAGGGCCGGTGCTTTATCCACTGTGCCACCTAGCTGCCCCCAAGGCTGCATTCTTATAAAGAGGATAGAAGAGGATGGAATCAAGAGCACATTTCGGTCTTGGCAAGAGAAGGATCACCTCACTGTCATAGATGGGGGATAGGAAAAGATGAGGGATAGCATCAGAGTTTTGAGATGAAGAGAATATCAGTCAATAAACATTTGTTAAGTACCTATTCTTTGCTACTGTGCTTACTACTGGGGATACAAAGAAAGGTAAAAGATAATCTCTCAAGGAACTCAGAGCATGGAGACAACATGGAAACAACCTGTACAAACATGATATATAAGGAGAAATTAGAGATACATAATGAAGGGAAGGCTCTAGAATTAAAGGGAATTGGAAAGGGCTTCCTGTAGACCATAGCACTTTAGCTAAGACTTAAAGGAAACCAAAGAATGCAGGAGACAAAAGATGAGGAGAGAGAGAGACTTCTATATATGGGGGCCAGCCAGGAGATGGTGTCTTCTGAGAGGAAGAGCAAGGATGCTAGTGGATTACTGAATTGGTGCTGGGCTAAAGTGGAAGGTATAAGACTAGAATGATGTGGATGGAGGGGAAGATGGTGGGCAGAACTAGAAGGGCCTCAAATCCCAGGGGAGAGGTAGCCACTGGAGGTTATTGAGGTGAGAAGAGAGGGTGACATCTTCAAACCTGCAGTTTAGGAAGATGATTTTCTAAATGAGTGTGTCTTGAATGTCTTCAATTTTCTTTGCGACATAAGAATCAAATTACTGCTCAGAAAGAGTAGGCAGGGGATGATATGGAAAGATTGAGGAGGGAAGAGGTTTGGAATAGCCTTTATTGGGAGTAAGATTGGCTTTGTAATCAGCAAGTAGTTAAAGGTTGATAGAATTAATACATAATGTACATACTCCATGTGGTTTTGGGACTTCCTCCAGCTGATTTCAGTAGCTTAGGAGTTATTAGGGAGGAGATGAATGTTGGGAAGGAACCAGGGCTGAAGACTGACCAGAGATGGGTGGCCTACTCCTCATTCAAGGATAGACAGGGAAGAAAGTCATGTTAGACCAGGACTAAATGAAATGTGGGGTAATGGGAATGATAATCTCAAAACAGATTTAGGAGATGAGAATCATAGGGTGAGGTGGAAAGATAGGGGTTTTTGATCAGAGGAATTTCAATTTCTAATTAAGGTATTAAAGTTCCTAGTGGGTCCTGGTAATATCCAGTGTGTGACCATCTCTGTGCATGACTGAGATATTGTGAAAGAGAAAGTGATGTAATTTAAGGAAGCCAAATTAATTGCAAGATTAGAGAGTTGAGGAAAGTATCTGTGTGAATGCTGAAGTTCCTTAATACGAGAATAGAAGGTGCCAAGGAGCCAAAGTGGATTCCTTGAGAAAGGAAAAATGACCTGGGGTGGAGGCATAGTATTGAAGGGTCACCTTCATTTGTATTAAGTGGGAAATGTCCACACACAGGTTTGCCATGTTCCTGGGTTGGATCCTTTCTTCATAGACTCATCCCCCATAACACTTGCCCCTTAGCAGGGTTACTCACCATTGGCATGAAGAAATGCCACAAGAAGGCAAAGAAAGCAAACCTAGTGCCCACACAGATCACAAAGTCAAGGACAGAAGGAATTGTATATTGGCAGGCCAAGCCAACTCCTAATCAACTAAAGTCTGTGATTTTCTCAAGAAATGAAGAACACTGAGCTTGAAGTTTATCTAATACCTATAAATAAAGACTGTACACAATGGGGATTGAAATGAGAACTCAAGTGGACTAGTGTTGGCATGGAAACATTTTCCCAGAAGTGGCTATCCTCTTGAATGTGTGTACTTAGCTTAATTGTCCATCAACATGTAGGACTGGGCGTCAGCAGGGCCTAATAAAACAATAATAAATAACATCTGCTGCCCTATTAGACATTTAACATGCCCAGAACAGAAAGGCAAAAAGCAAGATCTTCTTTCATAGTGCTCCCTTTCTCCTCACTGCTGATTGATTTCCAATAGATAGCAGATCTATCTGGATTAGAGCCAATCTCCTTAAATGGAAAGCCATTTGGGGATTGCTATTCTAACCCCATGTCAGGGGTTAGTGCTGAAGTGCTTAAGCAAGCAGGAAGAATGCAGTGAAGAAAGCTCATGATAGGCAAGAACAATTCAATTTGATTCAACAAACATTTCTTAAGCAACCACAATGTCTCAAGCCCTATGTTACACTCAAAGATACAAATACAAAACCAAAACAATGTCTACATTCAAAGAGTTTACAATCTCCTGGGAGAAGACAGGTTAAGTACACAAATAGGTAAACACAAAATATACACGATATATTTTGGGCAATGGAACACTAATAACTGGAGGAATCCATTACACCTCTTAAAAGAACTAGTGCTTACAAGAATGGAGTTACCCCTGAAAACATGCCTCAAAGGGTAGAAAGGGCAGAATGAAAAATATGGAGTTAAGGATGAACTTCATTTGAGATTGGATTTATTTCCTTGAAAATGCCACTCATTGCCCCAAGTTCTGCCCTTTTAGGTCAAGAACAAGTCTAATAAATTTTCTTCAATGAAACCTTTTAAAAACTTAAGACCAGCAATCACTTATTCTCTCTTACCTGAAACTTGCTCATGGGCATATGACTCAAATTTTCTGTGTTTCAGTTTCCTCATCTGTAAAATGAGGATAATAGTAGCACATAATTCCCAGAGTTACTGTGAAGATCAAATTAGTTCACTTATGGTAAGTAGTTTTGCAAACTTAAAGTGATAGATAAATGCTAATTGTTGTTTTTATTAATGTCCAGCATCATCATCATCTACAGACTAAATATTACCAGTTTCTTTCAATAACTCTCATATAATATGAACTCAAGACCATTCACAATCATTTCTGTCCTCTTATAAATATTCTCCAGCTTATCAATATCCTTACATAATGTTTGGCAACTAGTTATGTGCCTCCATATGGCCCTACCAAGGCAGACTATAGAGTCTGTGTTTCATGAAGGGGAAAACCTCCAAAAAGATAAATGAAATTATTCAGAATGTGGCATGTTGTGGAATGATAGAAAGAACTCATGAGTAAGAAGGTCAGGATTTGAATCCTGGCCCTTTAGTGTACTACCTGTATCGCCATAGGACCAATATTCAACATTGCCCAGCCTTGGTTGCCTATTAAATTAAAAAAAAATTAGGTTTTCAGATTTGGGATAATGCCCATCAATTGGGGAATGGCTGAACAAATTGTGGGATGATATTAGGATGGAACAGTATTGTGCTGTAAGAAATGATGAGCAGGATGCTATTAGAATAATTTATGAAAAATGGAATCCATCTACAGAGAAAGAATTGATGATATCTGAATACAGACTGAAGTATAATCTTTTTTGTTAGTTCCTCTTTCTAAAGTATTTTTGTCAGTTTTCTTTCCTAACCTGACTAATGTGTAAATGTTTTTCATAACTGCACATGTATAACTTAATATTGAATTGCTTGAGTTCTTAAGGGGGTGTGGAGGGAGAGGGAGAAAATTTGGAACACAAAGTTTAAAAATCAATGTGAAAATTTGTTTATACATGTAACTTGGGGAAAATTCTAGATAGATACATACATACATATGTAGATACATAGACAGATGAATGAATGAATGAATGAGTAAATGATTTTTAAAAGAGTAAAAAACAGAATTCAAAAAAAAAGTCTTTAGAAACTAGATGTCTGAGGTCCAGTTCAAACTTTTTATTGTACTTGTATTTCCCCATTTCTTTCAATAATTCCATTATTATATTATTTAATCTATTTGAGTCATCCTTCCTCTGGGTCATACCAAACCCATCCATATCTTTTTCTCAGGAATGAATCTTGTCCAGGTGCTCCCACGTGGGAGCTGTCCAATGTATTAAAGTTCCTACAGAAGATTGGAATGCAATACAAAGAACCATCTATTTTGAACCAGAGGACCTGGGTCCAGTCCTAGCTCTACCACTCACTGCCTTATGAGACCTTAGGCAAATCATGTCCCTTCTCTTAGGTACCAATGGCCTCTAAGCTCCTTTTCAGATGGAAATCTCCAGGCCTCTGGACCTTGCTTTTATTGAGAGACTTTCTCAATTTCTTTTTCTTATTCTACTTTATTCATTGTTGACAATATGCCACGACATTCTTGAGGCCTCCATGTGCTTCTGCATCACTTTTTGTGGCAACAATTTTGATTCTACGGAGAACAAATTGGTTAACATGAAATAATTCTCTTAAAGAGTAGATGTTTTATTCTTCTGTTGTATATTTGAAAGAAAAATAAAATGTTAGTGTGGGACAGGGTGATAGGGAAGAAAAACAACACTTTTCAGTACGATTTTTTAAAAATACATATGTCTCTTTGCTTTATCTAATAATGGTTTACTATGTCTTACTACTCCCCCTCAGTTGCTAGTGTGCTAGCTCTCAAAACTGCATTGCATTCATTTAGTACATTTTTCTATATGCACTCTGCTTCAACATGTATTGTTATCTTCATTAAAGTCTAGGCTGCCGGAGGACAGAAAGCATTTCAGTTTTCTCCTGATTGATTTATTATGCCAAATTCCGATTTGTTTCCCTTGCTTATAGTGGTAACTATCTCACACTCCCATATTCTTTATTTCTTATCAAAATGAGATGATCTATGTTTTTAAAGTGCTAAGCACAGTGACTTCCATGTGGTAGGTGCGAAATTAAGGTTTATATAATTTAGTTTATAGTCTTGTAATTGATAGCAAGAAAAGAAAGAGAAGGAAAGCCATGAAGCTCTGCAATCACCCCCACCCTGGGCTCCTCCACTATCAGGTACTCACTTCCAAAGCTCATATGCCTAGTAACAAGAAGTAACATTGATTTACAACTTTGAGGCTTAGCAATCATTTTCCACACAACAGCCCAATGAAAACCTTCTATGCTTTGAAAGGTCTGTAATCTCATCAGTGTGGCTCTTCTCTAAAGACTGCAAGACATCCATTCCATCTCATCCTGCCCAACGCCTATCCATGTTCTCTTATAAATATTCCAGAGATGTACTCTCCTTTTGTGGAGCCATATGAGTTTTGTAAATATTGTTTTTATTTAAGGAAGAAATACACACTCAAAAACTTGAGTGATATTCCAACAATCACTCATTTTAAGAGGGGTGATATACATACAGATCTCCGAATGCCAGTCTATGAGCCTATCTCTACAACACACAACTTCTCTCAGACAAAGGGAAAATATCTAAAACACAAGGAAAACTAGTGAAATCCTTGATGTTAATACAATTCCCCAGATTCAATTATCTGTGAAGATCATAGGATCACAGATTTAGGGCTAAAAGCTGCCATTTGGTCCAAACCCCTCATTTCACAGCTGAAGAAAGAAAGGCCAGGAGGTGTTGAGCAATATGTCCAAGGGGACATAGTAGAAAATGGCAGAACTGGGCCTCAAATCCCAGTCTTGTATTAACAAATCTATAAAAAGCTTTCTCTACTTGGCCCAACTCCTCATGGCCACCCTCCCTAAGCACCTTGTATTTTCTTTGTATTTATTCAAGATAAATGTGTAGAGGTGTCCTTCAAGTAAAAGGTAAGCTACTTGAGTGTTTAAATTTTTGTTTCCATATCCCCCAAGACTAGCCTCATGCCTGCTACTGCTCTGTTGTCAATTCCTTCTAGCTCGGGTAATTGAGTACTAGGCAGAGTTGAGGACACTCTCTCCCTACTGCTGCTGCCATTCAACTCTTGATGTTCCTTATCTTTCCTCTTAGTCTGAATCTTGCAAACTATGTTATTTATGGCTTTAACAACTCCTGGTTATGACTAATGTCTGCCTTTGGGCTCAAAGATAAAAAGTTGCTGTTTAGTCATATTTTAGTCATTTCCAACCCCATTTGGAGTTTTCTTGGCAAAGAGTAGCTTTCCATTTCCTTCTCCAACTCATTTTACAATTAAAGAAACTGAAGCAAACAGTATTAAGTGGCCTGTTCAGGGTCACACTGGTAGTCTGAGACTGGAGTTAAACTCAAGAAGAGGAGTCTTCGTGGCTCTGGGTTTGGAACTATATCCACTGTGCCACATAGCTGTCCCTAAAGATTGAAGTAATACCATATAACTTTCAGGACTGAGCAGGGAATACTGGTCCTGCTGAATTATAATTTCCAGGATGCCAATGGTTTCTCAAAGTCCTATTAATTCATTAATGCTTGTGGGTTAATTGATTGATTGACTGATGCCTTGCACACCATGCTGAAGAGAGGCAAACAATTAATTTCCTGAGAGCAAAATAGAAGGAGGCAGATGGAAACTTCCCTTTTCAAGTTTTCCTGTTAAATAGAGAATGAATTTGAATGATTTTATAGACAAAATAAGAAAGAAACCCTGGGAAATTCTTTCAGGCAGTGGTCTCTTCTGAGTTTTGATGTTTCCCATTAATACCATGGAGTCATAGGTTAGAACGTGAAGTAGGAAAAGGCCTCAGAGGTCATTGAGTCTGAAAAGATCTCAAAAGTCACCTAGTCGGACCCTCAAGTTTACAGTTGGAGTAACTGAGGCTCAGGGAATTACAGTGGCTTTGCCAACATTGTATAGTTGTTAAGTAGCAGAGGTGACCTGATGGGGATCGCCTGGGAATTTGGCCCAGCACACTGCATGGATTAGGAAATGGGAGGGTTCCAGGTAGAGTATCCCTGGTTAATTCTACAAATGCCCCTCATGGTGTTTAAACAGCACTGAACTTGCAGATTAAAATAAATAATAATGAAGTCAAGGTCATCTTGCCCAGAGTTTGAACAAGGAACCTCAAGGAAAAAGGTCATGACAGCTGGCAGGAGGACATCCGATAACTGCAGCTCTTCGTGCCACCCAGGCCCCCATCTAGTTAGCATTTCCTGAAGCCAAAAGGAATCCACTAACTAGATCAGCCTCAGGAAAAGGTGAAGAGATATGGCTGAGCTGAGCAGCCTGGGATTGGAGAAGGGGCACCCTAGCCTGGCTCCAGGCAACAGTGTGAGTAGGCTGCAGCAGCCTAGGCTGGGGAGGGGTGGGGAGGGGAGAGAACAGATGGAGCTAGAGAAGCAGGCTGCAGAGCTGGAGCAGCCACCTGGGAGACAATTAGTTCGGTGGCACAGAAAGCAGGCCTTGTCCTTTGAGTGTTCCCGGGGAGAGGTGGGGGACAGGGGGGAGGAATGTTCTTAACGTACATGTCAAGAAACCTGCCCGACAAAAGATGCCACGAGTGCCCTGCCCTAAAGAGAGTTTGCAGGGAAGATAAACAAAAGCTGCTGCTGCAAAACAAGGCGCAGCATCCCTTGAAATGCCAGGCAATTAACCTCACACTAAGAATACTAAACAAGGCTTTCAAAAAACTTACAGTCACCCAGTTAAGACTAAACCTAAGTAAATAAGAACTCTAAACAAAAGGTTCATGGCATCAAGGCAAGGCAAAGCAACGTGCATTTATTAAGCACTTAGTATGTGCAAGGGATTCTGATAAGGGCAAAGAAAAACAAAATAGCCCCTGCCCTCAACAGCTGACCTGAAGTGTAATGAAAGATCTGAAGCCTTGTCTTCATTGTAGCACCCCCCCCCTCAAAATAAAATCACATACTTTTTACCACCGATATTTTCCCCTACGTGCTCCCTTGGTCCTGAATGGTGATTGCATCCCACAGCCCAGTATTTCTAGGCCAATCCCATCCTTGCTTTGTTTATTCATTGCCTTCTTCTTCAAAGTTATACAGTGACCCCTGCCCCCATTCCCAGTTCCATCACCATAATCAATAACATGAATGCTATGACTTTCCAAACCAAAGGGTACTGTCTGGTTGCCACTTCCCTCTGGGGTATCTGAAAAATGTGTTAAGACAGATTGAAGCTTCAATAATCTAAAGCTGCTTTGGTGGGTTGGACCTGCACTAAGACTTTGGGGGCACACAGTAGGCATTGACCTCCCATTAGAATGTAGGCTTCTTGAAGGCAGGAATCCCTTTGGTTTGTATTCATATTCCCAAGGTTTGGCACACAGTAAGGACTCCATAAATGCTGTCTTAGTTATCCAATCGCTGTCAGGCTGTGAATGATGGAATACTCAGATCTCAGGTCATGACTGAAGGTGACATAAAGGGCACTGAAAAGATGCATAGGGATTTTTTGGTTCAAACATTCCACTGTTAGAAATATATCCAAATGGTGATGGAATATTATTCTTGGCAAAGATACTGGAGTAGATTTATAAGAAATGACAAATTTCAGAAAGGCCTGGAAGGACTTGTATGAACTGATGTATAGTGAAGTGAGCAGAACCAAGAGAATTTTGTACACAGAAACAAACAATATTGCTTGATGAAAAACTGTGAATGACTTGGCTATTCTCAGCAATACAATGATCCAAGACAATCCCAAAGGACTAATGATAAAGCATAGTATCTGGCTCCAAAGAAAGAACTGATATTGATTGAACACAGACTGAAGCATGCTATTTTTCACTTTCTTTCATTTTGTAAAATTTATTTTCTTATACAAAATGACTAATATGGAAATATTTTACATAATTACACATGTACAAACTATATCTGATTACTTGCCATCTCAGGAAAGGGAGAGGTGAGGGAGGGAAGGAGGGATAATTTGGAACTCAAAACTTTAAATGAAAATGTTTATTATTTTTAAAAATTTAAAGATAAATCTGATCTTAGAGATATGCAAAAAGTATAATGAACAGCAACAAAATTTTAAAGATTTTTTCAAAGCAGAATTATACGAAATTACTACTAATAACTAAGCAAATCAACAAATAGATAAATAAAAGCTAAACAAATAAAGAAATCACCTCTAAGCAAAGCAAATGTTTCAAAAAACAGGGAAACATCGAGTAATATAAACACAATGCTGAGATGTTGCAGGGTGTAATGTCCAGAGGGCGAACTTTGGAGTTAGGAAGCTTTGGGATCAAGTCTTACCTCTGACATATATACATTGGCCGTGTGACCATGAACAATTTATTTCACTTTTCTGTGCACCAGGTACATTTTTAAGACTCTGAGTTGCCTGTGCACACTGATGGAGAGAATTTCCAGACTGGGAGAACCCTCACACTGATGAAACCCCTAATCCAGACAAATGACCAAATAATCAATAACATTAGTGTAATATGTTATGAGGAATCCAAAGAGATATGAAGGAAATCTTCATGAAATGATACAAAATGAAAAAAGCAGAACTAAATTAATGATTACATATACTACAACCATGTGAGGAATAGTAAATGTGAATGAATTGACACTCAAAAATTCTATCAGAAACTTACTAAGAGTGACAAATATTATCAGGATAATTTATGTGCTGAAATCTATTAAATCATAAATAACTTAGCAAGTTTAATTATATTAGTGTTCAATATTCATTTTAAGTTACATAAATTTAATTTGAAAAAATCTAGATGGTGGCCATGAGTAAAGTGCAGTTTGGTACCAATGATGAGTTGGGCAGCTTGGAGTAATGAACAATGTAGGATTTGGAGTCAGGGACACTTCTTATACTTATTAGCTCTATAACCTTAGGCAAGTCACTTAGCTTTCCTGTGACTCAGTTTCCTCATCTATAAAAAGAGGTGTTTGAAATTGTTAACCCCTAAACTCCCTTTCAGCTCTATATCTATAAGGAATCATGAAGGATCTATGTGATTGGAAAAGAATTACTCAATTCATTAAATGTTTATTAAGTACCTAATATGTATGAGGCACTGTGCTAAGTGCTGGGGGAGAAAAGAAAGAGGCAAAAGATAGTCCTTGCCCTCAAGAAGCTTAGAATCAAATAGAGGAGACAACATACAAACAAATACAAAACAAGTGATATACATGATAAATAGGAAATAATTATCGAGGTAAAGTGCTGGAATTGAAGGATTAGGGGAGACTTCCTGTAGAAGGTGGAATTTTAGTTGAGTGGATCCATCATGCCAAAAGAGTGATATCCACAGAATGTTTAACATAAAACTTGAAGGAGAGAAAGGGAAGGAGGGGGATCAGGCCATCTGGTTCACTGAGCAGGTTTTCTATGGAGATTGGCGTGTAAGACTGAACAAATTACTTACCCTCCCTGATCCTCAGTTCTCCATCTATAAAATGCAGAGGTTGTTTGTGGAATTCCATATCTAGCCCTAGGATTCTATAATTTATGGAAAGTGGTAGGCAAAAATTTTCCAGGATAAGAACAAGTGGGAGGTGGTAGTATGCCCAGTGTGAGCTCCCATATAAATGAGATCCTAGGTCCACAGAAGTTAAGAAATTGCGATATTTAGGTTCTGTTTCAAAGCAAAAGCAAGTGTTCACCACCACATAAGTCACAAGTGTCAACAATGCTGAGGGAATTGACCTGGAAGTGAAGAAAACTTGAGTTTCACACTGGCCATTTGACCCTGAATGTGTCTCCTATCCTCTTAGCCTACCAGACGATGCACTAACACAATGCATTCTAGAGATGCTCCTCTGCATTGGCAAATGTTTTTTTTCCTCTTTGGCTATTTTCTATAATGATAAAATTACAGCTTCCACACAAAATCAAGCTAAGTCCCAGGTCCTTTGTTATTGTGGCAGCCAAGATTCTCCACTCCTTGACCTCAAGCAGTTCTTTTGTTCTGCTTTCTCCTCACTTCTTTTATGAACAATCCGTAAATAACCCATGGATGCCATTAGCCCCGTTTGCTCTTTCCAACTCATATGATCAATTAGTGAGAAGAAATGAAAGTTCTGAAGGTAGAAATGTCATTGTGCGGCAATACTTTTGCTCCCCCCCTTTGCAGGTTTCATTTTACTTCCCATTTTATGGTGCACTTATGAGTCAGTCAAGAGGTCCATCCCCTCCACAGAGACCAAGCAGAGTTCATAGGAGGCAACACTAAACAAAACAGAAAATGTATCAAGGACCTAAAAATCTTCATTAGAGTATTGTGTATTTGAGAATGCCAGAAAAGCAAACAGTAGGAATGCCAAGTGTGGCGGCAAAAGCTTTTGGTGCATCTCCTATTTACAAGTCCTGAGTAAAGTGGGTCTTTAGGAACACATTTCACTTATTCTGAAAAAGGCCTATAAATTATAGGCTAAAGGACTTGGCCAAACCTGAACACTCCATCATTCATTCATTCATTCATTCTGTTAAAGGCTAAAATTCTAGCTAATCTGTATAAAATATCTAATGAGTGGTTGCCAATAAATTATAAGCTTTAGCAAGAGTTAGGCTTTTAAGCATTTATTAAGGAGAATAAGAATTTGGTAAAGAGAGAGAGAAAGGCCTACATTCATCTATCTATTAAAGGTAGAGCACATTTTCTAGCTCCCCTTTCCACCAGAGTTCACAGGAAAGAGCCCCAGTCAGAATGCCAGGCTCCCCCTTCTTCCTCCCACAAGCAAACGTCACTTGCTGATGCCAAAGGAAAGACTCATGGTCTTGCCCTCAAAGACCTTCATCTCATGGGTGGAGCTCTTCTACAGTAAGTCTCCAGCAGGTGGTGTCATACCAATCATTACTGTCCCCACTTTGTTTCTTCAAGAAACTGGGCATTTCCTTGATGAAACAGTCAAAAATAAAAGAATAATAACCTATGCTAACTGACAATATGTTAATAATAATATAGAAAAGGGAGAGAGGAAAGTTTTGTCCAGAGGAGCGTTTTTTTTTTTTTTTGTCCTCATGAACCACTGCTTTGACATTGGTCTTGCAAAGGGAGGGCCTCTGCAGAGAGTACATGTTACAGATGGTGTATATTATAACAGAAAGAGAAAAGAAAAAAAAACAACAACAAAACAAAACTGTTCATTTAAAGTCTCTGAAAGTCTTTTCTCAGATGTCCTCTAGGTGTAGTCGTGGAATGGAAGTCTTTTCAGGGGTTGATGTGTGGGTGCTGGTAATCAGCCAGGAAAATTTCCTACAAAATTGAGCTTAACACAACTTTAAAATAGCTTTGTCAATAATCAAATCAAACAATGAAAGTTCTCAAAAATATGTCTAAGGGAATTCAGAATCTTAGTTGTTACACATGAAACATATAATAAAACAAAAATTGAAACATTCTTTAAAATTAATATTACTATAGTCCCCCCTTGTGGAGGGTTAATTGAGAAGGCAATTGCTGCAATTTTAATTTTTTTAAATAATTTTATCTTTGTTTCATCACTTTTTGCATCATCTGCCTAATTATCTTCATGCCATTATGAGAAATTAAAAATCTAATATAATTGGTAACAGGTGTCAAGGCCAAATCCAACACTGTATTTATCACGACACCTGAGATAATTATGGGGGTTACCATAAAAGAACAGAGAAATGATGGGATATGAGCATTCCCACACTTGAGCAATATATACTGCCCATGCAGTATGCCAGGCTTAAAATAAGTGGATAGAATATATGTCCATGCCACCGAACATATTGGAGGAAACTGAGTCAGACTTAATCAGATGCACGGGATTGAGATGTCCATGACATCAAGCATATAGGAGGGGGCATAGAAGCCAGGTGAAGAATGAGATGGGTGGGATCAAAACTTCCAGCCATCTGTACAGTATTGTGGGGAAAAATAAAATAAAATATTAAACCAAGAGAATCCAACCTTAACATTTGTCAAAAGCCGTTCCCTCGGCCATACCTTGACTTCATGCATGTCTCCCCTAATGTGACATTTCAGTGTCTGCTCTTGCATGTATTCCTCTTCTGATTGGATGGCATCTTGGCCAACTGGAATCTGATAAATCAGAATAAAGGCAATTAATGTCTTAAATGATAAGTTCCCATAATCCAAGTCTCATATGGATTTAAAAATTGAGAATAGTAAATGATTACAAAAAATGTGAATACATCTTAGCTCAGAATATAATATATAATTATGCAACAATTTCAAATACCCTTTTTTATACTAATTATAAAATTACTTTTGTGAAAAATTAGAACATATTTAAATATAAGTTAAAGCACAACACAATCTCAAAGAAAACTTTTTTTTTTGAAAAAAGAAAACTTTTACAAATGTTCCCCTCTTTTTTTTTGGAATATGCTTATCAAAAATAATACTTCTAGAATCAATTTACACTTGCCATGGCAACCAATTTGCCAGGGAAATGCTTTAAAGAGTTTGATCAAATAATCAGTTGAGAGAAAAAAAAATAGCAAAAACAAACAACTCAGAATATGGGAACACAATAACATTGTATTATGAAATCAAAACCATCTTGCAATGTTTCAAAATATAGATTAATGAATAGAATAAAATACACATGAAAGAATAAAAGACAATGAAATTCAAACTAGGGAAATCTAAATTAATATGAACTTAAGATTAATAAGAGTATTACAAAATATAAACTTGATCACATGACTATAAAAGCTTTTACCAATATTCTCTTTTTTTAAAACTAAGTATAAAACACAATCTCAAAAGCTTGAAAATCTCTATGAAAATAAACCCATACCATTAATCTCAAAATGTAGGTGTAATAGCATAGAAATCCTATGTAATCTCTGAACTGATGCTATTACTCTGAGTGAATTCAGAACACTTTTTTATTCTGATATCTAAAATCCCCAATAATCATATCAATACCTTGCTGCTTACGTCTACATTTCTGTAAAATATATACCCTTCCATAACAAAAGAAGTGGAGTCTTGAACTTTGTTGATGATTGTAATTCTTATTCATCTTAAGTTTTTCTTCTTTAACCCCTCTGTCTGTCATTCCTTTCACCATACAAATGCTTTATAAGGTTACTAATTAAAGACAAAAGCAGATTAGCAAAATTATTAACAAAACAAGCATATCTGGAATTTAAAGGGTTTTCTAAGGTTGTCCCAGAATCACAGTTCAGCTGAGGTAGGGCTAAAAATGCAGGTAGAGAAAGCTGTGCATGTGCAAGATCAGGACCTGAGAAAGGTGGATTAGATCTTGTGACCTCCCAGGCAGGAGAATCAAGGAGAGGAGGTGGGGTCCCTAGAGAAGGGGAGGGGACTACCTCTCCTACATGGTATACAGCCTGGGAATCAAATCCCACTTCTAGGGAATTAAAAGCTTCTCAAGAAGCCTCCAGGCATGCAAAATTAGAGCAAAAATTAGTGTTATAATTTGGAAAAGTTACATAAATCAGAGCTTTCTCTGAAAAAGCATGGCTGGGAGAGGGGGGGATATTTATATTCCCTTGTGTGAGCACCTTGCTGGCTCTTCTAACAAAAACAAAAATAAAGGTAGAAAATCCACAAAAACAAAGCATTAATATGATCTTATCTCCCATTTGTCTGGTTAAACAGACTAAAATCAAAAATATGGTAATTAGGGAGTTTAAAAGGTCCATTTGGAAAAAAAAATTAAAGGGAAAACAACTGGTACTTAGCAGTTTAAAGGGACAGGGTAGGGGAAATTTCTTACCCAACCGGAAGATCAGAAGATGGAGATTTCAGCTTTCCTCTTCATGGTCAGCCATCTGTTAAAGGCTAAAATTCTAGCTAGTCTGTCTAAAATATCTAATGAGTGGTTGCCAATAAATTATAAGCTTTAGCAAGAGTTAGGCTTTTAAGCATTTATTAAGGAGAATAAGAATTTGGTAAAGAGAGGAGAAAAGGCCTACAGTCATCTATCTATTAAAGGGAGAACACATTTTCTAGCTCCCCTCTCTGCCAGAGTCCACAGGAAAGAGCCCCAGTCAGAGCGCCAGGCTCCCCCTTCTTCCTTCCACAAGCAAATGTCACTTCTTGACACCAAAGGAAAGACGCATGGTCTTGCCCTCAAAGACTTTCACCTCATGGGTGGAGCTCTTCTACAGTAAGTCTCCAGCAGGTGGCATCATTCCAATCATTAAAATTCATTCATTCATTCATAACCTCAAAGATTTAGAGATGGAAGGGAACTTAGAAATCGTAGAGTCCAACCTCCTAGTTTTCCAGATGATCCCAAGTTGGCTCAGAGAGTTTCAGGTCACACAGGTGACAAGGCTCCCAAGTGTCTGAGCCAGAATTCAAACACAGATCTTCATGTCTCAAATGGAAACACTTCATTAATCTCTCCCAATTAAATAAGTATTTACTACTTATTCATTTAAAAAGCATGTATTAAAGCACTGTGCTAATCTCCGGGGATAAAAAAAAAAAGACAAAAATAGAAGTATCTACCTCCAAGGAACTTCTATTTTTTTGTTAGGGGAACAGTATGTCCACAGATAAGTAGACATAAAATACATGCCTAGTGATTTGGGGGGACAGCACTAGTGACATGGGAATGAGGAAAGCCAGGGAGAACTTGAGTTGAAGTCTGAAGGACACTAGGGATTCCAAGTAATGAAGGGGAGAGAGGGCTTGCCTTCTAGACAGAAGATTTACTAGTTGAGGACATGACTGTGGGAGATGGCTAACCAAGAGCAAGTAAATCAATCTGGCTGCAGTGTGTGTGAGTGTGTGTGTGTGTGTATACACACGTGCGTGCGTCTGTGTGGGGGGGGGGCGGGGGAGAGAATCATTCAATGAACTGGAAAAGCTAGCCTAGAGCCATGTTGTGAAAGACTGGCAGGAGAAAAACCTATATTTTATCAGAAATACTCAAAAATCTTTTAGGATGAGAGTAGAGATGATTCCTGTATTGGGGTAGAGGGGAGAGTTCAGATTCATTAAATGATCTAGAGAAAAGTATGGGGTAGTGGGAGCATGATAAGACTTAGAGTCAGAAAGACCTGAATTCAAATCCTCCCTATTAGCCTCACACTATTTGACCCTGGAAAAGTCACTGAAACTCTGAGCCTTAGTTTCCTCTCCTACATAATGGGTATATTACCTTTAATACTAATTTTTCAAAAAGTTGTTACAAGAAATAGAAGGTATCTTGAATGTAAAATACTTTGCAATTCTAAAAGCTATGTATAAATATAAATTATTAAATTTTAAGAAACTATAATTAGGAAGCAGTATAGTATAATATGGAGAATTCAGGATTTGAACTCAGAGTGCCTGGATTTTAATCCCAGCTCTCCCACTGATGAGTTGTGTAATATTGGAGAAGTCCCATTTAAATTATCTGTACTATTTGACTGGGTGGCCAGGAAGAAACCTTGCCACTCTAAATAGATAATTTCAGGAAATAAAGGGGAGATTGCATGTACTTATACTGAAATACCCAAGAAAAATGATTGAAATGAGGGAGAAAAGAGGAAGAATGAAGTCCGTACTAAATCAGTGAAATATGAATTCAATGGAATATTAAAATGACATTTAAAGGAGGGAATGAATATTAATGTTTTATGTTGCTCTATGGTAACAGCTTGGATTTTAAGAATTGGAAAGGATATGTTTCCCCAATCTAAAAATAATGAAAAATAGTGGATGCTGTGACCTTTACTATCCTTGCCCAAAGCAAAGAAATCTGGACTCTCCTCAGCCATTCTGAACTTTCCCAATAAACACTGAGCTGTGTAAAATAGGAGAGCTCTGTGAAAATCTTTGAAAATTAGCCATTGTTAAAAAAAATCCTTGTCAAGTTCTCTTCTGAGTTGTAGGATGTGCACAGAAGAACATCATGAGCTGGATTTGCTCCCCATGAATAAGAATTACACCTTTTTAACACATTGAATGCAAAATACAATCTCTCACTGTGGATCCTTTGTCTTCATTCTCCATTGATATGGTTGCCTATTTTCTCTTTGATTGGAAGTCACCAAGTGTCAGAGTAAAAAGGGACCTCAGAGAGCATTTGGGTGAACTGATAAATGAACAGGAATCCCTTCTTCCATACCTCCATGAGAGGTCATTCAACCTGTGAATACCACAATGATGGAAAACTCCTAGGGAAAAAAAAAAAACTGGAAGCTTTATCTCTATAACTCACACCCAGTGTTTCTGGTTCTCATATTCAGGCAAACAGGAAAGGCCCAATCATTTTTATACTTCTTACTAACAGTTATTCTTCTATCCTGGATTTGTGTAGTTGATTATTCATCCCAAATATAAGCATTTGCATGTATTCCTCTTAAATTTATATCTTTTAATTTCAGGCTATTTCTCTAGATTGTAAAGACTTTTCAGGGGATGGTTTGTTGCATTTTAATCTGTGGCTAGGTTGTTCAGCATAATTACACAATTAATTTGTTGAGGCAGGTAGACCTTAGAGTACCAACCTTAGAATCAAGAAGACCTGAGTTCAAATCCAGATTTAAAATTATAGTGTTGCCTTTGGAGTCAAGAATATAAATTTCAAAACATGCCTTCGAAAATTATTAGATCTATGATTCTGACCAAGTCGGTAAACCCTCTCTCAGCTTTAATTCCCTTGACTGTAAAAGGAAGAGGTTATACTTATTATAAGGTCTCTTTTAGCTCTAAATCTGTGATCCTATGAGCTAAGTCTTTTTCTGTGACTTTTGAAAACACTTCTTTTTATAGAATATGAACTCACCCATTGAAATTTTGTTATGACCATCTTCATGCTATAGTGTTATGAGAAGGAGATTGTCCCCAAGAAGAATTGACTACTTTGGAGCTGCCCCTTGGTTGCTTCCTAGAAATATGGGTTTCAGAAACTTGGGATGCGCCCAAGGCTGACCCAGCCTGTGAGAGCCCAGAATTGGGGATTTATTTGTTTTAATAACATTAATTTAAAATACTTTTTTAAACATCCCTTGAGTAATAAAAAGATTTTAGGATGTGTTTTTGAATCACTAAATAACAATATAGAAAATATAACAAAATCTTTTTTTCAATATTAATGTTTAAATTTTATTTTTAACATTCTTTTGTTTTTAAATTTTGAGTTCCAGATTCTCACTGAAATGGAAAATAATATAGATGTAAAATCACGTAAAACATATATGTATATTAACTGTTACAAAAAATAAAGTAAAAAGACTCTACTTCAGTTTGTACTTAGAGTTAATAAGTTCTCTCTCTGCAAGTGGATAGCATTTTTTTTATCATGAAACCTTTGGAATGGTCTTAGATCTCTCTATTGATCTGAGTATCCAAGTCTTTCACAGTTCATCATCATTACAACATTGTTGTTTCTGTGCACAATAATCTCCCAGTTCTGACTTCACTTTGTTTCAGTTCATATAGGTCTTGCCATTTTTCTAAAGCCACCACTCTTATCATTTCTTATAGCACAATAGTATTCAATCACAAGCATATGACCTAACTTTTCCAGCTATTCCCACATTGATGAGCACTCCCTTAATTTGCAATTCTTTGCCACCACAAAAAGAGCTGATATAAATACTTTTGTACATACAAGTCCTTTCCCCTCATCTATGATCACTTTGGGGTAGAGAACCAGCAATGCTATTGCTGGCTTAAAGAGTACACAACATTTTATAGACCTTTAGGCAGGGTTCCAGATGATTCTCTCTCCCTCCCTCTTAGTGGTTGCTTCCAACCACTGCCTCCCAGAATCTCCTTTCTAATATACCATATTTCTGATCTCCTTCCCTTCCTATCTCCTTATTGGGTAAGATAGATTTCTATACCAACTAAGTCTCTATATATCCACATACGCACATATATACATACATATATACACATATATACACACATACACACACACATATACACCATATATATAATGTATATACATACATACTTCCCTCTTTGAAGCAATTCCTATGAGAGTGATTTTGAAGCACTGTCCACCCACCCCACCTATTTGTTGTGTGCCATCTTTATGAGAGAACATTTTTCCCATTCCACTTTTCCCTTTCGCCTTCTTCTAGTGCATCCCTCCTCACCCCCACATTCTTTCTTTGGAGATCATCCCAACAAAATCTACTCAAACATTTGCCCTTTGTCTATGTAGACTCCTTCTAACTGCCCTAACACAGTTCTTAGGAGTTGCATGCATCATTTTTCCATATAGGAATATAAATGATTTAACTCTTAGAATTACTCTTTCATGTTTACATTTTTCATGCTTCTCTTGAGTCTTCTGTTTGAATATCATATTTTCTATTCAGCTCTGGTCTTTTCATCAAGAATGCTTGAAAGTTCTGTATTTGAATAAATGTCCATTTTCTCACCTGAAAGATGATAATCCATTTTGCTGGGTAGAATACCATATTCCAAGGCCCCTTCTGCTTTAACATGGAAGTTGCTAAATCTTGTGTGATCCTGACTGAGGATCCATGATATTTGAATTGATTCTTTCTGGCTGTTTGCAATATTTTCTCCTTGACCTAGGAGCTCTGGAATTTGGCTAAAATGGTCCAGGGAGTTTTCATCTAGGGATCCTTTTTCAGGAGGTAACTAGTAGATTCGTTCAATTTCTATTTTACTCTCTGGATCTAATATATCAAGGCAGATATTTTCCTTCCTTAATAATTTCTTAAAATATGATGTCTAAGTTTTTTTTTTATCATGGCTTTCAGGTAGTCCAATAATTCTCGAATTCTCTCTTCTCAGTCGATTATCTTGGTCAATGGGTTTTCCAATGCAGTATTTCACATTTTCTTCTTTTTAAAAATTCTTTTCACTTTGTTTTGCTGTTTTTTGAAGTTCCACATAGTCATTAGCTTCACTTGCTGAATTCTTATTTTAATATTTTTTTTCTTTGGTGAAATTTTGTACCTCTTTTTCCATTTAAGCAATTCTGCCTTTTAAAGATCTCTTTAGTGAATTTTTTCACCTCCTTTTTGATTTGGTTTACTCTACTTTTAATGGCTTTCTTTTATTTAGTGAATTCTTGTACCTCGTTTACTTTTAGGTCAATTCTGTTTTTTAAGGCATTATTTTCTTCAGCATTTTCTGTGCCTCTTTAACCAAACTGTTAATACTTTTTCCCCGTGTATGTCCTTTGTTGTTGTAGTTGTTAATGTTTAGTCATTTCAGTTCTGTATTACTTATTTTGACCCCCCATTTGATGTTTTCTTGGCAAAGATACTGAAATGGTTTGCCATTTCCTTCTCCAACTCATTTTACAGGTGATGAAACTGAGACAAACAGGATTAAGTGACTTGTCCATGGTTATTAGCTAGTAAGTGTCTGAGGCCAGATTTGAACTCAGCAACATGATTCTTCCTGACTCCAGGCCTAGTACTTTGCCCACTGTACTGGATGGTTGGGAAGGTCTAGTACCTTTTCCAGGCTGTTTATCTACCTTTGATGTTCATCTTTCATTGACTTTTCACCTGTGACTCCAAGAATCTATAGCATGTGCAGTGGTTACATCCCAGTAAAACTATCTCAATAGATGCACTAAACCAAGTTGAGGGTAACCAACAGACCTCAAAGCTGTTGGTGAGTTAGGAGGATGTCTACTCAAGCATATGAAGACTTCGCCCAGTGGAATGGAAGGATGAGAACAATGTGTTCCTGTAGCCATGAGGGTACCTGAAGCAGGGGCTTTGCAATCCTTAGAATTTGGTCAGATGTCAAAGATGTCAAGGTCATCCACTGCATTCTGGACCATAATCCATTGTCTTGACTTTTGCTTTGCCCCTGGAATTTGATGACTCTGGAATAGAGACTGAGGCTGATGACTTTGTGCAACTGCTTCACTTAAATCCAATTCACAACCAAGTCAAGGTATCATCCTGTAATGGCATTGGTTCTCTTTGAAAACAAAGGAGGGACTATAATACTCTTTTCATAATTTTCTTATATTACTCTAATTTCTCTTACTAATTTTTTCTACCATGCTTTTCTCTTTCATTAACTTTTTCAGGAATTCTTGCTGCCCTTAGGTCTAATCAGCATTTTTGAGCCTTGTAGTTGTATTCTTTATGTCTTGGTCTTCCCTGACAGCATAGTAGATCTTTATGGTCAAGTTCTTTTCTTGTTGTTGTTGCTGTTTCCTCATTTTCCCAGTTTATTTTTTTCACTTTGAACTTTTGTTCAGGTTGGGCTCTGCTTACTTGTGGGTGGGAAGGAATTGTGCCAAGCTTCAAGCTTTTTGTGCTGCTGTTTTTAGAACTCATTCTGGAAGTCTGCAAGTTTTGGGTGTTTTCAAGGGGGGGTTATCTTGGGAGAAGGGTGGTCACTTCTCTCCTGGTCTGTGCTCTAGTATTTACCTAGGAAGGGCCCCTGCTCCCCTAGAGCCATGAGAAGTAGTGCTCTTCTTGGGTCTGGAGATGTAATGGTGGCCTCTTCTCCCTTATAACTGATCAAAAGTGCAACTGCAACCTAGTACTGCTGGTGAGCAACAGAGCTGCCAATCAGCACCAGCTTATAATCTCTTTCTGACTAGTTGTCAACCCCCATAACATCACTAGGCTGACAACTCCAAAAGTTTCTGCTGCCACTGCTATTGCTGCTGTTCTGATTGCCTCCATGGCCCACCACTGGTACTCCTGCCATGCCCTAGGTCTGTGCCCACCCTGGTGTTGCAGACCTTTCCTAAAGACCTCCTAAGTGGTCTTAGTCTGGAAAAAATGTCTCCCTCTGACCTTTTGTTGGCTCTCCTACTGCAGAATCTGATGTGAGACATTATTTTAAAGCTGTTTAGAGGAGAATGTAAAGACAGTTCACCTGGATCCCAGCCTGTATTCTGCCGTCTTAGCTCTGGCCCATAATGAAGCCATTTCAGTACTATATTCATTAAGCCCTGCAGAAATGTTTTATAAGACTTACTATCCTGAAAATCAGAGGTGGGCAGGTAGCTGTTTTTAGGCGTTAGAGACATGGACAAACCTAGCATTTATACAGGCCCTCCTCAAAGCCTTAGTATACTTTTCAGCTTTGCGTGGATATAATATAGGTAATTCATATACATATATGTGTGTATTTACATATGTGTATGTATGTATGTATGTGTACATATATACATACAAAGAGAGATGGAGATAGATGATAGATAGATAGATAGACAGACAGACGATAGATAGTAGGTTGGTAGGTAGACAGATCACCACATAGATTCTAGCATTTGAGCCTTAGGAAAACAAGTACAGTAGGTATTGTCATTCCTGTCTACCAAATTATTGAGCTATATGGGATCATCAAGGTTATCTGACCCAATCTCATTCTGCAGATGTAGCCAGTGTGGAAAGCAACAAGAGAGGAAATATATTTTTTTCTACCCAATGATTTAAAATTGGCCCTAATACATTATGCTTTTCATTTGGTTTCTTTAGGCCACAAATCAAATGTTCCTGCTCTATTATTTGTTTTAGTTATTTTGTATTTAATACATGTACAAGGACTAGAAAATGGTGGATTCAATTAAGGAAACCTTCATTAAATGTCTACTGTGGGACAGACACTGTCCTGTAGATATAAGCGGAAGAATGAAGCTATCCTTGCCCTGAAGGAACTTAGCTTCTCCTGGGGACTTAATGAAGAAAATACAAGGCAAATTCAAGTAGAGACTGGCACCTACTCTGTGCCAGGCACTCTTTTAAGTGATGTTGTTACAAAGAAAGGGGACAATACCTGCTATCAAGGGGGGGGGCTTATAGTCTAATATCCCTCAGACAATATGAGCCTACTTTGTGCCAAGGATTTTGCTAAATACAGAGGATAAAAATAAGGGCAAAAGACAGTTCCTTCCTTCAAAGAGCTTAAAGTCTAATGAGAGCAACAACATGCAAACACCTAATAAGAATTATATAGCATTTACTATGTGCCAGGCACAGTACTAAGTACTTTACAATTATTACCTTATTTGATATTCAAAAGATAACACTGTGGAAGAGGGATTCGCTTTGTTCTTGTTGGTTCTGGAGGGCATAAATGGGTACAAGGATTGGCAGTTGCAGAAGGGCAGATTTCAGCCCAATACAAATCAAAACTTGTCCTAAATTATAACTGTCTAGTAGGATGTAGTAGGAATATGATAGCAGTCTTCACATATATAAGATGTCTTCTGGGTAAGATGAATTATACTGTTTTTGCTTAGTCTCAGTAAGAAAAACTATAAGCAATCTATTGAATTTTTTTTGGTGGGGTAATGAGGGTTAAGTACCTTGCCGAGGGTCACACAGCTAGCAAGGATCAAGAGTCCGAGGCCAGATTCGAACTCAGGTCCTCCTGAATCCAGGGCCGGTGCTCTATCCACTGTGCCACCTAGCTGCCCCCAATCTATTGAAATTTTAAAGCAGCAAATTTAGACCCAATATCAGGACAAATGCTCTAACAGTTAGAGCTGTCCCAAAGTGAAATGGTCTCCCTAGAGAGGTCAAGGGTTTTCCCCTGACTAGAGAGAGAAATGGCCTGTCATTAGAGGAGTCCACACTCAGATAGAAGGAGGGTGACATAAGCTCTGAGCTCTCTTCCAACTCTGAGATTCTGTGATCTCATGCAATATACCATTACATTTGTGGACAATTCAAATTGTTAGAAAGCTCTTTATTTAAACAGAATCCTGCCTGGCTCTGGACCTATGCGGACTGAATTTTTACTAAGCATAGGTCCAGATTCTGTTTAAATGAAGAACTTTCTTACAATTGGAGTTTTAAGAAGTCAATTCACTTCCCGGGTTTACTAAGTACAAAAATTCATTAACATCTCTCCTCCATGAGTAAGCCTATAACCATCTAACCTGTTCTCATAGGCATAGGTGTGTAGGTACATCTGAGGCACCCAAATGGCTACTTCTATATATGCAATGGCTATCAATCAAAACATTGATTATATTTGATATTTATGATATTCATAGGTATGTATGTACACATCAAATTGATAAAGAAGAAAGAAGAGGGAAAAGTGAAATAGAAGAAATAAGAGAACAGACAGAAGAAAAAGAGATAGATTCATGTGGGGGATTGTGTCCAGTCCATCATAGCCAAATAAATTCTATATTTATTGTTGGAGAGGTCCTTAGAATCCATCTACTCCACCGCAGTGGATCCTTATTTCAAAGATTAGGGAACTGGAGAACAGAATGAAAGTGACTTGCCCAAGGTCACATAGCTAGTAGGTCTCAGAACAGGTCTTCAAAGTGAGGCCACCTGATTCCAAATGCAATGCTCTTTCTGTGGTACCAATTTCATAATTGGGGAAGAATTTCAAGGGAAGTTCTTGGGATACAGTAGGAAGACCACAGGAGTCCTAACTCAGATGCTTATAAACTTACCATTGGTGAGTCTTCTCTTCTATCTAGAAAGGATATTTATCATATCAATTTTTAAGTTAACATAGGATTGAGGAATCTCAAAGCAGAAAGTATTTAGATATCAGTCAAGTCCAATGTCCTTGATTTAGAGCAAGTCTTGGGTTCTTCCTAGTCTCTCTTTTTTGGGGGGGCGATAAGAGTTAAAGGCCCAGGGTCACACAGCTAGTAAGTGTCAAGTGTCTGAGGTCAGATTTGAACTCAGGTCCTCCTGAATCCAGGGCCGGTGCTTTATCTACTGCGCCACCTAGCTGCCCCTCTTCCTAGTCTCTTGAGGCTATTAGGACAATTTATTTTTTTTAAAGCTTATGTACATAAATTATCACAACTGAAATGAAACTCACCCCCTGGCAGTTATCCCATTCTGTGGAGACAGATTTTGTAATTGAAACTGTTTTTATATCTACAAACTGATGTTTTCAACATAATTCATCAGCTTCCCCTTTCTCTCTGTCCTGTGATAATTCAAGAATGCTTTCAGCATTAGGCATAAAGGATTTCAGTTAGTCATGTAATGATGTAAGTCGGATGACCAGTTGAAAGAAATGGTGTTGGTTAGCCTGGAATAGAGATAACGTGAGGCAATGTAAGACATAATAGCTTTCTTCAGATGTTTGAAGGGCTGTTGATGGGAATAGGGTGGAGAATTTAGGGAGGAATGTTCAGGCTTGATGTAAAGGATCACAATTCCTACTATTCAGTGGCAGTAGGTCTGACCCACTCTTCCCCACTGCTACTGAGAGCATTCAAACACAGTCTGAATGACCACTTACTGGGTAAGTGAGAATGGCATGTTTTTGAGCCCTACATGGCCACTGAAGCCCCTTCCTACTGTGAAATTCCATGACTCAATTAAATAGATAGGTTTCTACTTTCCACTTGTAAGACTTGTGTTTTACCAGCAGGTGCTAAAGAGAATGGGAAGATTCCCTCTTCTCAGAAAGTTAAACATCATTTAATGAAAAATGACCAGAAATAAAGTAGTTATTAGAATTTAATTAAGGAGCAAATTATGTTTTATAATAGTTTACAATGTGATCCTGCTTACTAAAAGTGGTGATCTCCATTTTGCAACTCCACAACTTTATTTCTATGCAGCAACCAAATTATCTTAATGGGCAGAGGAATGACAAATTAGATGAATGCCTTCCCCCTGAGTCATTTTCTGTTAAAGACACATCACTGGGCTGCAAGATGACAAACTATGTGTTCAAAGTGACAAATCATTTAATTAAAATTTACAAGTGGTTAAATACTGGTTGACCCGGATAGAGGCTGGTATCATGAATCAATTTCAGAGGAGAAATTCGGCTTTTCAGAGAAATCGATCCTAAGCAGCTACCATACTTTCCTGGAGTGGACATCTCTTGCCAACCTTCTCAAAAGGCCACTCTGAGTCAAATGTGCCAGGGTTGCATTCAGCCAAGTGAAAAAGCAGTTGAGGTGTTATTCAGGGCATCATTTGAACTCTCTCTGCTTTCATGAATATTTAATGTCACGCCCCATGTTCAAGTAAAATGCTCCCAAATCTTAAGAGAAAATAGCTCAAATTTTGATGAGTTATGGTTTTTTATTGCATATACAGGCCACTGGAAATTGCAATCATCTTTCATGAAAAGGCTGGGTAGTTTTTATTGTTTGAGGAGAAGGGTGGCCGCTGCATTTACTTACTAATACAGTAAATGTAAAATTACCCAAGTAACATGCTTTATTATTTATGCCGCCAACCACGTAATAGGAGGATAGTTTCATAAAAAATATAAATTAGAGAAATTTCACATGCCAGCAGGCCATAGATCTGTTTTATGCCTCTGACTTATCCCGTGCCCTTCCATTTTTGTCATGGCCAGTAATGACACATATTTAAGTGTTGTGGAAATGTAGATTAAAATATGATACATACATGGCAAACTAATTGCTTTCCTGGGTGATGGTCTGCTTTATAAGATCTATCATTAGTTCATGATCCAGGTTGATTTTTTTAACCACTTCCTATGTTTTAGGCATCCATTTTTGCTGGATAAGGTGAGCAGGTTTTTAGAAATGATGGGATTGGGGCAGCTAGGTGGTGCAGTGGATAAAGCACCGGCCCTGGATTCAGGAGGACCTGAGTTCAAATCTAGCCTCAGACACTTGACACGTACTAGCTGTGTGACCCTGGGCAAGTCACTTAACCCCCATTGCCCTGCAAAGAAAAAAAGAAAAAAAAAAGAAATGATGGGATTGATTTTCATAGTAAGAATCCCTAAGATATGAATGACACACCTGTGTAAGGCCTGGATATAGGATTGCTTGGAGAGCTATAAAGGTTTCCAAAAAACATTAGACTCTGCTATTATATGTGAATATTGATTTAGAGTTAAAGGAAATTTAGAGGAAGAAAAAAAGCAAAGAAAGAAGTGTTAACTAAAAGTCACAATGAAAAAGGAAGAAAGGAAGGAATGAAGGAATTAAGAATTTATGAAGTACCTATTATGTGCCAATCACTTTACAAATATTATCCCATTTGATCCTCATAACAACCCTGAGAGGTAGATGCTATTATTATTATTACTATTGTTATTATTATTAATTTTTATTATTTTATAGTTTAGATAACTAAGACAGAAACAGATCAAGTGACTTATCCAGGATCATACAGCTAGTAAAGATATGAGGCCAAATTTGAACTCAGGTCTTCCTGACTACAGGCCCCAAATTCTGTCCCTTGTACCACCTAGCATAGGATCTTAGATCTATATGGTTAGAAGGTACCTCAGAAGCCTTCTCATCCAACCACCTCTTTTTGCAAATGTGAAAAGCAAAGCCCAGCATTGTTGAGTGAATTGGCAAGGCCCCCTGAGAGCACCAGCAAGACTTCAGAAGGAATCAGTGTAAGGGAGACGAGTCAATGGTCATTTCATTGTACTGAAAGGATTGATTCATTACCAAGGTTATAACTGGAAAAGCCAGAATTGCAGCCCACTTTTCAGATTCTAAATCCAGTGCCTTTCCCTGCACTGCTCTTACAGTTCTAGGCAAGGAATCATCAAAAACTCATCTAGCTTGAACAGTCTCTAAGACATACCAAAGAATGGGCTTTCCAAGCTGGAGCGGCCTTAGAGTTTATTCTAGATCAACCAAACCCTCATCCCCCACGCATAGACTTTGAGGGCAGGAAGTGGTTTCTTCTCTCTCTCTTCTCCTTCCTCCCAATCCCTATCCCTAGCATCCCCGTCATCATCAGTGCCATGCAGAATGGCTGGCACAGAGTAAGCACTTCATAAATGCCTGCTGATTATGTAACCTCAGAAGAGTCACGTAAACTCTACATATCACATTCAATTCCCTTAAGTTATCAATTGGGGAAATATGCCTCGAGAGAGAGTCTTCAGTGAAAGATCCATTCCCAAATAAAAGCCCAGTACAGGTAAATTTCCCTCTGTCTCTGTCTCTCTCTCCACATAGATGTGTACATATATTTAAAATAGATCATATAGATAAATGAATAGCTAGGGGGCTTACTGGGCCTAGAATCAGGAAGTCTTCTCTGTGTGAGTTCAAATCCGGCCTTAGATACTTACTATCTGTGTGGCCTTGGACAAGTCACTTCACCTTGTTTGCCTCAGTTTCCTCATCTGTAAAATGATATGGAGAAGAAAATAGCAAACTCCTCCAGTACCTTTACCAAGAAAACCCCAGATGGAGTCATGAAGAATCAGTCACAACTAAAGCGACTGAACAACAACAAAATATACATAAATATGTGGTGTTTATTTACTTGTGTGTATGTAAGCATAGTGTAAATGAATCATTATTAGATTTTGACTGAAAACTTAGTGCAACTTAGCCTATTTCACTCTTACTATTCTGAAATTTGCAAAGGGAAAGAAAAATTTTCTTTTTGTGGGGCAAGGCACTAAAATATATACGCTCATTTTAAAATTACTTTTAATTTTTCAGTTAAGGGAAACATCTTAGCACTATCTACCCCCAAGAAAGAAAATGCTTCTTTTTTTCCCTTGGCCAATTTCAAAATAGTGAGAGTTAAATAGGCTAAGATGTACCAAGTTTTCTGTTGAAACTTAATAATAATTCATTATTTACAATGTGCTATATGACTCCACTTTAAATGTTCAAAGCCAGAGAAATTGAGTTGATTTATGAGCATAACCATCAAAGGTTACCTGCTAACACATAGATTGAATATGCTGTATAAGTCAGGCATTTGTTTCCAATGCCAGGCTTCAATTGGATGGATAACTGTGAAATTGAAAATCCATTTTTTTTAAGAAAAAGACTATTTTACAAAAGGTCAAAAGTATACAGTTTTTACATTCTCTGTCAAAATTAATGGCCCAAATAATGTCTGTAATGCTGTTTACAATATTCTGGGAAACACACAACCCCTCATTACCTATAGCAGTCATAAATAATTGTCAGGAATGCAAATGAGAAAAATTCTATCAAATTAAAATAATTAGTTCTCCAGTTAAAATTTCCTCTTGCATTAAAATCCTCTTGCTTTCTCAAATATGACACTGAAAAATGAAGGAATCATTTAACACACTGTGGCAGAGGCAGTGCTCAAATGTGGATCTGTGATACATGCACAGATGACAGATAACAAGGGTAATGAAGATTATGTCATTTTCTGGGCATTCATTCATCACCTTGTTTTCATTCTCAGGCTCTGACACACAGTTGAGAAAACTAAGCACCCTAAAAGATATTTTCCTTTCACTTTTACCACTGTACACAGAATGAGAACCAGGGAGTTTTAGAATTAGACGAGATCTTAGAGGCTATGCCATCCAACCTGAGTCTGACCAAGATAAGGAGTCATCCAACCTTCTCGGAAGGAGTGAGAGGAAAGGATGCCATTGGGGAACTGTTTGAGAGAAGAATGGGTGATCATATGATGAAAGGGAATGATTACCATTGGACATCCTATGTGCTTTACTGCTATTTTCTTAGTATTAGGACAAAGGAATGAAGAACCCTAGAATGATGCCCCTGATCCCTGAAATGAACATAAGGAAGGTGGTGCAATAAATAGAGCACTGAGTTTGGAATTAGGAAAGCTCATCTTCATGAGTTCAAACCTGATTACATATACTTACTTGCTATATGAACCTGGGCAAGTCACTTACCCTTTTTACCTTAGTTTTCTTATCTATAAAATGAGCAGGAAAAGGAAATCCACTCCAGTATCTTTGCCAAGAAAACTCCAAATAGGGTCACAGAAAGTCAGACTCGACTGAACAACAACAAACATGAGAGTATAGCTAAGTCCCATTCTGTCTCATTGCAGGTCATTTCCAAATCAATATCATTACAGATCCATTTGAGTATTTGAGCATAGTTTGTGTTGAAATCCATCCCTTCTGTGACAACCCAGATCACTCTGACTCCTTTTAAACATCTCAGATAAATGACCAGGTTAGATTTCATTGGTGTTTATCATCAACATTACCTTGAAAGGCTGGCTTTCATTTGATTGGATACTCCCTCCACAAAAATGGATAGAAGCCTGTTGATGAGGTGTCTTAGCTAAAAAATAAATCGTCTGGGGTCCAGCTTCTTGGTGATGAGCCTGTTCACACTTACTTAGGTAGACCTTGGGTAACAAACAACTTTTTCCGTTATGGAGCACATATTCCCAACCTCTCCAGCTTTGTAGAGCTTGTTCCCCCCACTTACAGAGGTTTAGAGAATTCAGTTACCTCCAGGTCATGATGAGGCAATGGAGGAAGGCTTTACAAGATGAGTACTAGTTTCATCAGATAAATATTGGTAACAGACATTGGGTAAAATAATGTGATCAACCATAAGCAGGATTTGAAATTTGTTGTGTCCATAAAAAGTTATGTTTAAATGCTATATGAAAGAAAATTGACTGAACCTGTGATATCCTTGTTTTAAGTAATTCCTGGGTGATTAAGCTTCTTCCAAAACAAACAAACCTGTCTGCAACTAACAAACTTCTAAGGCCTCCTTCTAGAGGAAGTGAATTGTCCAGGGTCAGACATAATGTCATATACTTGCATTATGTGTCAGAGTTGGAACTCCGTAATCATCTCTACCATGAAGCCTCTTTGTCATTCTGGCTCCCATGTTTAGAAGAGATAGACATAGGTCCTGAGCCTGTATGGAATTTCACTGATAGACAGATCTTTCAGTGAGGAAACTACCCTTTGTCGATGTTAGTCAGCTTTGTCAGTGACCTTTCTGAAGCACAAGCATGACCATGAAGTCCTCCTATTCCATAAACTCTTATGGCACCCACTTACTTCAGGGTACAAATATGAAATCTATTTGGTTTTTAAAGTCCTTCCTACCCTGGCCCCTTCTGAGCTTTCTAGTCTTCTTATACTTAATTCTATTCTACATACTCAGTAATTCAGTAACACTGGCCTCCTTACTCTTCCTCCAATGAGATGCTGATCTCCCAACTCAGTGCATCTCCACTGGTTGTCCCTGATCCCTGGAATCCTTTCTCTTCCTCATTTCTTCCTCCTGGCTTTTCTGGCTTCTGTTAAGTCTCAGCCAAATTCTATTGTCTTCTAGAAGCCTTGCCCAGTCTCCCTTCATGCTAGTGCCTCCTGTCCTTTCAGTTTCTCTCCAATGTATCCTGCAGATATCTTGTTAGAAGACAGTTTTCATATTGTCATCCCTCACTAGACAGTGAGATCCATAAAGGTGGAGACTGTGTCTGCCTTTCTTGTATCCCCAAATTCCTGACACATTACAGATAGTTAATATACAACCATTGACTTGTATTCTCAGGACCTAACATATTGTAATGGGGGATTAATAATGAGTAACAGGGGCAGCTAGGTGGTGCAGTGGATAAAGCACCGGCCCTGGATTCAGGAGGATCTGAGTCCAAATCCAGCCTCAGACACTTGACACTTACTAGCTGTGTGACCCTGGGCAAGTCACTTAACCCAAATATCCTTACCAAAAAAAAATGAGTAACAAATGAACTGTAGTGGGGAGACACTTAAGGCGAGGAGACCAACTAGAAGCCATGAGGTGACAAGGCTCTGAACCCAGATAAATAGCAGTGTCAGAGGTCAGAAGGGAACATACACACAAAATCTTATGAGAGAGAATTGATGGGATCTGGAAAAGGATACAAAGACAGAATGGGGAAAATAAATTTAATCGAGTTATGACTGTTTGGACTGAACAATATGGCCTTTGAGTTCTTTCCTTTTCTATGAGTTTTGTGAGACTTGAGGTCAGAAGGTTTGTAGAAAAATATAACCTGTGTCCCCCACCTTCTTTGTTTTTATCCCTTTCCTCACAAACCGCCATAGTACAAATCAAGAGCAATCTTGAAGGGAAAAATGAAGATATCCCCACCCCACCCCCCACTAGGGCTGCCTGAAAGGCTTCTTTTGAAGAGGGTTAAAGGAAGGGCAAGGCCACTCCTTTGTCTTGGTGATGGGAGTGGATATTTATGTGTTGGTGATATGATTCTGAGAATCAGCCTTTAAAAATTAAACAGCAGCTGGTTGGAATCAAGATGCAATACAAAGCTCATAAGTGTCTACTGTATGGCACTTCATCTTCAATTCCCTTCTCTCTTTCCTCACTTCCACCTCCTAAGATCCATTAGTTCCTTCTAGTATCAGATCGAGCATCATCTTCTACAAGAAGCCTTTTATAATCTTCCCAAATCCTAGCACTCTCCCTCTTTCAACTACCTTGTATTAATTCTGTACACATTTTGATGTGTATGTAATATACCTTCTGGGGCTACTTCCCAAACTCCTAGATGCACTTGCTTGAGTCACTACAGTGTAGCTACTGCTTCCATCTTAGATCTAGAACTAACCTTGAAAGGCTGTATTTCTTGTATTTTTGCTTATGAGCCCCTACTAGTATACTTTACATTCATTATCACACAATTCTCAATTAGCTTTTGTCAAAGGTATTACTGAAAATAACCATGAATTGAGGGTACATTTTCCCCTTTATACCCATGGTCTCTGGTAAGATTGTGCATAAACATAAAGTATGATGAATGATGTATACACATGTAGTACACATGTGGCAAAGGGGTAGTTCACAACTCCTTTCAGGAAGTCTTTTCTTTCCCTTCACAGAAATCTCATGGAGTTTCCCTTAAGGGCTCCATTGGACTGTGAGGATTAATGACTCTGTAGAATACATAGCTTTTATTGTTGCTGTTTGTCTGTTATTCTTGAAGAGGACCAATGACATCATATGGGTGATATCTCAACTTGTGCATTAATTAGATTTAAGTGAGGTAGAGCTGAGCAAAGCCATCAGCCCCATTCCCTCCTCCACAGTGTTATCAAAATCCAGTGGCAAGATGAAGTCAGGATGACTGCTGATGACACAGCATGCAGTAAGTTGTGACCTTTGCCTTTCTAAATTAAGGTCTTTCCCAGGTCTCAGTTAGTCTGAAGCAACACCCATTCAATGACTAAACAAAAAGGGTAAGGGGAGGAGGAATAGAAGCAAAATTGCCCATTGAAAGTTTTCTAAGAGAGCAGCTAGGTGGTACAGTGGATAAAGCACCAGCCCTGGATTCAGGAGGACCTGAGTTCAAATATGGCCTCAGACACTTGATACTTACCAGCTGTGTGACTCTGAGCAAGTCATTTAACCCTCATTGCCCCTCAAAAAAAAGTTATCCAAAATCCTGACAGATTTTAATTCCTGATTCCTATCCCATGGAATGTTAACTTTTTACTTGTTTACATTACCAGATCATTTAAAAAATGATTCTTATGTAACTTTTACTTCTTTATTTATTATAAGGGGACAAACTCCTTGAAATTATGTCATCTTAGAAGGCTAGCTTTCAGGATCTGTCTTTGTCCATACTGGTCTTCAGTATGTCTCCATGATACCTTATTTGCTACTGGTTCAATCTCACAGACAACATGGTCAATAGGGAACAGAGAGATGGTAGAAAGAAATGTTCTCTTCTCTTCAGACAATTCCCTTTCAGGGGCTTGACTAGAACTTTTTTTTTTTTTTACTGCTAGAGAGGGGACACATAGTTGCCACTGTGAGTAGATCACTGAGCCTCGAGATAAGAAGATCTGAGTTCAAATTTGGCCTCAGACACTTACTAACTGTGTGACCCTGAGCAAGTCACGTAACCTCTATTTGCCTCAGTTTGTAAAATCGGAATAATAATAGCACCTACACCCCCGGGTTATTATGAGAATCAAATGAGACAATAATTCTCAAGTCCTTGATACGGTACCTGGACCATAGTGAGCACTATATAAATGTTGGTTATCGTTATCATTGGATGATCTACAACTTTTGAGAGAATCACTGAACTAATTGTTCCTTTCATATGTATCACATTAGGTACAATGAAGCTTTTCACCCAGTCACAAGATGCTTCCTGTGGATATATATTTGTCTTTCATCAAGTGACCAAATGTCTTATAAACCTTTCAAATCAAGGACTAATCCTTATACAGATTATAGTAATGATGAGGTTTCATACCTTCTTTACTCTGTTGATTGGATGCTTGATTAATTAGGAGACAAGATGTGTATCTTCACCCTTAAGTGTACATATTATCTGAAAGAAATTAAATGACTTGCAGTTAGTAAGTGTCAATCTGCTATCCAGTTCTTCCTTATTTTAAGAGTAGTGTACTATCCACTAGAGCATATGAAAACAATACAGATAGCTTTAATGCCCAATAGTACATGACAATTATATAAGAGGGTTAGAAAACAAAGTACTTTATGAGATCTGAGCAGGGGAAATATCTGTATATTAGAGCTAGTCAGCAAAGGTCTTGTGGAGTAGGGAAAACTTGAGTTGGTCTTTAAATAATGGGTAAATATTCAAAAGGCAAAGAATTGGGAACAGTGTCAGATCCACAATTTAAATAAATCAGAGGTCTGAGTACATTGTGTTTGTTGGGGGAAGGGGAGTTTGTGGAGACAGTCACTCTTTTACCTGATTGGTCACTGCCACCCTAGTCATTATTTCAAGAAAGTTCTGGCCATGCTGTACTTCAATCCCTCCTCTCTGACCATTTTTTCAGCCTCATTAATTAAGCAATGCTGTCCTCCCTCCTGTCCCACCCCCACCTAGTTCTGCTGCAACATTGTTGGGGGAAAGGGGTGTCAACCTGCTCTCCCATGGGCCCACTCACCTTCACTGGAACTTTCTCCACCCAATTGTCCCTTCTTAGCCATCTCCTCTTAGTGCATTGTCCACCCACCCAACTAGAAGATAAGCTCCTTGAAGTCAAGGAGTGTCATCGTTTTTGTATATATATTCATAAGGCTTAGCGAAGTACTTGGCATATGGTGAGCACTTAATAAATAGGCTGCAAGATGGAGAAGGCATAGGTAGGGGAGTATTATGGGATAAAGCTAGAAACATGGATTGTGTCACGTTAGAAAGGGCTTTTGAGGGAAGAGATTGGAAGGGTGGTTCAGAGAGCAAATTGATGGGACTCAGTGAATGAGTAGATATGAGAAGTGTGAGAGAGGAGAGATACAGTCATGAGCAAATGTAACTGGTCCAGTGGTGGAGTCACAATTAGAAACAGTGAAGGCAGAAAGAGCGATCAGTTTAGAAGAAAATATGTTAACCTCTGTTTTTTCACATGGAGAACATGGAGAAAAATAATGTGACATCCATGTTATTCCAGTGTTTTATACATAGTAAATGCAGAATGAAAGTGTTACTCATTCATTAACCCATCCATCCATCCATACAGCAAGAGCTGGCCTGTAGAGAATTAGAGATATGGGTTTAGAACTCAGAAGACAGAACTGGACTGAAAATGTAGCCTTGGTAACCAAAGTAGGTCACCTATAGATAACTAGTTTCTCAAACCTTGGGACTAAATCGAGATCACCATGAGTGGGGAGAGATGAATAGGGTGTATAAATCACCAGAGGAGTAACCTACATTATGGAGTCAGGAAGATGAGGAGGAGCCAGAGGAAAATGAAGAGAATCCCTGGGCAGAGACTTAGGATGACTTAGTGAGGAAAAAATATTGAGAAGGAAAGAGGGGTCAACAGTGCCAAGAGCTTCCAAAGAGGAAGAGGATTGAAAAGGCTCTCTGGGTTTGGGATGTTAGGATATATTTGGCCAAAAAGAAAAGTTTCATAGTTACCAAAATAGTCCCAGAAGAATTTTTTTATATCAGCAAAGCATTGGAAATAAAGTCAGTGCCCACCAAGAGGAATGGCTACATGATTGTGGCACAGGAATGGAAAGAGGCTACTACTACATTGTAAGAAATGATGATTACTTGGAATTCGAAGAATCATGAGAATATTTTGATGAAATGACCCAGAGTGGTGTAAAAAGAACCATGAAAATAATCTATAGAATGATCGAAAATGTGTCAATGATAGTAACTAGTATTTATGGAACACTTTATAGTGTGAAAAACATTTTACATATATTATCTCCAGGGAGCTTCAACACAATCCTGTGAAACAAGTACAATTTTATCCGCATTTTATAGATGAAGAAACTGAGGCTGAGAGAGGCTACTTGACTTGTCCATGGTCACAAAGCAAGTATACGTCTGAAGCAAGATTGGAACTCAGTTCTTCCTGATTCCACATTTAACACATTATACACTGTGACATCTAATTGGCTCAGAAGAAACTACCAAATAAAGAAACAAAAACATGAACATTGGGTAATGATAGTGACCGAACTTGATGCCTGCAAATACATGATAAAATTTACCTCCCCTACCTACATTAAAAAGATGGGGACCATGAGGGTGAGATATTGCATACATTGTCAGAGTTGGTTGGAAAGTTGGTTCATTTTGAAGAACTAATTTTTCCCCTTTGTTAAAAAAGAACCCTTTGTTTCATTGGCTAGGTAGGGAAGGAGTACATTATTAATTCAAAAATGAATAAGGAGGGAAAACAAAATAGCCTTTAATAAGGAGAATTTCTTTTTAGAACTATCTCATTGATGACCTTTGCAGGGGCAGTCTTGATATCAGTGTGAAAGTGACCTTTTCCCAGATCTCCCTCCCTGAGTCACTACCCAGTACTAGCTTGGAAGAAATCCTGCTGCCAAAAGCTTCGGCAGTGTCTGAAGACAGCCAGAAGGGCAGCGGGGTAGGTGTTGATTGGACTGAGCCAAATGAGCAGGCCAGTGGAGTGCAAAAAGCCCAGAAGAGGGAACTGCTTGTACTGATCAAGAACACCATGTGACGCTTTATGTCCCATGCAGCACAGCTGCTGGAATGGCTTGTTTTTCTGTTGGGAGTAAACCTTATCTCCTAGAAAATGGCCTCCAGGACTTCAACAGGATTTCAGACACCAAAAAGTGCTAGACGAAAAAAAAATAAAGATGTTAATCATAGGCTGCCCCTTGCTGAATTCATCACCACTGCCTGGAGTTCAAAATGTCAGGCCATTGTTCTCATGGACTTGTGTCAAGTCGCTGATTACTGATTGGAGAAGTAGGGAAGGTCCTTTTGTTTCTCCTAAGAAAGACTGTAGGAATTCCTCCTTGAAAGGCAAAATGAACCCTGGGAGTTCTCTGGACAGGACAAAATGGTAATGTTGCCATGATCAGATCATCTGAAAAAGGCCTGGGGATTTTAGTGGCCTATGCTGTGAGGCAACAGTGGTACATGGTGGCCAAGACACTGTGCTGTTGTGAGGATATCACCCCAGGTCTGCTCCCTAACCTGCTCTGTGGCTCTGACAAAAGGCATTCTACATTCATGGGCCTCCCTTTCCCTCATTTTTAATGTGAGGGAATTAAAATTGAGCATACCTGAGGTCCCTTAACAATCTAGATCAATGACCTTTAAAATGGGAGGATAGAAGTCAAATACTTGATAAACCTTGAAGTACTACACTATTATTATTGTTCCTACTGTCCTGCTCCATCTCCTCATCTGCATTATTCCCTCTTATTCTCATATTTAGTGGAGTTCAGGTAGAAAGAAACCATCCTGGAGCAAATGACTGTTGTTGATTGTGCTTAATAATCAGATCACCATTGAGCAGGTGATTGACTGGGGAGTATTACTGGAAAATGTAGGTGGAAGCCCTTAGCTATAGCTGGTAGGAGTGGAAGCCCTTGCCTATCCAGCTGGTGGGATTGCTTTCCCAATTTTTTCATAGCCTACTGGAACATGATGAAAGCATTCACATCTTGAATCCATTTTGCAAATGATCATAGTTTACCTGTTTTAAACTTAACCCTGGTCAATTCCATCTGCACTGAAGCATTTGAAGAAGGTGGGGAATAGGTATTTCTAATTTTTTTTTCAGCATATCTGGCCTTCTTGGAGTACAAAAAATAAAAGATCCACAAACTCTTCAATCCTCTGGACCAATTACAGCTTGCTGGTCTGCAACCTTTGGCTGTTCTGTCTCTCTCTTTTTTCTTTTCTTTCTTTCTTTTTTTTTTTTTTTGCAGGACAATGAGGATGAAGTGATTTGCCCAGGGTCACACAGCTAGTCATTGTCAAGTGTCTGAGTCCAGATTTGAACTCAGGACCTCCTGAATCCAGGGCCAGTGTTTTATTCACTGTGCCACCTAGCTGCCCCTGCCCTGTTTCTTTCTTAAAAACAGTTACATCACAAAGAGTAGAGTATTGCCCCATTAGGTGTTACTACCAGATCCCAAATCTTTGGCATTTCTGTCTTGTGCCAACCCTTTATCACTACTGTAATGGGCATAGGAGTTGCATAGTATATGAGGCCCCTGAAATGGCAATATCCTTCTTTCCATTATCCATGCTATGATCTGGGCAATGGTTTGGGCCCACCTTGGGTTCTGAAACACGTATTCACCCTTTACCTTACGCCAATTCAGTCTTGCTTCCCAGTTGCCAGCACTAAACCCCACCTCTAAAGCACCATACATGTATTCCTTCATGACTTTCCTTCAAATTTCCCTTCATATATTGTATTTCCCCATTAGAATGGAGGTTCCTTGAGGGCAAGGACTATTTTGCTTGCTTGAAATTGTATCTACAGAATTAGCACAACTTTTGGCACAAATCAAGCACTTACTAAATGTGTTATTTAGCAAGGCAGTGCAGTGAAGAGAAGGCTGAGTTGGGGTCAGGAAGCCTTGAGCTTAAATGCTGCTATAGATACATATTATCTGTGTGACCCTGAGGAAGTCAGTTGACCTCTTTTAGTTTGTTCATCAGTAAAATGGCTCAGTGGCCTCAAAGATTCCTTCTGGCTCTACTTATATCATCCTATTTATAGCTCTAAGGAAGGCAGCATGCTCAAGACAAGTGACATGGCATTCCTCCTGCCCTCTCTGAAGGTCAGACCATATCCAAAATGCTGGGTTCTAGTGGGAAGGATGATGAAAAGCCAGTGTCTACAGGAGGCCAAACAGGGTTCTCAGGGCCTTCTAGTCATATAAGAATAAGTTGAGGGGGCAGCTAGATGGCGCAGTAGTTAAGCACCGGCCCTGGATTCAGGAGTACCTGAGTTCAAATCCGGCCTCAGACACTTGACACTTACTAGCTGTGTGACCGTGGGCAAGTCACTTTACCCCCGTTGCCTGCAAAAAAAAAAAAATAAGTTGAAGAAAAAGATCATGTGTAGCCTGGAGAAAAGAAGGCTTAGCACAGGACACGGTATCTGTTATTTAATATTTTAGGGCTATCAAGCAGAAGGTGGTTTTAGATTTATGCCACATAGTTCCAGAAGGCAAAACTAGGAAAAGTGCATAGGAGGCAGCAGTGGTGAAGTGGATAAAGCACCAGCCCTGGATTCAGGAGGATCTGAGTATATATCTATATATATATCTATATCTATATCTATATCTATCTATCTATCTATATATATATATATATATATAGAGAGAGAGAGAGAGAGAGAGAGAGAGAGAGAGAGAGAACGAGCATGGGAGTTGCATGGAGGCAACTTTGTGCTTGATATTTTGAAAGAAAAGACCAAAAAAGGCTTCAGGATAATTGGAGCTGTTCAAAAATTGAATGGGCTGCCTTATGGGGTAATAACTGCCCCCTTTCTGAATGTCTTTAAGTAGAGGCTGGAGGAGTGTTTGTTGGGGTATGTGTGGAAAGGGATTCTTCTTTAGGTTATATGTGGGATGAAGAGTCACTAAGGTTCTCTCAAAATCTTGGGGTTCTATAATTCTATTTTCTGATCCTGAATGGCTGGGGAAGAGGACATTGAGTCAAAAGAAATGGAATAGATAGATAGATGATAGAAAGAGAGATAGAGATGAGAGAGATTCGCATATACATATGCGCTGTGTATGTGCATATGTGTGTTCATGTCTGCATGTATTTGTATATGTGACCATGTGTGTTACATGTGTGCACATATATGTGTATGTGTATATATGCACTGTGTGTAGCTAAAAATGGAATCTTGGCCTAGTAATAAAAAAAATTTGTAAAGGTAGTCAGAGAAATATGTTCACTCATATTGGCAAATGAGGCTTTTTCCCAGAGCCAAAATAGAATTTTGGACCATGAATATACTGGGCTTCTGTAGACTAAGTCAAGAAACCACTAACAAGTAGCTCCAAAGCTAAGTGTTAAGTACCAAAGACTGCATTAAGCATTAGGGATGCAAACACAAAAGGAAAACAATTCCAACCTTCAAAGATCATAATTCTACTGGGGGAAGTACATGTATGTATGTGCAGAAATGTACATGTTTGTGCATGTATGTGTATAAATGCTATATATTATATGAATTTTACATGTATACTATATATATGTGTGTGTTGCATATATACATATACATACATATGCATGCAAGGTGATGGGGGGGGCAGGTATCAGCAGCTGAAGAGAATCTGGAATAGGCTTCCTCCAAAAGTGCCATATAAGCTGAGTCTGGAGGAAAGTAGACATGTTCAGAGGTTGAACTGAGGGGACAGGGGGAGAACATGGCAGGCACTGAACGGGGACATAAGACATGGAAGGCTGTTTGTGCAGCAGCGAGCTTAGCTAGATTGGATGGTAGAATGTGTGACTATGAAATAAGCCTGGATACATAGGTTGGGACCAGGTGGTGAAAGACTTTCAACTCTAGACAGAGGAGTTTCTGTTTGCCCCTATAGGTTAGAGAGATGCTCTAGTTATTATTGAGCGTGGAGACAACCCACTGAGGCCTGTACTTGGGGCAGTCATTTAGCAAGTGAATGGAGCCTGTGTTGTAGTGGAAAGAGGCTGGAAGTTAGAAGACCAATTAGAAGTTGATGCCAATTGTCCAGGTAAGAAGTGATGAGTTGGTGAATGAGGATGATGGCTATAAGTGGAGCAAACGTAACTCATCCAGGAAATATCATGGAGACAAAAATGACAAGATTTGGCCATTGGTCAGATTGATGGGGTGGGAGAGGGGAAAGCTGAGGATAACTGGGTCTGCAAACCTGGATGGTGCGTAGACAGTAAGAGGGAGGTTTCAAAGAGGGCAGATTTTGAAGCCAATAGAATACAAACTGCTCATCAGAGTTCTGCTTTGTAAATGTTGTGTTTGGGTTCCTATGGTGGAGTCAGTTTGAAACACATAGTCATTGGTGATGTGGAAGTTAATCTCAGAAGAGACAAGCAATGAATATATGGATTTATGAGCCATCTGTACAGGCATGATAATTAAGCCTATGTGAATTTAGGAGGTTGCCAAGATTAGAGGATGTGTAGAGAAGAGAAGAGGGCATAGATAGATCCTTGTTCTTCTTCCTGTTGTTCAATTATTTCAGTCATGTCTGACATTTTGTGACCCCATTGGAGGTTTTCTTGGCAAAGATACCAGAGTGATTTGTCATTTCCTTCTCCAGATAATTTTATAGATGAGGAAACTGAGGCAAACAGGGTTAGGTGACTTGCTCAGGGTCACACAGCTATTCAGTGCATACCAGCAAAGCCGACAGAGAAGAGGGGGTCAACCATGTAAGAGGAGAACCAAGAGAAGCGAGGATACTCGGGAGTATGAGAAATGTCAAACTTGCAGAGATGGCAAGAAGGGTAAGAATTGAAGAAAAGCCTGCAGAATGTGGATTTAAGAGACTACTGGACAATTTGAAGAGTTACTAATGAGGCCAGAAACCAGGTTGCAAGGAGCAGAAAAGAAAATAAGAGCGAATGAAGGCAAGTGTTATTGTAGGGAAAGTCACAGAAAAGTCTCCATAAGTCTTGGGTTTGATCACTAGTTTATTATGCTTTACCTGAATCTAGAGCAATCATGTTTTTTGGTGAATGAATGGATGAATAAGTGAATGAATTAATAAAAAAACCATTTTCTCAGTGCTTACAATGTCTGAAGAAGTTTGAGATCACAAAATCAGAGGATCGGAGAATTTTGGAATGGCTAAAGACTCAGAATCCATATATCCCAACCCATTCCTGAAAAGGAATCGCCTCTGAAACAGACCTGACAAAGAGTCATCCAGAGTGTTCTTGAAAATCTCCACTCCCCAAGGCACTCCATTCCATTTTGGAATAGCTCTAGTTCTTAGGGATGAGCCTGACATTTCTACTTTGCAACTTTTCCCAGTATTCCCTTCTGGGACCAAACAAAGTGATTGGAACAACTCTTCAATGGGGCCAGTTGTCAAATACTTGCTGACAGCCATCGTGGGCTCACTGACTCTTCTCTTTCATAGCATAAGCATAGAGAAGCCCTTCAATCAATACTTTTAATTTTTTTCAACTCACGAGCATTTCTATTTTTCTCCTTGCCGTCCAACACCATTTGAAAAAAACAAAATCAAAACCCCCAAATCAAACCCCTTGTAATACAGATGTACAGACAGACAAAACCACCCCTTATTGTCAATGTTAAAAAAGCATGTCTCATTCTGCAGCTTGAGCCCATGACAGCTCTGGCAGGAGGTGGGCAGCATGCTTCCTTATCAGTCCTCTAGGGTGCTGGTTGGTCGCTGCCCCAA
Source organism: Dromiciops gliroides (assembly GCF_019393635.1). Classification (NCBI taxonomy): domain Eukaryota; kingdom Metazoa; phylum Chordata; class Mammalia; order Microbiotheria; family Microbiotheriidae; genus Dromiciops; species Dromiciops gliroides. The sequence continues at coordinate 7,585,321 of NC_057864.1, forward strand.
TCACAATCCTTATGTCTGGTCAAGTTGTCTGGCCTTCAGCCAACCTTCAGATGACATGGACTCCAGCTCCATGGCACCACTCAGGTTCTCCTCCAAACGTGTGGTAGAAGCATTGTTCATTCTAAATGCTGAAGGCAATTGGTTGCCAACACATTAATCCCAAAGGCAGAAGGTCTCTCCACAACATTGACCAGAAGCACCTCTCTGAACTTTTAACTTCCCATTCTAATAGGGGGTCTGTGCAAGTGCACACCCCATCAACTTGCTCAGATGGCATCTCCATGTGGAAGATGGTAGGGAGCAGATGGCATTCTCCACATGGAGGGCAGTAGTGAGCTGCTTCCAAGAGAATCATGATCATGAATAATGCAAGGACTTTGGAGTGACTGGATCATGTGTAGAAACTTAGCAATTGGTTCTGGTCAGCTAAACACTTGGTGCAAGGGAGGCACTTTGATTGTCTCTGGAGGCAATAAGAAGGGCCACATGGTTTTAGCCACTGTCTGTTTGTCTCATATGCTTATGCAGGATGTAGGACTGATTCTAGATCCTGTGAAGTATCAATGCCCCAAGTAGAAAGGAATAATCTATGAGTTTGACCTTCAGGATCCCAGGCAATAGAAGGACAATTTAAGGTGAGGCCATTTCGGGGTGTGAAATTGATGGTACCAATGCTGGCTTAAAAGTGAGTTAAGTTTTGAGGCTAATCTCTCCTCAGAAACTGAAATGGCTTAGATCCCCAGAGGTATTGGGAGAAATGTTTGTTTATTTGTTCTTAGTATATCTTTGAAGCAAAAACTAAAAACCAATTTACGTAAAGTGGTTAAATAGAAGTGGAATTCCAGTCACTGGGCCCCTGAAAGAGCGAAGCACAACCAGCGGAGACCTGAGCCCATGGCAGAGAAAAAAGACACCCACAAGGTCCTCATGATAACTTGAAATCCTGAGGAGGAGGTGGTGTATGTGTCCTAGCTGGCCCTGAGTAAGTGGGACCAAAGTATCCATGTCACATAATAATGTTCTGATTGCATCTGATTCACATCTTCACCAGTGGGTCAACATTGTCATGTTCAGGTGGGTGACTTATCTATAACCTGCTGTCTTTGAGGGTCTTTTGAAAATACAGCAAGTTTCTGTCTCTTCTTTCTTTATATTTTATCCCAGATCCATCCATCTGCAGGTCACAGTGCCAACCACTCTGTCTAGTTGAGAATATGTGTAGGCTCAACGTGGCATGTTTTGATTTAATTATGGAGAGTATATTTTCCCAGCCCGAGTGGCTCACAGGTGCACCTTTATTTTCTTCACACTGCTGTGAAGGCAGCCCTTCAATTTATAGACCTCCAGATTTTGTTTGGACTAAGTCTGCTGAACAGCCTACTCCTTGGAGGGATTTGGTTCCCTGCTAATCCAACCCAATCTCTCACTTTCCATTTGTGCCAGACTTTCCGACTTTGCCCGCATTCATTTGGCAGACAAAGCTACGCTACCACAGGGATGGGAGATGTAAAGATTGGATGAACTGCCATGCAATCTAAATTTTCTCACCTTCTCCTGACCCCATCCTTCCGAGTATGTTAGCAGCCTGGTTCCCTGGGTTTTCAGTTAATTGTTCTCTCCTCCTTTTGTACTCAGCCATAATAATAACTAACAAAAGGCATCAAAAAGCATGCCCAACTTGTTGTCTTGGCCAGAGTGAGCTCTAAGTGGCAGTTGTAACCCAAATGTGTTGCTGTGACCCTGAATCCACTTTGAGTTTAAGAACCAGTTTGGGAGCTTTCTTTTAGAGACAAGATAAACAATCTGTCAGCACAAGGTCAAAGCATGGTTTGCATCTATTTTTATTAAGCATGAGAAAAAGGGTGCAGATCAGAGGGCTAGAAATGAGGAAGATGGAATAGTAAAGGCAGCACCTCCCTGCTAAGGGGACCCCTTCCTTGGGGATTCTCTTCCGCTACCCCAGCCCACAGAGTCCTCTCTTTGGCTCACCCTCTTAGAATCATAATGGAGTTAGAGAATGGACTTGTGGTTTCAGTGGCATAGTGAACTTCTGGAGAGGGAAACTCCTTCCACCAACATAGGTCAATACCTTTCTTTCCTGAAACTTCTAACATCAGAGTGTTGCCTAGTGCATTGAGAAGCTTAATGACTTGCCCAGGGTCACACAGCTAGTATGCATTACATAACAAAATAAGAGTTTACAATTAGATGCTGATTTAAGTTATACAAAGTTTATAGGTTGCATTATCTCATTTGAAGTTTACAACAGCTTGGTAATACAGAAATGATTAAGCCTCATTTTAAAGATAACAAACAGATGGAATAAGTCACTCATCAGTGGTCATATAACTATCAATCAATCAGCAATCATTTAAGTGCCTACTATGTGCTAATTACTGAGGATACAAAGGCAAAAAATATAATAGTACCCTTCCTTAAGGAGCAGGCATTCTTTCTTTTTTTGTTGTTTGTTTTGGGGGATTTTTTTGCAGGCAATGGGGGTTAAGTGACTTGCCCAGGGTCACACAGCTAATAAGTGTCAAGTGTCTGAGGTCGGATTTGAACTCAGGTACTCCTGAATCCAGGGCCAGTGCTTTATCACTTCGCCACCCAGCTGCCCCCTAGGCATTCTTTCAGTGGAGAAAATATGCAACTATAGACAGGTAGATAGATGATAGATAGAAAAATAGATAGGTGGGTAGATAGATAGATAGATGGATGGATGGAGAAAGATAGATATATTATAGATTGATAGATGATGGAGATTATATAGATAGATGGTAGATAGGTAGATGATTGATAAATGGATAAATGGATGGATAGAGATAGACAGATGATAGATGGATGGATAGATAGTAGGTAGATAGATAGATAGAAGATAGGTAGGTAGAGATAGAGAGAGATAAACTAGCATATGTGTATATGTATAATGCAAGGAGGAGCCGCCTCTCAGAGTTATTGAATAGGAGAGTTCCATGGGAATACTTCCACCTTAAAAATATCAATATGGCATGCATTCCTTGCTCCCTCCAGCCAGATCGGCCTACTCGAATCTCCTAGTTTATGATATTCTATCTCAAATCATCATAGCCACCCCCATACCTATAGTACTCTGGTTCCTCACCTGTGCCTCTTCAAAACTCTAAATACCTTGAAGGCTCAGCTCAATCCACCATCTTTCTAAAGCAAGGGTTCTTATTCATATGAGTCCATGTATAGATTTTAGGGTGTTCATGAATTTGTTTCCAAGAATATTTGGATTACTGAATTTCAAAAAATTGTTCAGAAACCTGGAAGGACTTACATGTACTGATACTGAAGGAGAGAAGCAGAACCAAGAGAACATTGTACCCAGCAACAGCAATATTGTATGATGAACAATGGCAATAAATTTGGCTCCTCTCAGCAGTGCAATGATCCAAAACAATTTCAAAGAACTCATGATAGAGAGTGTTCTCAACATCCAGAAAAAAAGAACTGTGGATTATGAATGCAGATTGAACCATACTGTTTCCATTTAGAGGCTGGTTTTATTTTCCTTCTTTTTTGAGGTTTTTCCCTTGTGCTCTGATTCTTCTTTCACAAGATTACTAATGCAGAAATATGTTCAATGTGGAAAAAATTGTTCTCCTTTGTAATCTTACATATTTTATTTGCATTTAAAAATAGGACTCTTAGAAAGGGCTCATAAACTTCAATAGACTTCCAAATGTGTCTGTGACACCAAAAAAACCCAAACAAACAACAAACTCTTTGTTCTCAAACACTTTACTGATTTCTACTCCTCCCCATCCCCTTAATCATTATTGGCCATTTCCCCAAATAGTGGATTATGTATTTATTTTGCATCTATCCTGTACTATGAGATTCAACATAAAAGAATGACTGGGGGGTTAGACACGAAGCTTGAAAGTCCTGGATTCAAGTCTCTCCTCTGACAAATACTGACCAGATAATCCTAAATAACTCACTTAACTTCTCAGGGGTCAAGGCAATTCTCTGAGACTACTGCAGGAAAGAAGCTAACCTGCATTCTTAGGAGTTCCCTCCCTCAAGAGTTTGCTATACCCCTTAAAGCTCAGGTCGGTTCCCTAGCTCTCTAATGTACTTTCTATAAAGTGGCTGGATTCCTCTAGTGGAATATAAGCTCTTGGAGGGCAGGGAGAGTTTTATCTTTGTCTTTGTATGCCCAGTGCCTAACACAATGTCTGGAACTCAGCAAGAACTTAACAGATGTTTGTTGATTGATTACAAACACTTCTCAGAGGATTCTGGAGCTACTCCGGACCTTAACAATTAATCACCTAGTAATGCAAAACCTGAGGTCTAGAGAAAAGGAGAGGGCAAGCTCTTAGTAGCTTTTTTCCCATTATACACATATATGCATATACATGTATAAGTGTATGAATACATTAATAAACATCATATATATCTAATATAATGTGTGTTTATGTACATATATATATAGAGAGAGAGAGAGAGAGAGAAAAGGCAAATGATAATATCAATATAAATGTAGATGCAAATATATATGCACATCTACATTAATGTGGATAGGTAGATAGATAGATAGATAGATAGATAGATAGATAGATAGATAGATAGATAGATAGATAGATAGATCGATCGATAGATCTTCCTGGGTGGGGGTCAAACCCAAAGAATGTTACATTCTAGAAGCTTAATAATGTGTATTGATTGATTGATTGATTATGCCATTCAATCCAAAATAAAATACATTTATTAAGCACTTGCTATTTTCCAGGCATTCTGCTACTCTCTAGATATCCAAGGACAAGAAAAAATGTACCCTACCCTTAAGGAGTTTGCAATCCATAGTGGGATGGGAACAGCCCCCAACAAGGAACACAAAACTTTGTATTCTGACTTTAGACTCCACCAAGGACAAAGTGTGGGAGGTTACTGGGTAGATTGGTTAAGTTATTTCCCCCCCTTTCTGCAGAGAGATCATATCAGAGTCCAAGTTTAAAAGCTACACTCTAATTGTGCTGCAGTCTACTGTCTAAAATGCATAAAACAATCTTGCAGAAAATATGAGCACAGAGATGAGTTCAGCTGAGATATATGATTGGATGATCAAGAGTCAGCAAGAAAGGTAAATTTTCACTTTTCATAAGCATCCTTCTCCCAAGGTATTACTGGGCACCCTCATTCCTCTTTCTGAGAAATATTCTTCAGTGTTTCTATCATGTCAATGAATCTGAATCTTCAACTTGCAATGGACTTCAGCTGCCATCTAGTCTAATTTCTCCCTCAAGAAGAAACCCCTCCCTAACTTCCCCAATAAGTGGTCTTCTGACCAGTGCTTTATCTTAGTGAATGGCAGACCACTTCCTCCATTTGGAGATAGTTCTAATTTGTGAGGCAATGTGTGTATGTGTTTTCTTACTCTCATGCATTGAAGTTGACTTTTGTTTTTGGCCAGTGTTTTGGAACAAAAAACATTTTGAATGTATGTTTAAAAAGTATGTCATAATATTTAGAAGTAGAAAAAAGGATTGCAATTACCCAGTCTGGGGTTCTTAACCTTTAGAGTGACCCATACCTTTCTGATAGTTTGGTAAGACCTATGGATCCTTTCCAGAATAACATTTTTAAATGCATAAAGTACAAATGGTTTTATAGAAACTTAATTGTATAGTTTTCAAAATATCTTTTTTTTTTTAAGTAAGTAGACCCCAGGTAAAAAAAACTCCTGAAAATCATCTCATTTCCTGGATCGAATTCAAAAAGCATGTATGCAGTGCCTCCTATGAGCCAAGAACTGTGTGATGAAGAAACTAAAAGCCAAGAAGTGAAATGACTTGCTCAAGGTCACATAGTATCACAGAAATAGAACCAAAAATATATTGGGCACCATCTGGTCAAATTCTCTCATTTTATAAACGAGGAAATTGAGTCAAGGGGAAGCAGCCTGCCCAAGATTACAAAGATAGTAAATGTCAAAGCCAAGATCTACACCTTCCTCTTCTGATTCAGAATCCAGTGAAACCCCACTTGGCTCCCGAATAATACAGATAGTTAAATAGCAGGGATAGGGATTGAATTTAGGTCCCCAGAAGCTACATCCTGTATCCTTTCTCCTGAAATATATTGCCTTCATTTTGCTTATTGATTCCCCTACCATAGCTGGAGGGAATGTCAAAAGCAAAGAGACAAAATCTATTCTCTCAAAACATTCCTCTTTCTCTTCCTGTGTCCCTTAATGTGACACCCTCATTCAGACCGTTCCCTTATTTTTCCCACCCAAACTTATCTTCTCCCTGCTGAGTCCAAGCTCTTTGCATTCTACATAGCCCTAAATGTAAGTTGCTTCAGCCCAGGGCCATCTTGTAGCTGTTTGAGAAGGAATCTTTGTTGAGCTTCCTTTGTGGCATTAATAGATAAGTCAGATGTGAAGGTTAGCCATGAGCAAACAATGTGTCCTCTATCAACATTTGCTTTGCCTTTCTCTGGGAACTACCGGGTAGAACTCCATAGAGCTCTCTGAAGATTTGGGTGGGCCAAACTGTTTACTCAAATTAGAAAGTGATTACATACCCAAGCCTTAGGAGAGAATAAATTAGTTGAAACATTCTCAACAAAAAAGGAAGACCTTCAGATTTGGCAATCATGCCTAAGTTCAGAGTGTTAATTTAGTTTAGATAATTATGTGAATCTAAAAGATGAACATTTAGGAATGATCTGTCTTATAGGAAGATATACTTTAGGAAAATGGGTTGGTTTTGCCAAAAAATAAAAAATCCCCCCCTTCCTCCCTCTCTCTCCACCCCCCTCTCTCCTTCTCTCTCTCTCTCTCTCTCTCTCTCTCTCTCTCTCTCTCTCTCTCTCTCTCTCTCTCTCTCTCTCTCTCTGTATAAAATGAGGATTCTAAACCTTATCTATCTCTTGTTTGATATGTCCAGGTCTTGGGACCACAATAATGATGCGTATTTCTTGAATTTTATATTTAGGAGATTTATACTAGATTTATTAATCTATTTAATATATGTCTAGAATCCAGCATCCCAAGGTGAATCATAGCTTACAAAATATAGAAAAATTGGGGCCTTCAAATAACTTTCCATTTATTAAAGATGTATTTTAAACTCAATGCATTCATTCATTTATTCAGCAAATATTTCATATGCACATATTCTATGCCAGTGATTATGCTAACCACTAGATAACACACAGATTAAACAGCCCTTACCTTCAAAAAACTTGCTTTCCATTGGGGGAAATCATATGTCCACATGTAAGTAGATACAAAGTAAATACAAGGTCATTTCAAGGAAATAGGCAAATTATAACTGTGAGTCCACAAAAGACCTCATATTAGGAGGCAGTGATGGAACTGACTTTTGAAGAATGCTTGAGATTCTAACAGGCAGGGATGAGAAGAGAGGGCATGCCAGGTATGGAATACTTGTGCAAAGGTATGGAAGTGGGAGATGAAATTCCACATCTGAGAGATAACAGGCCGTATTCTAGACCTTTCTCTACCTTCTCTAAAACAAAACTAAAACAACAACCAGCCAACATGCCCTGTGACCGATTCTCTTGGAACTAGAGGAACATCTCAGCCAAATAACAGATGGTCATCTAATTCATGAGAATGTGTTATCTATTAAGTGTGAGTAGTGTCCATAATGTTGACTTGGGAGTAAGAAAGTTTGGTATTCAATTCCTGCCTCCTAATTTTAGTCTTGTTAGTAAAAGTGGTTTATCAGACAAAAGCACTCTAAGAATTGAGATAATTACATTCTTCATCTTTGGGTCCATATTGTCTGACCCAGTGCCTGATATATAGCAAGAACTTAATCAATGCTTGTTGCTTAACTGATTGATGAATTGAAGGTGCAGGCTAGGGACTTAAACCCTGGTCCTCTGATTTTGAATCTAGTGCTTTTTTCAATAAATGAAGTCTTTGGTGCTAGTTCTTGGTATAAATAACTGACATCCAGGCACTTCACTGTGGATATATATGTGAATGTCTCTTTCCTTGAATGGCTCCGAATAAACTTCAGAAAAATCTAGGATGAAGGGGGAGGTGAAGAAGGGGAACTGTCCAAGGCGCCAAGAAAGGGATGAAAAGGGAGAAGATGTGGCTTAGTTTAAAGATTAGAGATGCCCAGAGCAATACCAAGAGATAAATGACGGCCAAAAGGGATAAGGTGAAGCAAATGAATTGGAGTCACAGAGTATGCAAGGGGGAGTTGAGTCCTTGAGTGAGCAGCAAGTTTTTAGAAATGGGTTGACAACGTACTTAAAACTGCCTGGTCAGAAGAAAGCTGTCTCAGAGACAGAGGACTGATTAAAAAGGGGAGATCCTGAAGTCCAGAGGCCATTAGATGGAAATAGCTGATGCATTAAGCAACACATGGTGAATGCCTAAATAATGACTCTGATAGTGGGAACTAGTCCACAAGCCAAGAGGATTTTACAACCCAACAGGAAAGGCACTAAAAAGTACAACTCGGTGACAAGGAAGCACTCCTGTTTGCCATTGAACCCAATGGAAGAGGTGACCACACAACCAATCTGAATGATGAAAAGGACAGCAAAATTTAATCAACAAATAATCAACACATATTCAAGACCTACCCTTCATTCATTCTGTAGGCACTTATTGAGCATAATCGTGGACTGGCCAAAGCACTGGAAATACCTAGATGAAAGGAAGCTTATAGGCTCCCTTCAGGAAGCTTACACTCTATTTGTGCTAATTCATTATGTGACAAAAGCTACAGTAAACACTCAAGGAAAGGTTATAGAAACATATACAAAAATCTCTTCCCTTAAGGACTTAATATCTTACCAGCAACAAGATATAGACATAGGGCTTAGGACTGAAATTGGATTTCTGTTGACCTGAGGAAACTCCAAATAAGGAAACTTTCTCTATTGATAAAGTTTGATAAGCTTCAGTGCGAAACTCCAGATAACTCTCCAACGTTGTAAGTTGCAGATGGCTTACCCATCTACATCTGTGGAAGGAGTTTCCATGCCACAAGATCTCCTATGCCAATAAAATCATGTGTCTGAACAACAACAACAAAATATATATATATATATATATATTAGAGGAGTTAGCGAAGCACCTAGTGCAATGTCTTGCATGTAGAAGGCACTTGTTGAATTGACTAAAGGAGAGTTTGACATTGAGCATGTGATGGAAGCTGTGTTCTCAGCATTTACATAAATGGAGGATCAGCACAGTACAACAGAGGGGGTATTGGATCTGGAATCAGGAAGACACTGGTTCAATTCGATTTCAGACACTTACTAGCTGTGCAACCCTGGGCAAATCATTTAACCTCTCTGAAATCCAGTGTCTTTACATGTAAAAAGGCAGAGTTTGAATAAGTGGCCCCTGAGGTTACCTCTGGCTCCAGATCTATGTTCCTATAAACAAGTGGGGGGATTTGGGGTACGGAAGAGCTCGGGAGTTAAAGTTCAGAGAAGGAAAATAATGCAGCAGTGGGAGGACAGTGGGTCGGTGGGGCCCGCGGCTAAAATGTGAGTCTAACATTTGCGGCATAATTGGGGTCCAGTCCAGAGGAATGTGAAGGGCAGAGGTGTTTGCTTTGGTGCGCACTTCGGCATCCTAACCTTTCTCACACTCCATTTGGGCCTCCCTCGATTTCATCCTGTTCCCCCTCAGTGCACAATCTGTTCAGAGCCAGGCCTGCTTTCCTGCTGATCCTTATTAGCTTTTCATTTCCCTTGGAGATTCTCTCTGACAAGCACAATCCCTTCCTGGTTACAAACAGTTCTGTAACATAAAAGATCACGGAGGGCGATAGGATTTAGTTTTGCTTCCCCCTCCCTGTCTCTCATGGAAAAGGCTGCTGGAGTGAGGAGTCCAGGGCTGCACCAGGACCTAGCCCAAGCTTTCATTCCAGCACACAGCCATCTGGGTTATTTCCTGGCTTCCCATGTGTTGTCCAGTCTTGGCATCGGCAAGGAGGTGATATTGTTCTAGCCCGCAGAAATCACTGCTGCCCACAGATGAGGACTTTGCTTTGCATAAAGGTTGCAGTGGAATATTTATCCCAACATGTCGGGGGTGGGTACTCAGCCTAGCACCACATGGCTGAGGGGTATCAGCATGTCAGTGTAGACAATGTTGGGTTTGGAGTCAGGAAACCGGGGTTTGAATCCTGCCTTACGGCCCTAGTTGTGTGGTCTTTCACATAAGCTCTTAGAGCCTCCCCTTCTGTAAGAACTGATAATAAATACACTGGCATGTCTGAATGACATAATCGAGAGCTAGCTGGCTGCAGAGTCAAGAGCTCTGGGTTTGAATCATTCCACAGCCCTTTACTAGTGGTCACTGCCTTTTGTATGTTATTGACCTTTACATGCTCCACCTTCTAGACAAACTAGGCTAGTTATTGTCCCCAAACTACATCTCCCACCACCATGCGACTGCACAGACTGTGCCTCATCCTTAGGATCCATCCCCTCTTCTTACCTCTGACTCTCATAATCAAATCCCTTCACAATTTCAAATCTAAGCCAACCTTCCCTGACACCCCTCAGCCCCATCCTGCCTTAAATCACAGTCTGTTTCCTTTCCGCATTTATGTTGTGTCGTCAGTAGACTGTAAGCTTTCTGAGGGCAGCCACCACTTCATTGTTTGTGCTTGTACCTCTGGCATTGGGCACAGTGCCTGCCACAAGAAGGGGTGCTGAACAAGTGTTTCTTGAACTGAATAGTGATGTTTTAGCTCCCATCTCTCTATTAAGCATTTCTATTTCTCCTGTATTTATATATCTGGAAATGTGAAGCATCCTCCCAGCACCTAGCAGAGTGGGAGCTTCATGAAGGCAGGGATAGGTTCTGTTTTGTCTTTGTATTTAGGATGACTGGCTGCCAGTCACTCAGTGTTCATTGATTATGTACTTATTGTGCCAGGCCCTGTCCTAAGATTGGGGGATACAAAGGAAGGGGAAAATGCCCCCTGCCCTCAAAGAGCTCCCACTGCACACAGCACATGGTTGGGAATCAGGAAGAACTCCATGCCAGTCCTACCCCAAACATGATTTGAACAGGGCCTCAGCCTCAGTTTCCTCATCTGAAAAGGGGAATAATAACTCCTACTTAACAGGGCTATTGTGAGGACAGAATAACACATGGAAAGTAAATTGGGAAGTGACGAATGCTAGATGTGCTTGCAATTCTAATGTGGGGAGACATTGGATTACTGTAGTGGGAGTAAACAGCTCTGTTCATATAAGATATATGCAATATGAAGGGAAAGTAATCTTATAGGGGGCAGCTAGGTGACACAGTGAATAGACCACTGGGCTTGGAGACAAGAAGACCCCCTCCTCATGAGTTCAAATCCAGACTCAGACACACAATTGCAGTGTGACCCTGGGTAAGTCACTTCACCCTGTTTGCCTCAGTTTTCTCATCTGTAAATTGAGCTGGAGAGGGAAATGTCGAACCACTGAAGTAACTCTGTCAAGAAAAACCCAAATAGGTTCATGAAAAGTTGGACATGTCTAAAATGACTGAACACATCAACACAACGCCCCCCCCAACACACACACATTCTTGAAGAAGACCCTGACATCGGGTAATGTTATAACTTGCAGTGAATTAGATTTAATAGATTTAAGTAAGGGATGGCTGTGCAAGATCACCAACTTCACTCTGTCATCCAAAGTCATCTAAGTGCATTGAGATGAATGGAGTTGGCCCCGGACATTTAAGACAATTGGAGTTAAGTGATTTGCCCAGGGTCACATGGCTAGTAAGTGTCTGAGGTGAAATTTGAACTCAGGTCCTGTTCACTCCAGGGTCCATGTGCTGTCCACTGTGCCACCTAGCTGCCTGAACAACAACAACAATCCTCAGAGAGATGGCACTAGCAATCGGGGGGTTAGGATGGGGGGAGACTAGAAAGGGCCTCTTACAGAAGGTGGGAATTGAGTGGAGTCTTGAAGGACTTCAGGATGTCCAAGTTTTAAGGCAGAGTGGTGCAGGCATGAGATCATATCTTTAGTGACCGAAGAGATAGCAGAAATCATTGAGCTCAATTTCCTCAGGAAACTAAAGCTCAGAAAGGTGAAATCACTTGTCCAAGGTCACTAAGTCCAGGCATTAAGTGTCAGAGTCAACATTTGACCTCAGGTCTGTGATGTTGTGTCCAGTTGGTACCGGGCTGCCCACAGCTGAGATCCTATCTCCTCCTCTGCTCTCTGGCTGCAGTCCAGGTAGAAGTACAAGATAGCACAACACCTGTAAAAATGCATCCCAGATCAGCTTAGGCCTTCAGCCAATGTCCCCTCACACCTCGCAGGCCAAGCCTGTGTCATGTACAGTTAAGTGTATATAGGCGCTTTCATGTTCCAATGATCCCTGAGTTCCTGCCTTTGCAAAGAGCTAGAGAGACACCTGGAACATGAAAGATGCTACATAAAACCCAATTTGACTCCATTCTATCTCAGTAATTTGCCTCATAAATACTTCACAAAGTTGTGAAATATTTTTGGCAGTGGAAATAAAACTTGATTATCCTGAGACTGTGTGATATTTCATCTTCTTCCAAGTGGAAAGATTTTCTAGCTTTTGTGTTAGTGAGTCAACTCTCCCATAGGTACTGTTTAAAGTTGGTTAGCAGATGTTCAAGTATTAGATAGCCTTATACATGCATATATGCATATGCACATACATACACACATGCACACAATCGTGAGCATACATACATATACACATACATACATACATGATTTCATGTACTGAGTCAACATTGAACCATACATCTTAGAGGGTTTAAAGCTGGGATCCTCAAACTCTTCATGATCAGGAGTCCCTGGTAATTCTCTAGGATTTCAAGTTGAAAAAGTCCTTAGATGTCATCTGGATGTACCTCCTCATTTGACAAATAAGGAAACTGAGGACTGAAGAGGTTATGTGATTTGTCAGAGTCCTCCATGGTAGTCATTATTGGAGGTGGCACTTAAACCAAGGTCCTCTGATTACAGAACCAGCATCCTCCACTGCACCACACTCCCTCCTCCCCATATTTGAACTAAGTTCCACTTCTGTTACCCCGTTGCATCTCCTCAGAACCTTAGGGTCATCAGATGGTATTAATAATATAAATCTCTGACTTGGTCTGCCAACACTCCCAGTTCATGGGATCATAAATTTGCAGCTAGAAATGGCCTTAGAAATCACTGAGTTCTATCTCCTCATTTTACAGAAGAAGAAATTAATTGAGGTATAGAAAAGTTGAATTACTTGCCCAAGATCATATAGCATCTAAGTATTTTAGGCAAAATTTGGATTCAGGTCTTCTTGAATCAACCAAGAGACTCTACTTTGAGTTCCTCCTTCCAACACAGACAAGCTATGGGAACTTAAGTCTCACATACACTCTGGACATCACTTTCTTCATCTATTAAATGGTGATAATTACATATGAACTGCTTATATGACAGGGTGCTTATGAAGAGAGTACTTTGTAAGCCTAAAGTGCTGCTGAGCTAGTATTATGCAAGGCTGAGAGGAATAGTAGAAATAATACAACAACATGGTAAAATGGGTGATGCCACTGAGCCTCAGTGGAGGAGCCCAAGCCAAAGAAGAAAGGTTCAGACAGAAACCATTGGGAAGACACAATGCAATGATCTGAATGCTTTGTGCTAGATACTTAGGCCTGGAACTTCTTAGGAATTTTGAGTTGGAAGTCTGATTCCTTTTCCAAGCACCATCAGGACCTCCAGAGGCCATTGAGTCTAACCATTTCATTTTACAAAGGAGGAAACAGTGATACAAGGGGATTAAGTGACTTGCCCAAGGTCTATAGGCTGTATGTAACAGAGGTAGATTTGAACCCAGGTCCTCCCATCCAGAGCCTCTATTTCATCCCCTGTATTAATCTATTGTACAACAACAACCTGAACTCCTCAGGAAGTTTCTGTCTGAATATTTCCTGTAATGGGGATTTTACTATTTAAGAAACATGGCAAGACTTAGTGGAAAGAATACTGAACTAAGAGGGGGCAGACCTGATTTGTATATTTCATCCAAATGCTGTGTGACCTTGAAAAACTCACTTCAAACCATTCAGTTTCCTTAACTAAAAAATAGATGAATCTGCCCTAGGAGATATCTCAAGTCTCTTCCACTTCTAAAACATGCTGACTACTTTTGTTCCTTTTTCTCCCAATAGTTTCATTTGTATATTTACAAATTTGATGTACGTGAAATGTTCTTCCTTCATTTGGCTTCTATTTTCCCAACACCTCCTCAAGAATGATCCCATTTTCTGGTTTCCACTGGAGCTGCTACTACAGACGTGAGACTGAGTCCAACACTCCCAGTTCATGGGATCATAAATTTCCAGCTAGAAATCGTCTTAGAAGTCACTGAACCCTATCTCCTAATTTTACAGATGAGGAAATTGAGGTATAGAAAAGTTAAGTCACTTGCCCAAGGCCACTTAATTCAACTACAAAACATACCTGTAGCATTCTCATCATACCTGTAGTATAAACATCATCACTAAAGATGATGTGCTTTGTGTGTAATATATAAAAAGATACCACTGCCAATTGATATCACATCTTTTCAGTGTATTCTCTTCTTTCAAAATTTGATTGAGGCATTGCTTTTTTTTACATAATAGTCATTTTCCCTTACCCTCCCTTTGGCCTTCTGATCCTTTGTTGTACCAAAGAAACATTGCTAAGCCCACACCCAGTTGCTACATATGGCGCTGTATGCCACATTCCACGTGTGGAGTCCTCTGCCTCTCTCATGAGAGGTGGGAGGTGTGGTCCAGCAGCAGCTCACTGGGGCCCAAATCAGTCATTATGGAGAAGTGGGCTTGGATGGCCTTCTAGTCTTGGCTTCGTTTACATTAGTCAAGTGTGTTATACACCCATACATATCCATCGGTATATACATGTGTATGTTCTCCTAGTCATTTGGCACTTAACTGGATTTTGCAGATCTCTGAATTCTTCCTAATTGTCATTTCATATAGTTAAAAGAAAATGTCATTTCATTCCTATAGCACAGTGCGTTCAGAAACTTCTGAGTGATGAGTGTCTGCTTCGTTTCTAGGGCATTGTTGTTTTGCCTACATTTTGCATGAAAGATCCAGCATGTTCAATTCCACCAGTAAATGGTACAATTATATCTCTGTGCTATGAAAATGAAAATATACTACTACCTTACAAACCCATTGAACAAAAAGGCAATAGCAGCAGAAAGTGTGTGGAAGAGGGAATGGGGGAAGAGAAAAAATGCAAATTTCTCCGGTTTATATAAATATCAGTGTGTTCCCACCTCCCAGTAACTCAAGTGTACCAGCTTTATAAATATTTTCCATGTAAAATGGGAAATTGAAAGATGATTTAGAGCTTTTTTCTATGCTTATATGAAAATAAAATCTTATTTTCTAGTCAAAAATTTTGTAGGTCCTTGTATCAGAATGTTAAATTGGATTGTTGCCATGGATAAACTAACTCCTTGTCTGCAAAATCCCCAAGAGGAGATTAGTGCGAGAACCCACTGGGAATTGGTGATGGGTGTATAGGAGGGAACATCATGGTGAGACAGGATATTATTCACTTGGTGATTTGTAATGTGTGACTTAACATAGTTGAAGTCTCCCATGGTATTCCACAATGGCCTTTTGCCCAGAAAGGGTTCTGGGCTAATAACAATAAATCCTGTCAAGATCCATCCCATTCCTTCCATGACAGCCATCAGGCAATAAGGGATGTGACACTGTTAAAGATGGTTGGCAACAGGTAGTAAAACTCTCTTCTAAAAAACTCCATTAAGCAAATGAATTTGACTTTGGCCCTGGAGCCTGAGCTTACCTACTGTAGACTTAAAATGTCTACTTTGGGACATATGTAAGAGTTGGATGTTAGTCAAGCATTTCCCTGGGATACCAATGATGAGAGATTGTACTTCTATCTTAAATCAAACAAGACATAGTACTACAAATAGAAGCATGAGATAGTCTCAAAAGTTTCTGGGTCCCAAATGTATAGCACATTGCTGGGAGATACCCAGAGATAGCAAGACTCTGGTGACACCCTAGTTCAACTGGTCTTCAAACAAGGGGCAATGTTGAAACAGGTTGGTCATGGGGGCAGCGAGGTGGCGCAGTGGATAGAGTGAGTACTGGCCCTGGATTCAGGAAGACCTGAGTTCAAATCTGGGACTTGACACTTACTAGCTGTGTGACACTGGGCAAGTCACTTAACCCCAATTGCCTCACCAAAAAAAAAAAAAAGAAAAGAAAAGAAATAGGTTGGTCATGGTCTCTAACATCCTTTGCCCTAACAATACTCCAGCTCTACTATGCCCTGGTCAGATCATGTTGGGAACTTTTTCTTCCCCTCTAGATGTAACTTTTAAGTAAAGACATTAATGAGCAGGGGAGCATCTGGAGCATGCCATATGAGATTAAAGGAACAGGGGCACTTTGGCCTAGAGATGGGATGACTTAAGGTAAACATAGACATATTTTTGGAGAATTTCTTTTGAGAGGTCATTGTACAATCGGACATGACTGAAAAAACAACTGGACAACAGCCTGATCTGCTTGAGCCAAGAGGGCAGAACTTAAAGGGAGAAGGCATAGGGTTGATGCCAAGAAAATCTTAGTAGTGATTAGGACCATCCAAACAGGGTGGAGTTGCCACAGGAAGTAATGCATTCTCCCTCACTGGCTTCAAGCCAAAAGGTAGCTGGTCACTTTGAAATATAATGTAGAGGGAATCCTTCATCAGGGATGAGTAGACTAGCTTCCCCTAGAGGTCTCTTCCAATTTCTGAATTTCTGTGATTCAGAGAAGTCATAATTTTATGGAACATAGGGGAGAGGTAAGGGAGGGATACTTCCTTTGGGCCAGGTTGCTATGACCAGGTATATTAAATAAATGATGTGACATTTGTCATATTGTAAAACCTTGATATGAGGTATAAAAGTAGAAAGCTTCTCATTATACCATCACAATGTCTATTCTGCTGTGTCTCTGTCAAACCAGTTTTAATCTTTGATAATGAAGAGAAATTTGACATGGATCCAACAGGAAACACTATCATAGATCTCCCTGAGCCACTCCCCAAATAAAAACACCCTGTGGTTTTCTTTGTATGTGTTGACATTGTCATTTTGTTGAGCTGTGGACAGGACATAAAATAATTAATTGGAACACAGTCATGATGAAACTTGCATGGTTTAACAATAACAAGCATTCATATAGCACCGTAAGGTTTGAGAAAGGGTTTTAAATATGTGATTTCAATGGATCCTCTCAAGTACCCTGGGAGGTGAGTGCTATTATTATCCCCATTTTACAGATGAGGGATCTGAGGCTAAGAGAGATTAAATTACTTGCCCAAGATTACCCAACTAGTAAGTGCCTGAGACAAGATTCAAACTCAGATCTTCCTAACATCAAATCAAACACTTTTCCCCACCTTTTATTGTTCAGTTATTTCAGCCATGTCTGATTCTCCGTGACACTATTTGGGATTTTCTTGGTAGAAATACTAGAAAGATTTACCATTTCCTTCTCCAGCTCATTTTACAGATAAGGAACTGAGACAAATAGGGCAGATTGAATTGCCCAGTGACACAGCTAGTAAGTGTCTGAGGCCACATTTGAACTCAAGTCTTCCTGACTTCAGACACTGTGCCACCTAGCTACTCCAATCCACTACACCATATTTAATTCAGGATTATGGGACTCAATTGTAGAAATGAAGTATAAATTGAGGAGTGAAACAGCCTTGAACCTGCTTGGTGTCAAGTCATGAATGAGTCTACCCTGCATCCTTTGTGAGACCTTGCCCTAACACCTGCTTCCTGCATATGAAATGATTCTCTACTCAATTGTGGTCCATTCAGAGCAAGGTGTTCTCTTATCTGACTTGAGCTCAAAGAAGGATGAGCACATCCCCTCCTCTTTTGAACTTCCCTTTAGCTCCACTTTAAGCTCACTCTTTGAACAAGAAGCAGAGGTACCAACCACTAACATTTCTAAATGACTTCTTCAGCAGTGGGGAAATAGGATGTTTTTTGTTGTTGCCGCTAATGTTGCTGGTTTTGTTTTGTTTTGTTTTGTTGGTTGGTTGGTCAGGCATAAAAGAAATGTCAACCTTCCTTTTCTTTCAGTTGTTTTTTTTGTAATCAAGTCATGTCTAGCCTTCCTCATAGGGTCATCAGCTCTGGGCTGTGTAACAATCACAAAATTGAATTTCCAGGAGAGCCCCATCTCGAACTTTTCCTTCCCTTAATTTGTCCTTCACAATAGCAAGAGAAGATGGGGCAGTGTTTCTGAGTTTATAGCTCATTGCTGTTTGTAAAGGATCACCCTACACAAAATAAACATACCTCCAAGAATGTACTGCCCTCTTGTTGACTTTGAATGACAGTGAGGGAAGGCTTCCATTTGACCAGTGAGAGAGGGAGAGCTCTGAACCTCCATTTGTTTAGGCCTCTATAGATTTACTAGCTATCATGGAGAGAAAAAGACATCTGTTTAAGAGTCTTTCTCCCATCCAATTCATTTTTATTCAACAAGCATTTATTAAATATTTACTCTGAATATGAGCTATGATAGGCACTGGAAATAGGAATAAAAATGAAACAGATCCTGCCCCTTAAAGAGCTTATATTCTACTCTAGGAAAACAGAAGCTAATATAAAATATATACTAATAAAATGAAAAGTAATTTTGAGAGAAGCCTGAATGTCTCAGAGTTCCTCCAGTACTTTCAATCTAATAAACAAATGGGTGAATTAATAAATAATAGCTAGAATTTATATAATACCTACTATAACACCTATTTATTATATAAATACCTATAATAAATAGTAGTAAATACCTACCATGTGCCAGGTACTATGGTAAGTGCTTTATATATCTTATCTCATTTGATCCTCACAAAAACCCTGAAAGCTGTTATCATCTCCTTTTTAAAGGTGAGGAAACTGAAGCAAACAGAGGTTAAGCTATTAGCCCAGACTCATACAGTTAGAAAGTGTCAGAGACTGGATTTGAATTCAAGTCTTCTGACTCCAGACCTGGTGCTTCATCCATTGGACCACCTAGCTGCTCCAACAAGCAAAGACTCTTTAAATCATTATTGTTTATCCATGTCCTTGCTATCCATCTATCTTCGATTTTTTCATTATTGATAAAGTTACTTGTTGAACTAGGTCAATATGGAGTTGGTTTAATTGCTCACTCAACGTATTTTTTCTCATTTAAAAATTTTATAAACATTGTATTCATTCTTAATTTTGCTTTAACAAACCAATAGCCTAACTATATAGAATATTATCTTGAATTTTATTCAAGAATGACTTCTGTATCAGAAACGGATCTTTTCCTTTTTGTTAAAGTATAGTTGGCTTCATTTTTGTGTTGTTGTTTAGTCCTTACTATGCCTAGATTATTTTATTCTTTCCTCAAAAAATTGTATTCACAAACTATAGGGATAGGTTATTTGTGTAGTCTATAAATGTTTGACTTCCCTTATTCTTTTCCTGATCCTTATTTTGAGCAAATATCTTGACACCCTCACCTATACCATCATCTGAATTAAAGTTACAAGTTCGCTAAATATATGATGATGTAAAATGAAGGACCTTATATAGCTCTCCATAGATTTTCTCCATCTCTCTAACCTCTACCACAAATGTTGGTGTATAAGCTGGAATTACTTTATGGGGATGTTTTTTTAAAGTTTTCAAAAACAAAATTCTCTCTCTCCTTCCCTCTCTCACCTCCTCCTTCCCTGAGACAGTAAGCAATCTGATATAGCTTTTACATAGGCAATGATGTGAAATATTTCCCTATTAGCCATTTTTTATAAGAAGAGGAAGGAAGGAAGGAAGGAAGGAAGGAAGGAAGGAAGGAAGGAAGGAAGGAAGGAAGGAAGGAAGGAAGGAAGGAAGGAAGGAAGGAAGGAAGGAAGGAAGGAAAGAAGGAGGGAAGAAAAGCATCCTTCAGTCTGTATTCAGATAGTATCAGTTCTTTCTCTGGAGATGGAAAGCATGCTTCATCATGAGTCCTCTGGGATTATCTTTAATCATTGTATTGCTGAGAAAAACTAAGTTATTCACAATCCTTCGTTGTACAATATGGCAGTTGCTGTGTAAATATTCCCCTGCTTCTGCTCACTTCACTTTGCATTAGTTCATGTAATCTTTCCAGATTTTTCAGCATTCATCCTGCTTGTCATTTATTAATCATCACAATCATATACCACAGCTTACTTAGTATGGTGATCTTCTTGCAAATACTTACTGTGAACATTGCAGTAGTAGATGACCAAATGTTCCCATGAAATAGATCTTTTTTTATTTGAAAGGACAACATAAAACAGACTTTATTATCTTGCTTTTATTGAATATCATCTCATATAACCATTTATGCTATACGCCAATCTGGAACCAATGGATATTTTACTATGTAAAAAGCTTAAACATTCTATTTCCAACTTGGGCATTAGTGCAAAATTATTTTGCAGTTTCAATGAACAGAAGATCCAGTCACAAATGATCCTAATTATTTGGTCCTTCCTTGAAGAAAGTACCCAAGAGGAAGTCATTGGAAGTCTTGTCCTAGAAAAAATATTCAGATTTGGGCCCGAATTGAAGTTATGGGTCAAACTCACAGGAGCATATTGTATTGGACTTTGTAAGGCAAATGAAAGAGAAGGTACCTGTTAATTTGGAAAGAGGTCATTTTCTCTTTATGAAGAAGGTAACCAGCTTCCATTGTCTCATGCAGCATGCCAGTATTGTCAGCTTTGAATAAAAGTCAAACGTGTCATACCAACCTTTTAATCACTTAAATTGCACATAATATGTGTAAAAATGTCAGCCTTGGGATTTTTTAAAATATTCAATGGGTTTCCAGCAAGTCATGAAACAATCTTATCAGAATCCACCTCTCATCCCATCTCCTCTAAATTACCCAGGCTTTGTTGAGACTCCCCTACTGACAAGAAGTCATCATGGGGTATGGGAGGACCAGTTACTTTTGAACAAATTTAACAAATCTCTCCCTACTTTCTAAAGATCCCCCACAAAATCTCCCTAGACCTGTTTCCTCAGGCAATTATCTCAATAAAAGTAAACAGAAATAAATCATTTGGTACACAATTTGAAATGGTCCCTATTTCCTCTTCCTCACAGTTCTCTCCAAAAGGATTTTCTGTCCTTTCATCACAAATGAGACAGGATAGTTTCTATCAAAAGAAAAAAATCTCTTCAAACATAGACAAAGGTGCCATGAGGATCCTGTAGGAAACTACTCATTTCAGACGTTGACAGTGCCACAACAAATCTCATTCTTCCATTCCCACTTACACTAAGGTTACTCAATCATCATTTTCTTAAGGGCTTCTATGGGCCAGACACTGTACTAAGGACTAAGGATACAGAAGCAATAACAAAGCAGTCTCTGCCATTGAGAAGTTGACATTCTACTGGGGATCTATAGTGGCCACAAAGAATCAAATATTAAGTATATAAAAAGGGGCAGCTAGGTGGTGCAGTGGCTAAAGCACCGGCCCTGGAGTCAGGAGGACCTGAGTTCAAATCTGACCTCAGACACTTGACAACTTACTAGCTATGTGACCCTGGGAAAGTCACTTAACTCCAATTTCCTCACCAAAAAAGTATATAAAGTATATAAAAAGGAATTTCAGCAAGGAAGGAGAACTAACATTTTGGTACATGAGAAAATCCTCAAATCCTCTAGTACAGAGGTAGCATTTGTAGATATGAGGCTGAGGGTGGGAGGGGGAGCATTCCAGATGTGGAAGACCACCTTAGCAAAGGTACAGATGTAGAAGAAATATTTTGTATGGCAAAGAGCAAGAAATGCAGTTTGACTGGGAAAGAGAAGGCATAAAGAAAAAGAATATGAAATAAAATGGAAAGCTGAACTCTGAGCAGTAGAAAAAAAACAACACAACACTAGCCTTGATGAATGAACAGATAATGGAACATGCCTCACAATAGAAAGGTGGGCAACTACCAGAGAGGGAGCACATCTATTTTCTTACCCCAATACTTTTTTTCTATGAAAAAATACTTCTATATTGTAAGCTTTTTTTTTCTTGTTTTCTTTATCAAAGGCAGAGTTCATTGAGGTAGAGGGAAGGAGATGAGTGATGATTGTGATATAAAGAAAATAGGCATTAGTAAAATATATTTTGTTGCTTTTTGTTATTTTTAAGAAATAACATTCTACAACCCTTATGACTAGAAAAAAAATCTTCCTTAGGTATAATCGAATCCCCTCTCCTACTAAATTCTCTGAGTAGTCTATGAATTGACAGTCAAATTAAGTCAAATCATTAAGCACTTAAACACCTACTACATGGCCTAGGCATTGTGCTAAGCACATTGGGTATATGGAGAAAGACAAAAATAGTCCCTCAGGTTGCTCAGAGTCTGTTTGGAGAGACAACACAGAAATAACGTTCTACAAATTATGTAAATAAATATATACATGTAAGCATAACTTACAAATATAACATGTGAGCATAACTTCCCAGGAATAACACAGGGATGCAGGGGAATAACTTTTCCACACAGAAGTTCAAGGGAAGCTTGGACAGGTCCCAGGGATATGCCTTTTATCAATGCCCTATGTGATAAAGACTACTGGTGACATCATGTTGGTGAGCCACTACAAACATCTGTATTGAATCCATTTGAAATGCTTATTGATTCTTCCCTCTAGGGATTGCTGAGAGCATGTTCCCAAAAGTTAGTTTGCATGTCTATGCATTCATTTAGATATTTTGTTTTCCCCATGGGACAATTTAAGTCATGATGATCATGATGATGGTGGTGGCGGTTGTGGTGGTGATTGTGGGGCAATGCGGGTTAAGCGACTTGCCCAGGGTCACACAGCTAGTAAGTGTCAAGTGTCTGAGGCCGGATTTGAACTCAGGTCCTCCTGAATCCAGGGCTGGTGTTATATCCACTGCACCACTTAGCTGCCCCCTTGATTTTATTTTTAAACAAAGGCTATATATATTGTAAACACCTATTATTGTTATTATTATTATTATGTGTTTTCATGAAGTTAATGTAAATTAACATAAAAGCTCCCCACCTGACCACTGTTTTGGACCAAAGGATTCCATCCAAGTATGGAGAACTTATTGTAGAAGTTGATTGATTTGATCCATTCAATTGTCTCTAATTCAATTTAATTCATTTCAAGTTAACATACATTTATTAAGTACCTAAATATGTACTATACCCAGGGGGAACAAAAATAAATAAATTGAATTGAATGGAATTATAGATTTCTGATTGTGTGTGTATTGGACTAGATGGCTTCTGAACCCCTCTATTTGAGATTTGACAGGTCATAGATGGTTTGAGGCATTAGAATTGTACTATTTAATTTTCTCTTTTATGTAAGAGAAATGAAAATATCAATAAAAATGAACATAAATTACAATAACATATTAACAGCAATTGAACTTTTTAGGGAAATTCTAAATACATGCCTAATATATTTATTTTCCCTAAATCTATTTATCCACTCTGAACTTTAGTCCTGAATTAATTCAATAAGATCACAGCTGAAAGAGGCCTTAGTGCTTATCTGGTCCAGCCCTCTAAATATGTGTGTGTGTGTGTGTGTGTGTGTATATACACACGTACACATACATATATACATATACATATATATACATACATACATACATACACACACATATATATAATTGTGTGTATGTATATGTGTGTATGTATGAATGTATATGTATATATACATATATACATATGTGTTGTGCTGAAAGACTAGATCCACCCAATGGGAGAAAGGGCCTATGAAGGGGCAGCAGTATCCTGGGCACAACAGCCCAGGGCCTAATGAGAGCATTAGGGTAGCAGTTTGCTGAACAGATCAGCAGAAGACTGAAAGGTACAAGAATGTGATCTTCAGGTAACCACAAGGAGGCAGTGTCTTTCTTCTATTAGAAAGGAAGTAGAATGCCACCCACAAAAAATAGTGGTCCCTTTGCACCAAGCCCCAGGCACCTTGCCCTCTTTAGCTAGGTCTCCATTTTGGTTTTGCTCTTTGCTACATGCTTCAACATAATTAGCGACATTCAGAGATTCAAGGGACCTCAGTGACCACCTTGACCAACCCATCCATTGATTGTAAATAATCCTCTTTACAAAGCCCCTGATATGTGGTCATCTATCCTTCATTCCAAGTCCTCTGGGGAAAGGAACTCATTGCCTTCAGAGCAAGTCAGTTTCATTTTTTGATAGCTATCTCTGTTAAAGCAGCTAGGTGGCACAGTGGATAGAGCATTGGGCTTGGAGTCAGAAAGATCTGAGTTCAAATCCAACCTCATGCACTTACTATCTATGTGACCCTGTGCAAGTCACTTAACATTGTTTACTTCAGTTTCCTTATCTATAAAATGAGACGTTAAAGGAAATGACAAACCACATCTGCATCTTTGACAAGAAAATCCCAAATGGAGGCACAAAGAAGTGAATATGACTGAACAAACCATGTTGGGAAGTTCTTCCTTATGTAAAGCCAATATCTACCTCCCAGTAGCTTCCACCAATTAGATTCTTCTCTCTGGGGTCAAAAAATAAGTCTAATCCTTCCTCCATGTGAAGGTCATTCAGATATTTGAGAACTTCTTTCATAATTCCCAATCCCCAAGTGTTTTCTTCTCCAGGATTGATGTGTCCAGTTCCCAGCCCCTGCTTTTATGAGACAATCACATCACCACAATAATCACCTTCCTCTGGATATTATTGTCAGGTATTTTTGTCTTTTCATTTTTTTAACTAGACATGATTTGATGGATGTTAGGAGCTCTGTGTGATGAATAACCTCTACCCATTCAGATCAGCACATTCCCTATGTAAGTTAAGTGATGTACCCAAGGTCACAGTCAGTATATATCAGAGATAGGACTTGAAGCTAGCTTCTCGACTGAGGCTAGCTTTCTGTCCACTGTACTAGCCTGTCTAAAATGGAGTTTGCATTTCTTATTATCTCTTCCATGACCTTGGCCAAGTCTGAGGAGGTTTCTTCATTGAGATAGCTGCCTCAGTGCATGTCCCTCATGTAGGTTCCCATAAGGAAACAGGCTGTCTGAACAAACAAAAGTGTGTCCACACTGGAAGTCTCTAGTTTGATTGAAGGCTAGCCATATTTATTTGGTTTTGTTTTACTCAAGGTCATGTAGCCAATCCTTCTCCAGCTCAGATCACACTTGCTTATTCTGAGGACTTTGCCGGAGCCAGGACACTCAAGACTCAGTTGTGTCAGACGTCAAGCAGATTACAAACTCTCTATCTCCAGTCACCGTTTTCTCATTCAATCTTTTTATAGACTGTCAACCTGCTCCTCTAAAGCCATAAATCCTCGATGAACCTCAAGTGTAACGATATTTAGAGATTTTATCGTTAGGGCTCCATTGCAAGTGCCAAATCCCTCTAATGATATGGCCCGATTATCTACGATCTTCACTTAAAAACATTTTTGACAGTCTGAGCCTTAAAAGAAAAAAATGCAGTTATATGCCTTGCCCTTGAGTCTTTTATTCTCTTTCCTTTGTGGCTCTTTCCAAGCAAACATGGCTTAGAGCTTTCCTGATGGAAAGTCATTAACCCTAGATTGAGTAAACAGCTAGATGGGTCAAATCTAGTTTCTATCCTCCCAAACAAGCTATTCCCTGGTTTACTCCCAGCTACTCAGCTTTTATGAAATGTCAACTGTGTACCAGGAAATGTGCTTGTAATATTTCCTGTAACATAAAATTAAGTTTATTAACTCAAATAACAATAATCATAGCTGTCACTGTGTAATTCTTTGCTCATGATAATTCAGGTAATCTTTATAATAAAAATGTAAAGCAGGTACTGTTATTATCCCCACTTTTTGATTAGGAAACTGGAGTTGAGAAGTTAAATGACTTGCCCAAAGTCATCCATAGAGTCAGTATCTGAGTCAGAATTTGAACTCAACTATGCCTGACTCCAAGTCTAGGACTCCATTCACTATGCCATGTAGACCCTTATGTTGGTCACCTTGGAGAAATCTTCATGGAAAAAACCATAAAAGGCCCTGCCCTCAAGGAGCTTGCCAATAAGACTAGGTTATAGAAAGGAACCAAAGAAAAAGTGGCAGGAAAAACTCTCTGAAACATATGACAATACCACGTGCTGAGGAAAGGTAAACTGGAGGTGGGAAATGACCAGTGAGAGTACATGGAAGAGAGAGGAAAAGTCAAGATGATTACCAGGCTCTTAGAAGGATGGTGATGCCAGTGGTACTGACTATACTTGAAAATGGACAAATTTATCACCTTCTAAACTAATTCATGTGCCACAGCATCCAAGTGCTACAAAGACCCTGAGCTCAGAGGCAATCAACTTGAAAGCAAGTCTCCATTTTATAATATTCTTGACATGTGGCCATTTTGCTTAAAGATCTTCAGTGAGCCCACTACCTCTTTTCCCACTGAAGGCAGCCCATCATTCTTTGGGATATTTCTAATGGTGAGGAAAGTTTCTAATTAAATTAAATCTAAATCAGCTTCCTCACAACTTCTACCCATCATTCTTGAGGACAGGGATTCTCCATTCTGTTCGTATCACGGATCTGTCTGCCTGAAGAAACTTATAGGCCTTTGCTACAAATAATAGATTTCATTCAAAATTGAAGGAAAGGCTGATTTTCAGATAAAAGTGACAATAAGCAGGAGCTCAGTTTCAGGGAGGTTGGTGAGAATAAAGATGCATTTTCCCCATCCAAGTTCACAGACCCCCTGAAAGCTCTCCCTAGACCTCAGCTTTAGAACCCTGCTCTGGAATCCAGCAGAAGAAAGCCTAGTCTGTCTCCCACAACAGCCTTTCCAATACTATGACATTCCTCATTCCTGCTCTGCCCCACCCCCTTCCCTAGTGCTCTCTTCCTTAGCTTATGATCCTGAGTCCCTCCTTTGATATGGACTCAAGGCCCTTTAGCATCCTACTTGTCTTCTCTTCTGTCTTTAGGTCATTGCTGCCCCTTTTAAACTATGTACCCCTACTGAGCACAAATGAGGTCTGAGGTGGACAGAGGGCACTGAGACTATGATGACTGGGCTCGTGGAAGCTCTGTCCCTCATAATGAGCCCAAAGTCACATTACTCCTTTTGGCTGCAGCATCACAATCCCAGGGATGGGCGGCTTTCACCTGAGTCAAGCCTTGAAGAAGAAAGACAAGGACTCTTGGAGGCAAAGGGGAGGAGAAAGCATATGAAGGCCTGACAAGGCCATGCTGTATTTCCCACCAGCCCAGTGTGAGCCCAAACCAACACCTGGGCCCTTCGAACTCAAGAATTTTTTTCTTTTGTGATTTGGTGTCTGTTCATGGCATCTGGGTCAGGGGCCAGAGTATACCTAAGTTATGCATACGTTAGACTGAGCCTGACATCAGAATAAAGGTGCATTGGAGAGGGGAGAAAGTATAGGGGGAAAGGACTGAAAGAACCCATTTATCAGATGGGTGGTAATGAAGACCAATACTCCAGGGGAGCCCTAGTGGAGAGATAGGAGATGTTGAAGAGGTAGAATCACATAACCTGGAATGTCAGACATAACAAGTGAGGGAGAGAGAAGATGAAGAGGTGAAACCCAAGGCCTTGAATATGGGAGCCTGGGTAAAGCTGCCATACTGTGCAGTCAAAGAATAGGAAAGATATTGAAGGGAAAGATAATAAACTCAATTCTTGATATATTGAGTGTGAGGGACCATTGGGATAACAAGGCAGAGATATTCTGTTAGGAAGCTGGGAGCTTGGAAGAAAGCCTGGATCTGCATATTTGTCAGGCATATGCATCAAGGTTTTTTGGTAACTGGGGCCAAAGGAATAAAATGACCTTGCCAATAATGAGGAAAATGTAGCAAAAGAGGAAGACAAGAGCACAGGATAGAACCAGAAGAAACATCCTACTGAAAGGATTATCAGGGACAGCTAGGTGGCACACTGGATAAAGCACTGGCCCTGGATTCAGGAGAACCTGAGTTCAAATCCAGCCTCACAAACTTGACACTTACTAACTGTGTGACCCTGGGCAAGTCACTTTACCCGCATTGCCCTGCCAAAAAAAAAAAAATGAAAGGATTGTCAAGGAAGCCAGCATCCCTACTGTGCCTAAGTCTCTATTCTAGGGTATAGAAAGATAACTCAGACATAAGTCATGCCCTTAAGAGGTTTGTAATCTAGCAGTATTATACACAGCTAAGTATAACTCAAAGTAATGTAAAAACATGCCCTAAGATCATAGTATCATAGCACTAAAAGAAGGTTCTAGTCCAGTCCATGGGTTTTATCTAGGATGTAGCTGGGGTGAGGAGAGGTGGCATGACTTACCTTAAGTCACATGGGTATTAAGTAGCAGAAGCATGATTTGAACCCATGTTCTCTGACTCCAAATCTAGCATGTCTCCTACAATACCAACCTTCACTGGAAATAAGGTCTCACAGGTAGGAAGAGCCAGGATTAGAACTTAGTTCTTCAGTCTCCCAAATTCAGTGCTCTTTTTTATGATACTGCAATTTCCTATACTAAGAAAAATCCTGAACAATTTCTACTTTCATTAACACAGGGAAATAAATCCTAGCATGAGAAATCCTTCCCCTCAAGCAGATAGTGGGTCACAGTTATTGGATATTTCAGTCATGTCTGACTCTTTGTGACCCCATTTGGGGGTTTCTTGCAAAGATTTTGGGGGGAGTTTGCCATTTCCTTCTCTAGTTCATTTAATAGATGAGGAAACTGAGGCAAGCAGGATTTAGTGACTTACCCAGGGTCACACAGCTAGGAAGTGACTGAGGCGAGATTTGAACTTATGAGAATGTCTTCCTGATTCCAAGACCACTGCACCACCTAACTGCCCTGAGATAGTGAGTTATTTCTCTGATTTGGGAGATACGTACAATGGGGTTGCCTGATAGGTACTAGCAAAGTACCCAGAGAGTACCTACTAGGACCAGAAAAGGTTTTCCCAAGGACATGATATGGTCCTTTAAGGATGAGGGGGATTTCAACAACCAAGATGGGGGACAAGATATTCTTGGCAGAAAGAATAGCAAAAATCACTCAGTGTTTTTCTTCTCATCTTCAAGTATTTGAAGGCACAGACCAATGAAGAAAGATGTTCCTTGTCTAATTGACTCTGGTGCATGGAACAAGAGCAGTGGGTGGGCATCATAAAGATATCAATTTAATCTTATCAAGAAATACTTCCTAACAAATAGAGGTATCACAAAATAGAACTTCTGCCTCAGTAGAGAGTAGACTTTCAAAAGAGGTCTTCATGATGCCATTTGCTACCTACCTCTAATTTAGGGCACTAGAGGGTTGGCTGAGGCTTAAAGTCATGTAGTTGTCTGTGTGCCTTACCTATGGTCACATAGCTAATGGACACCAGGTCTTTGTGACTCCAAGTGCAGCACAATAGCCATTAGGCTTCACTCAATCTCACGTAAAATAGAGGTGGCTTTAATATTTCCCAAGGTGATATAATTCATAAGTATTATTACCAAAGGGTTTATTAAATAGTAGTCTTTTTCAAATAAGCAAACCTCACAGACAGTCATTGTGGAATACACACACATACACACACACACACACACACACACATATATATACACTCCACAAGATTTCAATCATCCATTCTAATTTCCTAAAAATGGTACCTATAATCCTATGGACTCCATCAGAAAAGAGACAAGTTCATATAAAGAATTCAAGAATATTCTTTTCTGGAGAGATCTAACCAAAATGTAGCAATTATTAAACTTACAAAAATCCCTGAGAGACAGACTACTGCCCAAATTATTTTTGATGTCCATAGGCCAACTTAAATTTGTAATTTGAAAATGAATAGAATATCCATTTGGGGTACCACTGATCAAAACAAAAGCATCTTCATTGGGCAGGAATGATGTCATTGCTCCATCACAAACTCTTAGAACGAGCTTAGAACCTGGGCAAGGCAATTTGCCTTAGGCCCCCAAACACTGGCCAGGAAATCAGCATTTCTGGGTCACACCATTTGGGAAAAAACAACAAAATGGGCTGATTTCTCTGTGGAATATGATGCAGCACTGGGATAAAAGAAGCTACAGAGCCCCTTTTAAGAGTTAGCTGCAAAAAGCAGGTTCACTCCAGTTGGTTAAGGAGCACAAAGAATATTTTAGAAAAAAGGAAGGAAGGAAGGAAAGAAAGAAAGAAACAAACAAACAAACAAACAAAGAAACATTCATTTAGCACCTACAATTTGCCAGGCACTGTCCTACATGCTCTACAAATATTATCCTATTTGATCTTCACAACACCTCTGGTAGGAAGTTGTTCTTATTATTCCCATTTTAATAGTTGAAGAAACTGAGGCAGACAGAGGTTAAATGTCCTTCCTAGGATCACACAGCTGAGTCTCTGAGGCTAGATTTGAAGTCAGGTCTTCCTGGCTTCAGGCCTGGCACTCTCTCCAGTACACCACCAGCTGCCTCCAGGTATCTAGAGAAAGGTGTCTAGTCACTGCTGCCTCTCAGTTATGTCAGGCAGCTTATCTTGACCCATCAAGGAAGCTAAGGTACTGAGGTGTATGAACTTCACAATGCTGAAGAATGTTTATAACATCCCTGGACTAGAACAAAAAAGGGGCATCATGGGCCATCTAGTCTAACCTCCTCATTTTGCAGATGAGGAAACTGAGCCCTGGGAAGGCTGTGCTGTGCCAGTAGTCCCCAGGTAATAAGCTTCTGTGGGAGGGTTTTCACCAAATGTCCTCTTACTGCAGCTAATAGTCTTTCAGAGAGCAATGGATACAGGAGATGGGCCCAGTGGAACCTGGTTTGGACATGACCTAGGTACCATATGCCAATCCCAGATTTTCCACATGAAGAAACTGAAACCAAAGGAAAATAAGTGCATGGATTTGCCCAAGGCTCCATATCCAATGTCAAAGTTGGAATTTGAACCAGATTCCTGAGAGTTCTTTCCTCTGTACTGTGCACTCTCCAAGGCCATGGCAGCTTGCAAATTGACCTTTTGTAAGCTGAAAGGGACAATAGGAAAAAAAGCCCCTTCCTAAGCACCAGAGCTGTTGGGGTGTGGAAGGAGGAGAGAGCCTCCTGGGTTACTCTCCCTGTCCCTAATGAAATAAATACCCTGTAAGATTGAGTCCTGGTTAAAAGTTCCTTCATTGGAATCTTGAGACACACAATTGAGAGATGAGGACTTGGAAATGTTTAAGAAAGAATGAGCAAAATAATGAGGATGGCTCTGGTAAGGAAAGGAGAGCGGATAGGATGAGCTTGCCTAGAGAGAACGATCATCTTTGAGAAGATTGCCACCCATCAAGCCAAGGACGGCAAGCGATTGTTTTCCATGGCCAATGAGGTCATAGCAAGGAGAAATGGATTCCAACAGGGCTCCAAAGTAAGTACTTTCCCAGCTGACCATTGTGGGGTGACCTGGCCCTGTCACTTGCCCTCCCTTCTGCCCACTACTTGTGCAAGTGCAAGGAACAGGCCAAGTTTTTACTCCTCGGTCCCAGCAGCCAGGAATCCCAGCCAGCTTGGCAGCCCAATGTTTTCTGTAAGTAGGAGCTAGCTCCAAATGGCGACCAGGTGCTATCTCGAGAAGAGTTGGCCCCATTCACTGGTGCAGGTCATCTTGACATTTCCAGGCATTCTTGGCATCCGGAGCTCAGGCATAACCCATGGCCTCACCTCTGCCTGTTATGGCTTCACAGCAGGTTCCTTTGGGATATTCAGAACAACAATATAAAGTTGTATTGTACCCACCATATTCCTCATTCTCTTCTTATGAAAACACCATCTTGGTGAAGGGCTCTCCTCAGGAAAGCATGTCGTCCCATAACTCCTGCTTTTCAGCTTAAGAAGAAAGCGATTAAGCTTGAGTGAGGACCCCCTGCTTATCCAACCATATTCCTAAGCCTCCATAGTACAACAGTTGATGCTGTGATTCATCACACCTGAAGTGCCTTTGTACGCAGATAAAATGCCTTAGAATTCTTTAATGTAGATTCCAAAGACTCTGTGATCCAAGCACACGTTTATCCCTTTAGAAGAGTGGCAAGCATATATTGGTCTATTTGCACAAAGGCCTGCTCACTCCTTCTGCTATATTTCAGTGAAGCCCACAGCATCAGATCTTCCATCAATCAGCTTCACTGGTTCATTTGCCATTCTCTGAGGAGGACTTTTCCCATCTGCCTGGGACTTCATTGTTCACAAATAATTAAAGCGGTCATTCAGTACTGAAAGGAATAGGCCTTTGTTTGACACATATTTCTATTGATTTTATATCTGTGATATCCCTGGCCTTGGCACATACCTGTGGTGTTCAATTTTTTTTTCACTTGTGTTGACTGTTCATGACCCCATTTGGGGGTTTCTTGGCAGATATCCTAGAGTGGTGAACTATTTCCTTCTCCCTCTCATTTTACAAATGAGGAAACTGAGGCAAACAGGGTTAAAAGACTTGACTAGTGTCACACAGCTAATAAGTAACTGAGGGCCCATTTTTTACTTCAGGTGCTCTCGACTCCCGGTCCAGAACTCTATCCACTGTGTCACTTAGCTGCCCTTGGCACATACCTATATCAAGCTTGTCCTATACTGTAGGCTTCATAAGTGGTACTTCAGGGTCTGTTGTCACTTATGCAAGAAAGCAGCTCCAAGGACAGAGCCTATTTGGATATGGGGTCAGTCTCTAGCTGGCTTGTTTCAATGGCTTCTGATCTCTGATGTCTCAGGTAAGGAAGCACCAAAAAAAAGCTAGAAGCTTCCAGTGTAAGGAGGTGGGAGAGAAGACAGACAGAGATGGGGAGAAGGCACACACTGTGGGCATGTTGGTGCTGCTGGGGAGCAATCGATTATATAAGAGCTAATCAGGCAACATTTATTAAGTGCTGGCCATGTGCCAAGCCCTGGGCAAAGTAACAATAATATGCAGACAAGATCAGAAAAATCTCTGGCAGCAGGGAGCTTGCATTCTAATTGTGAAAACAACGTGCACATCTATGTGCGTGCACATACATGTGTGCATGTGTGCATGTGTTACCTGTAAGACAGATACAAGGTGATCTTCCAGCAGAGGACACTAGCAGCCTGGGGAGCATGGCATGAGAGGGGTCATATATGGTCGAGGGTCAGAGTATCTCTTAGAATTCTGTGGCCAGAAAATTAATTGTTATTTTCATAGACAGGTTTGTAGAATTATTTAGGTAGCAAAAGCAGTTGTGATTCTGAATAGACCAGAGGGGCTACTGGGGAGAGGATGAAGCAGTTTCTTTACTGTGTTGTCATCACTCAATCTCTTTTCTGTTTGAAGAAATGGATCCCTGGGGAAAATTTGCCTTAGCCAGGGGGTCTGATAAATTCTAAAATGAAAGCTAACCATAAACTGGGTAACAGTTCAATGGAGAGATCCAGGAATTGCCTTGCTGGGCAGTAGAGGGTTAAGAAGAATCCAACAGTCAAGCAGAGAAGAATTCTGAAGAAGAGAAGGAGTGAACAGATGAATCCGAAGAGAGGCTCAAAGGGCAAAGCTGATTGCGCATAGGCTTCTGTGCTTTCTGGTGCAGAATACTTGAGGAAACGAGAGTTTCACACATGCTGGTTTTAAGAAAGCCTGACTGGGAAGATTGCAGATGGAACGACTTCATCTCTGAGAAGGCTCACCACAGTTAAATGCAGCCTTGCTTACATGGGAAAGACTTACTGAGCATAGCACTTTGAGCAGCCAGAACAATTTGCAGCTGACTCTACTTCAGCTGAGCACTACAACTCAACCAATAGACATTTATTAAGCACCAATTATGTGCCAGATACTGTGCTAAGTGCTGAAGATAGAAAAAGAGGCAAAATACAGTCTGTCTTAAGAAGCTTACAATCTAATGGGGGGGGGGATGGCAGAAAACAAATATATACAAAACAAGTCAATAGACAGGATAAATAGGACCTAATTAAGACAGAGAAGGCACTGGAATTAGGAGAGGTGGGAAAGGCTTCCTACATAAGGTGTGATTTTAGTTGGGACTTAAACAAACCAGGGAGGTCAGTAGTAGGAATGGACTGAGAGAGATCATTACAGAATTGGGGGGTGACCAGAGCAAATGCCAGGAGCCCAGAGATGGAAAGTCTCATTTATGGAAGAACCAGGAGGTTAGTCACTGGTTGTGAAGAGTACTGAACGGGGTAATGTGTAAGTAAACTGGAGGGAGGGAGGACTGGAGTCAGGTTATGAAGGACTTTGAATGCCAAAACAAAGCATTTTTATTTGATCAGAAGGTGATAGTAGAGTTTGTTGAATAGGGGAGTGATGTGGCTGGACCAGCACTTAAGGAAAATCCCCTCCAGAAGCTTAATGGGGGATGTAATCTGGAGTGGGGAGAGACTTGAAACCAGCAGAGCCACTAACAGACTATGCAATAGTATGGGAATGAGTGATGAAGGCCTGCACCAGAATGGTAGAAGTGTCGAGGGAGACAAGGAGACCTATGAGCGATGTTGGAGAGGTGAAAGTGGAAGGCATTGGCCACCATTTTGGATATGGGGGTGGCAGCAGATAGTGAGGAGTCTAAGATGATTCTGGGTTGTGAACCTAAGGACTGGGAGAATGATGTTGCCCTCTGCAGAATTAGGGAAGGAAGAGAGGGTGGATTTAGGGGTTGAAATTCAATTTTGGACCACATATAGTGTAAGATGTCTACCAGTCACCCAGATAGAGATGTCATAAAGATAGTTGGAGATGCAGCCTGAGGGTCATCAGAGCGTGGGGGACAAGATACATTGTTCTAAGAATAATTGCTCATAGACATGGTCATTAATCCATGGGAGCTGGTGAGACCCTCATGGGAAATAGTATATAAAGAGAGAGAGGCCCAGGACTGAACCCTGAGGGACCCCTATGGTTGGTGGGAAGGTGTGATCTGGAAGAAGGTTCAGCAAAGAGACAGAGGAGAGAGCAGAAGAACAGAACCTCCTTCATCATAGTATACCCCTCAACCCCCAGTGAATGGCACAGGTGGTTGAAAAGAGCTGAAGAAAAGACGAAGGACTTATGGATCCCATGATCCTCTAATCTCTGCAGGACTCAGTTTCTTCACATCGAACATAACAAAGTGGGACTAAATTGCCTCTAAGTTCCCTTCTAGCTATGGAGCCATCACACCATGACTCCATAACCTCTGAAGACTGTTTCCTCATGTGGAACATGAAAGGGTTGGACGAAGTGGCCTCCAACGTGTTTTCCAGCTTTAGATGTGTGATCTCTATCATCTCAGCAGCTCTCAGGGGCCTCCTCTATGAGGAGAGCTGATTGATGACTAGATAACCTCGGAGGTCCTTTCAGCTTCAGATGCCTGACCTTGGGATGATTTCACACAGGTGCCTGGGCCACATGGATTTCCCAGGAATGTATGCCCCACAAGGGATCCCTACAAAGGCTCATTCTTTCCATTAGAACATCATAAATACTAAATAAATGTTTGGTGACTTGCTGTTGACAATGATTTTGTATACATTTGTGGGAAAGTAAACTCAAGGTTTATGGTGGAAATGGTCTTGTTCCTCTATGGGCTGTACTCCAGACTTTCCCTACCATACCTCAGAAACCTCTTCATCCAGAGCCTCTACCCCTAGGCTCCTGACTTTGATTCGATGGCTCCTTCTAGAGTCTCCAATTAAGTGGGGTGCCCAGGTAACCTTCCTCATTTCTTTTTCTATGATGTCCCTCCCCAGGTGCCTTCTGCACTCCCTGCCCCCTTTTCATCTTCCTTTTCTAGAGCATCTTCTTCCATTAGGGTTCCTTGAGGACAGAAATGATACTTCTTTCTGCTTGTATTTGTATTCCCAGCTTAACCACAGAGCCTGGCATACAATTAAGTGTTTAATGAATTTTTTTTTTAACTTTGTGATGTTCTGCCTTAACAATGGAATTCCTGAGGCAGCTAGGTGGTACAGTGGATAGAACACCAGCCCTGGATTCAAGAGGACCTGAGTTCAAATCCAGCCTCAGACACTTGACACCTACTAGCTGTGTGACCCTGGGCAAGTCACTTAACCCCAATTGCCTCACCAAAAAAACACAACAACAACAACCAACAACAACAACAACAATGGACTTCCTAAACTGGGACACTGAGAACAGAACACAAGGTTCCAAGCCAAGAACCTGTGTTTGTTCTTACTGTAATTTGATGCAGAGAAGATTCTGATCACAAGAAAGCTAAAACCTGGGAGACCAAAGGACAGGGAGGGACAGAGAAAATGGGACCTAAGTGCTATACTGCTGACAATAATTGCAGATGATTAAGGTTACAGGCAGGCAGGGGGTGGGGGGTGGGGTCAAATGGCTCATGGTAAGAAAAGTTAGTGGCAAAAAACCAGTGAGGGTTTCCAGATGCCCACAAATTCATGAATCACATTGATGCTTCTGTAAACAAACCAAAGAGTTTATGAGGATTCATGGCATTATCTTTCCATTTCATTCTCAAGGATCATTGTGATTTTGTATTCACATGGCCTTCTGATCCACACATCTATCTCTCTACCATCTACAGTGGGGCCATATGGTATAAAGGAGAAGGCTCTACAGACAGGTAAAAGAAATTGCTAATGGTAAATGAGACCTCTTAGGAGGGGCCCTGAATGACAGCCTTGCTTCCTGAATCAATCCATCCAGTGCATCTCTTTCTTCTCTGAAACAGAAGAATCATTCACCTCTTTCTAGAAGTCCGGCCCTGGATGGACTGAACATTACTGAAGAGGTCTCTAACAAAGACTCCAGAGAGCCACCTGAATGAAATTCCATTGGAAAATTCACATTTGATAGTGAGATCAGCAAAAAAAAAAATATTTCTGCTTCATGAGGACTCTACTTATTTCTGCTTCGACAAAAAGAGCCAACGTGGTGCTCAGTGACATTATAGGATGACAGATTTAGAGATGGAGGGGGGCATTAAAGGCTGACTAGTCTAAGTCCTTCATTTTACAAGTGGGGAAACTAAGGATCAAGACAGTTCAAATAATTGGGAAGTTGATTTAGAGTTGGAAGGGAATTTAGAGGCAATGAAGCCCAAACCTTTCAAAGATGTTGAGTCACACAAACATTTATAAGTGCCTAATGTGTGTTGGACACTATGCTAAGTGCTGTAGATTTAAAGAAAGACAAAAGGCAATGCTTGTTCTCACAATCTAATGGGAAAGATAACACACAAACAACTAGGTACAAACAAGTTATAGAAAAGATCAACTGGAAATGCTCCTAAAGAGGGAAGGCACTAGAATTCAAGGGTTTGGGAAAGCCCTTCCTAAGAAAGTAGGATTTGATGGCACTTGAAGGAAGGCCCAGAAGTCTAGATCTAGGATTCAGAGGGACATTCAAGGCAATCCAATCCAAACTTTTTACTTTACAGAGAAGAAAGCTGGGGCTACATAAGAGGTCACATAAGTTGTCGACGGGTCACACATGTGGGAAGTATCAAAAGGGGAATTTTAACCCAATTTTTCCTAGAATCATCTCAAATGCCCTGCTTATTATTCTCTGTTGCCTTTTATAGGATCTCTCATAGTTGCCTTTTTAAACTTCCATCTATATCCCTGGTACTTACTAAAGTCCCTGGCACATAATGAGTACTTAATAAATACTTTAATTGCATAATTGACCTACTACATTTGAGACACCATACATTCAGTTTCTTCCAACTACAGGTTTAATACATGATCAATCGTTATTGGCTAGCCATAAATCTGAACGAGAGAGGCAACAGCCTCACTGTACTGCGCCTTAGTAGCACCACATTTGAACAATCATATTTGGTTTGTGTATCTATATTTTAGGAGGGATGTTGACAAGTTAGCATGAGACCAGGGGGTAAATAGCTTAGTGAGAAACAGTGTCAGTAAGTATCATTTGAGAGAATGTGGACTATTTAGACCAGATAAGAGAAGACTCTGGGGAACACAAGACCCTTCTTCAAGCATTTAAAGGGCCATCCTGTAGAAGGGGAATGATAGCCTTATTCTGTTTAACTGCAGAAGGCAGAGCTTAGAGAAATGGGTGGAAAGACTCAATTCCTCTTTTGTGAAATGAAGTTAGACTAGATGGACTCTTGGGAGCCTCAGCTCTTCATCCATAATATGTTCATCCTCATCTGTGACATGAGGGCATAGGAAGAAAATAATAACAATAATGGACTTTGATATAGAACTTTATAGACATCTAATCTGAGGCCTCATGCATAATCCTTAAGTGAGCCTTACCATTATCCCCTTTTCACAGGTCAGGAAACTGAGGCTCAGAGAAAACTGAGTCCCCATTGCCATAGAGCATGTTAATATCAGCTACTGGAATTTGAATACAGATCTTCTCGATTCCAAGACTAGCACTCAATCCACTATACCACACCGGCTAGATTGACTCTGTTATCATCCAGTTCTAAATAAATCCATGACTTGCAGCCCATCTCACACAAATGTACTATGCTTCAATTCCTTGAACATAGTTACCTGACTTCTATTTGAGTGATGGTCCTTGTCTGCTGGCATTTGTCACTATTATGATTTAGACTGAAAGCTCAGTAAGGACAAGGAGAAAGTATTCTTTAAAGTATATAATGACTTAAAGACACCAGGCACATTTTCACATCTAAAGGAAATAGCAAGAGAAAAAATACCCCCAAACCTATTCACCCACTGAAATAGCACATCTTTAGACAGCCAATTGGCTTCATTCCTTGGCAGTAACAAAGAAGCACCAGTGCCTTAGTTGGCTTGTTGTTGGTTTGGTTGGTAAAGTTGTTTTTATTCTTATGGCAAAATTTATTCCTGCTCACTTCCTTCCATTCCTGAAATTGGTCTGGAATATAGAATGCCTCTACATTTACTAATGGTGACGGAAATTGCTTCTTCATCCTACCCCCGTATAATTCTCTCTGTTTCTCTCTATCTCTGTCTCTCTGTCTCTGTTTCTCTGTCTCTCTCTCTTTGTTTCTCTCTCTCCCTCCCTCCCTTCCTTTTTCTTTTTCTGTCTCTGTATGTCTGTCTCTGATAAATAGATGGTTGATATATGAGAGAGACAGAAAACTGAGGCTCGAGGACACTGAGAGTTTCCCCAGGTCACCATCAGGATTTGGGACCTAGGTCCTGTAACTGCAGACAGTGCTTATTCTTCTAGTTATCTTTCCAGTTAATGATTCAAATCTCACGATTGAACTCTGTCTTTAAAGTTCCAAAGAGATTGAGCCCAAAAGTGTTTCTCCTCTCTCTGCAAACTCAGGAAATGAGTTGGAAAAATTCCAGATCTGAGTGGATGGCTGGTGTAAAACTTTGCTGGTCAGGGTGTCAAGAGTTTCTAAGAGGGAATCCCTGTTTATGGCAAAGGCTTGTCTAGATACCCCTTGCACGTTTCTTCCAATTCTGTGATTCTGTAAATGCTGGGTGAAGGTTAATTAACCAAGACTAGAAAAGAAGAGCAAATCGTGTTGAAGCTGATTCAGTGGAGCAGCAAAGTTTGGAAGAGGGACTAATATAGACCATACTAGCCAAACAAGGAAAGGGATTTTAAGTGGGACATTTTGTGCTCATTAGAGGAATGAAGATAACTGGAGATTGATACTGGAGGAGGTCACCAAGGTCCAGCTGGAACATTCCCAGGGCTTCTGTTCATTAGTTTTATCCATCAGTCCACGCTTTTACCAGCGTAACGAGCCCAGGGGAGCCCTTTTTTCATTTCATCCAACACGATACTTAAGTAAACACCAAGCATTAAATGTGCCAAGTGGCAGAGTTATGCACTCATCAGGTTTTTAGATACATTTTATAAGCATTCAAATCAGTATTTGTGAGTTTTAAATACATTTGCACAATGTCAGAGAATATGTATTTATTGTCTAATCACACAAAAGAATGCACCTGCCTTTATTCTGCATGAGTAAATCTATAAAAATGCACACAATGAACTACTCATTGCTTTTAAAAAAATTAGTAAAATATGGGAATTACACACTTTTCTTATTGCTAAGCTAATGTATTCATATAGTTTATGCATAATTTTACATAATGAGGTCCATGGAAAGTTTGAAGTTCATTTGAAAAGGTAGAAAGGAACTATGAGATCATAGCATTTTTTCTGTCATTAACCGAGCAATGGGATAGAATTCTTTTAGTTCAAAGGCTTTCTGAAAAGCCAAGTAGGTAATCTCCAACCTCCTACCCATCGCCCATGGAAGATCATCTTCCAGTCATTCAAGTCAAGTCATTATCTGTCCAGCTGTGCTGAGATACCTCTCTCTCCTCACCTCACCTTTTGGAAATCCCTAGTTCTTTAAAAAATCAGCTCAGGGTCACCTCCTGCAACTGCTTCCTCCCTGATCCACTCAGGCATCAGTGCTTGGCCCCTCTCCTTAAATAACATCTCAGTACTTTGTATATATGCTGCAGTATTTCCTTATAAGGCCAGACTTTGTCCCTCAAGCAGAATAGGCCTTTCTTGAAGGCAGGATGACTTTCACTTTTGTCTTTTTGTCTCTGATACCAAGCAAAGTATTTGATACACGGTTATGGTTTACTGGATGCTTTTTTAATTGAATTGCACTAAATTGAAATGAATAGGATTTTAAAATATTCCTTATTACCTTCTGCATCCAAATTTTTAACTTAATGCAAATGTTAAAATGAGCATTAAAATTATCTTATTTACATCCAAGTTAAAACCCTCAGGTCACAAAGTAAGCCCATTTCAGCTTTTGCTATTCTCAATAGAAATGGGCCCTCATTGGGCATCACCCTAGTTTTGAAATTCCTTTTCTTGTATTTAAAAACTTTACCACCAATCCCTTACTTTGCAGTATTCTGGCCAAAGATTCCAAATAATTCTTGTATAATTTCACAAGGTCTCAGAATTAGATACTCTCAGAGCTTCAAGTAGCATAAGTAGTTCACAAAATCCACCTGTACCTGAACAGAACTCCTCTATAATACATGAGAGAAACACTCAAGCAATGAACTTTGATTACACACCTGGGATGTGGAATGCCAGGCATTGTGCTAAGCTTAGGGAGATAAAAGAGACAAAAGACAGCCCCTGTCCTCAATGAGCTTACACTTTAATGGGGGAGATGGCAGGCAAACAACCATGTGCAAACAAGTTATAGACCCAGTAAAAAGGTTGAGAAAGGCTTCCTGTAGAAGGTAGGACTTTAGGTGTCTCTGTCTCTGTCTGTCTGTCTGTCTGTCTGTCTCTTTCTTTCTTTCTTTCTTTCTTTCTTTCTTTCTTTCTTTCTTTCTTTCTCTTGGCTCCTTGTGTAGAAATTCCAGAGCTACAAAAATTTCCCCCCATACTAGAAATGACTCCCTTCTTTTCTCCTCATCGGGAGATAAACTCTCAATTCAA
Source organism: Dromiciops gliroides (assembly GCF_019393635.1). NCBI lineage: Eukaryota > Metazoa > Chordata > Mammalia > Microbiotheria > Microbiotheriidae > Dromiciops > Dromiciops gliroides. The sequence goes on from NC_057864.1 coordinate 7,626,806, forward strand.
GTGTCACCTCTTAGAAACTACCTGTCCGGGGCAGCTAGATGGCGCAGTGGATAGAGCACCGGCCCTGGAGTCAGGAGTACCTGAGTTCAATCCGGCCTCAGACACTAATACTTAACTAGACTGTGTGACCCTGGGCAAGTCACTTAACCCACAATTGCCTCACTAAAAAAAAAAAAAAAGAATGTAATAAAAAGAAACTACCTGTCCTTCTTCCCCAGTTGTTAATGCTATCCTCAAATTACTTCATAGTTTTATATGTTTTATTGACTTATTCATGTGCGTGTTGTGTCTCTTTAATATAAAGTAACCTCCTTCAAGGGAAAAATTACTTCCATTCATCTTCATATTACCCAGAGACTACTATAGTGTGGAGAATGTGTCGATGTTATCATTGTTCAGTTTGCGTCTTACTCTTTGTGACCCCATTCTAGGGTTTCATGGCAAAAATACTGAAATGTTTTTGCCATTTCCTCCTTCAGTGGATTAAGGCAAACTGAAGTAAAGTGACTTGACTAAGTGTACAAAGCTAGTGAGTATCCAAGGCTAGATTTGACTTCCTGACTCCAGGCCAACACTCAATCCATTGAGCCACCAAGCAGGAGAATATAGTAGATGCTCAATAAGTGCTTATTCAATGAACAAATATAGACTGGCAACTGGTTTGAGACTGACATCTAGAAATCGTTGCATGGTACTGAGAAGTTAGTGCTATTGCAAAGATACATTTGGTGTGTCAAGAAGAAGGAATGGACTTTTCCTTAATAAATTACCAAAAATTATTCTGCTGATAATGAGGGACCAACGATGGGGCACCTGATGAAGGAAAGGAGTACGCTAGAAACAGAAGTATAAAAATCATTATAAAATAAGTGATAACTTGTAGAAGGAAATATTAATGATCTCTTTTCAAGCTGAATGTTCTCTTCTCAGGCTCCATAATTCTTGGTCTTTCTCTTGCCTTGGACAGCATCAAGTGCCTCTTTTCCTTGGCACTGTCTTCCCTCAAGGCATTCTGGATACTCCTCGTCTGCTGGTTCTCCTCTGATCTTTCTTCCTGATTCTTCTGTTCCTCCCCTGTTGGTGCTTCAAGTGTGAGTATCCTTCAGGGATCTGTCCTAGGTCCTTTGCTTTTCTCCTTCTACCATTTCATTTGGTGATTTCATCTCCTTTGGCTTCAGTTATCATCTCTATCTCTATGGCTCTCAGATCTACTTGTCCAGCCCTAACCTCTCTCATCCTCATCCATAACCAGTCTCACATCTCCAGCTGTCCATTAGATAGCTTGATTGGATGTCCTGGAGCAATCTGAAACTCAACAGGTCCAAAGATGAACTCATTCTCTTTGCCATCAACCCTCCTTTCTTCCTTGCTTCACTATGACCATTAAGGGTATCATTGGCCTCCTGTTCAATCAGCTTGAAACCTTGGTGTTGTCATCATTGAATCCTCACTTTTTCTCCCTCCACACCCCTAGTCAGATGCCAAGTTCTATGTTTTCTGCTCTCCCCAAACCTCTCAGATGCTTCTTCTTATCCCCTCTGACATTGCCTCATCACCTCATGCCCAAACTATTGAGATTTCCTGCTGGTTGGACACCTCTAACCTAATGTCTCCTCTAAGTCACTCCAATGTATCCTTCCACAAAGTGTCAGGCGGAGAATTCTAGGACATGACTAAGAACACTGGAATTCTTTCTCACTTTGCCATGTTTACACACTTGACCTTTGGGTGCCTCCCTTTTCTCATCTAAGCATCATAGAATTGCACGAGCTGGAAAGGAACTGGGAAGTTGATTACTCAAACCTCTACCTCACCATCTGTCCCCTCCACAGGTCAGCAGGACAGGTGGTCATACAGGCTTTGCTTGAACCCTCAAGTCAAGGGAAGCCCATTGTATCCTGAGGCAGTACAATCCACTTCGGGACAGCTGTAACTGTTTGGGAGTCTTGGCTTATAGTAAACTTGTAATATTAGATCTCTTCTATGTGGACTACAACACTTCTGTGAGTGTGTTTATAAGTGTTCATAGCACTTTCCCTTGTGAACAGAATAAATAAGTTCTTTTCAGTTTCTGAGAGTCCATTTTTGGGGGAGGAAGGGCTTGCCTTTTTTTTTTTTCTTAATACAAAACTCAGCTGCACAGAATTCATCATGTCTGGCCTGAGAGCACACAAGGTGTTTCTGTGTGAGGGCTTCTTCCTTCTGAGAGTTACAAGTTCTGGAAAGCACAGGCTTAAAATGGAAGTGTTCCTATCATATATCATCATGGCCGCCATGTTATAATTGCAGCTATTTGTCAGGGTGAGAGGGTAAGAGAAGAGAAGTTTCATGGCTGCCTGGAATTCTCCCAAAGGAAAAAAGGAAGAAAAGAAACAAACATTTATTAAGCACCTGCTATGATCCAGAGACTGTGCTAAATACTTCACAAATATTATTTCATTTGGTCTTTACAACAATCCTATGAAATAAGTGCTCTTATTATATTCATCAGACTGTCGAGGAAACCGAGGCAAATAGAAGTTAAGTGACCTTCCAAGGGTCACACAGCTAGGAAATGTCTGAGGTGGGATGTGAGCTCAAGTCTTTCTGACTCCAGCTGTTTCTACAAGACAGCAAAGAGAGGGGCAAGGCAGAGATCACCCAGACTCCAGAATCTCGATAGTGACAATGTGGTATCTGGAAGAATTTGGTTCAAATGTGGCCTCTGATACTAACTCTATGATCATTGACTTATCTGAGCCTCAGTTTCTTCAGCTGTGAGAATGTGGGTAATAGTACCTTACACCACTGGATTGTTAGAGCATATGTGAAGGACTTTGCCAATTTAATGCACTACATATAGAAATGTGATCTTCTTATTAATTCCATCTTAGAAAAGTGATCTGATCATGGAATGTGTCATTCACACTGCATTTGCATTTTTTCCTTCCATTATGAACAAGCAATTAAACTAGTGATGAGACTGGGGGTGATTTTTTATTTTATTTTATTTTTTACTTTTTAAAATGTCATATAACTCTTGATTTGTCAGCTTTTGAAAACAGATAGGAATTTTTCAATTACTTACTCCAAAATACTCTTTTCTCATTCCAAGTGTTTGAAAAGCCAATGAATCTTGGATCCATCGCCTTTTGTGTTTACAAATCTGGATATGATTTAGGAAGCTTTAAAAAGATAGCAAGCTCATAGGGAGGAAATCAGATTTACATAATTTTCTGCTTGCTTACAGAACACAGCAGTTCAGATTATCTTTTACGTTGGGAAGACTGTTTTAATATGATAAGATGAAAAACCTCCTCCGGTGTACTTGATCTTGCTAGTTTGGCTTTTTAAAATAAATTATGGGCTGATTTGTCAGAGCGACTTTTAACATAAATTGCTGTTTTAAGCTGAGGAGCATATTCTGAAAGAGAATTTCCCCCTTTTCCCTCATCTACATAAAAAGATTTGGTCTAGTATTACATCAATTTCTTATTCCCCGGGATTTATTTGATGTTACTTTCACATGGCAGTGAAAAGCATTGTTTGGTTTATTTCACGTTTTCTTATACTCTTGCCTGAAAGTAACAAATGACATAGCATGGAGAGAAAACTGACATGGGCAGGGGAAATGTGGCAAGCCTGTCCTTCAAAAGAAAATTTGTTTCAAAAGAAAGTGTCTCTTCCACCTTCTCCTCCACTCCCCCCCAACACACACACACATACACACACACACACACACACACACTATGATGATTACAACCCTCAGGGGGCTGACTGAACAAGATGAGGTCAGAGCTGTCTGTCTTTATGGACTACACACACCATCTTTTCCTTTGACTTCTTTTGAAAGCTCACAACTTCAGTAACTACTATAAATAATGAGTGCTACAGTCCAAAAATCTTTCATCTACAACTATGTGATTTTTTTATAAAAGGAAGAAAAGTGCTAAATCAAAGAGACCAAGGTACACAGTACCCCTTGTGCAGACCTGAACCTTTGGGGAGCACTTGTACTTTTGTTATTATTTTTATTTCAGATTTTAGAGTCCATACATGGTGCTTGCTAGATTTTTCCAAGAACTTGACATGGAAGCATGGGAAAGAGGAATGCATGTATACTTAGAAGACTCGTGTTCTGAGACACATATAATCATATTTGACCCTGTGCAAGGCACTTAAGTCCTTTGTCTGTGCCCCAGTTCCCTTATCTGTTTTAACAATGACCCCTGACCTCTGAGGAAGCCTTCCAACTCCAAATATATGATCTTATGAATATGTAGGTATGTCAAGGTTGTGAGATTCTTTTGAAAAGATTCTCCCCATACGAGTGCTGATCCTCACCCCTCTGCAACTTAAAAGATGCAAGTTAGGGATAATGATGGCCATGATTGAAATGAGGACACCATGAATTCAAGAAATTTTAAAATAAAGCAAAGCAGGTCAAGGCAACAAATATGTGTTTAGCCTTCATTTGCCAGGTACTGTGCTGAATGTTAGAGATACAAACACCAACAAAAAGACAATTCCCTTCCCTTAGGGAACTTACATTCTAATGAAAAAGACAACACAGGAGAGGGATCTATAATGCTGGGAAGAAAGGCATGGTGAAGACATGCCTACAGGGAGGCCTTCAGAAATACAACAGGGATGAGAATCAAGGTTGACCAGCCTGGGCCCCTCCCCAAAAGGGAGGCAGCACCAATTGGAGACACTCAATCAGTTTCTTTTCCCTACTTCAAGTCTTTTATTTGGTGGCAAAAGTCTCTCCAAATTAGCGAGTAGGTGAATCCAGACAAGGAAGGAGATGAAGAAACACACACAGGTGACTTAGAGGTCCAAATGAGACTTGGGTGGGTGGCATGCTGCGGGCATCCCAATCTGTGTCCACACTTAGGCAATGGGCTGAGCTGGCCTGTCAGCTCCAAAAATGGTTTTCCAGCTTTCCCTTTGTATGTAGGGAAAAAAGATTCCATTTCTGAAATGACATGCATTCAAGATGCCCTTTCTTTGTGAGGATTCCAGGATAGTGATTGATTGGGGCATAATCTGTCATCTGCTACCTTTAATTCCAGAACCACACACTGGGACCTTTGAGTAGAGCAATTGTTTGCGGGGAAGAATATTAGGGGAGTAAGATGTTCCCCGAGTTATCTAAGATTTGCTATCAGGAGGGGAGGGAGGCTTTTCTCTATGATGTAAGTATCATAGAGCTGTCTGGGGCTTTAGTTATTGTTAGTTAAGGTTAGTATTGGGGAAAAATTTTGCAGTTGTCAACTAGCATTTATTAGTGACTACTCTGTGGAAGTCACTGTGCTAAGTTCTTAGATTTACAGAGAGTGGTGAAAAGCAGCCCTGTTTCAAAGAGCTTAGTCTTAATGGGGAAAACATCATACAAACTTTGGATAAATGGGTTTATACAGGAAATTTGAGGCAGTTTGGAAGGGAATTAAGTCTCAAAGGGAGTTAAGGTTAAATACTAAGAAATACTCTTCACGGCCTCTAGATATGCAGTGGATAGAGCACTGGCCCTGGAGTCAGGAAGACCCAAATTCAAATTCTGCTCAGATACTTACTAGCTGTGTAATCCTGGGAAAGTCACTTACCCCTGATTGGCTCCCTGCAAAAATGCTTCTTGCACAAAATGATACTGTTGGCTGAAAGTTGAGGGAAGCCAGGGAAATATGAGAATAAGAGCACTACCAACCCATTGAGGAGAAAGCATGTGGTCACCTCATGTCAATTTGGTGCTACCATCCAATTAGTTGGAGCTGTGTGCAAGGATGGCCTTGTTCTCCTGTTGCACAGGGGGCTTCTGGGAGAAGCTGCGGAGAAGCGTAGGGTCTTTCAGTTCCGGGACTTGGGGCTTGGTAGGAGGGTGGAGGCTGACTCTCAGATAAGCTAGATGAAGGGACTGTTTACTTCTCTCTCTCTCTTCACTAACTTCTAATACAATTTCAATAAATACTTAAAAGGTGATAAACTCTTGCTAAAGCTTCTAATTTAAGGTCACCACTCATTAGATTTTAGATATCACAGCTAGAATTTTAGACCTTACAGAAACTAGGGGGTGGAGATAGGGAGAGAGAACATATCCCAGACATAGCAGACAGCAAGGAAAGTACTTGGTGAATGCTCAGTGTCAGGAGATCCAAGGAACAGCAAGGAAGTCCATGTCACTATATTGCAGACATAAGCAAAGAGAACAAGCATTCTTTTGACAAGATGACTCGAGCTTCTCAGCTCACCAGGACATGTTACTGAGTCATAGTGAGCTCAAAATGTCCTAGCATGCCCAGATCTTTTTCAAAGAAACTACTACCTGATCATCCTTTCCTTCTCTTTTACTCATGATTATTTTTTCCTAAATCATTCATATATTCATATTTCTATTTTGTTTTTTTAATTCTCTTCAGTTTTGTTATTGCCTCCTCTTAGTTTCCTAATAAATGCCTCCCTTCCCCCTTTAAGAGAGCTATGCTTTATATCAAGAAATTAAAAAAAAAAGAAAAAATGTTAAGTAAAACCAACCAATACATTAGCCTCATTCAAGATCATATCAATTTTTCCTTAGGGTATTCCCAATTTCTCAAGAGAGAAACTTGCAAATCAATCAATCAATAAGCAATGGAGTCAGAATATTGTGTTCTAGGAATCAACTGGCATGAACAAATCAAAACAACTCCATAGTATTTTGAATTGCCCAGAAAGTTGGTAATTACAATGTAATTCTGCCCATATTCATTATTTACAAACTTTGAAAACCTCCATCAGGAAACTAAAATGGTAAGCTTAAGTAACTTGGCCTAGATTTCCCAAGCTTGATCTAGCCAACTGGAAAAGGTGCTATATAAACTATACCTACCAGTGAAATAATAGAAGTTAACAGTTTTAAATGTGTAGTCTATAATTATTTCCATAGCTAGTACCTAAGAATTAGTGACATTCAAATTTCTTTCCAGAGTTTTGCAGTCTTTTTTTTTAAAAGAGTGTGACTCTATTATTCATGGTTCATTGTCAACATCATGGCCAAGCTACCATCTCCTGACCTTAGCTCCAAAGATTACTAGTTCTGTGTCAAGGGCAAGTCACTTAATCTCTCTGACTCTCAGTTCCAAGATCTAAATGGGGGTATCAATGCTTCAGTCTAGTTCTCACCTCCGCTATTTACTAGGTGGATGCTCATCTGAGACAGTTTCTGGGTCCAGCTCTCTCTTTTCGTAAAATAAAAGGGTTTGACCAAATGAACTCTTACATCCCTAACTGCTGTAAATCTAGGATCCAGTAACTCTTTATTTCCATGGTCTCCTTCATAGGATAGCTATGAGCCAAGCATTCTGCAAATCAGTTGTGTCTGATTCTTGTGACCCTGTTTTGGGGTCTTCTTGGAGAAGATACCAGAGTGGTTTGCGATTTCCTTCTCCAGCTCATTTTACAGATCAGGAAACTGAGGCAAATAGTGCTAAGTGACTTTCCCAGGGTCACCACAGCTATTCAGTGCCTGAGGCTACATTTGAACTCAGGAAGGTGAGTATCCCTGACTCCAGGCTTGGCACTCTTTGCACTCCATGGCATCTAACCATGGCAAACTTTATAGTGCTGTCCCAAATGATTTAATGATTTTTCTTCCCTGCCCACAACATTAGTATAAAAGAATTTTGGAGCATGAAGTCACCTGCTGGGGGCAGCTAGGTGGCGCAGTGGATGCACCGGCCCCGAGATTCAGGAGGACCTGAGTTCAAATCCAGTCTCAGACACTTGACACTTACTGTGTGACCCTGGGCAAGTCACTTAATCCTCATTATCCGAAGAAGAAGAAGAAGAAGAAGAAGAAGAAGAAGAAGAAGAAGAAGAAGAAGAAGAAGAAGAAGAAGAAGTAGTCACCTCCTTTACAATGTGATCTCTTCCTATATTTTGTCTTCTTAACTATTCCTTCCTCCGCATACTCCACCAGCCAACCATGTGATTCATCTGTCTCCATGCCTTTGAAGGGATTATGAAATCAGTTCCTTTTACCACTGGCAATGCGCTGTCCCTCCTACCTCTACTTTTTAAAAATCCCTGGCTTTCTTCCATGCTGGGACCTTTTAGCCTTCCTTGCTCATCCCGAATGCTAGGACCTTCCCAGATCCACTACATGTCTACATTGTATGTGTCCTGCTTGTGCTCTCCCACACTATGATGTAAGCTTCTTGAAGGAGGAACTGTTGCTATTTAGTCTTTGTATTCTCATCACTGAGCAATGTGTCTGGCACATGGGATTCGCTTAAATAATGCTTGTGGATGAAAACAAGTATTTTGTTAGCCCCACTAGTGTGCCAAACACTGTGCTCAGCACTTCTAAATAGTCCTCTCACTTGGTTTTCACAACAGCCCTTGAGGTAGGTGTTTTTGGTGTTGTCGTCATCATCATTATCTTCATCAGCATCATTATTATTGTTGTTTATATTATTGTTTCCTTTACAATATTTGTGGAAACTGAGGCAAGCAGACGTGAAGTGACTGCCCAGATTCACACAGCTAGTAATACCTGAGATTAAATTTGAACTCCTCCACTACACCATGTGGCTACCTTCAGCTGTTGGCTGATATCCCAATGATCTCTTTCAAATGAGGAAACTAAGTCCAGGACAATCAGCTGTCACCCAAAGTAATATAGCTGTTAATCATGGAGCCAGGACTAAAATGTAGTGCTCACTAAACTTCTCTATATCAGCCTCTTCAAATAAAGAGAAGACTAAGGGTAGTTTCAAAGCCCAAGTCTATGTGTTTCCCATTAAGGAATGAAGCCAAAGGAAGAATTCTAAGAGATTCCTAGGTTTTATGCTAAGTTATTGCCTGTCAACAACCAGCATTTATTAAGCACCTACTATGTGCAAGGGACTGTGCTAAACACTGGGATTACTAGTACAAGCAAAAAGGGACAGCCCTTGCCCTCAGCTAGCTTACAGTCTAATGGGGGAAGACAACATTTAAAAGAAGCTGAAAATTGGGGACAGAGTTCCCAAAAAGGAGTGTAGCAGAGAACGTTGGTGAGTCAGGAGTTGAACCTGGTTGGGATAAAGAGACATGGCTAGTCTAGGTGCTTTCCTTAAAGTGGTGGTTCTATCCTTCTCCTATATTGTTCCTTAGGTATTTGTATTATAGGCCAGCTGGATGGTATGGTAGATAGGGCACCAGGCCCAGAGTCAGGAAGATCTGAGTCCAAATCTGGCCTCAGACACTTCCTAGCTGTGTTACTCTGGGCAAGTCACTTAAACCTGTTTGCCTCAGTTCCCTCATCTCTAAAATGAGCTAGAGAAGAAAATGGCAAACCCTTCCAGGATCTTTGTCAAGTATCTTTGGACACGACCAAATGGCGGAACAGCAACAACAAATCAGTATCTTATTTGTATCTCTGGTGCTTGGCACAGCTCCTGGCATGTATGTTGTAGGTGCTTGATAACTGGATTGAATTGTTGGAGCATGAAACAAAACCCACCAGCCACTAGTGCCTTCCCAGCAGAGTTTACCTTGTGTCTGCATAATATTATTCTGTACTTACCTATAGATATACTTGTCATTTCCCTATTAGAATGTGAGCTCCTTAAGCGCACAGACTTTGGCTCCCACCTTTCTATCCCTGGATGCCTAACACAGCACCTGGCAAAGAGTAGACCCTTAATAAGTGATTATTTGATTGACTGGTGTTAGACCATGGATTCTTCACCTTGTGTCACAGATCTATTTGGAAGGCTGCTGAAACCTGGACTTCTTCTGGTAATAATGTCTTTATCTGGTTTGGATTGGTTTCATTGACAATTAAAGGAAATGCTAAATTGTAGTTAGTGGTAGAAGAAACTAAAGATGAATTCACTTTCCAAGTTCTCAGATCCCCTGACATCAATCCATGTATTCCTTGGAGCCTTTTGGACCCCATGAGGATCTATGGATCCTAGGTTGGAAACCCCTCCATTAAGACCCAGAATATTTTAATATCAAACATAGAATGATAGAGCTGAGAAAGATCTTTGAACAGCTAGTGTAAGTTAGCAGTTCTGGGTATCAGCACCTGGGCTCTTTAACTCCAAATGTCGCGTGTTGTTTTCTTTTTTCCTACTATATCATAGTCTCTCTACTTCCCAGTAAATGTTACCTGGTTCATTAAAAAACAGAGATGGAAAAAGGAGTTTCTAGTTGCACTTAATAAGGGAAAGTCATACAAAATCATTATGGAAAAATGAAGAACACTGAGCTAGTCAATTTGCTCATTTCACTGAACATTCTAAAACAGACAAATCCAAACAGAGCCCAGCAGTACACAGCTGCTGGCTCTGGAACAAGAGACCGTACCACGATAAATCAGGCATTATACACAGTGCTGCCAGCTGCATCAAAAAGATGGGGCAATTGGGATTTGTCTTCAATGCTAAGTTGAAATGCAAAAATACATATACATTATTATTCCCTTGCAATAAACAGGAATGTTGCTTAGAGAAAATACTTATTTGTATTAGCGGGCATCTTGTTCCCAATTCAAACATTTGGATTGAGCCACTCAATTTCTCTTTGGGAGCTGCTACACTGTGTTTGAACTTTACAAAGGATCATCTTTCCACATATGCAGCATATTAGAGGAGTAGTTTAAATAAGATGAGTGAGAGACAGTTTAATATAGGAAAAAATCCCTGTGATATTAGCAAAGATGTTGGGAACATGAGTGTGGTTTATTAAATCATGTGTGTCTACATGTGTGTATGAGTGGGTATAGTCATATCCTTACAAAGGCTTATATCATGTGAATGTTATGTATGGCATGTGTGTTGTATGTTATGTGTGCTTCATATGTTTATTTATGGATATAGATATCATCCTATATGTGAGTTATTGAGAGGAAATGTGGGTTTGTGGCTGGAGCGGTGGCCTAATCTTTGCAGAGCTCCAATAAAGTGGGAACCCTGGCTCCCAAAGGCAGCCCTGTCAGCTTGTAATAGCCCCCACAAATAGGAAGGGCAAATGTGGCTTGGCAGCTAGAGAATCAGTCTTGAGGTCAGGAAGACTTGTAGCCATATTTCTCCTTTGATGCCTGGACCATTCACCTCTCAATATCCCAGGAAGTTCTCAAAGACTTTAAGTTACATAAGAATAGATGATCATCCATCAATCAATATATATTTGTCAAGTACCTAGTATGCACCAGGCACTGTTCTATGTGGTGGGGATAAAAAGACAGAAATGAAACAGTCCCTCAAAGGGCAGAGTTTGCAGTCCACCAGATCATTCACCAGAGAAAGGGAGTTGTTGCACCAAGTTCTTTTACGATCCAATTGTGGGTTAGAACCAAGCAGCCCTCCAAATGTCCCCTCCTCAAAAGAGTGGTGACAATTCTAAGATTTTCTCCCTTTGTTTTCCTTTTCTCTAAAAAAATACCCCAGCAGAATTATGTAGTAGAGAATTGGCCTTATAGCTAGGAAGAGCTGAGTTCAAGAACTACCTCTGGTACATCTTATCTGTACAGCTGTGGGCAAGTCACTGAACCTCTTAGTACCCTCAGAAATTCTAAGATCAGATTTTGGGAGACATGACAACCTGCAGTGGGACAGGGAGTTTCTTCACCCAGGAATTTTCTATATCAATAAAATCACAAATTCAGTCACTAAGTATCCCTTCTCTAGATCCAAGATGACATGTACTACTTGTGTGACTGTGCTCTGTGGACCTCAGTTTCCCCATCTGTAAAGTGAAAAAAGTTAAGTGCTATAGCCTCAGAGGTGCCTTGCAGCTGGAGCTCTGTGATCTAAATTTATTCAATAGCAAACATAAGGTGAAGAAAAGCTCACAAAAAGATCCACGGAAATGGCAATGATGATATGGTTGCTATTATTTCAACTGTACCCTTTGAGCTGTTTCAGGAAAAGCAGTAATCATCCTGTGCAGAAGTTACCCAGCATTAGAACATGATACTTATCTTGCCTTGTCAATTGCAAGTGCAATTAAACTCAGTATGAAATGGAAAATATGTATTAGAAAACATGTATTTAAATGTGGTCTTTAAAAGTCTGGAACAATTACTGAGAGATTAGGGAAGTGGGAAGGAGGGAAAACTCTCACACAGAAAAGCCAGCTTGGAGAGTTAACTTTAAACTGGATATGCTTGGCTCTGGAGGAGCCTGGGGTTTCCTGAAATCCCCTTTCTGGTTTTCAAGGGCTGGCCTCAGGCATGAATAATGAATTGAAGTTTCCTTCTTGGGTCAGAGGAGAAATCACATTTCACCAGAAATATTTGGAATTCAGATTTCTTCCTGTACCTCCCACCTTTGGGAGACATGCTGGAAGATGTTATAGAGCACGTAGGCAACACAAGCCACCCCTCTGTTTTCAACCAAGATGACCTTTTCAGTTTTAGAAACAAATTATCCGCAGGTGAGTGAGATTTTCAGCAAGCCAGTGAGTCGCATTTCACTGACAGAGAACTTCTCGTGTGAAGTAAGGAAGCCACATAAATTTGCTGAATGCCTACTATGTGTGTAGAAAATCAGAAGCTGGATGCTAATACTGCAGAATGAAATGGGAAAAGTCTCAAACAAGGATTAGTTCTTACTATTGTATATAATTTACAAGCTTTGATGATTTGGGAGAATAGGAAACATTTTCAATAACCCTAGTACTTCCTTTATATGGCCATTTCTCAGAATCATAGGATGTCTGCATTGGAAATCTCTTCAGTAGCCATCAGGGCAGCTAGGTGGCACAGAAAATAGAGCACTGGTCCTGAAGTTGGGAGGGTCTGAGTTCAAATCTCATCTCAGACACTTACTAGCTGTGTGACCTTGGGCAAGTCACTTAATACCAGTTGCCTTAAACACCTAGGGCCATCTCCGGTTGTCCTGATAGATCTTGCCACTAGACCTAGATGTCTCTGGAGGAGAGAGTGAGGTTGCTGACCTTGCACAGCCCTCCCTCACATCCAATTCACTGCAAGTCATGACATCACCCCAATGTCATTGTCCTCTTCAAGAATGAAGGATAGACAACAAAAGTAGCCAGCCAATCTTACCCATTTGGTCCCAAAGGACTGATACTTCTGACTGACTAAGGTTATTTCTGATTGCTTGATCATTTAAAACTATTTCTTTGTGGTGCTCAAGATGGATATGTAAACAGTTAATGAATGTATTTGTTATATGTGGTAACCATAAAGCTCACACAATTTTGTTTAGTGCCCTTCTGGGTCTTTTGTTTTGCTTTTTGCAAGGCAATGAGGGTTAAGTGACATGCCCAGGGTCACACAGCTAGTAAGTGTCAAGTGTCTGAGGCCGGATTTCAACTCAGGTCCTCCTGAATCCAGGGCCGGTGCTTTATCCACTACACCACCTAGCTGCCACTCACACAATTTTTAAAGCCCCAATAAATATAACTCTTGAAATTGTAATCATTCATCATTTACTGATATATTCAATGAAAATTTAGTGAGTGCCTACAATGTGTCAGGCATCATGCTGGGTGCTAGGAAAACAAAGACACACACACAAAAAATGAAACCATTTCTGACCTCAAGGTTTTTCCATTCTATGAGGGGTGGTGAAGATACCATGAATTTTGCTAAAATAAATAACAAATAATAATTTCTGCTTGAATGTTACAAGAAACTGGGTTAGGCCGGGGGTGGGGGAGAAAACCATGAAAGGCTTTCTATAAGAAGTAGCACATGAAGTGAGCCTCAGAGTGATTATAAGAAGCAAAGGTGAAAAGGAAGTGCAACCTAGACATGGAGAAGAGCTGATAGAAAGGCCCAGAGATGAGGGATAAAATACCATTGAAATGCCATGGGCACCATTTGGCTGGAAGGTCCAGGAGACTTTTGCCTACTCAAGAATAATATGCAATGATCTTAGAAAGGTAGATTGGCATCTGATCATGAGAGATTTTAAAAGATAGTATTATCTATTATTACTCTCAATTTACAGATGTAGAAACTAAGTCTGAAGTTGGTTAAGTGCCTTGCCCAGGGTCACATAGCTAACAAGCATCTGAACTGGAATTTAAATAATGATCCTCTAATGTACTTCGTACAAGTATTATTATCCTTTTTAATGAGAACACTGAATCTCAGTAAGGTTATGGGACTTGTCCAAGGTCACACAGCTATGAAATAATAACAAGGACAAGTACCTAAGGTTCCAAATGCAATGATCTTTCTATGACATCACAGCTATTACAACTCTTCCCAGTGCTAAAACACTTAAACTTAAATGGTTTTCTGTTTAAAAAAAATAACAACAACAACAAAAGCAGGCATATTTGAAAAGCCAATAAATATTTCTAAATGCAGACATCTCCCACTGAGCTAATTAGTCATCTTCCCTGCAATGATGGCAAAATCCTCGGAACAACAGACCAAAGGAATAATGGACACAGCCTTGACAATTGACATTGTGACAGGCTGCTGGGACACATTACATTCCAGGGAGATTTTCACAGTTAAAATATGTATGATTAGAAATGGTGGATGAGGTAACATTCAGAGGGAGACAGAAATCCATATGGCATCATAGGCTGATAGCTAGCACAGAGGATAGAGCTCTGGGCCTGGAGTTGGGATGACCCGAGTCCACTTACAGTCTCAGATGCTTAAAAGCTAAGGGACTCTGGGCAAGTCGCTTCACTTCATTCTCAGTTTCCTCCCTATAAAACAGACATCATCATTGAACTTCCCTCACAGGGTTCTTGTGAGGATTAAATGAGATCATTATAAAAGATTAAAGTAGTGCCTGTCATATAAGTGTTATATGAAAGTTATATTTATTATAATCGTTTACTGTTGCTAGTTATTAAGCATTTCACTTTCTGGAAAAGTTTTGGTTGTCTTTTATGACCTTTTATCCCAAGGGACCACAAGCAGCAAAATTTCTCATTCCCAAAGGGGAATAGTCAAGATTTATATATGACTTGATAGGATCATAAACCTAGGGTTGAAAGGGGCCTTAGGAAGCAGTAAATCCATGATCTTATAGCTAGTGAGAGGAAAGGCTTGAATCTGGATCTTCCTTCCTCTGAGGCTGGCTATCCTAATCACAAATGTCCTTAATGATATATCCATTCCTGATGGGTATATGTTTGTTGTCTTTTGTTTTTACATTCCAGTCCTTGCCAGTTAATATAAGACCCCTCCATAAAAATTGAACTATTTCTTGTAAGCAAACAACTGCCACAAAAACAGTAAAGGAATATCAACTATATATGCAACACATCAACTATGTATCCACAGCTACTGGTGTGAAGAAAGAAGAATGTTTCATCTATTGTCAATATACAGATTGGAATTATATCTTTTATGCTACTACTTTAAATTGTGTATGTTATTGATCCCTTTTGTTATCAAATCACCTACATTTCCCAATGCTTCTCCCTCTCTCACCCCCAAGAGAGAATATAGTTCTGTAAAGCCAAAATATAGAGTGATTCTGACATTATATGTAGTTTTGTATACCCCAAATCCCCTACCTTTGTAAAGAAGGGTGGGGAGGGCCTTTTGAGCATCTTCTTTGGCCTAAGCTTGGTCATTATACTTTTAAAAGATTTAGTTTCATTTGATGGGGGGGGGAGGAGTTTACATGTTATCATCTTTGTGTATATTATTTTTCTGGTTCTACTCCCTTTTGCATCAAATCATACAACTTTTCCCATGCTTTTCTTTAGTCATCATTTCCTATAAAATTAGTAACATTCCATTTCATTATACCTTAGAACTTGTTTAGACTTTCCCCAGTGACATACCATACTTCCCCGCAACTCATTGTTAATAATATTCAAGATACATAAACTCACTTTGTATTTTTTCATTACTTATAATTTTGATTTATCCAATAGCCTGGTTCTTATGAGCTCATGGTTTACTTTTATTCATAGACACATAGCTTCACCAGAATATGAATATTAACAAGATGGGTATTTTTAGTATGGTATCATCATAAGAACTGTTTTGCTTCCTATATTCAGTCTACCCAAAACCCCTCTACCTAGTCAATTATGGAAACACTTCATTATTTACCTGTAGCTCTTCTCATTGTCTTGTACTCTGTCCACCCAGATGCAAGTCAGTGTGAGTAATGGGCTTTTTTCATCCACTTTGTTTTTCTAGGATGGAAGTTTTAATAAATTTTATTTTTTATTGTGATAAATATGACCTAGGGTGTTTTGCAGTGTTGTAGCTATCCAAGCAATAAGTAGATTGTTTTCTTCAAATAGGAGCATTTTATGGACTTTCATAGAGAATCCTCATTTGTTTGGATATTATGGAGAACTTTTAACACTTTATATTTTACAAAAATTGCCCTTAACTATAATGGCCAAATATGTGGTTTTATTTATGTGTCTTTCTTAGCTATTCTCCCACACACACAAAAAAAATTATTTATTTACTTATATACATATATATGTGTGTGTATATATATATGTATATATGTATACACACACACACACACACACACACACACACATATATGTGCCCAACCATTCTTCAAGAGTAGTTCCCATTTTATGAATCTGTTCACCATGGGCAGAAATGAAAGTCATTCTTGGTCTATGATAACAAAGTATTTCAAGGTTATTTGAGAAAGCAAATTCTGTAGCTGAAATTACGATAAAAAATATCAGAACTTGTGAATGCCTTTAAATATTTAAGAAATACAACAGAAGACCAAACTTTCATTAGGCAAAGTTGCTGGGATAGCAGAAATGAAAATGATGATCGCGTAACTCAGCAGGTGATATTCCAAGCACAGAAATCTATAAGAAAAGGCACCAACTCTAATTAGGCTTTTATGTTCTTTCTTTTAAAAATTATTATTGCTAAGGGCATGTGCTGCTAACAACAAGAACAGTTAATGTAAAGCTCCTGGAGGTGCTCTCCTGAGCAAACTCTCCTGAGTGCTGCATGGTGGAGGTCAAGCTGTGCACAAATATCTCCCAATAGGGCAGTTTTGTTTATTTTACTGAAGCTTCACATATGATTCATTCATTCAACAAATAGGTCAGAGTTAAAGAGAGATCTGTTTAGATTTGATTTCAGGAAACACTTCTTAAAGATTGGGCTTTTCAAAGCCGGAATGGGCTGCCTCAAAAGATGGTTGGTAGCAGAGTCCTCTAATTCTTCAGCAGGGGCTGCCTCACAGTTTAATGGGTGTATTGTAGTGGGTATTGGGGGAGAGGGTTGGACTAGGAGGCTGCTAAGGTCCCTTCTAACTCTAAGATTATTTACCAGTTATGTACAAGGAGTACCTGGTAAGATGCAAAACTCTACAGGAAGCAGTCTGTTGGTATGTTGTTAGTTCTCTAGAGGACTATTTGCTGAGTTGTAAAGGTCAGATTAGCCAAGTGGTCATTGCATAGATGGCTATGTAGGAACTCTGACATCTTGGGAAAGCACCACAGGAACCCCCTAGGACAAGCCTTTGGGGATGGTGAGGAGGGCATAGAGAGACCTTGGATAAATATTGGGTGACCCAAGATAAAAGATCTTGTGGTGGGGAGAAATGCCACTTTGCTGCTGCTAGGATGGATACCATGGAGTAGAGGGGGAGTGCAGAAATAACTTGGTCAGTGAATTTGGACCTCGAGATATAAAGTCTGAGGTATGGAGAGAGCTGAGGGCTCCATCTGGTTCCTATGAAGAGCAATAGAGGCACTGTGTTACAGTGGGAAGAATTCTCAATCTGCCATCAAAAGACTTGGAATCAAATTCCACCTTTGCTGCTTAGAACCTGTGTGATTTGGGGAAAGCTCCTTGGAGCTTGGGGAAAGCTCCTTTGGAGCTTCTCCTTCAGAGAAAGGGGGTTGGAATCCATAACCCTCGAACTTCCCTTGGAACCTATTCCATGTGAGCCATGGGGGGAAGGGAAGGGAGGAGTGGAGAATAGGGCCAGCCGAGAAGCTGTCCTAGAATACAATAGCATGGCCACAAAGCTCCATGTGCTGCTTCCTCTTTGCAAAACGAGCCTTGCTAAGGCAGGACAATTACGGCTGCAGGAGCATGGCTGCTCTTTCGCACCCTCTCTGTGTTGGTGCTCAGGAGGGAAGAAAGCCCATCACTCACCCCTAACCATGGCTCATCATTTGATTCAAGCCTCAGCTACAGACCTAGTGCCAATTGGATTCAGGCTGCCCTCGTCCCTCTGGATCACCTGAATCAGCTCCTTTCCCAAACTAACTTAAATAGAGGCAACAGAATGGTCTGGGGGGGGAAGTCACTTTCCTACCCCATTTCTGTAACTCAAAATCCATGAGGAAATCTCTGTCCTCTTATTCTCGTGCTGGAATGGGAAACATGGTTTGAGCTTGGCGAGAGTGAGAATGACTAAATCAGGCAGGGTGGGGGTGGGAGTGGGCTAAGAGAACTATTCAAGCAATCATTTAACAAGGGTTTATTTTCTTGAATGTCTTTTATCTGCTAACACTGAACCAGGGAAATAAATAATCAAAATAATACTCACATGCCTTGGAGGAGGGACAGGAAACATAATGGGATTCTTTGAAGGCCTCACCTGTGGCTGGACAGCGGCAATATCCCCTGAGTTTGCTCCCATGGAATTCTTAATCCCGATTGGTCATTCAGGGTCAGTTTGGATAATGTCAGCATCTTAGTCCCCAGTGCACGGTAAATAGTAAGTACTTCAGTGTTGGAGAAGAAAAGGAGAAGGAAGAAAGAGAATAGGAGCTAAGAGCTAGGAGTCCCTCCAGTCTCGCCATTAATTGAACAGACACTTTTATGACTCCATGATTTGTGCTGTTCTGGGGTCTTAAAGGTAAATGGTGGATCTGATTCAGTCACACAATGGTGCCTATGGATGTCCCTGAATCTTTGGTTATACCAGCACATGGAGAATGCTTAATCTGGCTAATGGAGATCCCAAGAAGCCCTAATGCTGTAAATGCAATTTTCTGCCTCTGTGTGTTTAATAGCAGCATCTGAGAAGGGTAAGAGAAAAAGGAGGGGGGAGAGCAAGAGAAAAGCTGATGAATGCCACACATGGAAAGAAAAGTAGAAGGGCACATCAGGTGAATCACTGAGCAGAATGACCTCAGCCCACCCATGGATCAATTTCTATTATGGATTACTCGGACATACTACTGACATTTAATGAAGCGAAATGTCATTAGTTAAGATGGAGTGGAAGTCTTAGAGCACTGGCACATTGTGAGAGAAACTTAATTAACAATAATGGCTTTGTTATTTACATTTTGATGGGTTTCTGCGTATTTATTAGCCAGACAAACCTGGCCTGGCTACTGACGCTCATCTAACATTCCAAGCTTGGAGAGCAGGAGATGTATTTTGATGGGGACTCTGCTAAACCAACCCCAATCTAGAAAGGCTTTGCACAAAGCACTTTGCTGACTTAAATTACTATTTAAATATAAAATAATATAATATAGAATTTTTAGAGTGCCTTCATCTATACATATGCACTTTGTATCTATCTTATTTGTTCCTCAGATCACCTCAGAGGTAGGTGCTGTTACTAGCCCAGGGTCACACAGCTAGGAACTATCTGACCCCTCCCTCAAAGAACTCACATTCTAATAGGAGAAACAACAAGCAAAAAGTTGTCCATACAGAACATCAACATTGTCCATTGGGGGACAGCCACATAGGGCAAATCCTTCCCACAGAATGTTGGATTTTTGAGCTGAACCTTGAAGGATTCTGTAAAGCCAAGAGATAGGCCATGAGGGTACGTGGTAGGTGGCCAACATCTGGACTACAAAAGACGTCATAGCTCAAGACTCTCAATAGATAAATGCTTCTAAAGGTTATCAACCCTGGATACCCTCTTTTCTGTTTACAGCTATACCCTCAGCGCAGTGGGATTTTAAATGATCCCAGAGACATATTCTCTGAGATTCATATTCTAGAGCCCTCCCAAGGGATTAATCAATCAACAAAGATTTATTGAGCATCACCCAGATGCTAGGGCACTGGGCTCGTTGCTGGGGATACCAAGACAAAATTAAAACAGTCTTTTCCCTCAAGAGCTTACATTCTTTCAGAGAAATAGCATCTATTGGGCATAATGATTGAATGAAAAATGAAAAAGCATTTCTTATGAGGCAAGCAGTCACAATACAAATACATACACAAGAGTGGCCCTGTCCTCAAAGAATTTTAATTCTAATTGGTGAAGCCAAAGGGTATTATATTGACATAACCCCATCAAGGAACAAGGGCAAAATTGATTTGCTCATGGTTCCAGAAGGAAAGAAGGGTAAGGAATGGTATAGATTGATGGGGGGCAGCTAGGTGGTACAGTGGATAAAGCACTGGCCTTGGATTCAAAAGGACCTGAGTTCAAATCTGGACTCAGACACCTCGATACTTACTAGTTGTGTGACCCTGATAAGTCACTTAACCCTCATTGCCCTGAAAAAGAAGAAAAGAAAAAGGTAATGGCATAGATTCGAAGAGGTAGGAGGGAACAGGTTCTGGAGGAGGAGACTAGAATAAAAAAATAAAAGATGCCTGGGGCTTTCTTGAAATTGTATTCTAGGAGAGGGAGGTAGAGAGCAAACTCTAGGGAAGACACTCCTCTAGAACATGGTTGGATGGTGTGAGTGGTATCATTAGTGCTTGCCAATGAAAGGGCACTGGAAGATGGCAAAAGACCACACTTGAAGTTAACCTAATGGTCTCATTGGGAGTCTGACCTCCTAGGCCCCACCCAGGGACTGCTAGTCTGAGTATGAGACAGAGGGATGATGGGGAGTGAGAGAGATAAGAAAAGAACTTCAGTAATTGTCTTTTGTGAGTGATTGAGTAAGTGAGTGAGTGAGTGATGGGTGAGTGGGAATCAGTCGTAGGTCTGTTATGTCCTTTATATAAGTGCAAGAACTCCCTCTGTTAGTGTAGATTGGATGCTCATGTGCAATTTACCCAGAGGAATACAGCCAGGATGTGTATGTTCTTATTTAGTATTTTATTATTTTCCAGTTACATTATAAGGGATAGTTTTCAACATTTGTTTTCATAGGATTATTAGTTCCCAAATTTTTCTTCACCCTCCTTTCCCTCTCTCCTCCCCAATACAGTAAGCATGTATTATAGTTATATATGTGCAATCACATTAAACATATTTCTGCACTGGTCATATTGTGAAAGAAGAAATCAGAGCACCAAGGGAAAAACCTCAAAAAAAGAAGGAAAAAAACCACCCCCAAAGTAGAAACAGTATAGTTCAATCTGCATTCATGCACCAAAGTTATTTTTTTCTGGATGTTGAGAACATTTTCTATCATGAAGTTCTTTGAAATTGTTTTTGGAACATTGCATGCTAAAAAGAGCCAAGTCTATCACCTTTGTTCATCACACAATGTTGTTGGTACTGTGTACAATGTTCTCCTAGTTCTGCTCCTCTCAGTCAGCATCAGTTCACATAAGTCCTTCAGGTTTCTCTGAACTCCTCCTGCTCATCATTACTTTTCACATTGATTTTTTACATTTTCACATTGTACACAGTATCATCAACATTGTATGTTGATCAACTGTGATGGACTATATTCTTCTCACCAATTCAATGGTACAGAAGAGTGCCATGGAAACTCATGATAGAAGAGGATCTCCAAATCCAGGAAAAAAAAAGAACTGTGGAGTATAGATGCCGAATGAACCATACTATTTATTTTGGTTTTGGGAGCTGTTGTTTTTCTATTTGAGGTTTTTCATCATTGCTCTGATTTTGTCTTACAACATGACTAATGCAGAATATGTTAATGTTTATATTTATATATATATATATATATATATATATATACACACACACACACACACACATATATATATGTATATATGTGTGTATATGTATATGTATATATGTATATATATAACCTATATCAGATTACCTGCTGTCTAGGGAGGGGGAAAGGGAGGGGAAGGAGGGAGATAAATCTGAAATTTGAAAGCTTGTATAAACATAAAGTTGAGAACTATCTTTATATGTAACGGGAAAAAATAAAATACTTTATTAATAAGAAAAAACCCTTGTATTCTAAATTTCTTCCTCCCTCCCTCCTCAACCCTCCCCTGAAATCCAGCAATTCAATATAAGTCATATATGTGCAGTTATAGGAAATATCTTCTCATTAGTCCAGGTGTGAAAGAAAATAGACAAAATACCTTTAGATAGAGGAGCTAACAAAGAAAATTATACTTCAATCTGTATTCAGATACCATCAGTTGTTCCTCTGTTGATGGGTTTTGCATTTTGCACACATCCTTCTGGATCATCCTGCTCATCATTTCTTTCACAGTTACTATTGCTAACTATAATACCCGCCATCTTATTCCCTCCCCTTGATATTTACTATATATTCTATCTTCCCTTCACCCTATCCCTCCTCAAAAGTATTTTGCTTTTTACTGCCCCCTCCCCCAATCTGCCCTTCCTTCCTTTGCCCCCCCCCCCATTTCCTTCCCCTCCCACTTTCCTTAAGGCACATGATATTACTATATGACTTGAGTGTGTATGTTGTTCCCTCTTTGGGCCAATTCTGAAGGTTCACTTGCTCACCTACGCCTTCTCCATTATCCCCTCTCCCTCCATAATCTTTTTTCTTGTTCCTTTTATTTGAGTTACTTTACACACTTACAATCTCTCCCTTCCCTTCCTTCCAGTGCATTCCTCTTAACCCCTTAACTTTATTTTGAAGATGTCATCATAGGTCAGCTAGGTGACATAGTGGACAAAGCACCAGCCCCTGGACCCAGGAGGTCCCTGACCCATCTCCAGCCCCAGACATAAGCCTCTCCACCCTGCCTGCCCCACATAAAACAAGGATAAACAAAAAATTAAATGCTTTACAGATATCATCACTTCAATATTTCAATTCACACCTGTGGCCCTTAGTCTAAGTTATTCCTTTCAGCTGGCCCTAATATCTGGAGAAAGAATCTTATGAGTTAGAAGTATTATCTTCCCATGTAGGAATGTAAACAGTTTAATTTTTTATACCCCTCATGATTTCTTTCTTCTTTACCTTTTTATGCTTCTCTCTAGGTGTCTTGTTATTTTGAAAGTCAAATTTTTCTATTCACTTTCAAGGTCTTTTTCCAGCACAAATGCCTGAAAAGTCCTCTTTTTTCAGTGGAAGTCCTCATTTTTTTCCTCTGGAAAGAATTATACTGTTTTGCTGAGTAGGTGATTTTTGACTGTAGTCCCTGTTCCTTTGTCCTCCAGAATATAATATTCTATGCCCCACAATCCTTTAATATAGAAGCTGCTAAATCTTGTGTTATCTTTTCTGTAGCTCCACAGTATTTTAATTACTTTTTTCCAGCTTCTTGCAATATTTTCTCCTTGACCTGGGATCTCTGAAATTTGGGTATAATATTCCTGGAAGTTTTCCTTTTATGATCTCTTTCATGAGGTGATCAGTGGATTCTTTCAATTTCTATTTTACCTTCTGCTTCTAGAATATCAGGGCAATTTTCCCTGATAATTTCTTGGAAGATGCTGTCTTAAGTTTTATTTTGTTCATAGTTTTCAGGTAGTACAATGATTTTCAAATTATCTCTCCTGGATCTATTTTCCAGGTCAGCTGTTTTTCCAAGGAGATATTTATTTCATATTTCCCTCTATTTTTTTAAATTGGATTTGCTTTACTGTGTCTTGGTTTCTCATAAAATTAATAGCTTCCATTCCTTCATTCTAATTCTTGGAGAATTATTTTCTTCAAATGGGCTTTTGTATCTCCTTTTCTATTTGGCTTTCAAGCTGTTGAGACTTTTTCTCATTACTCTCCTGAATTGCTCTCATTTCTCTTTCCATTCTTTCCTCCATCTCGCTATATTTTCCTTCTTCTTGCTCCTGCTTTCTCTTCAAAGTTGCTATTGAGTACTTCAATGGCCTGAGACCAATTTCATATTTTTCTTTGGAAACTTTGGAGTTGGGAGCTTTGACTTTGTTTATTATCTTTTGCTAAGGGTGTATTCTGGTTTATTTTTCCCTGAAAGAAGTTTCTATTGTCAGCTACTTTCTCTGCTTATTCATCTCAACCCAGAAGCAAATGTCTGAGTTGAAATCTGATTTCTCTGTGGTTGGAAGCTTGGTGTGCTTGTACCCCTCCCGCACTGGGCTGCCACCACTCAATTCAGCCCACTGGTTCAGAACCAGAGTGCTTCACTACAACTTCAGCAGAGATAGCAGCCACTTCACTCTGGCCAACCACCAACCACCCTCACCTGTCTGTGAGCCAAGCCTCAGAAGAAGCTGCTGGGTGCCAAAGACTCGGAGGTGCTGGAGACAAGGTCTGTTCCTGGCTGGGTCTGGACCATGCACTGAGCTCCTCTCTCAGCCCAATCAGCAGGTGATCCCAGTTGCTGTCTTTGACTGGAAAATAGTCTCACTCTGTTCTTATGTGAGTTGGGCTGCTCTGGGGGTTGTTTTATGGCATTATTTGGGAGTGAGAGGATGGGTATATTGGGAGCTTGCAGGAGTCACAGCCATCTTGACTCCTCCCCCAGGATGTGTATGTTAAATATTTTCCAATTGCATTTTACTCCTGTACAGGCTACACATGAGGGGGAAGCTGCTGGCAGCATTTAGACCCCTGTGGGTGGGATATTAGACACCTCTGCCCTGGATAACTGTCTAAGACTAAACTTCTGTCCAGCAATCACAGCCCCAGGGTTTCTCCCATAACCCTGGTGCCACTAACATTGAGTGATCCCTCTATCATTGTTGTTTGTTGTTCCAAGAAAAGGTAGAATTGCTGGAGATAACTCAAGTAACTTAAGGTTACAGTTCATTGGTTTAGGTGAATAGTTTCCCAACAGGAATAAAACTAGTTCAGTTAACTCATGAGTAATTGAGGGGGAATTACCCAGAAGAGTCATTGTTATTTTACCAAAATTCAATACTTCACACTTTATGCATTTGCCTAAAAATAAAAATTGCAGCTAGAGGAGGGAAACTTGCCAAGTTGGAAATCACATGCAGCAGCTGCAAATTATTGGGAAGGATAATCAGCCTCCAGCAAGATGTAAGATGTGAAAGTCCATATTGGATTGTTCTCTTGAGACCCAGAAGAAAGTCCACCGCCTGAACTCCACTTTAGCTGGACCCCCCTGCTTAGTAACTCACATCAGTTCCCATACAACCTTCCACATTGTTTCCCCAGAAATGCTAAGACTAAGTTTCAGAATGGTGCGGCATACCTCCAGTCCTTCCTATCAGAGATACTGAGGCTGGCAGAACTCTGGAGCCAAGGGCTTCTGATACGAATAAGACTGGGCAAGCCAGATGGCTGTCAAAGTCCAGCATTGGTGTGGTAAACCTCTGAGAGCAGGAGGCCACATGCTTGTCTAGGGTGGGATAAACTTATCCAGGTTAGAAATACATCATGTAACATTGTACACAATACCAACAATGTTGTGTATTGATCAACTGTGATAGACTTGACTCTTCTCAGCAGTGCAGTGGTCCAAGATAATTCCAAAGGACTCATGATGGAAAATGCTCTCCAAATGCAGAAAAAAAGAACTATGTAATCTAGATGCAGAATGAACCATACTATTTCTATTTTTTTGTTTTTCCTTTTTGCTCTGATTTTTCTTTCACAGCATGACTAATGCAGAAATATGTTTAATGTGATTGTACATATATAACCTATATCAGATTGCTTATTGTCTTGGGGAGGGAGGGAAAAAATTTGAAACTAGAAATCTTATATAAACAAATGTTGAAAACTATCTCTACATGTAACTGGAAAATAATAAAATACTTTTATGGGGAAAAAAGAAATAGATCATGTTAAGCTTCTGTGAAATCAGGCTTGTCAATAGCCAGCACACTTCCAGACTAGAGAAAATAAGCACACTCAGTCTTTAAAAAAAAAAAAAAAGTTGCTGATCTTAACTGGTGGAAGGAATTTCCACACTGGGAATATCAATGAAATCAATTTATGGTCTATCATAAAAGAGAGAGAAGTAATGAGGATTTGGGTCAAATCAGCTTCAGAGAAACATGGTCATAAAAAAGTGAGGAAGCAATGCATAGAAATATAGGACATATATTTTAGGTGAGTCTTGTTTTGCCCATGCCCAGTATGACCTAGCCCTAATTCCTAATACAAAATGTTTTTTTCCTCCTTTTTTTATACTCTTTTGATGGAACAAAGAAATGGATACTTTAACTCAGTGCACTTAAGCAGACTTGGGTAGTGCAACTTCTTGATGTTTTTAGAGTAGGAGGAAGTTCTTATGGATTTTGATTCACTTAGTCAATATACCTTTATTAATAATTACAATTGTGCATATTATACTTATGATATATAACATGAATATAGTATTATATAAATTATAATCTATTGTGTGCCTGGTGCTTGGCTAAGGGATGGAAATACAGAAGACAAAGAATGAGACTATTTCTACCACCATGGAGGTAACTTTCTAATGAGCAAGACAAGTCCATATATAAGTAGATGCAGAATAAATCTAAAGAGAATGTAAAAAGCACCAAGTAGTTACAAATAAATTAGTGTTTGGAGGAATCAGGAAAGACCCCATGCAGAAAATGATGCATGAGCTGCTTCTAAAAGGAAGTGAGGGAATCCAAGAAGTGGTAGGGAACGGCTACTGGAATACAGGGCATAGGGGACAGTTGATGAAAAGGCTCAGAGATGAGAGAGGAGTTCATAGGTAAGACCTGGAGGAGGGAGGTATCTTTGGGGCAAGACATTGGACTGGATGAACTCTAGGGCCTCATTGAACTCTGCTGTTCTATCACCTTTTAATTGGACATCCCTCTGTTCTGGACATCTAGTCCTAGGCTGGCTCCTGCCAAATTCAAAAGTATAAGTGTGGGAGGCTGTAGTGGGGATGGGAAAAATAGTGCAGCATAAAGAAGTACCATGAAACAGCATTCATCATGATGCCAATGGGCAGAACTGGCTTGAGAAGTGTACACAAAATTTCTCAACATGCCTTTGTCTGGCTATTGATGTTTTTATTTAATGACAGAAGCAAATGAAGTTTTTATATTTGATCTGTTCTCTGTATTGTATGCTATGAACACTGAAGGAAAGACTTCTTGTTTAAACCAAAGAAGTATGTGAGGCTCTTGGTTAAGGCTAAAGTTGCTTGAACTTCAAGGTCCCTGTAATCTACTGTTCTGATGACCTACTGTGTGCCCAGGACTTTGCTGTCTACCCTTTGGATCATGACTCTCTACCTCTGTGGGCTTGTCTAGCTTTGACGATGATTTTGGTTTGACTTCTGCTTTCTCCAGACACCCTTGGCCCATAACTGTCAACCTGGTGGCAAACCAACTAGTCTGCCCAATTAT
Source organism: Dromiciops gliroides (assembly GCF_019393635.1). Taxonomy (NCBI): domain Eukaryota; kingdom Metazoa; phylum Chordata; class Mammalia; order Microbiotheria; family Microbiotheriidae; genus Dromiciops; species Dromiciops gliroides. The sequence continues at coordinate 7,654,099 of NC_057864.1, forward strand.
CTTAGTACAGTTCTTGGCACATAGTTGTTGGTTGCCCTTCTTTCTGGAAGCGGACCATGACATCAAGAGGTGATATCATGACTTGCAGTTAATTGAATTTAAAGTGAGGGTGGGCTGTGCAAAATCATCAGCCTCACCCTCTCCTCAGGATGACTGGAGATGGCCCCCTTGGCACATAGTAGGAATTAATCAATGTTGACTGACTGATTGACTGTCCTGAAATCACCAAGACCACTTCCTTGATGACCACCTGGCCTTTGAGTCTCTGATTGACTTTGTTTGTGCTTGAGCCCTCAACTAGGAGTAATAGAGAAAGCCCCTCATGTTCACTTACCATGCTACTTTAATTGGCTCATGGTCACACGCAAAACTTAAAACACATTAACATGTATTTGAGGCAATATAATAAATGCATATGCTTTTGTTTACCAGGGGCAGCTAGGTAGCGCAGTGGATAGTGTACCAGCCCTGGAGTCAGGAGTACCTGAGTTCAAATCCGACCTCAGACACTTAACTTAACACTTACTAGCTGTGGTGACCTTGGGCAAGTCACTTAACCCTATTTGCCTCACTAAAATAAATAAATAAACAAACAAACAAATAAATAAATAATAAGGAATGGCCAAGGCAGCTAGGTGGTACAGTGCATAAAGCACTGGCCCCTGGATTCAGAAGGATCTGAGTTCAAATCCAGCCTCAGTCAACTTAACACTTACCAGCTGTGTGACCCTGGGCAAGTCACTTAACCCAATTGCCTCACTAAAAAAAACTATTTCTAACTATTGATAAGTTAACAATGTTGTCAGTGCCATTTCTAAACTATTGATATGTTAATGTTATTTGTCATGTAGTAAAATATTGAGGAGCATTCTGTATGCAACCCAAGCATGAAAAATATGATTGGCACAGTGTATAGAGCACAGGCCTGAGGCAGAAAGGCCTGAATTCAAATCCTGATTCAGCTGCTTAATAACTGTGCAGCCCTGAACAAGTCATATAATTTCTGTTGCCTTGGTTTCATCATGTGATGATTAAAAGTTTTGATAGACATAGTTTCTGGGTAATTTAATCATTTTTATTAATAAGGTCAGCAGGTTATTGATAAAAGGATGGTCATTGGCCATCTCTCTCTGTCCAAAAATCATCATGGTGGTGGGGCACAGAGCTTAAAGGTGGTCTGTAGGGTCAAGAATTGATGCCAGCATAGAGAGATTATCCGATTATCTTCAGCCTTTGGCTATCAATTCAAAGAATGTCCTCCTCTTCAAAAAGTGGCCCTGAGTGACAAGCTCCCCCCCCTCCCACCAGCACGGGGAGAAGACTTCAACTATCTAGATACATAAATTTGTCTCCAGGCAAGCTTGAGTAGAATGCAATGTGCTTCCCCACCCTAAATTCCTTTGTAATGAGCTTCCCTACCCTGAATTCCTTGCAAACTTGGGAAGGGTCTGATTAAGATGAAGAGATTCAATGCAATCTTATCATGAAAGAGTAGCTGTCCTCTAAAATGCAGGGCTTTGGAAGAAGGGGGGAAGCTCTAAACTCTCCCCAAGGTATAAGTTATGTAAAGAATTAATTGTATATTTGAGGTTTTTATGCCTCAGCATGCACTGGCATGGGGCTCCGCAAACTGCACGGTGCTCCACCCACTGGTTGTATCCATTGCCATGGTGCTGGCACCTCACATCATCACCACTCACTGATGCCTACATGGGGCCTGGCAAAATTATAATGATTGGAAGCCTAGTGAGGGCAGTCATGTTACTGTCAGAGTGGCCATCCATTGGCTGGGGCTCTGTGGGGTTTTTCTGGGATTCGGGGAGGAAAACTGGGCATTCTAGCTGGACGCTGGAAGGCAACAGGAGTTCTGCTACATCTTCTCAACTGATTCCTGGGTGGGTGGTATTTTTCAGTTGTATAATTTTCCCCTTTTCCCATTTTTATTCCTTTCCTTGATCCTACTGATCCTGTTTGTGTCTGTGTTTTTTTTAAGTTCATTCTTGTTAAAATAAATCCTGTTCTGTTTTGAGGGAGGCTGCCAGTCTCCTTCCTTGCCCCAATATTGAGGTGAGCCACTTAGCTAACCCTCCCCAATTAAAAAATTGGTCCCCACAGTTATTAATAACAGTTTTTCACAATCGTCTGTAAAATGGGGATAATAATAGCACCTACCTCCCAAGATTGTTGTGGGGATCAAATAAAATAATATTTGAAAAGTAATTCACAAACCTTCAAGTTGCTTCATAAATGAGAGATTATTGATACTATAATACTAAAAGGCAAAATTAGAGAATGGAAAGAGTTCTAAATTTTCTTTGCTAAGTATCTCCCCCGACAAGAACCAGCTATTTAGTTAATTTGAGGTCTGATTCTGAGCAGGGTCCGTCACTCCAGACAATCTATCTCACCAACTCGAAGAGTTCCCCAGTTCATTTCACCAAACCAAATGACAATCTCAGGTAGCAGAGCCCTTCCCAGGCATCCTTTGCTCACCCAGGAAGAGACATCATCTTGTGCTCTTATTGAAGGGTCATACAAATTCACAGAAAAAGGCTCTATTGGGTTAGGGGACGCCAGAAAGTGCAACGTGCTCACATACCCACAGTCCTGTGTGATTTCTTAGTCACAAAATCTTAAGGCTCTTCCTCTTAGGAAGCTAAAAGGAAGTAGGATCAGATTAACAGTTATCAGAGCGAAGTAGGGATGGGTCAAATCAATCAAATTGATTGTGAGTCATCCCAAAGAACTACAAGGCTCAGTGACTCAGTTTTCTGCCTATTGGTAATAGAATGAGATGTCTTTTATTTGGTAGGAGCAGGGTTTAGAAGTTGGATAGAGGAAGACAGACTCAACTGGGGAGAGGTGGGACAAATGGCCTTTCAGTTGGAATTGTCCAAAGGTAGAATACCTCAAGAGACAGTTGGCTCCAGGGCTTGCTAGGTGGTGCAGCAGATAGAGTAACTACCCTGGAGTCAGGAGGACCTGAGTTCACACTTCACACTTACTAGTTGTGTGACCCTGGCCAAGTCACTTAACCCCAATTGCCTAGTAATAGAGAGGGAAAGAGAGAGAATGGATTCCTCATCAATAGAGGCCTGCAAATACATGATGAATAACTGTTCAAAATGGTACAGAGGAAAATCTTGGTCAGAGATGAGCTAAACTAGACAGCCACTATTGTCCCTTCCAAGTCTGACATTTTGAAATTTGGAAAGTCCACTAAATGCTGGTTAAAGCCTTATTTTAACAAAAGAGGATGGAAGGAAAGAAGGAATGGAAAGAGAAAGGGAGAGAGGGAGGGAAAGAGGGATCTTTAGACCATAAGTAAAAAGTTGAAGTTGTTTATTTCTCATTGTGTTTATTCACTTATTTTAGCATTTTCAAACTCTGGACTTTGATGTCTTTTAAACCAGGCTTTGGAAAACTATTTACTAGCAACAGAACTTCCTTTATCATCTTTTTTTTTTTTTTGCTAATTTGTGATGAAAATTAGGACACTAAACATTTAATTTGGTTTTGTGTATGCTGCAGAGTAATATCCCTAGAAGTCAAATCGCGTTTCACTACAATACCCTATTTGCATATATACTGTCAATGAAATTCTCTGTTGGGGGGAGCAAGTGTAGTTTCCTCTTCCCTAATTCCTGAATAGACATAAACAAACCAATTTATTTTTTTCTGCTGCCAGGCAATATATTCATTTCTGAAAGTCCCATTAGAAACAACTGCAGGTAATTCATAGGCTGAGAAGCTAAGAGTATACCTGCTTCTCATTTATAGATTGGGGTGAAGGGAGAGAATTAAGAGGTTCCTTTATGACATTATTCATTTTCTTATTAAGTAGAGGGACCTGAAATGCAAGTTTCATTAAGAAAAGGCAAAAGGTAGCATTTTTTTTTATGGTAGGAAGGATCAAGTACTAAAGAGTACTCATATTTATTTTTTCCAAGTGTGTTTTGTTTTTTTGTGGACCGAATCTGTACTTTAATTACCAGCGAAAATTGCTTTCTCCTACTACAGAGTGGTACCTGCCATTGGGCATGCGGGGCCCTGCAAGTTGGGCCTGGCTCATGAAGTACTGTATATGTACTGAGGAGAACTTGAACCCAGGACTTCTGGCTCCAAAGCCAGATCTCTTCCCAGTGTGCCATGCTGCCTATCATACATGCTAGAGAAGAAAATGGCCACCATGAGTGGGCCAAAACTCTCCTCTTGAGGACCCCTTGCTCAGGGCTAAGATCACTTCTACAATTTATATCTTAACTGGGGTGATCTAGCTGCACTGATGAGAATCCAGGTTCATGTCTGTATTTCCTTTGGCCCCACAGGTAGATATTGGAAAAATCAATGGAGAAGCAAATGAACAAATAATGCATTGCATTTTGTCTCACTTGAGGGCTGTCAAAGCACTTTACATAGAGCATGTCCCAAAGCCCTGGGCAGGTTTTTAGCTTTAGTACTTTAAGACTGAATGAAGGGAGGCAGCTAGGTGGCGCAGTGGATAGAGCACTGGCCCTGGAGTCAGGAGGACCTGAGTTCAAATCCAGCCTCAGACACTTGACACTTATTAGCTGTGTGACCTGGGCAAGTACTTAACCCCCATGGCCCAGCCAAAAACAAAAACTAAACTGAATGAAGGGTTTTAAGATGCCTTCCTACTTGTGATATCAGTTGATCCTCAAAACTACCCCAGGTAGTAGGTGCTATTATTTGTCCCATTTTATAGATGAGGAAACAGGCCAAGAGAGGTTCAGGTCTGCTGACTCCAGTCCCAGTGGTCCTTTATGGTGTAAATCTGTGGGACAAACTTGTACTTCCAATAAGATAGTCATAGGATAATTGAAAGCCTTCTGCCTCTAGAGTCTGACTCCCCTATCGCTGTATGACCTTGTATGAGTCACTTCACCTCCTAAGGGTCTCAGTTTCCCATCTGTAAAGTGAAGGGTTGGACCAGATGACCTCAGGTTCCTTAGCTCTCCAGTTATATTTTGGTTTGAGAGAATCTCTTACCATCTTGGTAAATGCAGCTCCACAGCATTTGCCCAGAAGGCTACCTTAGGCTATGGTCAATAAACATTTGTTAAACACCTACTTTATTTCAGGCACTGTATTAGTCTGGGTGACACAAATTAGAAAAAAAAAAGACAGTCCCCATCCTCAAAGAGTTATAATCGAATGGATGAAGATGATACACAAAAAGCAGAGGACAAACTGGGGGAGGCAGGAGACAGGGAAGGGCTGCCAGGAAGCCCTTGGAATGAGCTCATGATGTTGGTGGAGCCAGTACCAAGCAGAATGACAGATGTGACATAAACTTAGCTGGACAATCTGAGGCCTGCATAAGAGAGGTTTAGCATTGCCAAGTGTTTAGTAAGGATCCCTCAGCAATTATGGGGGTGGGGGAATGGCCTGACTCCCTTGAATCCTACTGATATCGGGCCTTTTTTTCTGTCTCTTCCCAGCTCCAAGTACAGCCAGTTGGAATCACTGGAGTGCTGAAGTCCTGTTCTCCTGCTGGTCCCTCGTCTTGTCACTTGCCCTCTCTCACCAGCATACTCTACCTGAAGGACGTCATTCTCCAATAAATGTACATACCCATAAAAGGCTTTTTAAGGATTCTCTGAAAGTGCCGATGACTGGGTCCAATCTGGTACAGTTTGTTCAGAGCAGCGTGGGATGTCATCAGCAGTGCTTACATGGGGAATGATCGCCTTCTGTAGAATGTCATTATGTAAATACTTTAATTCGACTCCTCTTTTGATTAGCTGCATTACCGTGCACATTGTCCTTTTTTTTAAGACGTGCGAGCTCTGAAAATTACTTTTAGAGGATATTAATTGTGATTTCATGTTTGTAGCGACAACTTTTCAAAAGCATTCAGTCATGGTCTGCTAGCTTGCAGACCGTAGTTTACAAAAAACAAAAAACAAAAAAAAAAAACTGAATATTGCAGTGAATATGGGATTCTTTGAGGCTGCAATACAATCATTAGTTCCCTGTTTCAAAAAAAAATTTTTCTTCCCATTTACACAGATGCATTTTTCCTTTTTTTTTTTAAGAAAAACAAAGCAATACGATTGCCTTCAGACCATTTCTTCAAAATATAACAACATATCTAGATTTTTCTGCTAGCATGATATTCAGGTTTCAAGAATGAGCCTTGTTATATAACTGCGCTATGCAGTCCTGCTTTATTTTTTTTCCTGTAAGTTCAGCATGGGTGTGCCTTCACAAAAATAAATAAATAATTAAAGACTTTGTCTCTTCCTCTCCAACTAATTTGGAATTTTGGGGTGAATGCTAAAATTGGGGGAAAAAAGTCAGTTTTGATCCCTACCTGAACAAAGGTGGTATTGGCTTATATGTATTTTTTTTGAAAAATATACCTCTTTCTCCATCACTAGGGGAATAAAGGAACAGTCAGAACTCTGCCCAAATCTCAAATGGGTGATTTTTCCTGCTTTTTTGTTCCTGCTAGGACAGGACAGGTCAGGTGTATTAAAGTCAATTTTCTGTTGATGCAGTTAAGCTCTGTATCCTCTCTGGAAGAAGATATCAATTCCCCCTCCCCCTTGATTTGATTTTTTGCTTTTGTTTGGAAAAATAAAACAGCACAATCTTCAGGAGATTTTTGGGGATGTGGCCCTTTGGCCTCTCACCCTTCCCAGCTGAAATCAGTTCTGTGCTGCCTCAAAGAATATGGCGGCTCTGCTGGCCACTGCTCCCAAATCGATTCTGCTCATGAACTCGGGTTGTATTGTAGCTATTAAGTTAGTATACAGTAGACAGTGCTTCTGTTGCCAAATGGGTTTGAATCTGTACCATCTGAGAACCCTATCAGGTGATGTTCTAGGCTATCTATGTTTTTAAAAGTGTGCTCCAAGATTTGTGATTCCAGTAACTCTACCTTGGTATACAGTCGACAATGGTTGGCAGAATAGAATGTCTTTCCCTCCCAGGCCAGTCTCCTGAAAGAGCTAATCGTGTAGGGAACTCTTCCCTTCGGATGAATAGCTGCCTGGCTGAATTAGCATGCTTATTCTTCTACATGATGTTGTAAGTGGAAGAGTAAGTCACTAGTGATGGGAAACGAAGAACATGTTAATTCTGTAAGTCAGTCATGTGGATACTAATTTCTCTTTCTCTTGTAAAGAACCAAGGACCACAGTAGTGAAGACAAATGCTGTTACCCTGAAACGTGCTACTCTCTCCCAGTAATATTTCTGTGGGTTTTACTGTTTATTAAAGTAACACTATGGCCTTGAATACAGTTTCCACGTTTGCTGCTTTTTCCATCCACCGCCACCGAGGTTTGCCTGAACTCAGTTGTTGTTTTGTTCTTGCTGCTAATCCTAACACAAGAGCTAAGTGGTAAAACAGAGACAGGAGACATTACAGGGATGACCACACAGAGATTTCTGAAATGCCTGTTTGTGCCTCTTGGAAAAGACTGAGTCCTGGACCTGGGCTCCAATCCGCTTCCTGGGGTATGTGGTTTGTGTTACCTTGGGCTCAGTCAAAGCCCCCCCACACCATGAATTTGCCTATTTGGGAAATGAAAGGGTGGGACGAGATGCTCTCTAGCATTCCCCCCAACCCCATCTTTTAAATCGTTGGTAGTCCTCTGTCGCCTCAAACACACAACACACACACACACACACACACACACACACACCCCAAATCATGAAGTTTTAGGCACAAAAAAGACAGTATAATTCAACTTTAATTACAAAAGGAATTTCACAGTGAAGGACAAAAGCATTTCACTATACGATTGCAACAAAACAAAATTATATTTAGCAGCAGGAATTTGTTGTTGTTCTGGACGAGTGTTTTCATTCGTTGTTGATGAAACAATGTATGTGGAGAGACTCTTCTCCACAACTTGCAAGTAATGCAAGCCATCTGTAACTTCATCTCTCTTAGAAAAACCCTCACTCTGAGGTTTGTGATGTGGCCGGGGTCACATAGATAGCATGTATGCTGAGTGACGCATTGACTTTGTTTTCCCGGGTCCAAGGCCATCTCTCTCCATTCACTTTGCCATTCAGGGCATTCATTTGGGTGGCTATGCTGACAGCTGGGTAAGCAGACTACAAAAACCAAAAGACGAAAAGCCAAAAGAACACGCCAGGCCTCCCCTGAAATTATCAGCAGCTGCCTTGCTCTTCAGACATCCTGGTGGGAATGCGCATAGCCACGCCTACACATCCCTTACTTCTCAGTGCTTTCCTGTCGCACTTTGGGGACCCCAGTTCCATAAGGACCTGTTCACTAGAAATAATGACATCACCCTCAAAATGCAGTACCCTTGATACATTCAGGAGAAAGAAACGGACCAGAAGTACATGTTGCATACTGAACTGGCCCAAGTCAGGGAAAGGCCTCCTCTTTGGAAGATCCAGCTGAGCAAAACTGAGAGTGAATCCAGGTGAACTAGTGCATAAACCAAGTCCTTTAATGAGGTTAGAGAGTCGTCCTAATTCTGAATTTTTAAAGGCAGTGTTTTTCTCATAAGACATGAGAGGGAATTCTCTTAGCTCAGTATCTGTCTGTAATGTACTTTTATGTTAGAGAGGACATTTGGAAATGACATTTTAAGATAGAAACACTAATTTATTTTTCCACCTACCTGGTAGAGGTGTTCTTAGCCCTAAGATAGGCCCCTGGACAAAGTGAACTCACAGAGCTCTGTGATTTGTCCTTTCTGTGATTTTTAGTTGTGTTCAAGAATGTCACATCAATTTGCCTATGTGCGTGTGTTTATATATTTTATATGTAAGTTTTAAGAAGATTTTTACATATGTAAGCCATCAGGTCCATGTTTTCCTCAAGCCCTGATGACACATGATCCTTACAAATTTAGAAGAGAAGGGTTTTAACAATCTCACCATTTTAAATCCCAGAAAAAAGGAAAAAAAAACACAGGAATTTAAAGAGTGGCTTTAGCTCAAAGATATTCATTTCTGATGTTATGTGAACTCCAAGTACTATAGAGCATTTGAGGTATCTCTCTTCTTGCCATTTCAGTGTGGAGGATTTTTTTATAGTAAGCCAAAGAATCATGGCATCTAATTAGGCCTAGATTCCCCTCATTTTACAAAGATGGAACGGGGGTCAAGAGATATTACGTGACTTGCCTATTGAGACACAGCTAGAGAGACTCCAACAGGGAATTTGAACCCAGTTCCACATAATTTCAGGTATAGCACTCTATTGACTAACAGCTCCACTCTCAAAGGTATCCTTACAAAGGGTTGAATATTAAAATATAGTTTTTGTATCTGCCTGTCTCCTATAGACAGATCAGAGAAATAATCTTTTAATCTCTCCTACAAAATTAATAAACAGATCAGAGAAATGATAATATCTTATAATATCTCCTATTAACCAGATCAGAAAACATTTAATATTTTGTCCCAAGAAGAAATATATAACACATGATCAGGTGGAGACTCCCCTCCTAAGAAGAGAGCTCAGAGACTCCCCATTTCTGAGGGTATATATGGTTTTTTTGTCCACTGATTACAGGGTGTTGTCAGTTTTAATACTATGATACAGAAGCCCCCCAAAGGCAGTTTAACATTTTCAGTTATAAACAACTATGGAGGAAATACCAAAGCATTCATGATAAGATTACAGGATTCCAAAAAAAGGTTTGGCAAGGATGGGGACACCCAGATGTCACCATAAGATAGGGACTTTACTATCTAGAGGGAGAAGAAGACACTAAGGTAGCATCTTTTATCTGCCAGGTATCTGGTTTCAGTTGGAGTCAGTTGATGGACTTTGTTCCTATTAACCCAACGGTTTCATAAAAAATATTTTTGGTATAATAAGGCACCTCCTTCAAATCTAGGTGATCCATATATTCATATTAACAATAGTAATTCAAGAAGATTGACTGAATGCCCCAATGAAGATCAAGGCCCAATTATTACAGTTGGAATAGATGATATTCCAGCCCACTAAAGTTAAGGAGCTGTTAAAATTTTGTTCTTGAACCTTTCATTCTCAGGTTTATGAAAATGCACATAGTCTGTACACATTTACAAAATGTTTATTGACAGATGCCTGACTTAGCCAAAGAAAATGAATTCCTCTCAGTTGAAGACTGACTGGCAAAACAAACTGGAGAACTGGGAAATGGATCGAGAAAATTCAAGCAAGACTGTGCTCACCATTGACAGTTGACAGTAGGACAAGTCTGAGGACCTGAATTTTCCCCATGGGCTCTTATTGGGCTGAAATTCTCTAAAAAAAATTGTTCCCCATTTTTTCTCCACAGTGCATGGGGTGGGAGGGGGGAGGACAGTGTGGTGGAAGCTTTTGAAATTCAGAATTGATTTTAAAAGAGGTCAAACTTTAAAACCGACTTCTTGAAGCATGTGGACATATAACATTTCAAAATTTTAACATGAATAAAATGATGTGCCTTCAGATCCTTTAAATATGCATTTTCTTTAAAAACTAGGAAAAAGAGGCTCTTTTCTGATTTAGGGAGAACCTCCATATTTCAAAGCAAGTATAAATACGCTGCCTTGCAATCTAGAAGAGATACAAAGTCAGGGTTTGGTTTTTTTAATATGTAATTTACTCACTTTAAAATGCTTGGTTAAAAAATATGGAAAACACAATTAGATCTGAAGGTTCTCTCACTTCATTCTGTATTTATCTCACCTGAAAGGGGGATTTGAAGGAGGAGGTCATAGTGAAAACCATCTGAGGTTTCCTAGATCCAAATACATCCACATCACAGCAACTTGCCCCACTCCAGCCCCTCCCCAACCACCAGACCCACTTTGAATCCAATTCTACCTGCCTTTAAGTAAGGACCTCCCTTCATTCTCAGGGGATGCAAATCAAAAAACAGAAAGGAAAATGAGCCCCTGAAATACAGGGATCTTTAAGTTCTACTCCAATCAAGTGGGAAAGCCTGAGCTGTAGGCATTTTCCACCTGATTGGAGAGTGGGGGTTAAATTCAATTCCACAAACAACATTAAGCTGCTCTTGAAGAACCTGGAGCTGGCTAGGCCTGGAAATACAAAGACAAACTTAAAAGTTTTTGTTCTCCAGACGGTTCTGTCCAACTAGGGAGATGCAACATGTTCACAGCTAAGTGAGTACCAACCTTTATTTGAAAGAATGTAAAGTGTGTGTGTTTGTGTGTGTGTGTGTTGTGGTGTTGGGAGAGGGTTCTTGGAGGAGTTAGACTTGGGCTATGCTTGGAAAAGACAGAGACAGCCATGATTGGGCCATGGGCACAGACACCATGGACAACCTGTCCTAGGTGGGATCAAGCCAGTATCTATCAAATCCCTACACCCTCCATCTTCTGGGCTTCCCAGCTCCAGCCAGCAGAGAGTAGAGATTGTTGTAGGGCTGCAGGCAGACTGAAACCAGGCTTATGGTTTCACAACCAAACAGGCCTCTCCAACAGATGTGTGGAATGTGTTCTCCTTAAGAAAATGAAGGCCCAGTAAGAATTGAGGGGGTGGGGGAAGGGCAAAGAGCAAAGACTCAGCTAATTCAAAATGGTGGCCCATATGGAAAAAAAAAATATTCTTACTTGGGTTTAGAATCAAACTTAGAGTATCCTTGGATTTCTAATATTTAAAACAAAAAATGAAAATATGCTTTCACAGTACAATCGTTGAATTTCACTATGACCTTTGCCTCCTCAAACTTCTCTGTCTTCATGTCCATGCTGCAAAGGCACACAACTCCACCTCTCAGACCATGAAAAGGGGCTGCCTGAAATTGAGAGGCCTTCTCTCTGAACCTGATGGTTCATGTCTAGGACAGGACAGCACTTTTTTTTTTTTAAATATGAGAACCCATCTGTTACAGTTCTTGGTGGGATGGGGAAATCAAAGCTATTATTCACATCAGCCAAGTACTTAGTTCTACAAATTAATGTAATGACATGGAAGTTATGGGAGGGAAGGGGAACTATTGGTTCATGACTTGGAACTTCCAAACAATTAGGAGCTATTCCAAGATGACACAGGCTGACTCATGAGATGGGGAGCACCTTGCTCCTGGAAGAGTTCAAATAGAGGCTGGAAGACGGCTTCTTAAGGACATTTGTAGCATCCAAGGTCCATAGTAAGGTTGAGCAGATGAGATCAACTCCTAGTCTGGGATTCTGTCATTCTGGGGAGCTTTGGCAAAGCAGTATCATTCCATATTAGAGGAGAGTTGACCATAATGTCTGGTAGAACAAAATATACCTTTTAGACTTTTCACTGAAAAGATGGTTTCACTTGGCTGACATTTCAGGAATCACAAAAATAAGAAGAAGGTACAGCTTTTCTTGGATGAACCATCCCATCCCTTCTACTCTAATTTGGTGTGAATAAATCTCATGGTCTCTCTATCTCCAGATGTTCTTAAGAGGTATTGGGGGGGGGGGGAGGGGACCGCTTTGGCAGCTTGACGAAACCTATGAATGCTGCTTGGAATAATAATATTATAAATCAATAAAAATCATATCATTACAAAAATAAAATCAATTATATAGTAATAATAAAAAATATTTTTAATCCTGTTCCCAGAACCCAGGTTGAGAATGCCTACAGTTTAGCCCAAATTGAACAGAAGTAAAAAATAAGGAGCAAGCCAAAGGGGGATAAATTGTAGATAGGGATTAAAGGAGAAAAATAGAAGGGAGAGCTTGGCATTCTTTCCAATAGACTCGACCCAAAATATCCTGGGGAGTATGGCAGGTTTAAGGTGGTCTCTGTGATACTAGAGAGGGGATGAGGCAGCCAAGTGGAAAGAGGAACTCAGAGGCAGTGAAAAGAAGTGGGGGATGTGTTAAGGGGTAAAATTCTAGCAAGTCTGTCTAAAATATCTAATGAGTGGTCGCCAATAAATTATAAGCTTTAGCAAGAGTTAGACTTTTAAGCATTTATTAAGGAGAATAAGAATTTGGTGAAGAGAGAGAAAGAGGCCTAGATTTCTATCTATTAAAGGGAGAGCACATTTTTAGCTCCCTTCTCCGCCAGCGTCCCCAGGAAAAAGAGCAAGCCTGAGCGCCAGTCTCTTCCTTCCTCCTCCCACTAGCCCGCGTCACTTCCTGACTCCTGGTGTTGCCCTCAAAGACCTTCCCTCCATGGGCAGAACTCTTCTACAGTAAGTATCCAGCAGGTGGCATTATTCCAATCGTTACAGATGTCATTAGCAGTTGATGGTAAATAAGTATTATTAATATTAATAATAATTAATAATTCTGGTCCCTCACATAGAATAAAACCACCATTTGGAGTTTCGATTTTACCTCAGACACCTATGCCTCTGGGAATTTGGGATAGTTATTTAATCAATCTGGCCTCAGTTTCCTTATTTACAAAAAGAAAGGATTGGCACTAGTGGTTTATGGTTTTATAGGGCTCTCTACTTTCTCATGCTACTACCTTTGTGGGACATTCTTCTCCTTCCAGGAGAGTCCTCACGGCAACTTAAACCAGACATTATTTCTATAAATGGGATACAGATGAGCATGGTATGTTTTTGTCAAGCTTCTCTGGGGCTGCCCCTGCTCCACCATATCAAATTTAAAGCTTCTAGTTTACCTTTAATTTCCCTCAGGTTAGTCTCTTTACAAATAAGTTTGCCTTCTAGGGAGTCTTTGGAAGTACAAACCTTAAGTTCAGACTGAAGTGCCATTAACGTTAACCTTAAAGTGTGCTGTTTGGGCTAATTTCCATCAAAGCATCAATTTTAGATAACTCTCTACAAGGACCAGCCCAAGGGGCAAAATTCAGAAGATATTCAGCAAAATTTAAGTAAATATTTAGCATATTTATAAATTTATAAAAATGTAAGAAATCAGGGCAGCTAGGTGGCGCAGTGAAGTGGATAGAGCACTGGCCCTGGAGTCAGGAGTACTTGAGTTCAAATCCGGCCTCAGACACTTGACACTTACTAGCTGTATGACCTGGGACAAGTCACTTAACCCCAATTGCCCTGCAAAAAAAAATGTAAGAAATCACTTATGAAAATTAGTTTTAAATGTTTATTATTCCTAAATTATGTCATTTATAGTAAAGCATAGACTCACACTCTAATCAAAATGGAGGGACCATAGGTCGCTATTACATTTGAAGGAATTGAGGCATTGAGGCCAGAGAAGAGAAACAGGGCAGGATCACAGTTTTTGAGTTTGGGGTTTTGTTTTGCTTTTTTCCTTATTGTTTTGTTTAGGACTTGAAGGGTTTCCTATGGCCTACGGAAGAGAGTCATTGGTCCTAGAAGGCAGAATCGGGAGCTTTGAGTGGAAATCACCACAAGGGGATTTTGGGCTTGAGGAAAGGAAAGGTTTTCCAATACCAGAACTGTCCAGAAGCAGAATAGGCCAGTGAGCAATTCCATCCCATCCAACGTCTTCCAATACCCCTTGAGTGACCACTTATTGTGGATGTGACAGGAGGAATTGTTTTCAGGTATGGTTTGGGCTAGGTGGTCACTGAGGCAGTGATCCCATCCCACCTTTAAAAATATGGGATGCTGGGATTTTGTGATTAAGAAAATAAGATAAAAAAAAATTGATACTGTCCTCAGGCAACTATTAAATGCTTATTGGTCGATACATAAGGGTATCGTTCTATATTCACAGCGTATCTCAAATACTGGAGGGAGTAGGGGAGAAAGTTTAAGCATGAAAGTTTTAACATTATGGAAAATTTAAAATGTAGCTTTGTATATTTTGCATTGTAAAACCTGAAGAGAATGAAAGTTCCAGTCATTGAGATTCCTCTTCAATTTCTGTAAAGTTCAGGAGGGACATTTGACTCTGCTAATAGTTGTTTCACTAACTAAGCTCTCTTCTGGGAAAGCTCACTCAAATTACTGCCAAGAAAACTAGATCCCCTCTTCTATGAGAGGGAGAGAAGGAGGGAAAAATTAAGAGAAAGGGGGAGAAGGGGGAGAGGGACAGAGGGACAGAGAGACACACATGCATGGAGACACACACAGATGGAGAAACAAAGACAAAAAGAGAATAGGGAGACAGAATCACTTCCTATTCTCATAGACATCACAATCATATACCACCACTTATTCAATCTTTCCTTAATTGATAGGCATTACCTCAATTTTCAATTCTTTGCTACCACAAAGAGAGCTGCTATAAGTAGTTTTGTATGTATCAATGCTTTTCCTATTCTTTGATCTCTTTGGGAGATTGTAGTGGTAGAGGTATTGCTAGATTCAACAGTATAGGCAGTTTACTTCCAAATTGTTCTCCAGAATGGTTAGGCTAGTTCACAACTTCACCAACTGGGCGTTAGTGTCCCAGTTTTCCTACATCCCCTCCAGTATTTGTCATTTTCCTTGGGATCTCAGAAATTTTTTTAATCTGAAATCTTTTAATAGTGAGTTAGCACAACTTTTCATGTGACTTGATACCTTTGATTTCTTTCATCCTGGAATCTGCCAGTTCATATCCTTTAACCATTTATCTATTGGGCAAGGGTTCATATCTTATAAATTTGCACAATTCCCTATATATTTGAAAAATAAGGCCTTTTTCAGAGAAATTTGCTGTGATTGTCCACTAGGTTTCCTATTTTCCTTCTATTTTTGGCTGCATTATTTTGTTTTGTGAACTTTAAATCCAACTTCTTTCAATTTACCTTAAAATAGCAAACCTAAGAACTAAAAGAGGAAACAGGTGATTGAAAATAGGACATGAAAAAAAGGAAATAGATTAAAAGCAAATGTTAATGTCTAAAAGAAATTAATGCTGTACTACAGAGACCAGTATGTGTCTATGAAAGACTCTAGAAGACCATCTACATGTTTTTGCATCTGAAGCTCTTTCCTGACCTGCCCCTCATTAAAACAACAAAAAAAAGTTTGGACCACTTGCCCTTGGGGGAATAAATATTAATAAAGGTAATGAGAATGATCTTGTTTCGAAATTCTCCTTTCAAATCAACATTTATTGAGGCCCTACTGTGAGCTGGAAGGGGTTTACAAAAATGAGCTAGGCCATTGCCTATCCACAGCGGAGTTTCCTTCCCATGGGTTTTTCACAGGAAGGCTGAGACAGGTCCACAGATGAATATAATGGAGTGTGAAAATGCAAAGGAGAGGGGAAAATTTACACTCTGAAATATCAAAGAAGAAAACCTGTGGAAGAGAGGCTTGTATTTTTTTCAGACTGCTAAAAATGGGGGGAATACCCTTTCATGTTTAGTGAGACTCAGATATTATCTTGTGATCACATCAATGTGCTGAATGTATTTAAAAATCTGAGCCAATAGTTGCGATGGCAATATTTCCATAAAGTGAATCGAGGCTGGCAAGGCAAGGCATCCTAAGCAGCCCCTACCCAGGAGGGGCTGGATGGTCTATGTCCACTTAATGCTAATGAGCCAGTTCCTAGCAGAAATTTTAGCTCAGTAGAAACTCCAGGAGGGGAAATGCTTCATTAGGCTTTGAAAGCTTGAAAATGTTAAAGGGGCTGCTTTTCCTCCCTCATTTCCAATGAATTGCTAAAAGCACAGGGATGTTCTTCCCTGGAACTTTGAATTCACTATTTTCTTCATTAATTTTGACCTTTTTGTGTTAAAAAAGTTAACTTTCCAGGAAACAACAGCAGACTTCTCCTTTTACCTGCTGGGTAGGAATGTACTTAAACAGGCACTGCTGGGTGGCCATGATCTCCCCAGGGAGATTAGGGTGCCATTTTTTAGGAACAGTCCTATAAAACCTCTTTGGAGTCTATAATGATAAAGCACATCTTTCCTCTGTTAGCTAGCTGCTCCAAAATAATGAACAGAATCAATAGCTTCTTGTGACCTCTTCTCTGTGGATTCACAAAAGTAGAAAGCCATCATCCCAAGAGTCACCATCTCAATCACTCTGCCTCTGGCATTCCCTGCCTCTGTCTGTCTGCCCACCCCAGCCCATCCTTCTCTCTCTCCCTCCTATTTTTAGAAATTATTTTCATAGATTTCAAACAGCTCAAGCTTGTTTTCCAAGAAAGGAAGTGGGGTGGGGAGGTGGGATGGGAGTCTCTCCTTGCTTTCAGTGATAAGGAAAACAATCTTGAAAGCTGGTCATGTGCTGTTCTGGATAATTCTGCAAAAGGGAGGGGGGAAGGAGATGACAGTGTAGCCCAAGTCTCTATTTAAGTTTCATTTGGGAGGATTTGAGCAGAAGTAGCATCTTGAGACTTAATTCATCAGCAGCCAGCACCTGTTTTTAACAAGGACAGGGAGAAAGATTGGTGTTGTCTGAATTCAGAAAAACACATTGGCATCAGCAATGTGCCTCCCCTTTGGAAGATAGGCAAACCTTGTATTTGTTTTTACAAGGTCTTACTCATTAATAAGTGTCATGAAAGTTGAATGGTAATTCCTTTTCAAAGAATCACATAAAAACCAGTGCTTCCTACTTGTGTTGAACTTGAGCAGTCAGGGAACCTCCCTGGGCCTCAGTTTCCGCTAATTTGTAAAGTGAGGTTGGACTAACTGCTCTCAATGGTCCTTTCCAGCTCTATATCTAGGATTCAGTGCTCATGTGGTCCCTTTTAGCTCTATTAAGCAGTCTGTGGCCATCTTTTCTCTCAACATTTGTATGACAGTCATTATTTTCAAATGAGGTATGTACCCCTATAGGCCATACAATTGGAAACTGAGACGGGGAGAACCATATGTATTGCTGGCACTGGAAGAGTCTTCATGTCATGGATACTAAAAACCATTAACTCAACGCCTTTCTCTGTTCCTTTGAGATGTTGGTGACAGCAAAGTATCCTTTGGCAGCCGTGGGGACATCTTTGCAGGGTAGAAGAGTAGTAATCTACAGGAAATTGACAACAAAACCAGGAAATAGCTAGTTGCAAGTACAGTACAGAGTTCACCCTTAAAAAAAAACTGGACTAAAATAAGAAAAAATTATCACTATGGGTATAGTGGGGCAGATTGGTGGACAAATCTTGTTAGAATAAATTTAATAACAAGTATTTTAGAGTATGTGAGAAAATAATGGGTTTTGGGGGCTCCCACTCAAGGGAGCCTTGCCTGACCTCTTTTAAAGCCAGCCCCGAGTGATAGAATTGCAAAGGAAATGTAGATTAACCTTCCTGACTACCTAAAGGAAGTTAACTCACGTAAAAGGAACCCCCCAAGTCAAGTCAATTAATGGACTGGTCAATAAGCTTGGATAAAGATGCAGTGATCACCTCCTACCTGAGCGAGGATTAAAAACCCTTGGGGAAGGGGGTTTGCTTGTTCTCTCCCCTGCTCTTCTAGCTGCACTCTCCCCCACTCTCCCCATCTTGGGATTTTATGCTTGGTCCTGGATGCGGAGGAGGCAGCAATGTGGACCCCACTCTCTCATTTTTCTATTTAGGTTTGTAGGGCTTCTGAACTCTAATTCTGAGCAATGTGCTCTCTCTCTTTACTAATATTTAATATGATTTAATAAATGCTTAATGTCAAAGACTGGTGCAATACCCTCTAATTTATAAGTAGCAATATATTAGAAACCCCAGCTAAGTTCCCTAAAACCTAGAACAGAGATAGGCACCCCTATATATTTTCACACGACAAGTATAGTATCTCATACTAGATCTATCATGAGACTAAACTTTATTTTTATGGTATTACTTGGATTTCCATTGACATAATCAGTGGTTATAAAAGTATGAACAAAGAACAGTTATTAGTATAACATTTCCAATCATGTCATCCTCTTATTTCCTTAAGAAAATGATAAAATTATTTCTATAAATATGTAATTCTTGATAATCTAAGATTAGCATAGATTACATCAGTATCCTATAGTGGTGGTAAAGACATTATTGAGGCAGTGGCATGCTGGGAAATGTTTAACATGGCTGTTAAGGAAATATATGCATGACACACTTTTAATTTAATTTGCCTTCTTAACATTTCCCCCATCACTTTCTTAAGCCTAGATAATCAAAATAGCAATAAATTAAGCCCTGATTTGTAATGTTTCCAAATTTCTAAGATGTAAATGCTCACACTGAAAATTTAACAACCCATTCTCTGAAGCAGGAGGAGCTGATACCCTTGGGAGTAGGAATTCACTTGGAGTTCCCTTCAGGGAGTGGAAATGAAAACATCCTTCAGCTAGAATCCTATTTTAACTAATCTTGCAAACTTGGGTGTGACCTCAAAACATTACTAACTAAAAAAGGACTGTAAGTTGTGTCAATGTCCCTAGACCCCTATAGGTTTAATATACATTGTGAACTGATAAGCATTAATATAGAATTTGGCATTTAGGATTTCCCCTATAATATGCAGACCAAATGTCGTCATCATCATCATCATCATCATCATCAATCAATCAATCAATATTGTCTATCACTCATTGCACCTAGAACTAGAAGGAATAAAAGTAACAATTTAGTGTCACCCACTAATTTTTTTTTTTTTTAGTGAGGCAATTGGGGTCAAGTGACTTGCCCAGGGTCACACAGCTAGTAAGTGTGTGCTAAGTGTCTGTGGCTGGACCTGAACTCAGGTACTCCTGACTCCAGGGCCGGTGCTCTATCCACTGCGCCACCTAGCTGCCCCACACCCACTAATTTTTACAGAAGAAACTGAGGCTAAAAAAATCTTACTCAAGGTAACTGTAGCTATAGCAAAAATATTATGGAAAATTCCTTCATAGTTTAGAAGGATCTTTTAAGAGAGCCGTCTAATTCAATATTGCAAGACTCATTAGCCCCTTAATTCTGAGATGTCAAAGAAAGTGGACAATTAGGAAATGCTATAGTGGATGGAGTACCCAGCCCAGAGTCAGGAAGACCCATTTTCCTGCATTCAAATCTGGTCTCAGACACTTACTATGTGACCCTGTGCGTCACTTAACACTTTGCCTCAGTGTCCTCATCTGTAAAATGATCTGGAGAAAGGAAACGGCAAATTACTCAAGTATCTTTGTCAGAAAACACCAAATGTAGTAACAATAAGATGGACATGACTGAACAACAACAACAAAAGAAAGTGACTGGATGATTATTCCAATTCAATCCAACAAGTATTTATTAAGGACCTAATACATACCAGGTATTGTGCTAAATTCTGGCAACACAAAACATTCCTTGCTTCAATGAGAATATATTCTACTTACAATTGAAAACACTTTCTGAAAAGAAGCTGAGCTACTCCAATGGGATTGTGTGAACCTGCCTGATGCAAAAGAGTGAGTTGGCATCCTTGTCAGCCAATGATCCATGTTCTACCCCTTCTTCCCACCCCTGAATCCACCAAATCTAATTTGCAAGATCTGAAACACTGTGAGAGAGCCAGACTACTTTAATTCTAGTCAAAACCCACTCCCATGATGCATTGTTCAGTCTTCCTACCTCTCAGGAGGCTGAAAGATGGAAATGACCAATCAATCAAGCCCTCCTTCCTTGCTTTCTCCATCTCACATTGTCTACGGCCTTTCACGAAATGCAGACAAAAACTTAACAGTACCCTTGAAGTTTCTAACCTGCTATTCCATGTCAACACACCAACAAAGCTATTAATGGAAAAGGCGATGCTGTAGAAGGATATCCACCATGCCCTAAACATGATAAACTATACCAATTACCCTCTGTCCCCAAAATCTGTAATGAGGTAGATGTAGGACTTTGAACTTTCGCATTCTTTTTTTTTTCAGTTGGACTTTGTTTAAAACTTTGGTTTGGATTACTAAGTTGGATACTTTGATCTGTTTTGGGTAGTGGGGGGGTGCAGAGGACGAGGTTCTGTTCCATTTGATAGGAGAAAGTGATGAGACGAAATCCCAGGTCCACTGAGAAATGTATAACTGTTACCATCAGGCCATTTTTTCTGAGAGTCCCTGCTGCAATGTCATAACCCAACCTTGAAAAAGTGAAAAGTGAGAAACAAATAAGATTACTTTTGTAAGGAATTGAAAGCTCACTCTTCCCTAACTTTCCTGGTAGGAGTTCAAAGACACAGCATGAACACAAATAATAATACCCTTGATTTTGCCTCTCTGGATATCCTCCTGGGTCTCATCCTGTTGTTATACTTCCTATTAAGGCATAATTACTCTTTTGAGTTAGAGAAGGTTCAAATGTCAAGGACACTGATTTATTATGATCTGATGAATGGCTGTGTCCCCACATCTCCATGCTCCCTACAACCATAGCAGAGTTGGGCATAAGGAGATACAGAGAAAGGTACCCATTTTGAAAAGCCATGGTATGGAATCCTAAGAAAAAACAATTTGTGAAGCATCATAAAAAAAATGTTGATTGGCCGTCATAAACACCTTTGAATGAAGGTGGGCAGGGTGGATTGAGGATATCACAGAAAACCATAGTGCTAGAAGAAAGCTGGATTCAAATCTTATCTCTGCCCTTTCCTAGCAGGGTGACCGTGGCCAGCCACAGGCTCCTTACATATGAAATGAGAGCAGTGATACCAGTAGCTGCCATGAAGCAATAATAATGTGAAAAACCCTTTGTAATGTTGCATACTCCATAAATGTCAGTTATTCATATTTATTATGTGTAGCCAAGAAAGGATCTTTAAATAGAGAAGACATTCACAGCTCTTTAACTGGGAGTGCATACAATGAATATAAAAGAGATGAATAAGGATTGTCTTGGTTTCTAATGATAATCTAATGAATATTTACTAATCCGCTTCAAATTATTGAATAAGACCTGTTTGGCCACCTTCACTGAAGTATTTACACCTAATTTGCTGCCAGAAACTCAGTAAATATAAAGCATTTAAAAAATTCTTCTTGGAACAAGTAGAGTTCTGCTTTGGTAAGAAATTACAAAGTAATGTGCCAAAATCCAATTTTTGAGTCCCATGAGATATGATGACTGTCAATGCGTCATCAGCCCTATACAGGAATTGTTCAGACAGTCACAGAATCCAATGGTGGACCTCTAAGACCTTGGATACCATACCATAGCAGTTGATGGAACCAGGAGATTAGTTGGAGTCTGTCCAGATGTGGTAGATAAGGTGTTAGCCTTCTATGCACTGTTTCCCAAGAAGCAGCCCAATTCTAGTTGAGATGAGGAATTTAGGATAGAAACTGGCTTATCTCAAGGAGAAGATTTAAAAAAATGCAACAAACATGTATTAATCCCCTTAAAACTGGCAAGTCACTATGCTAAGAATACTGTGATAAAATAATGGGATTTGGCAGATGCCCAGAGGCCCCACCTGAAGATTGATTTAGAATTGTTTTGAATTGGGTGAGACTAAGAAACTGACTGAGTTCTTACTTAAAAATAATTAAATCAAGACATGCCTGGCTAGCCCTGAGTGGAGTGTTGTTCTCAGAGGCTGTGGACTCACTGACATCACCCGGAGATAATCTTCAACCCAATCAGCTTTTGGGGAGGGAGACAGGAAGTAGGAAGCGGAGGCTGGCTCGCTGGATCTCTTCATTTCATACCGAACTGGCTTGGTAGAGTGGGCGATGGGGAACAGACGTGCCCCCATGTTGTACAAGGCCTTTGGCGTGGTGGGGTCTTCCACGTTGTCTGCTACGGCAAAGCAAGGGTTTCTCTCTGCCTATCCGACTCTCTCTTCACTAACTGATAATACACTTTAATAAATCCCTTACAAGCCTAAACTCTTGCTGACTTTATCAGTGATTTTAGCCAGCTCCCTCCCAAAAAACTGGGGGGCAGGTCAGACCCACATTAGATTTTAGATGTCACAATACAAAGCCCAAACCTAAGCAAGCAAATCAACACGAATCCATCTCTGCTTTCAGTCAGCTTCCATTCTAGTGGCAGATTTACCACAACTCAGATAAGTTGATACAAAGTGAAGTCTTACAGAAAGTGATTTTGAGAGTGAGAATGCCAACTGTGGATGACAGCAATGCCCTTATGTGAGGAAGGGCAGCTGATAAGGACAATAAGGGCAGGTAAGTGTTCTCGGGAACGGAGGTGAGTACTTCTAGACGTGTCGGACAGGTTTCTCCATTACTATCGGGAACCTCCTTTTTTGACTATATGTCAAAGAACTAGACAAAAGTTGAGAAGGGTTGTTTTTTCTTTAAAAAAAAAAAAGGAATATCCATACTAGGCAGAGTCTGGAAAGCCTGAGCTCCAATACAAATCAAGTCTGCCATCAGACTCTGGCTAGTTTTGTGACTGTGGCCAAGTCACTTAACCTTTGTCTGCTTATTTTCATCAGTTGTAAAATGGAAGTCATAACAGCACCTACTTCCCAGTTTTTGTTGTTTGTTTTTTAACAATCAAAGGAGAAAATATTTATAAAGTTTTTAATGCAATGCTTGGCACATTGCAATCATGGTGATCATATAGATGAAATCCTTATTTCATCCTTCATTTCTATGGAGATAGAGCCCTGTTTGCTCAAAGACACAAGATTAGGAGATGCCACATCCCTCATTCTCTCACTTCCAAGGTCAAGTCTACAAACCAACTCCCATGTGGACCTTTTGCCCCATCCTAACATTTGGCCAATGATTCTTTCAAAGTTGAGGACCCCGTAAAACCCTGGCAGAGGATGCACCACACCCCAGCTTCTAGGCTTTTGCTTGCAGCAAATAGGTCAGAAGGCAGTCCTCCCACACACCTCCTCTTGTTTTCCTCATAGTAAATCACAGGCTCCCATGCCAGACTTCTGGAATCTATTCCAAAGAAGAATATAACTTATGTTCTCCACGTTCTTATACAAGGGAATATTTTCTTTCCATTACTGTGTCAGCAGCCAAAGTTTCCTCATCTATTAAACAGGAGCACAATTTCCTGTCATTCTGACTGATAAAAACAAAGTATTCTACATGATACAGAAATGTAATGAATCACACCAAGTTTTCCACTCTCTTGCCCTCCCATGCTCAATATTCCAATGGATCCATGCTATCATTGTTGTCTAAATTCTATCCTAAAACTATATGACTTTCTATATATGCCTACCCATTTGTGACTCCTGTTCATACCCCCTCCCCCACACACAAATACACACAGAGTTTACTACAAAGGGTACACATGACATGCTGAAATTCATCTTAGCTTTCTCTTGCCACTTTCACACATGATAAAATAAATCAAACCATTTTAGTTCAAATGGAATAGTATGTTATGGGGCTTTAATCCAGCACAATTATTCCCATCTTGGATAGAAATGAGAGAGAACTATGACATAATGAATAGAGTTGGCCATAGAGTGAAGGAAAATCCTGCCTCTGACACAGTGTCTGCTTCACCCTGTTTGTTGTTATACAGTCCTATCCAACTCTTTCTGACCCCATTTGGGGTTTTCTTGGCAAAAAACTGGAGTGATTTGACATTTCTTTCTCTAGTTATTTTCCAGATGAGGAAACTGAGGCAAACGGGGTCACACAGCTAGTGTTTAAGGCTCAATTTGAATTCGGCAAGATGAGCCTTCCTCATTCCAGGACCAGCACTCTGTCCACTGCTTGACCTGGACAAGTCACTTAAGCTCTCAACCACCCCAAGCAATTCACTAAGACAGATGCTTTAAATTGCAAGAAAGTCCTGATCTACAATTGGAAGTGGGAGTTTCCTTATTAGGAGTTCTCCCACATTAACAAAACCATAGGCATGGACCAAAAGAAATGAAACAGACCAAAAAATGGGGGAAAGAAGTGTGGGTTTTTATTCTACATGATTTCAACCAGTAAAACCCTACTTTTATTTCTCATTCCAAAAGAATTTTTTCCCCTGTTGTGTATATCAGATTTTTGCTGGTAGCTACAGTCTTAATGATACCTGGTAAACACACAATCATGTCAATTCAGGACTTTTGCAAAAAGCATTTTCCCCTTCCCTGCCTCTGACATAGGAAATCTTTAGAGAGTTATACAAAGGCTACCTCTCTACCTTTCATTCTATTCTGAATGCAGCCCTCCAAATTAATGGTTTCTATTAATTAACAAGGTAAAGCTGAAAAAATGTAAAAAAAGGGAGGGTGAACTGTTTTTCATCCAAAGGTGTTCTGCCTTAAAGATGTTTAAACAGTGGAGCCAGGTTTTAATGAATTCTGAGATAGGTTTTAATTAGGGTTGACATATGAACTGAGCAGCCCCACGGTCCCCCATAACATGAAGGGTTCTTTTGAGAACTAAAACCTAGAATTATTCTCTGTAATTAGTGTTCTAAATGAAAAGATACAAATGGCATATTTGGGGTGCTGGGAGAATACTAATGCCAACCTCAGTCGTGGCAGGCAACCGGAGCACATTCGCAACTATTGGTTAACGGAGCTCTGAGTTCCCAATAGTAACCTTGTTGGCATCCAATCAGTAAACAAAGGTGCCGGGATAATGTGTTTGCTCTTTCTCCACAAAGACTCTGGATAATTTAACTTCCAACTCATTTTACTGTCTGGTTCATATAGGCATTTTGTATTCATTGTGGCTCTGAAAAACAGCCCCGATGGCTGCTGACATGTCAGACCTAATTGAAAAATGGTAGGTGGGCTGCATGTGATGCAGTTCAGGTAGGACTTTCTAGATGAGAATGAGTCAGAGGAGGCACAAGAGAATGGGCAACTTTTGGGAGATCATGTACCTTGTTAATTAGCCAGCAGATAATTGACTGCCTTCAACAGGGAAATTCATTTCACGTCCCCAGTGATGAGGTGGAATTCCTGTAACTACTTCTTTGATACAGCTCAGGAGAGACAGAATGGGGTTATTTTAAAATATTGCCATAACCCACAGCTGTAAAAGCTTCCCCTCAACGAAAATCTTAAATGCCTGATAATAATTGAAAGAGAAAGAAAATGGAAACTCAGCCAAAATCTGGTTCAGGGTTGTTTTGGCTACCAATTCGATACTTTCAATAATTATACTGGATTGGAGGAGGGATAATTAACACTTTGAGGGGGAAAATATAATATAGTGATATTATAATAATACCATCCCATCCCCATACCATATGCAATATAATAAAATCTAATATATGTTTGTTATATCCTATGCCTACACCTACACACACACCCCTACACTACAGGCATACCTAGAGAGAGAGAAAGATTACCAAAAATGTGAAAGAAGAGATTCCTAGCAATAAATCCTCTGATTCTATCCAGGCAGATATATCACCAATATCATCTCCTCCTCTTCTTTTTGCTCATCTTCCTTGTTGTCTTCTCCCTTTTTCTCCTCCCCTCTATCTTTCCCCCTCCTCCTCCTTTCTATCACTTCTTCTTTTCATCTCCTTCCTTCTTATACCTTTCTTGTCCTTCTTCCCTTTCTTGAACTTCTTCCTCTCCTCCCTTTTCACTCTCTTCCCTTTCCTCAACTTCCTCCTCACACACTTGTTTCTCCTCTCCCCGCCCCACACTTTTCTCTTTCTCCTCCTCTTCCTCCAACACAAGGTTATAGTTCCTGTTTGTTTGAATTATGAAAGTATTTTATTATTTTCCAGTTACATGTAGTTTTCAACATTTGTTTTTATGAGATGACTAGTTTCAAATTTTTTTTCCCTCTCTCCCCTCCCTCACCCCTCCCCAAGACAGCAAGTAATCTGATATAGGTTATATATGTACAATAACATTAAACATATATCTGCATTAGTCATGTTATAAGAGAAGAATCAGAGCAAAAAGAAATAACCTCAAAGAAGAAAAACAGCACCCCAAAACAAAAGCCATACTATGGTTAAATCTGCATCTATATTCTGCAGTTCTTTTTTTTCTGGATTTGGAGAGCCTTTTTCCATCATGAGTCCTTTGGAACTATCTTGGACCATTGTATTGCTGAGAAGAACCAAGTCTATCACAGTTGATCAACCCATAATGTTGATGAAACTGTGTACAATGTTCTCCTGGTTCTGCTCATCTCACTCACCATCAGTCCTTCCAGGTTTCTCTGAACTCCTCCTGCTCATTGTTTCTTACAGCACAATAGAATTCCATTACATTCATATACCACAACTTATTCAGCCATTCCCCAATTGATAGGCAGCCCCTCAATTTCTAATTCCTTGCCACCGCAAAAAAGCAGCTATGAATATTTTTATATATGGGTCCTTTTGCCTTTTTTATGATCTCTTGGGAAAAAACACAATAGTGGTATTGCTGAATCAAAGGGTATGTACAGCTTTATAGCCCTTTGGGCATAATTCCAACTGCTCTCCAGAATGGTTAGATCAGTTCACAGCTCCACCAACAATTCATTAATGTTCCAATTTCTCCACAGCTTCTCCAACATTTATTATTTTCCTTTTTTGTCATATTAGCCAATCTGACAGGTATGAGGTGGTACCTCAGAGTTGTTTTAATGTGCATTTCTCTAATCAATAGTGATTTAGAGCATTTTTTCATGTGGCAATAGATAGATTTGATTTCTTCATCTGAAAACTGCCTGTTCATATCCTTTGACCATTTATCAATTGTGGAATGACTCACATTCTCATAAATTTGATTTATTTCTCTGATATATTTTAGAAATGAGGGCCTTTATCAGAAGTACTGGCTATAAAAATTGTTTCCCCTTTTCTTCCTCCCTTCTAATTTTTGGCTGCATTGCTTCTTTTTGTACAAAACCTTTTTAATTTAATGTAATCAAAATCATCCATTTTGCATTTCATAATATTCTCTATCTCTTGTTTGGTCATAGTTCCTGTTTGTTTGTAGTAAATGTGGTAATCCAAGCAATATTAGAATCCGACTTTCTTAGAACCTATACTAAAAAATGGACAATACCAGTGTACTACACCAGTATATAACTGGATGCACAAAGACCTTTAAAATGATTCTGCCTATCCCAAAGAAATATTAGAACAGAAACACATTACAAAAATCAAGATTTATTTCTTAGATAGCAGTAGTTGTGAAATCTGAATGTTTTTTCACAACTTATGAAGTTGGAGCTTTTTGTGATCCGAGGAGATCTTCACAAAGGAAGGAAGTATATTTGGTTGCTTAAAAGGAGATGCAAAGAGCCCTGATTCTGCCATAAGAAGACTAATGAAGAACCCAATAATTAGATTTATGGGAGAAGCAGTGAAGAGGAAAACTGATCCATTAACTTAGTTGGTTTCTTTAAACCCTCCTCCTCACCCATTGCGTATTTCTGATAGGAAACATTTCAAATTCAGAAAACTATCTGAAGAGATTCTGACTGGGGAAAATGAATCATCACAGTAATTTGGAGAAATTAGAAATTTCCCATTATTTTAAAAGATTACAAACAGAATTTCAGCATGAAAAGCCTGGGATTTTTAGGAAGGTTCAACAAAATCTCCTTTTGCCAGCATCTGCCCCAACAAGCTTTCATCCTCCTCAGAACAAGTAGTGGAGACACCTTGGACCCCGTCAAAGGACGATTACTCAGATGACTGATGCGTGTCCTTCTTCTAATGTTCCCAGCCATTTTGGTGTTCTATTCTTGTAAAACTTCCATTTTCAGTCCCCAAGCACTTGTACTTTTGTGCTGCTGCTTCGGGATCAGCTCCCAAATAAACAGACTCCACAGGGAAGGATAAGATTCTCACACCTTCCTTTGGAGCAATTTCATGGACCCTGGTGAAGAACAGGAAACACAGCCAATAAGCAGCCAGTTCACTGGATGGCCAAAGTTGTAAGGCAAAGAGAGAAACAGAAAGAAAGTGTTTTATCTTGCAACTTATAAAATGCATGATAGCAAATGAAAGAAAGCTCTACATTTCATGAAGACAAAACAATTCTCCTTTGTGAAAGAACACGTCTTGGGAAAAGGAAGAGGGAGAAGGCCTTGACTAGCTCAAACTATACCTGCAGCAAATTCAATTGAAAGTGACCTGGGGGTGGGAGCGGGGAGCTAGGGGCCACAGAGGATAAAGCACCAGCCCTGGATTCAGGAGGACCTGACTTCAAATCCAGCCTCAAACACTTGACACCTACTAGCTGTGTGACCCTGAGCAAGTCACTTAACCCCACAAAAAAAAAGTGACCTGCTTGGAGGACTCTTTGCAGAGGGCAGTCCTGCTATAGGTTCTGGGATGGGAAGCCCATCCTGCATGGGGTTTGCTATGCTTCAGGAGCACTCAGAAGCAAGATAAAGAGACAGCAATTGATGGGAAAAAGAAGTATAGAAGCAGCCCTTTGTTTGGGGGAAAGTGGGGAGGGGGAGAGTGTACTGCACTAAATCTTAGCACCGTGAGCCAAAGGACTCATTTGTCCTATGGTAGTTATTGTTCTACATAAGAAATGGCATGAGCTATGACGATGAGGTGCTCATTCACTCTACTCTTTGATATCCGGACTAATTTCAGTGTGTAAAATACTGTATTGTTAATAAGAATAAAAAGATGATATCATGGCATATGTGCATGTACATATTCACACATTATTACATGTGCATAGTTATTAACATAGCTTCCTCTAAGCGCTACCACCAGTCCCTACCCAGACCAAGTGGGGACTTAGACCATTATCTGGCAAAAGGCATAAAAAGCCCTGTGCATCGACAGCAACATCTAGTGGGGCCTAGTGAGAAGAGCTGGGTTTGGAGACCTGGAGGCTGCTTCTGCTTTTTACACCTAGGTGATCCTTACCTCTCCGCTGCCTCCCATTCCAAGCAGTTGATTTCCAAGACCCTCCCCCTTCGACATGTAGAACAATGGCCCATCTCCTACATGACAATGTTATTCTTCTCTTGTTAAATTCCCTCCTTCATCAGGCCATAGAGTTAATTTCCTTTTCCTTCCCAGAAATGTCAGATAATGAAGGAAAGAAAGTTAACATGAAAGCTGACAAAACAATAAGGAAAAATCCATCTTTGTGGCATATGAGTGAGATTTACGTTTCAGTTAAAGAAATGTGGAAAGATTCATGGGGGGAATGATGGGTTCCAAGGAGCATGGCATACCTGAGGGAGGCCACACCTGAGAACACGGCCTTTAAAAGGATGAGCACACCCCTTTCCTTTTGAGCATTCCCTTTTTCCAAGGCCTCCTGCTAAAATCCACAGCGAAAGTGCGCACTGCCACACATCTGTGAAGAATGGCTATCAACATACATCTCCTTTCATCAAGTCTCTGGGTGCCACGCTCTGCTTTTTTGATACAATCAATTGGCAGAAAATACACACTTGGAAAATTGCTTCAGCTAAAAGCAAAACTCGATGAAACTCAATCTTCACCTTGATGCTGTATGAGGTCGTAAGAGTTTTTATGTTTGTTAAAAGAACAACAACAAAAATAATTGGTCCACCCTCCTGAAAACCATTTTGTAGTGATAAATAATTAGAGCTTTAATTTTGAATTTCCCTATAGCAAGAGAAAAGAATTTGTCATTAGAGGATAGATATGCATAGAAATATATCCGTATATGTGTATACCCACAAACATGCATACACATATCCATGTGTTCTCAAATACATATATAAAGCAGGCATGACTTCTAAAGATGTATAACTCGTGTGTACACATATATGTGAGCACACACACATTATCCATACGTAGCTAGTGCAGTCTGGGCCTAGGAACAGCCGTTTCGTCTGTCTAAGGAATGGGTCTCCTCGTCCGTAGGCATCACCCCATTGATACAGAGCTGCCACTGCAGCACCTTAGAGAGCTGCTGGGGGCTGAGAACCTCCCATTGTGAGTCACATGGCTAGTGTGGGTCAGAGACCAAAGTCAAAACCAGCTCTTCCTACCAAAGTTCTATGTACCCACCACAACACGCTGCCTTTCTCTCAAGGTCCACAAATGGATTTTTTAAAAAAGCTTCTCTGAACAAAACCATAAATACCCTTAACATGCAAAGTTCTACAAAACTATAAATCTGCTTTAGTCTGATTGTCAAGCTTTTTAGCATTTCTATCTAGGCATTCCACTAAGGTAAGAGAGAGAGAGGAGGAAAGGACAGAGGGAGAGAGAAGAGAGAGGGGAGGAGGGAGGGCTAGAAGAAGAAGACAAGAGGCGGAGCGAGGGAGGAAGGAGTAATGGGAATAGAATTATCATGCTTTAAACCTCAAACCTAATGACACATTTAAATGGAGATGCCATAGAACTCAAAAAGATATCATTTTATTACCACTTTCCCAACCAAATTTCCATGATTTTCCCCCTTTAACTATTTGTGTATTAGTACCGTAGATTAAAGTCCAGAGAGTACGCCAGAACACTGTCCGATGTAGCAAAGGTCAGAACACTGCGGCACTGAGCCTATTTATATAGGCCTTTGCTATTCCATCATTTAGGGGTGAGAAGATTTGGACAGATGCCGTGGAACAAAGGCCCACAAGGTGGTTGCTACCAGGCTTTGCTGATAATTATGGAGACCTTCACCTATGTCATTTCATTTGATCCCCACAATAATCTTGGGAGATAATAGGGCCATTATTATCCCCATTTTGCACATAGGGAAATAGGTTTAACAAGGTCATACAACTATCAAGGGTCAGAAGTTGGATTCAGACTCTGCTTTCCCTGGACCCCAAGCTCGGGGCTCATGCATCTCCATCCCCCAGCTTCATGGTGATTATTTTGGACTCACGGATCAGCTTCCATAGAGCTAGGGGTCACTGAGATGAACTAGATCAAATTTAATTCAATTGAGGGGCAGCTAGATGGAGCAGAGGATAGAGCACCGGCCCTGGAGTCAGTAGGACCAGAGTACAAATCTGGCCTCAGAAACTTAACACTTACCAGCTGTGTGACCCTGGACAAGTCACTTAACCCCAAATGCCTCACCAAAAAAAAAAATTTAATTTATTTGAGCTGAACAGAATTATTTCACCCACCTTATCAAATGATACCACAGAAAAGAATGCTAGATTCGAAATTTAAAAACTCAGGTTCAGAGCCCAGCTCTGCTGTTTGATTGTGACCATCTGGAAGTTGTCTGGCCTCTCTGTGTCTTACTTCCTCAGTTATAAAAGGAAGAGCTGGAACTAGATGGCTCAGAAAACCCCTTTCAGATTTAGGGAATCTTTAGGCTGTTAATGTTACCAGGTCTCTCATCTGCATGTGTGGTCCTCACGTTGCTTCTGGGATGCTCTTGTCTTTTTCAGAGTACTTTTGTTTCCTTTCCAATCCTGACTGGATCCCAGGTATTCTGAAAGGTCCCCTCCTGTTCCAGCAGGTGATTCTATCGCTCTGACATCAGTGGGATCAGGAAAACCTCATAAAAATGGCAGGACTGCTAGTTCAATAACACTCTTCAGACACTATTCTCCAGAACAGCCAGCAGTTAAATGATTCAGGGAAACCAGGAACCTTCCCTTTAAAGACCTCAGGTGATTCTACTGCTGTTTAATAATTTTTCAGTCACATCCAGCTCTTCACAGACCCATTTGGGGTTTTCTCAGCAAAGATAGTGCTTGCCATTTCCTTCTCTAGCTCATTTTACAGATGAGGAAACTGAGGCAAAAAGGGTGAAGTGACTTGCCCAGGGTCACACAGCTAGTATCTGAGGCTGGATTTGAACTTAGGAAAATGAATCTTTCTGACTCCAGGCTGGGCACTCAATCCACTGCATCACCCAGCTTCCTAAGGTGATAGGCAATACCTATCTTAGTAGATTCACCACATTCCTATTGTGACCCTGTGGAAGGTGAGGCAGGACAATTTGTCTCCTAAGGCTCAAAATCCCCAGTGATTCTCAACTTGTCATAACTCTGAAGGTGCCCCTCCCTTCGATTGTGCTGTTAAAATTGTCATACCTTGAGCACATATTTGACAATTTGGACTAAAAGCAGAACAAAGAACTATGTTAGAAAAGTGAATAGCAAGCAAGCAAACAATAAACCTTCATTCATTCATTAAATGGAGCCCGGGACCCAGAGTCTGGGAGAAGTGAGTATAAATCTGACCTCAGACACATGCTAGCTATGTGACTCTGGGCAAAGTCACTTGACCTCTGCCTCAGTTTCTTTTCTTATAAAATGGGAGTAATAAGATCACCTATCTCCCAAGGTTGTTGTAGGAACATAAGATTTGCAAACTTCAACGTGCTGTATAAGTTATTGTTGTTGTTATTATCGTATAATATGTGTGCATACACATTCTTAAAGACTTTTTCCTAAAGCCCAGGAATGGATTGTTAGATCACGATGCAATTAAAAGGCCATGACAGATGAGCAGCACAGAACCCTTGAAGATGTGTGATATGCTCTGCAAATATAGATCCTTTCAACAAGGCTATGAAATCATCATCCCATGAAAGAGGTGCTATGGTTATATTTATTTCATAGATGAGGAAACTGAGGTGGAGATTGGCTAAGTCCCTTGCCCAGAATCATGCAGCTAGGGAGCAAGGCTACCATGGAAGAGTCAATGGAGGTTTCCCTCTCCCAAGTCCAATATCCTATACATTATTACACAACATTCTTCAAGGTACCTGGGAAAGGGGAGGGGAAGATGGAGAAATGCATTACCAACAGATGTTTACGGAGGCCTAGCCCAGACCTCACCATTGTTGAGAACTTCCAACATGGCAACTGTGTCTACCATAGCATATTAACACCGTAATGTAGAATCTGAGAGAGTTGTTTGGCCCTCTGACACATTAAGGAATTGTCCCGAGAGACCTTGAAGCTAGGTTTACTCAACTCCAACATATTCTGTCTATCTTTTGGGTTTTTTTTCCCCTCATTTCACAAAAATCAAGTAAGATCCCAAATATGTTTTTGTGAGGATTATTTAAAAAACAAAACATTTTATTTCCTTCAACAAGACTGTGCCTGCAGTTCTTAGATAGCCAACCTGCTTGTGAGAAATGCCCGAACCTTTGATAATTCTCTAATTATCTACATGCCAGGTTGTTGGAACAGAGTTTCTAATTGTGAGCATTTTGCTTTAAACATGAACTGCCCTGATGAATGGAAAGAGTTAGGTAATGACAGATGGCTAATTGAAAAAGAGCAACTTCAGGGGGCAAGGACTAGAGGCTGATAAACACATATATAGCTCAAAATTTTGTCCAATCTTTTATTATTTCCTTCGAATAATAAGAGGCTCATGTGTTCATCTATATATAGCATATTTGCTACCCTTTTTAATAGAGCCAAATTTCTTAAGGTTTTTTTCCCCAAAATTCTTATAGTTCCTTTGAAAATAACTTAGTATTTATTTATACACCTCTTACTCCTGGACCATTGTCATTAACCATGTATTATGGTGGTAAGTCAAAGACCTGTGATTAGGTGAAAAAAAAGCAAAAATATTAGTAAGACAATAATATGCCCTCTAGATTTATTGACTATAACTGTGATTTTCATTATTCTTCACTCATGATTAGGTCAATCTCCTCTGTTCCAAAGTGATAGCTCCCAATATCCTAAATTATTTTATGTACATCTTTTTCCTTTTTTGGGGGGGGGGGGTTGCGGGGATATGAGGGTTAAGTGACCTGCCCAGGGTCAAACAGCTAGTAAGTGTCAAGTGTCTGAGGCTAGATTTGAACTCAGGTCCTCCTGAATCCAGGGCCGGTGCTTTATCCACTGCACCACCTAGCTGCCCCATGTACATCTTTTTAGCCATTGAGTCATCCAACCTGGGGCAGCTAGGTGGTACAATGGAGAAAGTACCAGTCTTGGATTCAGGAAGACCTGAGGTCCAAATCCAGCCTCAAGCACTTGACACTAGCTGTGTGATCCTAGGCCAGCCATTTGACCCTCATTGCCCCACAAAAAATAAGTAATAAATAATAGATAAATAAGAATTAAAAATAAAAGCATCCAACCCATATTGGTTACGTTCTTTCTTTGAACAGCAATGCTAGTCTTACAAATTATTTTTGATGTCTACATTTTTTCACATTCCCCATCATGTTCTTTTGTGATGAATTAATTATTATATTTCTTAATTTAACTTTTACTTCCAAAAATAGAATTTGATATTTCTGTAAAATATTAAGCTGAAAAGGTGGTAGATAGCAAGGGTTCATTTTTTCCCTTTTCTATCAAAAGTTATACTGCAATATTTCTATTTGTAAACTTGAGGGCACCAGAAATCAGTATTTAATGTGTGGTTTTGATATCTTTCCCAAAGTGAACAGATGCCCCCAAATGCTCAGCTTATAGTCATCAATCTTGCTCCACATTCCTATTTACCTTTTTGTATAAATCAAGTATATTTATTAAGTATTGTTGGCCTTATAATGAGCCTGTATTTCCCCTTGAAAGACTTCATTTCGTCACTACATCATCCATGTGCATGTGGATGGTAACTGTGGCTATAGAAAATATAATTCCTTAACTTGAGTGGTATAATTTTTTTTTCATTTAAAAAAATAGCACCAGAGACTGTCCCACTTAAGAAATCCATCTGCAGTGCATTTTAGAGCAAATGACTTCATTTCTGGACAAGCCACATGAGACTTTCCCTATATAAATCAAACATTAGTAATGAAAAAAGTGATTTTAGAAAAGAAAATTATTAAACTAGTAAAGTCTGTTTACTTTTCAGATTAAAGAACTTGCTAGCTGAGTAGAACGTTTTTTTCTTCCTTCATTAAAGGTAAAAAGAAACCTTTGCCATTTGAATTAGAGAAACCAAGCTTAATAATTTAGCATGCCAGTTACGGTGCAGTTTCAATCTTGGCATTGTTATTTTTCAAAGTTAAAACTCCCCTAGAGAAATGATATATATCTTAATGGTCAATGTACCAGGAATCTGAATTCTTTGTGGACATTCTGACAAGTAGTTAAGGTATATGTTTACCCAGTTAAGCTTCATTAGAAATTTACAACTAACCAAGCAAATGTGTATTAGCTTATTATTCCTAGTGGCTGAGTTGACAAGTTGTTTTTTTTTTTAATAGTTAAATGAAAAATCAACTCAAAGGAAAAGCCACAATGCTCTCTCTATAGGGTGACCTTTTGTGAGTATCTAATTTCCCATTTTCCCTGTTTCTGATTTGTTTTCTCTACTACATAAATTGCTTTCTACAAACATATATGAAATATACATTCCCCCCTCCCCAGTGCTCTGATATATCCATGATCTCATCGATATGGGCATTTCCAATGGAGCCCATTGAAATGGGTACTTCCATATTACAGCCCTTTTGTGACTTCCCTTCCCATGTGACTCACATTCTTGTCTTCCCATACCCATAATTCACAGGAGATTCCCTCAACAAGTTAGGCAACTTCCTTCTATTCATTTAACACTGTGTGGATACCAAAGCAGAATGACTACCCTTTGGTTATCTTCCTCTCTTTCTATATGACTTGCCTCTCCCCTTTTCAGAGGAAGGTATGATCCATGGATCAGTATGTGAATGTATGGCCATAGTGAATGTTTTGTTTGTTTACATAAGATGTTATATACTACTTCTAAGTAAATATGGGCAGGTATGTGTTTTTAAAAGAGATTAAAGTTAATAAATGCTTCCTTTGAAGTAATTAACTCTAGAATCAGAGAGCAGAGTGTAAATCAGTTTAAGATGCCATTAGCCCTAAGACCATTTTTGTCATTTTCATTTGAATGAGATAGAATGTTGTTTTGCTCAATTTACTCTGTTCCCAATACAAAAGGAATCACACCCCATTGTGTGTGAGTACCAAGTTAATGCTTTACCTGAAAACAAAATAATGAGAAATTCTGATAAATTAAGCTAATATCTGTTGAAAGTAGAGCCTAGGAAAAATTGGCCCCATGTGATAATTACCAACCTAGTTGCTATGAACAAGGAAACTTTAGCCATTGAGTCATAGCAATGGCTGATCTTGTTGAAACAGTTATGCAATTATAAAAAGTTAATTGTATTTCATCAACATGATAAGAATTTGGACATTCAAACAAACAAAAAATGAATTTAAAACATCTCAGTTTCATAGGATCAAAAGAGTTAGTATTGAAAGGGACCCTAGAGATTTAAGGAAATTTAGGAATCAGAAGCAGGTGTAGCCCTGAAATGGTTAGCATTATCCTTGACTTCACAAGGTCTAGAAAGGAAATATTTACACAAATCATAATGGAAATGCCAACTGCTATGGCTCACTTTATAGAATCCATACAAAAAAAATCATCCCCTCTCTCTTCTTCTTTCACATTTCTCTGAAAGGACAGTATAGAATTAGAATAAAGAAGTAGTTTTCCTGAAGATGGCATAGGCCTCCTTACGGTTTTCCCCACCATCTTTAAAGAAAACAGTGCTTCTCAAAAACCCTTAATTCCTCTAGAATATGAGATATTTTTCTAGACAGGACTAGTACACAGGTCTCATTTCTGAACTACAGGCCTTCATTTATGGTGAGGAGTCACTGACAACCCAGAATCGATTGACAATCATGGGGATCTGTGATGTGTCTACTGGGTTGTCCCTAATTTTATTTCTTGGGGAAAGCTATTGGATCTTGGATTATCTTTTATAATATCATTTTAACCTATTAAGCCCTACCAGAATGGTTTACACAAAGTTACTTCTTTAAACTGCTTTTTTAAAAAAAAAACTTTTTA
Source organism: Dromiciops gliroides (assembly GCF_019393635.1). NCBI lineage: Eukaryota > Metazoa > Chordata > Mammalia > Microbiotheria > Microbiotheriidae > Dromiciops > Dromiciops gliroides. The sequence goes on from NC_057864.1 coordinate 7,691,475, forward strand.
ATATAATGCTTTAATATAAATTTCATGAAGGTGATGTAGGAGGCAAAAAAAGGAGTTAACAGAAAAACCTAAGACCCAAGCCCTAATTCAGATATGAGCTCTAAGAGGAATTCAGACACCAGTTAATGGATAACTTATAAGTCAGGATGCTAGGTTCTCATACCCATGGTAATCAGTACCCATAATGGGAACTTAGGCAGGCAGGCAGGCCATGAAGACCTTAGACTATAACAATGATACAATGACCAGCTATAGAAACTCAAACTAAGAATAAGTGAAAATGAAGATAATTTGAAACTAGCCATGGGAATCGGAAAGAGACATGCGTAGAAAAGGCCAAATTTGTCCCCAGATTCACCTTATAACATGTAAACCCCCAAAACACGCCTCCACAGAAAAAAGTACCTGCCTTGGGGGTTGGCTTAGGACCCCAGGAACTCCATATTAGGATAAGCCCTCCCCTGTACCTCCTGAAAGTGGAGATTATTAAAATGAGACTGATTTTCAACTTATCCATAATATAAATATAACTTTCTATCTTTCCCAATTCCAGAGATACCCTTCTATATTGCTTTTGATTCTCTCCCTGTGGTCAACTTTCAATAACACTTGGGAAACTGAGTCACTGAGTCTTGTAACTCTTGGTACACCTCATGATCAATTTGATCACCCTAAATTCAGCCCACATCAAAAGTCTGGTTTCAATATTAGGCTTTATGCTCAACAGACTGAGCTATTGGCAAAAGTAAAAAAAAATGTACTTAAACCAACTTAGATCCAAATAATCCAACAAATTGCCCAGTTAGGTGTATGGTGTCAAGAAAGGTAGAACCACCAGTACTTGGTTTGACTCATTTTTTTTATATTGTTACAACGGTCTTCAGGGAAGTAAAGCACGGAGTTTTGTTTCATTGGCTCATTAGCATTCTCTGTTGTTTACTCTGATTGATCAGCTATCTCAGCTCTGTGGATGATCCCTCCAATGAAGCCAGCTGCACCCATTCATGCCTTTCCTATATTGCTTGTTTCATCCATGTCTTCCCACAAACCCTCCACAGGAATCTGCTCAGTATGCCAAGGTCATTTCTCTATATTTGATGAAAGTGCATGGAGAATAATGGAGTAACAGACCCTTACTAAGTGACCAGTCCATCCTCTTCCCAGACAAACACTCTGTAGTCTATTGCTTTTCTTTTGTTAATCATTTTGTTTGAGATTCAAACCATATAATTACATGAAATATAAGGAGAGGGGGATTAGAAAATAAATTTACTAATGCTCAAAATAGCAATGATTTTAAAATATCTAATAAAGCATTATATACATCCTAATTGGAAAAAAGTATTGATTATATATGCTAAAAGATAAATGGTATTCATTTTAGTGCTTGATGACAAGGAAAACAATCCAAGCGAGGCATTTCACTGAGTAAATTATTCTCAGGGAAACATTTGGGAAAATTTCTAAGAGTATAAATGAACAATTCTTTGCTTGCTAGGAAGGAAGTGCATTCTACTGAGAATTTTGGAGTTAGTCTCTTCGTGTCAGAGAAGAAAACCTTCCTCAGTATGCCTAATGGACTCCTTGCCTGCATCTAGCAGAATAATGTTATGGGCATTAGAGCAAGGATTGGTATGGAACTTTCTCTACTAACTCAGATCATAGCCCATCCATAACTTAGTCTCAGACATTTGCCTGAGGCCCAGAGAGGTTAAGTAGCTGCCTGTATTTGTTAACAGTCAAAGGTGGGGTTGGAAACTAAGCTTTTCTGATGCTAGGTCCAGCAATCTGGCCACTGTGGTATGTCACCTCTCTGTTACTATTCGCACTCAATTTTTTAAAAGCTCTCTAAATGAATCGAAAATAAAAGACATTTTATGTAACCTGGAACCCAGGCACATACTAGTTCAAAACAATAAAGATCTGGCTCCCTATCACAACAGAAAAAAATGGTGCCAAGAGGTCAGGACTACCAGCCATTCAAGCTCGCTCCTTTTTTTTCGGAAAACAACCCCCACAAAGGAAAAACCCTGTGAGTGAGTGATAAAAAGATGTGAAATAGTAGAAAGTGGTTTCTCACCATATGTAGTGTTCCCAAATTGTAGGGAGTAACTCAATTATTAGCATCGCGCCTGGCTCCCGTGATGGCCATAAATCATTTCTCATTGATAGTTATCACAGGAACAGCAAATGGTAATAACCTCTCATCCGTTTTTTCCTACCCTTTCTATTAAGGACACAGCTAAGCAACTGTGAAAACATATAGTTAATTTCATCTTTCTTTTAGCCATGTGTCTTTAGCTGTTTTTATCCTTAAAAAGGTATATGGAAGCATAGAAAGAAAGACAACCTCAAATTTGCCAAGCAGTGATGCAAGTTGGGAAGATTCAATTATATATGGAGGACTGTTTGGCTAGATTTCAGATACGTAGTTTTAA